>NC_080570.1:75000131-75750131 GCF_030247185.1 Malaya genurostris | reverse complement strand
TATGATCACACGTATCACTTTATAATTCCGGAAGCAAAAGTCGGATCTAGATAGACCATAGCGCCTTTCATTTGAATATTAGTTCGTGTAAATCGATTCAGCCATCTCCATATACACATACAGACATTTCGAACCCTCGGAAAGCACTGCTGTTTCGTTTGTGCTTTCCTGAAGCACCTTAAGAGTACACATGCTTAAAATTAAAAAGATTTGCTTTTCAATTTATACTGAACAAATAAATTATGTTCACCTATGAATGTTTGAAAACATCAGACACCAAGCCAGTGGCGTATTTAGGGGAAGGGGGGGATAGATTGCTCGCTAAACCGATCCCCCTTACGATCAAATAATATTTTACCCACTAATTATCCTAGGTACACTCCAAGCATATTTTTTCCTGATCATACCTATTTACAATTCGAATAATTCAGGTTAAAAATGAATAAAAATATTTTTTTTTTGCGCCAAGTGGGGTAAATGTGTTAAATCTGCATGTTTATTGAAGATAAACAAAGCGATACATTCAGACTTTTGCTCGGCTGTACAAAAATTTCAGCCACATTTGCATGCTATAATGAGTACCCGAATAAACGATAATGTTAGTTTTGTAACTCGGGTGTTGCTCATTTTATCATGAATATTTTATAAACAAAAAGAAAGTGTTAACGAAAAAGTGGGTCAGGAACTAACCGGGTGGTTTACAAACCTTTGATGTTCGTCTAGTCTTACAGCTTCAGTTGGAAAAGCACGTTGAGCAGTTGACCTAGCATAATGTTTTATAGATGTTTTATTTATTACGGCTTTCTTACACTCCCTGACAGATGCTACATAAATCCTCATTCGCCAAGCCGGCTCAAATCACCAGAGAAGAAATATTTAAATATAAATTAAAATCGAGCTAGAATGAAAAGGCACATGTCGGCAAAGAGGAAAAGGTAGATTACCAGGAAAGATAAAGTTTTATGAGCATCCGGATGTAATTACACAACTTTTATTAGTCTGGTTGAGATAGATAATTGTTTCGGAAAGTAAATTTCCACAGACAGAGAACGATTGGATCTCACTGAAAATCCGCTGTTTTATATTATCGATTTTCGAAGAACGGGCGTTCGTGTAATCATGATAATATTTATATTATTATTATATTATATTAGTTAATGATCACTCTCAGTCAAACTGTTTTTGATATTGCGATTAATAACTTTTATTTATTGTAAGGATAATACAAACAACTCTGATTATGTTCTTCTATGACTACTAAGCAATTATATAATCAGGTCAAGAGCATAAATTAATAATTTAATTTCCATTCTCATTCTTTCCATGATTCCTTGCTATTCCGTGCATTTTGTTGAACAATTTCTGGATGGATTAACTTTTCATTACTACCCACCAACTTCTTCGAATGTGCTTCTCATTGATGCTACGCAAAATGCATACTTGTGGATAAAAAATTCCTCGACATCTCACCACCCTTCGACGGTTTCGTACCCCGGACTGGAATTAAACTGGGGAAACTGTCGGACCATGGATGCTGTGGAAAAACCTCTCTGGAAAAATAATGACAACGTTCGGTGTCGGGCTCGTTCAAACACACATCAAAATGCCATGCGAATAAAAAACTAACCCCGTGACTCTTGCTGCGCACTGAAATCAACTAATGAAAGGGTTTACCAGTGACACAGAACGTGACATCGGGGGTGATTATTTCGACGCGTTCGCTAGTGCTGCAGAAGGTTGGCCGTTATCATTCCGGAATGTACGCCTGCTCTGCCGCCAACGACCGAGGCGAGACTCAGAGTGAGCCAGTGACGCTCAGGATTCACTGTAAGTATTCTCATCACATACTTTTTTTTGTACCATTGCTGAGGATAGATATGTAGGGGAAGTGTGCCTATAGAGAAAGACGAGGAAGACTGACATCAAATTGGCTTCCGAATGAATCAAGCACACACAAAAATTCTTCTTCAACAGGTGGCTTGGAATTGCACTGCAATCGAGCTAACTAATAAAGGCAAGTAATAAATTAAATTAGATATATTCAATATGTCTGTATGGAATTTTTCCAATGGCTTTGAGTTATTCTTGATTTAGATACTATTGCAAGCGAATAATTTACCTAACGTAATATTGTAGATGTTTTCTCTCCTCTGCTATAGTTGAATAATTGGGGTCATATTCGTATTGAATGAAGAAAGCCATCTATATAAAACTTTGCAGTACATCTATTGATTCAATTCTAAATTTCCTTCATCTAAAATGCCTATTTATTTCAATGTATTCTGTTGAGTGTTGATTGTCTAGAAACCGAATACTCGAACACAAATTACGAAGATTCTTCACAATAATACATTCCATGATCAGGGCACCTTGCATAGAGATAACGCAATGTTCCTTAAAAATATAGTTATATAAAATAATGCTTTACAGGTTTTTGCCATAAACTACTGTCACCGCGACACTAAAAATATCTTACTAATTGATTTTGAATTTGAGTTTTACATGGTTTAAATGTAAATTTTTTTTTAATATAATGATTTACATCACGACAGGCGAATCGATTTATAACAATTCATGTACAAATGGATCATTCTAATTATAACACAATAAATATGGATAGCCCTCAGAAACGAAATGCAATTCATACATGTTGATATTAAAACGGCATAGTTAAAAGTTAAATCAAACTTCCCCTATATGTTCGAGTTATTCCAAGTATGGATCTACATAACGTACTAGAGAATCAGTTATAGTTTGATAATAAAAAGATCCATTGTGAATCTGTCTGCCTGTCGAGTGCCTAGTTACCATAATTGACAGCTCTACTTTCAAACCAAAGAGTCACGATCTCAGTAATATGTACTTATAACCCTCACTTGTAACCACCACCACTAATTTTCATCGCGTCAATGAACACTACTAATTATTTCATTTAGGCTTCCTCATAATCATAATCGCTGTGAAAATCGACTTTACAACCGAGGCCCGGAAGGCCGAGTTTCATATACCATTCGACTCAGTTCGTCGAATTCACAAAATGGCTGTGTGTGTATGTATGTAAGTATGTATGTATGTATGTGACAAATCATACTACTCAATTTTCTCAGAGATGGCTCAACCGATTTTCACAAACTTAGATTCAAATGAAAGCTACTTAGGTCTCATAAAAAGTTCCTGAGTTTCATTTGGATTCGACTCCCGCTTCCGGAATTACAGGATGATATGCACCATAAGAAGGAAAAAAATAATCACACTCGTTTCTCAGAGATGGCTGAACCGATTTTCATATACTTAGATTCAAATGAAAATGATGCAAAGAAGGGTAAAATTCTTCTAGATTTGGAATAAAACCGATTCAATTTGTAGGCTATATTAGTACTTACTAAACGAACCGACTTCGGCTATACTGGTTACATGAAATTTTCGAAATCGAAAACATAATTTTGATGCCAAAAAGGCTTAGAATTGCATGAAACGTCGAGATTTAGTGTCATCTCGAAAGGATTTTTTTTTTTTAAATCGACTTTTTGAGACTTTTTTTTAGATGACACTAAATCTCAACTTTTCATGCAGTTTTAAGAGTTTCGGCATCAAAACAATGTTCGATTTTGGAATTTTCATGTACTCCCCCCTATGGTGCTTTTTCAAGATCGAAAATTTTCAAACCTTAACCGTCGGGCAGCACCTCATACGCATTTCGATTTAGCTCAAATTTTGCATGAGGACATTTTTCGAGGTGCTTGAACTTGTGAGCGCTAGCGCTTTACGAAATTAGAAATGATCCCAAAATATTGGCACCCTTATATGTATAAGAGCGGTGAAAATCAACGTTTTTTGTCGGTTACGTCACTTATACCATCATATCTTTGGAACCAAAAGTCACAGCCATTTGATCTTTGAACTCCATCAATGGCCCAACAGTAGCTTTCAAACGAGCCCAAATTTGTTGAAATCGGTTCAGCCATCTCTGAGAAAATTGAGCGCGTATAAATATCTTCGAAAAGTGCACACACAGACATTTTCCGATCTCGTCGAACTGAGTCGAATGGTATATAACACTATGGGTCTCCGAGACTCCGTTCAAAGGTCACCTTTTGTAATACCTTTCTATAGAGAAAGGCAAAAAGCAAGAAATTGAATTTTCAAAGGAATTTGTTAATGGGGGTCTGAGGTCTAAGTTAATTTTAGTAAAGGGGTCCTTGGCCCAAATATTTTTGGGAACCCCTGATTTAGTGCGACAAGGCAAAATGAAGAAAAATTCTTACTAACTTGACATAACTGTTTACAAATTGGAAAGGTTATGTTAGTTTATACCCAAAGAAAATGTTTAATGTCATTCAAGGTTGAAAAAAAATATCTTCGCAGAATCTTCTAGTGATATTTTTGAAAATATAAGTAATTTGAGAAAGGCATCATTGCACCACTAGGTGGATTAGAACAGGTTTTTCTTTATACACTTTGATCATATTATTATTCAAAATCTATCAGAAAATTTTATATTTGAAATCAGGGCCATAGCTAGCAGGCCCGTACCCAGGATTTCGTTTCGGGAGGGGCCCAAAGATAAAAAATAATGTTACTGAAGATTGCTTATGTAGCTAATTCTCGGTGTGCCTTTTATGAGTGTTTTTAACGTACACTTTAAACTTCTCCACTGGAACTGTTATTGTATTACATTATTGTCTGAGACCATCTAAATAATTATATATCTGTTTTTAATTTCGGGAGGGGCCCGGGCCCCTTGGGCCACCCCTCTGGGTACGTGACTGATAGCTAGAGCCTCGGGGGTCCTGGGGCAACAAGTGAATTTGAGGCCCTCCATACGGAAGCCTGTTTTCAAATTTCAAAGTACACCTAGAATTGTCTATAGAGAATTGTTCAATTTGAGGTATTTACATGGATTACCACTACACAAATTTGTCGTACTCGTTCTCAAATTTCGAGCGATAGAGTAATTTTCTTAATCAAAGTCCAAAATACGCACGATTTTTTTTTGCAAAAAAAAATCACCTCAATATTTCTCCGCTGGCTTTATTTTCGGCAAACACCAGTGAACTAAAATAAACGAATTGTATGTATGTATGTATGTATGTGTGAAGCCACCATCAGTTCAAGGCATTACCAATGTATGCGGGTAGACTTACAGTAGAATTTGATTATCAGATAGCTCTCATATAATCGCTGTTAAGAAGGCCAAAATGGGTTTTGAGGAGCCGGCGTCTTCCAGCAAGAACATCCGGCCATATAATGAAGAATTTCGCTGTACCAGCTTAAACCCGCCTGATGGTTTGTTTGTTAGAAGGGTGCGTCTTACTCATTTCAGACCTTTAGGGAGAAACAAAAAGCTTCCCCCACGTGACTCAGGTTGGCATTCCACTCCATCATCCAGTCATTCACTTGTAAGATACCCTGATGCACTCCCTGCCCCTCCCCGTTGTCGATGTATTTGAGCATAATACAATATAATTTAATATAATATAATATAATATAATATAATATAATATAATATAATATAATATAATATAATATAATATAATATAATATAATATAATATATTATAATATAATATAATATAATATAATATAATATAATACAATATAATATATCACATCCAAGCTAGTACAAACTTTTTTAAATAGCTGTGTAAAGCATACAAGTGAAAATCCATTAAAAATCACCGTTGCACACGACTTTGCATGTATGAATGTCTGTTGGATATCTGTTCTCTGTGATATAGCATAATATAAAAAAATATAATATAATATAAGATGATATAACACAGCATAATATAATATAATTTAGCACAATATAATATAACATAATACAATATAACACAATACTTATACTTATAATATAGTACAATATAACATAATATAATGCATTGCAGTATAATACCATACAACATAACAAAATATAATATAATTAGATAATATATGAAATAATATGCTATGATACAATCTATAACAGTTGATTTCGCAGTGTAAGTTATGCTCTTCTTTCGTAGCCGTACTTCAGGAAATATAATATTTATTTTATAGTAATAATAATAATAATAATTATAATAATACACAAGAGTTCATCTTCTTATAATTGGAGAGCGCCCCGAAAATCATGTTTTATTCCAGCTATTACGTTCTCATAACTGAGTGTAGAATTTTGTCCGGATCCGACTGCCGGTTCCGGAATTGCAGAGTTAAGTGTGTATGAATTTAGAAATCTAGAGTGTATAGACAACGCTTACTTCGTTCCTGCTAAACAGTTTTTTTTAATTCGTGACATATTCATCGTTTTTATTTATTCTGAATATTATCATATTGTACTTTAAGCCCATCGTCGCTGGACAGTATATTTATATTGCATTTTATCGCATTAATAATCAAAAGCGAACCTGATTTACATCGATCGTCGTCTGCTGCTATATTTGCCATTGTTCTGTACTGAAGATGAAAAAACAATGCGGTAAATGTCAGTTGGAAATAAACGAAATTGAGCCGTTGTGTAGTGGCTTCTGCGAATGTTATTTTCATATCAGCCAGCAGTGTTGTGGATTTATTTTAACCGTGTCAACAGAGAGCTCTTCTTGCATGAAAAGGCATTGTTCGTATGCCCTAATTGTCGAAACAAATTAACCGGTTAGAGTGTTAAACAATATATCTCCGACAAACTTTCATCTGGAGCTACCTCCGATCATCCGACTGTGAATTAACTGAAGATGGTTTTCCGGCACAAGTGCATCAGTCGACTCTCTATCAGACAAGCCTCCGATTCGTCCCAAGAATAATTGGCCAAGACTTGGTGTCAAACGTCGCCGTTGTAATGAATTCTAATGCGTCATGGTCTTGATGCAGCTATAAACTCAACGCAGCTCTTTGATAGTTTTGTGCAATGTGAATCGTTGTGAACGTAACAATAGAAACAGAAAAAAATCGAGATTTGGTGGAGTGTTTACTGAAGTGCACAATCGTCTCGTCAGCTCAGTGATCAACGTTGTCAATGGAGAAGCGTTAGTGTTTCTATGTCGAATGAATGTACACGGAGAACCCTTCGATCATAAAATTGCGATATCGCAGTTTTTGATTTTTACGATAATGGATTAAACTAATTTCTTTTTTATTCAACCAATATGGTTTTTGATTTGCATATATTCAAGTAGTTGAAAAATGTGTTGTTTTGAATGCTGTCAAATGCCGGAGGCAGTTGAAAGCAAAACAATAATGGCAATGCAAAATCAACAATTTTTTTAATGGAAATCTGTTCGCGTCGCTTCAAAATGTCAATGAAAACAACATCGATGGTTAAAGCGTTTGGTGAAATTGTGTTCATTCGATTTGAGAAATTTATGATTCCATAACAAGTGTTTATCTAACAGCGGTGTTGTGATAAAGTTAACCTTGTTTAAGATGAAAAAGATTTGGTCAAATTAGAAAATGTTTACTGATTTGGTGTTGCAAAAATCAAACAGTTCACACACATTTGTACCCCTGAGAGATATTGAAATTAAAAAGATTGCTAATAACCAACTATCATCAATCAAATGTATACACGTTCGTCTATAATCATTTTCGTTGAACCAATGTTAATGAATGATCATCTCGTAATCTTTCAGGTATGCGCAAAAATTTTATTCTTCAAATTCGATCATTGGTCTATTTCCAGCAGACTTTTTACTTCCAGCTGTTTGATACCGATGATGATGTTCATGCATTAGCAACAAAACGCTTTTTGACATGAATTTAATTTATGAAAGTAACAGGAGCGAAGGGTTTCAAACACACAGAACGCGCTGCGATTGAATGGTGCGTTTGAATTGCCGTCGCAAAATTCCAATTCCCAGCGGTTGATGCACCCAAGCTCATATAAATTGACCAAAATTATCAGTGCATAACTTTAATTCAACCGTTTGACGGCATCATCTTTCAATACTCATTTTAGGTAAATTTAATAATTTCGCTAATTTACTCGCCTCTCCGGGCACTTTTGCTGATTAAAAACGTTTTTCTACATCAATCATTTCCGATCGAATCAGAAGTATTTTTTTTAGAATTTAAATCTTTACTGATTTCGATTTGACATGATCGTGATCATACAAAAATCAAAATCACTTAGAGATCTGATCAGTTCTGATTTCGTAATGATAATTTATTCTTTGGTTAAGATCACTTGAAATCAGCAGTGGTTTTCCCAGCCCTAATGATGTTACATGTCAATACAAAATATTGTTTTCTATTTTATCAACGATATTCATTTCATGAATCTCAACATACCGAACTTATTTCCAATAGATCATGATGTATATCAGTAAGTATATTTTGATTATTTTCGCAAATTAATAACATTGTTCGAGTTGATTCAACTATTTGCAATGTCTGAAACAAATAAAACCGATTTATTTTTCAATTACAGAATTTTGTTTGAATAACAACACCAGTTATTTCATGGTTGTTTCAACCATCGTTTCTTCTAATCGAAAAACAAAAATGACAGTTTAGTTAAAACAACATTCGATTAGTTGTACCAAATTTTAACCAATCGGATTCACAACATCAACTAATATTCTGGTTGAAATGGGATCGCGGGTGGTTTCGTGTAAACGGCTATTGTTATGTGCTATTTATATTCCTCCTGATTTCAGCAATGATGGTAATATAATGCATGCACATATTGAATCAATTAGCGAGCTAATAAGTTGTGGTTCAGATAACGTCCTGTTATGTGGTGACTATAATCAGCCTTAATTATCCTAGAGACAGGGAGACGATGAATTTCGACCTAATAACTCTGTTACTTTGCCGAGAGCTCCGTCGTTATTAGTGGATAGTATGGACTTTTTCAACTTACGACAAACGAACCCTATTCGCAACTACTTAGATCGCACACTAGATCTTGTTTGCTGCTTCCAGGATATAATTGTGGACATTGCTGAGTCTTTCTCACCGCTCTTGTCAATTGGTCGTAACCATCCGCCGTTGATGATAAGCACTCCGTTTGCAATTTCGGAATTGTCTTTGGATTACTATAAAATCGACTTAGATATGTTTTTCATCTTTTTATCGGAAATCAAATGGACGATTTTATTTGATGGACTAAACACAGACGAAATGGTTGATACGGTTTGTTCCATGCTTAACAATTGGATGGATACTAATGTACCGATTCGTCCCCCTAGTGTTTCTTCTGTGTGGAGTATATCACATTTGCGCAAATTAAAACGAAAACGTAATACTTTACAGGTACGATTACGAAACCATCGTTCAACTGAGAATAAACTCAGCTTTCATTTAGCATCCAATGAGTATCGAAACCTGAACTCGTCGCTCTACAAATCCTACTTTTTACGTGTGCAAACTAGCTTAAGACGATACCCCAAGAGGTTTTGGAGCTATGTAATTTCCAAGAGAAACAACTCTTCGGTTCCTGCTAGCATCTTCTTATATGATACTGAAATATCAACCGATATGACAAAATGTCAATTGTTTGCCACTCATTTTGCGTCAGTGATCGCTGCGCATTCCGTTGAAACATCTATATTTGATTTGGCCATCTACTGCAATTCGTTACAACTTGTTTTGAACATTTGAAGAAAGGAGCGCAAATTGATGTTATTTATATTGAACCTGAAGCTGCTTTTGATACGATTGACCATGGTATTCCATTAGCAAAATTTCCAAAATTAGGAGTTTCCTAGCGTTATCAAAATTAAGAGTTTCGTAGAAATTAGGAATTTCCTAGCGTTGTTTGAGTTCTCATTTAACTGGTAGAATTCTATTAACACTTGGGCTAGCAAAATCATCAGGTTTGACTAATTCGTGTGGAGTACCCCAGGGAAGCAATCTTGGTCCGTTATTGATCATTTTATTTTTCAATGACATCTTGTAAGTTCTGATGCCCGGATGTAAATTGGCGTTGGCGTATGATCTGAAGATTTAATTTATTGATCGATTCATTGATGAATGTGTTTGTCTTCAAGCAATATTGGATCAGTTCATCGACTAGTGTTAGTGTTTTGCTTTATGAAAAGCTAACGTTAAATATGCATCGATCTGCCGTAATCGCAAAAGCTGACCGACAATTAGGGTTTATTACAAAGATATCAAAAAACATCTCGAATTCTTATTGTTTGAGTGCACTCTACTGCTCACTTGTTCGGCCCATACCGGAGAATGCTTCAATCGTTTGGCATCCTAATCAATTGACTTGGAGCTTGAGAAGGTGTAATGATGCCTTTCTCAAATAACTCATTACATCATAAATATAACCGTGAAATTCGCAAAAACAACTGTTTATTGAATAAAAATAGGAAAATTTGTTCGGACCTAATCTCACAAACTTTATTAATCCTGTTTAACCTGTAGTTCCGGAACCGAAAGTAGTATTCACAAAAATGAGGAATTCCGTATGAAACTGTAAGGCTTTTCTTTTAAACCAATAAGTTTGTGAAAATCGATTTGGTCATCTCCAAGAAAATTGAGTGAGATCCTTTTTGCAATTTTTAATCACTATTTCCAATTCTTCCGAAACCGGATTCAGATGAACGGAATAGCCGTTTATTATTATTATTATTATTATTATTATTATTATTATTATTATTATTATTATTATTATTATTATTAATATTATTATTATTATTATTATTTTTATTATTATTATTATTAATATTATTATTATTATTATAATTATTATCATTATTATTATTATTATTATTATTATTATTATTATTATTATAATTGACATCACTACACAACGTGTACGAAATACAACAAAGCACGCCTTGCTGGTTTTGTGTTTTTTTCTTCTTTCGGTGTTGTACTCTACAGGGCGATTTGAAAACTTTGACACTCATCGCCCTGTAACAGCGGAACCGAAAGTCGGATCCGGATGAAATTTCACAGTAGCTTTAAAGACAGTATGCTCTTCATTTCAAATCAAGATTTGTGAAAATCGGTTCAAGCATCGCAGGGAAATCGAAGTGAATTTAGTTTTAGGAGTTTTTCTTCTCCACTTTCGATGCTTCCGGAACAAAAAAAGAGGGGTTTAGTAGTACTGAATTAAGTTTTCATGCCCACAAACTAACATGCTCTGCAAACTAGAAGAATTTATCAGACAGTTTTATGGTATTTGTACCTATTTGTAACCATCGTTCGTGGTAAAATACTAATAAAATTGGTAATTTTCGAATTATCACACTTTAGATCCGGAACCGGAAGTCGGATCAAGATAAAATGTTCTACAAATTTGTAGGATATTATAAGACCTTTCAATTGATTCTTAGTTTGTGGAAATCGGTTGAGTTGTTCCAGAGATAATTGAGTGTAAACTTTTTCTCAAATTTTCACATATTACTATATAACTCCGGAACCGGAAGTCATTGAAATGAAATTCAATAGCAAGCTATGGGACCATAAAACCTTTTATTTGAATCTAAGTTTGTAAAAATCGGTTCAGCCATCTCTGAAAAAAGTGAGTGCATATTTTTTTAATTTTTTGGTACATATCATCCTATATCTCCGGAACCGGAAGTCGGATCGGAATGAAATTCAATAGCATGCTATGGGACTATGAGACCTTTCATTTGAATCTTTGTTTGTGAAAATCGGTTTAGCCATCTTTGAGAAAAGTGAGTGCATATTTTTGTTACATACACACACATACACACACACGGACACATACACACACACATACACACACACACACACACACACACACACACACACACACACACACACACACAGACATTTGCTCAGTTCGTCGAGTTGAGTCGAATGGTATATGACATTCGGCCCTCCGGCCCTCGGTTAAAAAGTCGATTTTCACAGTGATTACATAGCCTTTCTATATGAGAAAGGCAAAAATAACAATATGAAGAAATCGTAAAAAGAGGGATAATGCGAAAAACGGAAAAGTTTTTGTAAATTTGGCTCAACATTGTTTCAATTCCTAAGTTGTGTTAGTTGCTAGTTAAGCAAACAATCTACGTCAGTTCCGGAAATCCCGGAAAATGTAGTCAAACACATCTTAGAATACAGAGATCAGGCCCGTATCTAGAATTTCTTTCCGGGAGGGGCCAGATAAAAAAAAATATTACTGAAGATAGCTAATGCACCTAATTTTCGGTGCGCCTTTTGCTGGCATTTTTAACAGATACTTTTAAACTTTTCCACCGGAACTATCATTTATGAGTATTTAAACAAATTTTGCGACTATGCCCGAGTGAAGCTTATTGTATTGCATTTCTTAACATTCACTGTCATGCCATTTCTGTCATACATTTCTAAGACTTTCTAAATGTTCATTAATAGCAAGGATGGCTTTTATCGTATCAAAGAACGCTCACTAGCAACTCTTCACACGATTGAATCAGTGCCATGAAAGAGAGACGGGTATCATCGCAACAGCAAAAATCCGGCATGGCTCATTCAACATAGAATCGACACCAGTGCGAGAGCGAATTTTTCTCGATGACATTTCTGAGAATCAAAGGTTAGCACGCTGCTGTGGGGATCCTCTCTGAAGCAACAAACGGTCGCTTATTCTCGTTTCGCGATCCGATTCTATTCAGGCAGTTGATAGTTGCGATAGAATCATTTTACTATTGCCGCTTATTCTAACTATGTGCATATAACCTTTGTATAAGTTATATCTATGAAAATGCCTGTGAATGCTCCACACAAGGGTTTTGAAATATTGCAATCTAGTGTGAGAATCATCAAATTGAATCATTGATTCGATTTTTTGCAATAATTGTCAACTTGCGATTCTTTCTTGGGAAATTCCACACAGCAACGATCATTATCAGATTGTAAATTTTTTTAAGGGCGTGAAATACTCAGAGTATGAAGTGGAGCGTAGCATCTTCTACCGGATTGAAAATGTTGTATACAATATAGATAGCAATAGCAGCTTCTGTCAAATTTTCGGCAATCATCAACACTGTTAATAGAACACAATAATCCACAAGACTTGTGCTGATGCAATAGATGCTGATAAGTGATCCTAGGTAGCTCCCTTAGTGCGATTCGTGGAGAATGGAAAAGATCTTCTAAATTTGTAAATCCTAGTAGTTGATGGCCATAAAAATTTACTTTAGCTATACTAGTTTAAATTTCAGGCTCTGGAAGTAGCGATCTAAAATTCCTAAACGAAGCTAACATCGATCTCTCAAAGATGACTTGAGGTCTAGGAAGAGATAATAGCTCGAGGAAACCAAATCAGGTGAAAAAGGCGAATGAGTACGTGATTGGAACCCAAAACTGCTAATCGAAACCATATTAGCGATGCTCGTGTGCTTCATGTAAGGCCATTTCACAGCGATTTCGGTCATTAATCGCTCCATTAATGCTCACTAATACTTGCATTTTTTTCTGCTTCGAAGTAGTCCTCCAACAGTATACTATGAAAATCCCAGAAAACCGACTTCATGATCTTTCTGACAGACACTCGTGCCGCTTTGAAGCACGACTTCTGCCCATTGTCGGGTCAACATTCTGTTCTCTGACGTATAACACTGGATCCAGCCTAACATGTATTCGAAGTGCGCTTGCGTTCGTCTTTTTAGTTCTGAACAAGTATGTGCGGGATCCAGCAGCAGGATATCTTTCTCATCTTTAGAATCTTACCCAACTATGGCAAGCTTGCGAACTTTCTCTTTCCGGTCATTCAGTACAATTTTATGTAATATTATTGGTGTTTGTTTTGCCCCGGTTTTAACCGCTTCGTGTAACCGGGTTTTATCGGTTTTTTCGACCATCACGAAACTCTCAAAGCCTATATTTCACAGTATAATCTACAGGATCAACATCTTCAAAATATTTGTCAAACTTTTTTATGTACCTGTTTCTGATTTCGGGAGGCCCCCACCCTTCTTGGTATGTGCCTGACTGAGATTATTGCATATTTATTATAATAAATTCTATAAGCTCGAATTAATGTGGCTTTTATTCCGAAGTACTGTGTGTTCTTTATGCAGAATTTTTGAAATTCACCTAGAAATTCTTAACAGTTTCATGATAAAAATGTTAGTAATAGTAATTTGTAAAAAGATTACTGACACAATTGGAATGTAATGTTCTTTCGGAATACATATTCTGTATCAATCAAAATTCTAAATTTGTTATTGTAGCTGTGCATTTATCATTTTTTTAGATACTGGCACTGAGCGAACATATTTTAAGAAGCCTCTTTTCACTGTGGTTCCAATTCACCATCAACATCGTTATGAGTAGGATCCATTTATCCATTGCCTAGTATTTTTCTATAGCTAATGTTTTAGTGTTTCGATATTTTCTTCAAAACCAACTGTTTTTATATGCATGCTCTTTGTTATCAGATCAATAAAATTGCTTGCATTTCAATCAAATACGTTTTCAAATTTATCGACAAGTTTGGGTGAATTTTCATTTTCAGTAGCCATAAGAGTTTGATGTAAGCCACACACTTTCTTATTGTGGAGTACCCAATCTTCCTTCAAAGCTCGTGCTAACAAAAGTATCACAAAGAAAAAGCGTTCACTCAGTCCCTGTATTCTTATACAGTAGACACAGCACAACTTAATCCCTCTCGACTTCATCAGAGTAACGCTTCATCTAGCCAAATGCTGGTACGTAGGTCTCAGGATAGAGCGTGTAACACACTGTTGATTTCCAACCACATCAAACCAAACAGCTTTCTTTTCACTCCTTCCGTTAGTCAGGGGATCCAAATGGACTCCATTAGAGGTTATGTGCAATCAAACATCGTTAATAGAAATGGAACAAGTTCTTTCGCCATAGTGATGCTTTTTTCGAACCATTCCTGATGCAATCAGAGCATGGTCAGTGGTTGAGAAATAATCTGACTAGTCGGCCAACATCATCTTGTCGTGAAAGATGGAATATCCTTATTGAACCCAATTTCAGGTCAAAAGCAACACAAACATTCAAAGAACAGCTTCAGCCAGATTTTCTGTAGCAAAGCTTATACCAGATAACGTGTAGCAACCACATAATGGCACATTGAATGAGTGGAAATGTTGTGATGTTAAGTGGCGCTGTTGTTTACAAAATATTTCTTTACCGCTCGTATGAAAAGAAATCTGGATCGATTTACCGAACGATGAACCCTACTCTTTTGATGTATTGGCGAATAAATGGTGATCACAATATTTAATACAAGTAGGAATATTATTCTATCAATAAAAACTTTCATTCTTGCTACGGTATTCTTTAATATTATTTCTCATTTGATTCCGACTAGTGACACGTCAGAAATCTTTGTCCACGAAAAGACTTTGAACGACTAACATGATTCAATACCTCGTGTTATCGCATTTTTCATCTCTTCAATGCCATGACTTATACTAGAATCATCCCGAAACTCTGAAACCGTAGTTCTAGAATGAGCATCTGAATGAAAAATGCTGCAATCAATTTTTTACCAACAAACTATGGTACTCTTTGAAGTTCAATTTATACAGAATAAAGAAAATAAAAACTATCTATATCTCAAATCTTCCATTTTAGACTTCCATTTAAGAGAACGCAAATTGGGTAGCTTTTCGTTTGATCGCTCCTATCAAGTTTAAGACAGTCTTCTTAGTTACTTGAATGATGTTCATGCCATACAACTTCATGGAGTTTTTGTCTCCGGTTTGATAGGACTTGGCACACGTCTTCAGCATATCAAACTATTTTTTTTGCAGAGTCAGAAACACTCAAAACCGACATTTCAAAAGGACAAATGTACTTTTGCATAAGCCGGTTCAACTAGTTAAAGATAGTTGTATGTTTCATTTAGAATAACTGTTCGTGCATGTGTAGACTTGCTAAAACGGCGTTGATCTCGAAATATCTTGAAAAAGACTACTTCTAGAAAGAATGTCACTAAGCGTAAATTTAATGCTTTCAGTGTGTACAATTATATTTTGTTATTTGAATAACTATTTTTCTGAGTAACTTAAAACTGGACAAATGGCAAAAGATTAAATTAAGGAGTGTATCGAAAATAAGCTATTCACAAATTTTTCTTTCAAATTATTATAAAAAACGATATTTTATTCAAACTAAAAATTGATCCCTTATTGTACAAGGTTAAACTTGAGCATAATGAAAACCCGATGAAATTTAAGTTATTCCTTCATGAATTTTCGGACTTTGGATCGAACGCTCTTCATCAAGTTCCGGACAAGTGTTGCATCGCATTTTTTGGACGCTTGAGCCCAAATTTTTTTAACTCCTGCATGTTCCCAGCTGCCTTACCAGTCTTCTTGAAGACCCTCTTCACGATTCCCAGTAACGTTCGATGGGTTGAAGCTGAGGGCAATTTGGTGGATTGATATTTTTCTCAACGAAATTTATAACCTTTTCCGCAAGCCAATTGAGAGTGGTTTTGTCACAGTGAGCCGACGCTAAGTCCGGCCAAACCAGTGGATGTGTACTATGCTTCTTATATAAAAGCAGTAATCTCTTCTTCGGACACTGCAAATGACGCGAATACAATTTCCGGGCCCTTGTTGCTACTCGCTTCTTCTGTTCCACACTTTGTTTCGAGATTTTCTGCTTCTCGTAGGTCTTCAGGTGATTTAGCCTCTTGTTACGCTGGATCATTCCGACACTCGTTCCTGCTTTTTTGGCCAAATCACGCATTGACATTGATTTGTTCTTCATGATTAGAAATACCACTTTCTGGTCCAGCTTCGGGTTGGCAGAAACGGGGTTTCTGCGTCTTCCTGGTAGCTCATCCAAAGAATAGTGTTCCCCAAACTTATTAATGAAGGTTTTAACACTGGCATGATGAATTCCAAACCGCTTCGCCAATTTTTGCATAGTAATACCCTTCTCACTTAGCCATGTGTCCAGAACCTTAATTTTCACTTCCTTTTCAATACGCGACATTTTGAAAACGCAGAATCTCAACCGCACATACAAGTAAACAAACGAAAGCTGACAGCCAAAAGCACAGCAGGCTGTGGTCTGAGCATAAAAAAACATCACAAATACATGCGTACAACACAAATGTATGTGGATAGCTTATTTTCGATACACTCCTTAGGTCTAACATCTTCACTTTTTAATTGGGAAGAGAGAGGGGAGATTTGGCATTACTGGGAGTGCGATGCGGTGCCTGGGTGTTGCTCTCAAAAAAAGTCTATTTCCAATGTGTATCTGGAAACTTATAGTAATGTAATTGTTCGAAACAGTTATTTTGAGTAAATTTACCGCTCAAAATTAAACGACGTCAACGTTGCGAATTTGCCGCAAAAAAAAATAAATAAATGATATGAACCGATCGAAGCGCCACCTGCATATCATTGTCGATGTTATCAGATTTTTATGGAATGTGTGACAATTTACAAGTCAATCGTGTGATTCAAACTGAAGATCTTAAATCAGTCTAAAGCAAACCCATCCGCGAGTGTTTATTTTATTTAACAGGGTCCGGCACTCGAAGTGTAACCAATTAAAAAGGCCATAAATTCAGTTTGGAAAATTACTTTTACTCAATTCAAAGTACAAAATGTGTAAAAATAATACAAAATTCAGAATCAATTCACTTTTGCTCGATATGACCACCTTTTGCCTTGACTTGATGACTTGAGAGAGCGAAGGAGTTGCTTCGTTTGGCCGAATGTGACTTGCAGGTATTTTGGCCCACTCGCGGACAATAACTTTTTTCAGCGCCTCGAGACTGGTGTATCTTTTAGTTCGGACTTCGCTCTCCAAAATGGCCCAAAGAGAATAATCCATTGGATTCGCATCTGGTGAATTCGAGAGCCATTGTGTGGACGTGATGAAGTTCGGAACGTTGTTTTGCAGCCATTCTTGGTTTACTCGAGCTTTGTGAGACGGTGCCGAGTCCTGCTGAAACGTCCATGGTCTGCCACCGAAATGTTTGTCTGCCCACGGCTTCAAAGCGACCTCCAGAATACTTTCCCGATAATATGTCGCATTTACCTTGACGCCAGGCTCGATGAAAAAGATTGGAGAGCGCCCATCTGCGGTTACAGCGGCCCAAACCATTATCTGTTGCGGGTGCTGCCTCCTGGTGGCCAATCGATGACTCAAATTCTCGTATGAACGGTCGGTCAAGTAAACCCTATCGTTTTGAGAGTTTATGAATTGCTCAATTGGAAAAATTTTCTCCTCAGAAAATACAATGTTCGGAAATTGACCGCTTTCGGCCAAACGAAGCAACTCCTTCGCTCTCTCAAGTCATCAAGTCAAGGCAAAAGGTGGTCATATCGAGCAAAAGTGAATTGATTCTGAATTTTGTATTATTTTTACACATTTTGTACTTTGAATTAAGTAAAAGTAATTTTCCAAACTGAATTTATGGCCTTTTTAATTGGTAGTGGTGTGTCATCTCGCGTTGCTTACAGCAAAGGGAATAGAAGAAGCAGGATACTTGTGAGATCGTTCGTTAGTGATTTTTTTTTCTTATTTACAATCTCATCTTTCTCCTTATTAAAAATCAGGCTAGACTTGAACTCCGTCGACTATTCGGGAACGTTTGATCTTTTTTCTTTGGCGTAATCGTTAAGTTTAAGACGCGTATGGGAACCGTGCAGATATTTTTATAACCGTGCAGATATTTTATTCGCGACAGTGCTAAACTAGGACGGATGTAAATATGGTTTAGACTGCGAGGAGAACCCATTTGGTTTTTTTTGTTTTGGTTAGAGAGTAGATATTGACATTACTTCGTATCTCATTTGACGTTGTTGTTCGATTGATGATGATCAAGTGATATCTTTCTAGTATTACGGCTGTCTATTGGTAAAAAACAGAACAATGAATTAAATGTATGAATTGATAACGAACCTCCCGACAGCCGGCTGTCTGAAGTTTTACAATTTTGAAGTTTTTACGAGAAATTCTAGTAGAGAGCACACGTTGATACAAAGCGAGATAAAATTGCAACGAATTCTCGGTAGCCGGCTACCCATAGCAATAAACACAGGATAATATTGTAAGTAATTAGTTGATCACATTATCTATCAAGATAGATTGTGATCATTTCCTCGCCCCACTAACACCACTCCTTTCCTGTGACACTTGTTATGATGAAGAGAATTCCTCACTCATTAGTAGTAACAAGTGTATAAAACTCTTTAAGCGAAATTTGAAGAGACTAACATTTAGGGATTTTTTTATTTGTACAATAAGTACATATTTCGTTAGGTTTTCTTCGTATTTCGCCTTCGCCTCGTCAGTGCCTAAAGCAGTTCAAATTGAACTGCCGTCTTCGCCTAGCAGTTAAATTTGAATCGCTAAGCAGACAAAAATCCACACAATTTGAGTGACCCTTTTAGGATATTTTGCAAAGTGCCATATCCTATCGTGAAATATACTTGAAGGGTCACATAAATTGTATGGACTTTGAGTCTGCTTAGCGGTTCAAATTGAAGTACAAGGCGGAGATGGCATTTTTAAATTTTATTTCATTTTTCCGCTTAAGTTTTAAATTTTTGAGAAGGTATTGGACTTCATCGGAGTGCTCAATCGATTTCCGACAACTTCATATTTACACCATTTTTGTATAATTAATAGTCTCCGAGCTACTATAGTAATATGAAAAACCCCTTCTTAATCCACCTAGTGGTGTGATAATGCCATTCTCTTCTTTCATAACAGTCTCATGAAAATATATTTCTTTTATTAATTTTTATTACTTTTATTATAATTTATTACTATTACTATATTTTATTACTTTTATTAAATATGTTCGGATACTAATTTTGAAACCAATTGATTCAGATAATTTCGAGTAGTTCACAAAAGCATGCTTCAGTGTTTATGTCATACAGTCAGCATCATTTTTCCAAACTAGTGCTTGACATTTGCGTTGCCTATTTGTATGAGCATAGTGATGTTAATCTAAAAAACTGAGTCGAGCGGTACATAACACTATGGGTCTCCGAGGCTCCGTTCGAAAGTCGGGTTTTCCAGCAATTCTAATACCTTTCTATAGAGAAAGGCAAAACCCTTCTTAGTCCACTTAGTAGAATTTTCATATATCTTGAAAAACCACCATCACATAAAATTTTCGAAATTGAAAAAAAATGTTTGATGCCAAAAGGCTTAGAATTGCATGAAACGTTGAGATTAATTGTCATCTCGAAAAGATTTTTTTTGAGAAAAACTGCTTACTTAAATGACCCTTGTCACGTCTCACTTTTCCGCACTTTATTCTTCACATCCTTGCTCTTCCTTGAGTACTATGGCTCTATAATTTCATATTCTTTCTCTTCTTATAATCTCTAGTTAGTTTGATATCGTTAAAAACCGAAAAAAGTAAAAATTACTGACTGACCAGAAGTCATAAATAAAAAAGTAAAAAAAAAAACAAAAAAAAATATAATTTTCTAAGTCCCGGATTTTGGAAATTTCATGTACTTCCCCATATGGTGCTTTTTCAAGATCGAAAATTGTCAAACCTTTAGCACCGGGCAGCACCCCTTACGCATGTCCGATTTAGGTCAAATTTTGCATGAAGGCTTTTTTGTAGGTGCTTTAAGTTTTGAGCACTAGAGCTTAACGGAAATAGAGGTGATCCCAAAATTTTGGCACCCTTATATATAAATATCAACGTGTTTTGTCGGTCACGTCACATATACCATGATATATCTTAAACCAAAAGTCACAACCATTTGATCTTCGAACTTGATCAATGGCCCGACAGTAGCTTTCAAACGAGCCCAAGTTTGTTAAAATCGGTTCAGCCATCTCTGAGAAAATTTTGCGCCTTCAAATATCTTCGAGAAGTGTACACACACAGACATTTTCCGATCTCGTCGAACTGAGTCGAATGGTATATAACACTGTGGGTCTCCGAGGCTCCGTTCAAAAGTCGGTTTTTCCAGCAATTCTAATACCTTTCTATAGAGAAAGGCAAAAACGCGCATACACAAAGTATTCATCTATTATAAAAAATTGTCTTGAGAAGGATTGATATCATATTGAAAACGTGTGCAAAGTTTTATTTAAAGAGGAATAAGTGAAGTCTGAAGACCAGTTACATACTTCTGGAAATGATAATTAGGTGCTGGAAGTACCAAAAATAGTTATCAATAATTTCAAAGTGAAACTTACTTCGATTTATCGGAGAAAATTAAACCGATTTCAAAAACTTCGATCATAATGAAAAATCTTATGATTTTATGTAAGAATCTAATTTCCGGTTTCGGAATCTAATTTCGGGTGAATATTGTTGAAAATTACAGACCGATATGGGCTGACGATAAAAAGAACGTACAAACTAAGCAAAATTTAGCTAAGTCTCGTTAGTTGTTGGCCAAATGAACAGTTTTTTCTTTACCGGTCCTTGATTATTTCCTCCGGAAATACTGATAAACTGCGATAGAACAATGAGTAACTTCGATTTCTCAATTCATTTTGAATCTAGATTTGTAGAAACCGATTTTCCTGGGTTTCAAAAATCTAGAATCAATATAAAACAGTATATCGTTAGGAAACTGTAGACAGACTCGCAATTTAGTAAAACATCTTTAAAACTGATCAAATATATAGAGCTTGTTAATTTTAAACTCACAAATATTCCTGACTATTTCGATACTGAAAATAGCAGTCAAAAATTCGGAAATCGAAGCAGATTTCGAAGTCGGAAATCCGAAATTTGGACCATTCGATTCATTTAATCGAGATTATAAAGAAATAAATGTTCCAAAAATGTTCCCTAACTGTCCTCGTAGATAGCTGAACCGATTTTCATAACCTTTCTTAAGAAAAATTTTGCACTCCTAAGGGCTGCTATTGAAATTTATTCCAATCCGATTGCAGTTTTCAGAAATACAGTATGATGTGTGTGTTCAAATATCATCTCAAGAGTGGAACTTTTCCTGTTTATAGGTTGTGATAGTTGTTAGGCTTTACAACCGCACTTTGGCTATACTGGTCCTTTGTTTTCGAAATCAAATGAACGGTTTTATTCGTCCTAAGTCGAATGTTGATTTTTACCCTAATTCGACATCCAGTTCCGGAGTTTTTTTTCCATTTTTCCATTGTAAAAACTTCCCCAGTAAGTTTCTTTGGAAATAATACGAAAATGTTGGATAATTAATTTATATTAATGATACTGTTACTATCGAACTAACTCAAGAGCTTAATATTCTCAACATTTTATATCTAACGATAGTACGCTAGTTGGCAAGACGAAGTTTTCCACTTTTTTCCAATCTTTTTCAAACTGTTCAATGGTTTCGGGCGCCGAGACATGTTTGTTGCCTTTGTCACTGCCAAAAATACTTCAAAGGGTCGATTTTATGGGCAATTTTTTAAGTATCATATTTGATAGTATACAATTCGACCGCTAATTTAGCGTTATAACGAAACACAAGATCTGGCCAGAAGAAAGTACGATTCTTGTGGCTTCGGATCATGGGTCGAAGTCGTTTTCGTAATTGATGCATTTTGCGCTGTTCATCGAAGCAGTTCTTATGAAAGGTTGCGAAATCTTATCATGGCTACAAATAGCTTACCAAACAAAAGCTTTTTTACTTCTTTGGGATTTGTATCGAGGTCATGAACTGGTTCATGACACTAGCCCTTCTCTCACCGTATTTTTGCGTGGCTAGTCGTTAGTAATCGAATTTCACGTAGGTTCCGCTGTCCATGAATATTCAGCTCAAATTTCCAGCAAGCATCACACAACTCATGCGGCACTTTCAATATTTCTGCTCACCTCCTCGAGTCATATTTCGCATCCCAATTTGTGCTTATCTTTTAAAATGTATACGGGACAGGTGTGTCCATTCGAATTACTAGCATTTAAAAATCTCCTGTTCGAACGCCTTCAGTATTAGTTTACTAAAACTAGGATCAGCGACAATCCGGGCTCCATGCACTTTTTGATGGAAACGAATAAACGGCTACACAAGTGATTAAAAAAAGTGTAAACAAATGGACGCAGTCATAAAAATTGACAGATATAGAAATGGGTTTTGGCATAAATTTTTCTTCGCCGTAGCATCACTTTTACATAAAATTCTTATCCTAATTTAATTCTAACATAGCCACAACGATTTGAATTTATTAAAACATATTCCTCTTATTACTTAAATATCATCTTAGGTAACGCGTCATTAATTATGAAATCTACTAATCTAGGGAAATATTATTTTAACCAAACGATTAACTTCTATAAATTATAAAATAAGCTGTTATTTTCAAACATTTTGTTGATGATTTCATAAATTGTTTCGAGTTTGTTTGTATCATTACATAATTTCTATTCTAATTTAGCTACTGGTTGAACTCATGGACGCAGCTGGAATCAGAACTAAGTCTTAAAAGGGGCCTTTATTAAATTGAAACTCCAATTTTCTTTATGAAATGATAAATAAGTTTCATGTATGGAAGGTCACGACAAGCAAGAATGTCTCGAGCTGGGACATTGAATAGTCTACCTTGGTTTACGCAAAGAGTTTATTAGTTGAGATCTGACATCACGATACTCCACGCATGTCCAAACGACATGATCAATATCCCGATAACCTTCGCCACAAGCACAATGATTAGTCTCGGAGAGCCCAATTCGAAGGAGATGTGCGTCTAACGTGTAGTGATTGGACATGAGTCTGGACATCACACGAATGAAATCCCTATTCACATCCAGTCCCCTGAACCATGCCTTTGTCGATATTTTCGGAATAATTGAGTGCATCCACCGACCCAGATCATCTTTATCCCAAGAAGCTTGCCAGCTGGCAAGTGTTCTTTGGCGGGACGCGCTATAGAATTCGTTGAAAGCAATCTGTCTCTCATAAATTTCACCCTCAATAGCACCATGTTTGGCTAAAATATCGGCTCTTTCACTGCCAGGTGTTCTGATAACACTGCTATTCTTTCTGCAGGCAAAAGGAGAAGTAGAAGTCAAGCAGAATGAAAGCGACTACGCTGCACATGGCACTAAATATAATTTTTCTTATCCTACTTAATTAAGTTCATTTGTAATTGAATTCTGGAACGTTTCGGTTAACGTTGCCCCAATACGGTAGTATATGAAATACTGTTAAGTTGATATGCGTTATTACAACGGTAAGCATTCTTTATATATATGAGGTTAGGTGTTACTACGGTTAACGCACGCTTATCGTTATTTTCTCATTTTCGAATATCTAACCGTATAATTGAGTGCATTGAACTAGCCACAACGAATTAGATCGCTTTCCCTCTAGGAACCGTTGAATAGAACACAAGTTGAATTCATTATTCACCTGAAGAAAGGTATTAGTAGTATACGAGCGATTACTATGTTTAAAGGAGATTTATAGTTTCGGATAGATGAATAAGGGAAGACCCTATGTAAGTAATTGGCTGGGCTCCTCGCAATCTATTGTTCTAATCTAATTAATAATAATTTCAGCTTTGAGCTGCTGCACAAGAAAGCTCGCTTCAAAGAATCTCTCTATATCTGAACACTAGGAATGGAGCAATGAGCCGGGACCCAGACTATAGTGATTAGATAATTATTGTTCAATATGTCGTTCAGGCACGGTTTTATTTTGCCCAGGAAAAACGGTTCAGTTTTGCCAGTCATGTTTGAGAGAATGGTTTCAATTGCACTCAGGCTATCTATGGAGAGGAAATAATGGTTTGGAGATAATGTGACGATTACACTCAAACTATAATGAACTGCTACTAACTCTGTGCGTTCATACTTTTTGGGTCAGTTTCTAAACTATGAAAAAAGGCATGAAATCGTCAAAACTAGGTCAAAACTATTACAATTTTTAGACCTAATTAACTGATAGCTACATTTCTTTTAAACAAACGAGGCTTTATTTTCAATTCCGTATTTGAAACTTTCCTGAGCTGATGGAGTTCCAAAGTGTCTCATAACTCTTAACGTTTGAATGAATCAGCCGCCAAATGCCACCACATTTCTCAATACTATTCCAACGCCGCTTGCGTTATGACTTATGATACACGAAATGAATTTGTCATAATGATGCTAAGCTCCAGAAATTGCTGACAAACTTTCTAGCAAAAGAAGACTTTGTTCGAGCGATAAATACAGCTGTAAAATTTTGCTCCCATCTGGCTCGATCCCTCTCCATTCTGTTCCCAATTAATTCGCATTTAAGACGCAAGACGTTTGCCGTAGAAAATTGTCGATGGGGTTGTGTAAGGCTGGGATGTCTACGCTTTGGGATTCATCATCATGTTAAGCTATCTGACTAACTGCTAACTCCTCGAGACTGTTCCAGTTTCGCTAAAAAGATGCCACACTCTGCCAGCAGCAGCGACTGAATGACTGAGTGAGTCAAGCCATAACCGACTAATTACTCTCGCCGGAATAACTTTGCACTATAACTAACAAGATTTGAACCAGGGAGCTTCCGACTCCTGTTTGCCAACCTTTCGAAGTCGCCGACATTCGGGTAAACAGAGAAATGAGTTCTGGTAGTAAAACTGGATCGTAGGAAAGGTGCGATGAAATGGAGTGAAGGCAACCGGGAGTTAAACAAATGTTCAAAGTTGTTTGGTGAATTGAGGGAAAAACGGTGTATAATTTTCCTCTGAATCACACCAAGTTGCGCCACAACCATGCAGTTGATGCTATAAGGTGGTTTTCCCTCATAATAAAGTTGTGATTGGTTGTGCACTAGGGAATAGAGCCGTACTGCAAAATTTATTTATGAGTTATAAAGTTAAAACGTGACAGTTCTTCATGCCGAGGGAAAAATGTTCACTCGTCTGTTTTATAGGCTTCACAAATGCATATGCGAAAAGTTCGAGCTTGGGCTGGGACCGTGTATCACATGAAAAATAAATCTCATGTACGAGTTTCAACAAGATCCATTAAAAATTTGTGCAAGTCAATTTAACTCCTGTTGATGAGCTAAATTCGAAGAGAGCCTCAGCAGTTTATTCAATTCATATTATTCCTATAGAAATGGTTGTAAACAATGCTGTTAAAAATATTGGTTTGAAAGATTTATTCCTTCACCAAAATATGTATATCCGAACTGTTTGTTAAGAAGCTCTCGTGAAAAAGGGATACTGCATTTTCAAATTCCATGTGCGAAATCAGTTAAACTGCATGATGGATGTATGTGACTCTTTTTTTTTCTATATTACTTTTACTTCTTTTGTGTTTTTGGCACACAAATAAGAGACCATTTACAGGAACAACAACAAGTTACTTCATCCTGAAACATAAATTGTCGTACTTCTATTAGATTTCAATTCGTTGAAACTTTTTTGTCCAACTCTTGAATTTCCAGTTCACGATTCCGGCTGTAATAACAACCGGAAAAGGAAACGTGAAACGCAATCTGCGAAAAGCCACTACGCAAAATATAAAATGTGATGCAATACTCGAAAAATTCAGCGAAACTCCCATTCCCAGTTGTTCCCCTGAATACGACAAAGCGAACAGGTCTCCCAAAACACCCAACATCATTAAACTCCTGCATTTCCAGTTTAATTTTGTAACGGCTAATTGGAAGCATGAACGAGCGAAAATAGTTCTTCTATGGCAAAACATGTTTTTATGAACCGCGTGGAAGCCCATCAGAAGCGACGCACTGCCCAACCCTGCCCAACCCTGCTCCCATGCAGCAGGTTGTTGTCCGACGGAAAATTCGAAACGTGCTGCCCTGCTGACTGTATAGGTACTAAGCTTCCGGACAGAGAACACATTGAATGAGCCCAGCTTGGAAATAGTCATTCAGTGATAGAACCCAAATGAAGCTTTTATGCATAAAAAATACGTAAACGATGGCGATGATTTTTCATTTGGAAAATAAGCTGGTTTTCGCTTATTCTTTGCTGTGCTGACCACACTGCGTAAGCACGGTTTTACTTGTCACTGCACACAGCTGGTGTGTTCGTTGTTCACCGACCTGCTTAAGCATGAATAGCCCGGAAGGTGGGCCCCGGAGCACGAGGAGAACTTTTCCGCGCGTGATTCTGTTTTATTGCCATTGCGCGCTCCAACAGCCAGCAGCTGCCTAGGGTTATATCGTACGCCAGAACGGGATGATTATTTCAATTGCCGCTCCCTACTTTCCACGTTTTCCGAGATGTTTCTGGTTCCTATTGGGTGCAAACATCGACATTAACAAGCTGGTTATTTTGTGTTGTATTACCGCAGCAGAGAGTGTGCAGTAAAACTCAATAACGATATAATTATTAATGTTGAACAGGCGTACTTCAAAGTTGTTGGTTTTTCACATCTGACAACCTTTTAATTAATAGTTTGGTCAAGGAATTACATTTTTTTGATTGCTTTTTAAACGCTCATTGCATTTAATTGACTAGCTTATACTGATTACTTCCCCCGGTAATTAAAAAAGATGGGTGGCACTGATGTGTATACGAAAACAATTCAAACTCTTAGAACGATTAAAGCAAAACCGTGTTGGTCTATCGGACTGCTTGGAATGTCAATGAATTCGATCATTTTCCTTTTTTTCAATATTAGCATTGAAATGTTTCTGTGCGTGTACGGATCCGTCCTATTTTCACAAGTTTAGTATCAACTAAGAGGTACAAACCCATCATTGGCTATTGGATATCCATCCGGTCGAGTTCCTGATCTCACATTATCGACCTATTGAATATAATCATCTAACAAATAAAGACACAAAATCTATTAGCCTTTAAAAATATTCCTGTCAGTATGCATTTTTTCTAAGCTTAGATTAAACTAATTCAAAGCTCATCTAAGCCTTAGAAGAAAAAATTTAGGACTGAACAACTTCTATTTGTCACTACAGAACACATAATATCCCATATTTGCACCTATTATTTTTATTATTATTATTTCCTATATTTTTCGGTTTCTGCTAAATACGTTAGAGAAAATGAATTTTTCTTTTGAGGGACGGGTTTAGCGTGATGGGTTACTCGATGCCTTTCATGCAGTCCATCTGGGTTCGATTCCCAACCCCGTACATACGGTCAGAATGTTTTTCTGGCCTGAAGAAGCGAGTGACCGTAAGATTAAAACCTCTATAATTGAAACGAAAAAAAAACCTTCAATCGTTTCATTGAGTGCCCCCTTTCAACATATCCGGCTATCATTGTGGTTTGCAGAAAACGATGACGAAAAGCTAAAAAATCCCACTTCGACAGTAGAGATGGTCGGGTCTCGGGTATTTTACCCGAAACCCGACCCGTACCCGTAACCGAAGGGTTTTTGGTGTGGTACGGGTAAAAAATTTTATTTTCAATCGGGTACGGGTCGGGTACGGGTAAAAAAATTTACTGCTCACTCGGGTACGGGTAATTTTTTTTTCTGATCGATTACCCGACCATTTGTACTTCACATGAATATGTTTACACGTTGACGAAAATTTTTTATTGCAAAACAGTTCTTCCGAAAAATAAACAATTTGATTCAAGGGGTTTTGACATTCGCGCCTAGGACCAGACCTGACAACTGTCATATTTTTCCATAAAAAAAACATTTCTTTTCTTCATTTAAAAAAAAACGATCAATAGTTACGTGAAAAGTTATGTGAATATTTTCCACCCTACTTTTTTATAACATATTTAATAAGACACACTGCCTTAGCTCTAAGATGTTGCGGTCAGACCCTACTTTTCACGTAGGTTTAATTGGACTGCCATTTTAAAGCTGTTTAATGTACAATCCAGTAAAAAATATTTGATTCATATATAAAATGTAGTGTAGTACTCATATCACATTCAGATACTAGAAAACTGTTATTTTAAATATTGGTTGAAGATTTTCAAAATTTTCATATAACACATGGATTAATAAGTCCCGAGACTAAAGCAGAGATGGCGCTCGTAGTAAACCAGTAACCACGTCTTTCTAGAGTACTAACCTTTGCTTGAAGCGGGTCAACATTTTAAGTCGATCCGACCAGAAACAGCTGATTTATCGAGGTTGGAGTAAAGTCGTTTTGTAGTTTGTTTAAAAAATGGAAAAAACCGAGTTTCGTGTTTTGATAAAACATTGTTTTTTAATGGGTAAAAACACCGTGCAAGCGAAACAATGGATTGAAAAATGTTATCCGGACTCTTGTCCATCAAAAGCAACGATTTGTCGGTGGTTCGCCGAGTTTAAACGTGGTCGTACCGACACAAATGACGCGGAACGCTCGGGTAGACCTGTGTAAGCCGTTTCACCGGAAAATGTGAGTGAAATGACAAAAATTATAATGAAAGATCGTAAAGTGAAGCTCCGTGAGATTGCTGAGATGACACAGATATCATATGGAAGTGTATTTACTATCCTTCATGAAAAATTGAGCATGAAAAAATTTTTTCGACGTGGGTGCCGCGATTTCTTTCGACAATGACAATGAACCCTGCCACAAGTCGATGAAAACAATGGCGAAATTGAACGAATTGGGCTTTGATCTGCTTCACACACCCCATACTCGCCAAATTTAACCCCCAGTGACTACTGGCTCTTTGCTGATCTTAAAAAAATGCTCCAGGGAAAAAGATTTGGCTCAAATGAGGAGGTCATCGCTGAAACTGAAGCTTATTTTGAAGCGAAAGATAAATTTTTTTATAAACATGGTATTGAAAAATTGGAAAAACGTTGGAACCATTGTATCACCCTAAAAGGTGATTATGTTGATGAATAAAAAAAAATTTTGCAAAAAAAATGTTGTTTCCATTGTTAGTCTTGGGACTTATTGATCCATGTGTTAGATCATTAGGATTCTAACCATAAAAACATGAACATTTATTTCAGAAAATCTGCATAGAAGTTCTTCTTATTCTTCACTTCTGGGAGGTGTCACCTCACTTGAAATGACACCGATTGATGGCACAGCAAGTTGGGCTATATTGCCAGTTAATTTTCGTTTCTTTTCACTGAACTACAAGTGAAAATCTCGATGCGTGACAAGGTGGAGTCGCAAAGGTACTGGTGAAAGTCTCTTCTCGCGAAATACTCAAATTTTCACCGTGTTCACTCGTTGAGGGTTCCACCGGAGGTGGCACAGAAGTTCAATTGCTGTAAAAACCAGTGAGCCTTACAAAACGGGCATATTTGACAGATTAATTTAAATCAAAATCATAATTCATTTTGCTTTGTAGTAAAAAATTGTAACCAAAAAGAAACTTCTCACGAATGTTCAAACTACTTACACTTGAAGACTCACTGTTCACCATTTTCAAAATTGAATTTTTCACACCGGGAATACACGTACATTATTTGATGTTTGGTCAATTCACGTAAGCGAACCGATGATACTCTATTCATTTTAGCGGATGTTCGAATAACATTCATTTTCGTCACGTATAATATTCAATTTGACATTTGGAGACATTTTATGTGATTTTTCAAGTGATTCGAATATGAAATTTTATTTGTGTGTCAAGATAATGAGCACGCTTACTTGTGATTCAAAAGAATTGGATTAAAAGTAAAAACCATATCTACCCAAAATTGAATACAACGGGTATTACGACATTTTGGGTAAATATGCTTCTCGAAAAATTTGAGTAGATATTACTCCCTTTTGTTGATATTTGTAAATGAGTATAAAGTACCAAATACATTAAAAATCTTTTCATGCTTCTCAGTGTATTTACATGTTTAAATTTAAACAAGAAATTTAATGTATTTTACTTACCAACTAGAGCCTGATACGGCTCGCTATCTAAAACACTTTATTTTTTCCATCCTGAATTTTGGTAAACTTTTTACTACACAGAGAAAAATATTTTGCGATTTTACATTTATTTTCATGCACATATTTGGAGCAGGCAATTGAATGAAAATTTACATTACAAAACGAAGCGGTTTGTAAATATACAGTCTTGTTTAATGAAAAACTAAATGAATTTTAATGTAATTTTACATCAATAATGGTTTTCAATCAGATTTTTGTTTCAACTGATGTCTATTTCATAGTACTATCGGTTTACATGTCGTGTAAGTTTCATCTTTTCTTTCTGTGTACTCATTCGGGTCGGGTACGGGTACAGGTAATTTTTAATCGCCTACGGGTAAAATTTTTTATTTTTTATCAGGTACGGGTAATTTTTTTATTATTGATCGGGTACGGGTAATTTTTTAAATTTTTAATCGGGTACGGGTATATTTTTTTGCGGATCACTCGGGTACGGGTCGGGTTCGGTTATAAAAATTTCTATACCCGACCATCTCTATTCGACAGTACTGGTTCTAGTTCCCGATGTAACGAAAACCTTAACTGAACTTATCTGGGATCGACTGAAGGTTCCGGAGTTACAAGGTTAGGATTATTAAAATGTTCACATCGTCACGACGCAAAAAATAGTCGAAATCTTCAAAAATTGGTTATCAAATCGAGCAGGATACATGTTTTGTATGAGCTTGAATCGAAGTAGCGAGATTCAATGCAGCCAGAAACGAGTGCACTTCCTCTGAAAGAAATTCTATTGTTACTTATAGGACTATTAAACCAATAATCATCTCATTAGTAAAGTCGCCATATTATCTTGTCAATTACTCTGTTAGTCGATTTGTGACAAAGACGGATACAATATCTTTGCTTCGGGTCTAAGAAGCTATACCGGAGAAAAAATAGTTGGAGAGAGTTGTTCAGTACCCATAAACCCCGATGTAAATGACATTAACATTGTAGAGCATTGAAATGACACAGTCAATTAGTTTTTTCCAGAGCCTCCACAATTTTTGCATAATATTTTTGCAACATTTCCTTCGTTTGGTATTATTTAATCGGTATTTTACATATTGGCTTTGAACGCCGCTCGCAGTTCATGCACACTTAACTTTATTCGGTATTTTTTCATCTGATAGAAGTTTAGAACAGCCGAACTTCCGAACATTCTCATTCTACTGATATAACAGTACAAATCAACATAGTACATATAGGTACATATAGGTACAGCTGTAATGAAATGTTACTGAATGAAAAGTGAAAGTTTCACTTCAATTAAGGGCAACTACATCAGCATCTGGTCGATTAATTGGAGCAAAATACGCCAAAAGTGAACAACTACGAAGAAAATCCTACAAATAAATCCTTCTATGGGTTGTAAATGTTTACAAAAGAGCTATTAGAAATATTCAACTGCTGAAATATACCAATCAGAAGTGAAAATGATCAGTTTGGTGAACCGTTCGCAGTTCGAACTTTGCTCTAAACGAGCGCAAATAAATCCAGGTATTGTATGTATTGGTTTGACTTCAGGCTATGCAAGTTGTATCGTATATCTTATTGTTCAATATATCTGCATTAAATTATAAGAAATTATTCGCATTCACATCAATCCGGTTATGACTCAGACATTACCTGTCCGCCTTTTTCTATCGAAATGTTGGTGAGATAGAGATGATTTCTTTCGTCCAGATATTAACTAAATCGAGCTTTATTCTCGGACGACTCAATTTTCATTTATTTCGATTTGTAAGATTAAGATAAAGCCATATATTTTCATGTACATAGAAATGAAACTGTTATCAACATTGAGCAGCATCTTATTTTGCCTACTAAACATCCAACCACTCCCTAAGGGAGACGATTTTTTTTGAAAGCGTAAGCGACATATCAGTTGCGAAGCATTGCTCTGATTGGTCATTCAAATCAAAAGCGAAACTGCGAAAGCAGTCTATAAACATAAGCGATATTATAGCTAATGTTTCTTTCTCACACGAAACATGCCAGGGAAAGGTTGCTTCCACCAATCAGACAGAATACGTCACAAGAAGCGATACAATAGATTTGCATGCTCTGACAGTCTTGCTTAGAGGAATTTGCTCTTTTTCGATTGTTGACTTTGATAAACTTGGGAATTGGAAGAAATAAAAATAGCTCTTGAATGCTCAAGATTAGTTTCAATTTTTTATTGCAGGAACAGGTTTTATTAGAATTTAGGATTAGAACTTATTTCTTTCATCAAAATCGCTAATAAAGCCTTAGTGCGAACTTGAATAGTACGTATAGTTACGTATTCCCAAACGAAACTTAACGCTATAAAAATAATTGCATGCAAACAATACATGAATACATATATGGTGTTAAGTGGTTTAATAACCAATTTCATATTAATATAATTGCATACATTTCGGCTGCTGTTAAAATTTCGTCGTATACAAAACATACACAAATTATGGCCAACAGTGTATTTTCGTGATGCGCGTGGCCAGTGCTTTTCGAACTTTTACACCAAAACTGAAACGTTTGTGTTGTGACGCGCGTACAAATCGATATACAATTAATAATAATTAATGTCGTTTTAATGTGGAACACATTTTTGTTTTCTATATAGGGGTGCAAATTAGAAACTCAAGAAAAATACACGTAGAAATGTGGTCAGGTTTTGAACAATTACAGCTCAGTAAATTCTGTATCAATTATTATTATTATGTCACCATTTGATTGGAAATATTTCTACGTATTGATTTAAATGTTGATAGCCATGTATTTTTAATTGTTTATCAATGAAATGTTGATTAATAGCTAGCAGTGTCCTATTTTGTCTGCAAAAAAATTCCGGCGGATTTCCCTGCCATAGTCGACGGTTTTGAAGGAGTAAGCGATAAATCAAAGGGAAAGCATCGCTCTGATTGGTCAATCGATGCAAAAGCGAAGCTGTTGGAAGCACGCGAATCTATAAATATAAGCAAAATTATAGCTAACGTTTCAGTCCTACGTGTAGCATGCTAGTGGTTGTTGCTAGACATCAAACAAAAAGTACCATAAAACGATTTGAAGCTTTATTTAGTATGCTCTGATCATGTGTCATGCAAGATTGGATGAAATTCCATGTTATTTCAAATAATGAGATGGCTTTTTGGTCAATTGGTTTCTCGTCAAAACATTTATTTTTCGTTAACGGCCAACGTTTCGAACGGCCTTTAACAAAAAATAAATGTTTTGACGAGAAACCACTGACCAAAAAGCCATCTCATTATTTGAAACAACATTAATTGGTCGCACCCGCATCAAATAAATTCCATGTTATGTCGTCTCGCCTGTGAAATTGACAACTGTCCCAGGGTAAATTTAGAGTGCATACGATTAATTTCTAATTTATTTAAGATGAACTCGATTGATAATGAGAAAAAGTTTATCGCTTCAACCGAAATCGCAGAATTGTAGAGGAACGCTATAAAAATAACTACTTGCATACAAAACTTGAACACAAGCTTGGTGAAGAGAAGCTTAAATATCGATATGCGTATCGCAAGCATGTACAAACATATAATTGCATACATTTCGGCTCTTGATGTAATTTCGTCGGCTTCAAAACAAATACAAATCACGACAAATAAAGTCTATATTCTGGGTTCGCGTGTTCGGTGTTGGTTCCTAATAAAGATCAATCTAAGCAGACTCTCGTGCATTTGCGGATTCAAAAGTGTGACAATTAATTGAAAATATCGATCATTAGATATTTTGGTTGACTTGGACGGCTTTTATCGTATCAAAGAACGCTCACTCGCAGCTCTTCACACGATTCAATAAGTGCCATCAAAGAGAGACTGATATCATCGCAGCAACAAAAAACCGGCATGGGTCATTTAACATAGAATATACACCAATGCGCGAGCGAATTTCTCTCGATTACCTGACAAACGCTCGCTTATTTTCGTTTCGCGATCCGATTATGTATGGGCAGTGCATAATTGCGATAGAATCATTTTACTATTGCCGCTTATTCTAACTATGTGCATATAACCTTTTTATTAGTTGTGTCTATGAAAATGTATGTTATGTGAATGCTCCACACAAGGGTTTTGAAATATTGCAACCTAGTATGAGAATCATCAAGTCGAATCATCGATTCGATTTTCTGCGATAATTGTCACCTTGCGATTCTCTCTTGGTAAATTCCACACAGCACTAATCATTATCAGACTGTAATTTTTTAATGGCCGTGAAATAGAGTATGAAGTGGAGCGAAGAAATGTAGAAAAAGTACGGGTGTGTTATGTCAGAGACATAACAGGATGTCGTGAATACACGCAAAGACCGAAATCAGCTTTTTGGCGAAAAAATTAGTTGATTTGCTGATTTTAGTTAGTTGTTTTTTAGGACAACTAAAAAATTCTTATATTGGCTAATTCAGATTTGTTATTTTTGAACCCCTTAATAATGCTAAAAGGTTGGTTGAATTTGCTAATTTTTCAGTTGATTTTGCAACATTTACATGCTGTCATTTCTTAGCAAAGACACGCTCCACTTTCATTCAACTAATATTTTTAGCAAAATCAGCAAAACTATGGTTGATTTTAACAAATAATTATTGTTGATTTCAGTAAAAAATGTTGTTGAATTAAGTGATATTGTTGTTAATTTCAATGAAAATTGACAGTTAATAATAATAATAAACCTTCTTGAGTTAAGTAAAATATATACTGATTCCAACTAATACGAACTGTTAATTTTAGCTACAGCCAAAACGAGTCCAATTAATTAATTTATTTTAATTGGAATTGTCAGTTGATTTGATCAATAAACTTTCTTGAGTTTAATAAATTTATTTCTGTTTATAATGTGAATAATTGATTTTGCACTATACACTAATAGCTGCTTTCCTAAGTTTGTAAAAGGCCTCTTAACAAAAGAAACAATACATACAAAGAAACAATAGCAACATTTTGTTTGTTCATTGTAAACTCTCACTTACAATCACGAAGCGTAATTACAAACGATCTGCTTTGGTTAGGCACGGAATGTAATGAATGGCCAATGAAAATGTCTTACCATTTCGGATGGTAGCTCTTTGATTCATGTGTCCTACTCTATTGTAGATGCTGCTTGTAACATCACGGTAAATTTTCCAAATGACCGTACAGAGAAGTGTCAGTTTCGATTTGTTTACTTTCTTTTCTGATTATTGAGCGACTAAACGAGTATATTTTCGTTTATTTACATGTACTAAGCGGAAACCAAAGCATTCAGATGTCGTCTCATACAAAAAGTTCAGACATAGAAGTCGGAATGGCAAAGCAAGCATAGAATATGCAATAAACATGTACTTTCTGCACTGGTCACAGAAATGATTGTTAGTTAATCTTTTAATAATTCACTGATAGCTGAAAGCACTCCACAAATAAACTTAAGCAACAAGCAACAACTACTAGCAACTTTACAGCAGTTTTACATATCGGTCAGTTAGAAATTTCAAAATCTATATATAAAATATATCAAAACAATTTCAACAAGACTATCCTGTTTTGTTTTTCAACGAATTGGTTTGCTTTGACACTTCTCATGAGTTTTTGACTAAGTTGTTAATAAAACCAATTGCATTCTTGTTTTCTTTGTGCTGTCAAACTATTGATTTTAACAACAAAATTAGTTGACAACGAGAATTTCGTGTGGGATTGAAATGTTGCTGGTTTGTGTCCAGGATTTTCGCCATCTTAATATATTCGCTAAAAACAAGAACCTTTTTCAGCAAATTAAATTCTGAATATTAACCAATTTATTAGTTATTTTGGCAGTTTTGATGTTAAAATCAACTAATTCAAAAACAGTAATACGAATTAGGCGCAAAGCTAATTTCGGTCGTTCCGTGTACGAATAAAACTGACACGATTTCCTTATACTTACGATTTCTAATTAATAGTTGATCGATTGTGTGAATTGTGAAACTTTCCTTCTTTTCACTATTAGAATTTTAAATGATTTTCGACGTCAATTATCTCATTTCGGATTTGCATATTTCATTGAAAGAAACTATCAAGATACTGTACAGGATTCGTTTCTGCTTTTTAGAAGGACCAAATTGAAGAATTCTTTACGATATTTAGCACAGTTCGGAACATATTTATCGAACGATTTTCGCACAGCGAAAAGCGCACGAAGCAAATCAAATTGTTTTGGATTTTCACTAAACTGGTGATTTTTATCTTCGATTTGCAAAGAAGTAATCTTAATAGGTCCTTAGATAACATTTAGGGTCATTAGAACGGCTAATTTTATATAATGTTGTAAACTCGTTTACTTTCTCTTCAATGCACACGACCAAGAGCTCTGTTGTATTATGCAATCAAGTTTAGCGAGGAAGAGAATCTTTAAAGATTACAAAATAATGCAACATTTGTAGAAAAAGTTATTAAAGGAAAACCGACACAAATTCCGAACAATGGCTCATTCCTTGAAAGATCTAGCACCACTGATGCTAGTGTTTGTAATATGATTAGGCTTACTTTTGTTATACTGTAACGGTTGATCTGAGTTGTTTGATGTCTTCACGATAGTTACTCATTCTAGTATGTAGATTCTTTTGAAGTGACAAGGTATGTTCCAAAACTCACTTTAAAAGCATAAAAAAGTATAACTCATTAATTAAAAGAAATAGGTTTTTGGGGACTTGAGTTTTGGAACATGGTTCGTATAAGCTTCCACTCTCTGACAGGCAGTGTCATACACTCACTCCTAGCAGACCCTATCAGCTTGGAGCGAAATCAATCTTCAGTTCAGCAACGCCATCGCACGGCATCACATTCAACATATCATGACAATTGTATGGGTGCGCAGTGTTACTTTTATGTGCGAGATTCGATACGGACTCACCTGAGGGCGCCATGCTCACAAAACAGGATGTTGCCAATGATTTGTTCGGGAAATGTGGAAGCTGGATATCTTGTTAATATAATGTCTTTGCTCCTAGCCATACCGCCTACACGCTAGCACAATCATACCCAAACGCATTGTAACTATCACATAACTCAGGATACCACAGTCGTGTACGATCTGCAAAAGCGCGAACACATCTATATATCCATTACAAAAATAGGACTAATAACTAATACTAAATAATAAATCATTTTTATTGAAATAACGCTGAATATATGAGTTCCTAAAAAAAAATGATTTGACTTGTTACACTTTTTCGGAAATCCTACTATAGATATTTTACACAAAAGTTTAACTCTAGCATTCATGACAATTCGAATATACGACATACTGTTCATAGTTTTTTTTACTGGCGCTTCAGTGAACGCAACTAAAACGTTCGCTGCATTTTAGAGCCATTTGTCTTTCTGCAAGAAAATCTTAATATCAAACCACAACTATTCAGTGTAGCTGGAGAACGTGGATACCAAACATAAACATAATCACAAAAGCACAACAGTCTCAAGAGCGCTATGCATAATAATAAAATTCACTTTATCCACTGGTACCCAGATCCCACCCCGCTAACCTGGCCGCAATACGGTAACAGAATTTTCATGCCCTGCAGCTTCGCGCTTCTGCACCACTCCAACTGGGACTCATTCGGTGTGTAGCAGCTTATGAAAGCAAAACCAGTGACACGGATGCAATGAGAGCATAAAACGTTGCCCGAATGAATAAAAATGAATAAATTAAAAATTCTTCCTTTCCGGTACGGCACGCGGCCCTCGCACTATCATCCTCAGAACCGAACAGCAAACTTTATAGCGACCCATCCTGCCAACGGTGCGGCGGGTTGAGCATCTATTTAGTGCGGTATTGCTTATGTATGTTTGTTTTTGCTTGTGTACTGTTTTTCCACAGTTGCGCCGGTTTGCGCCTCCAGCAGTATCATGATTGTCGGTGCATCACTGGACGAAACGGTCGCAGTTCCGTGTCATGTAGTGGCCGATCCGCTGGACGTTTCGTTCGACTGGAACTTTTCCAACAGCGGCGAGCGCTTCGAGGTGACTAGCGGTCAGTTCAATCTGCTGCAGGACTTTCATTCGTCGGACGGAAGCCTCACCGGAGTGTCACAGCTGTACGACGGAGCGGAAGAAAGCTCAGGTAAGTGTCGGATAAATCGTCACGCTAACGCTGACGGAACTCAGCGAAGCGTCCACGAACGAAGCACAGGATGTATGGTTTCCATATAATTATTGCCTGGGCGGATGAATTGCTAGCAATGGTGGAAGCAAATGATGAATATGTTACAAATAACGGGAAACAAATATAATTTGCTTTTCTATATAATCATCCGTGGTTTTGATGCATCATCGTCGTATTTATCCTTTAGCATGCAATCATCGCCATGATTCCGGTAGTTTTATACTGAAAGAACCAATGAAAATCATTGGCTTTAGAGAATATTTTTACATGTTCGACTTACTGAATCAATATCACCAGCTATTCAAGATTGATTATTTTAATTGAACCATCGCAAACAAAAACAAAAATTAAGTGATTGGAAAAGATCCGTTTGGATTCTAGTTTTTTAATTTGAGATTCTTGATGTACAAACAGCTAAAAGCCAAAACAGCATAGAATCATGTCAATCGATTGGACGCGTTTATCTGTCGTCCAAAGCAAAAATATCAAAAACCAACAAACCTTTGTAGTGAAACTTAAAAGTTTTCAAAACTTCTTAGAGTTTCAGATAGTGCATAAGAGTTCTAAGCTTCAAATATCCCGTTAGCATACTGAGCGGAAAACAAAAAAGTTTCTCAATGCCTTAGACAACTTACTCATCCCAAAGTTTTACTAGATCTTCAAGTAAATGTAATGCAATCAAGAACTGATTTTCAGCCACTCATCCTCCAAACATAACCGAAACCAGATAATTTTGTGTTGTTTTAAACTGCTTCACACTTACTCATGAAATCGGTAAGTTGTTCAAGACAATCCAGACAATTTATCTATATACCTACTACAAAATGTCAAATTATATGACCTTTCGACCATAATTTTTAAAATACATTGAGTCGTTCTTTATCGTTTGGGTAACGTTTCATGTTCGCAAAATATTATCACAGACAGACACATTTCGATCTTCAAATAAAAACCATTTGAAGTCAGTTAAAGCGATTTAACCACGGAGTCATATTTAAATAAGCCGATCAGAATTCGGATAGAAGCACAAACTAGGCCAATGTAAATTGATCTTCAATATCAACTTCCCTTTCTGAGCAGCCTAGATCCTAGATAGCCGTGTAGTGTCGGTACCAGTTTCCTAACTGGTACCGAGAATAACGCAACGGTCCACCAGTACCGGTGGTATAAGTCCACCAATCAGGTGGCATCCGGCGGAATTATTTCAAACAAGAATTGCTCCACTGGTTTCCTGTTCCATGCCGTAAAAGGCCACTAAAACGTTCGCAAGTCAAGGTATATTTCCGTGCCGATGAGTGAATGACTGCAGGAGCCTATTGCATTTTTCCAAGCATCATACCAATATTCTGGACATAGCCCGTTCTGGGTATTGCTAACTCAACTATCACATGGCTACTGTTCAGCGTACTGAATATCAGTCGTGCGACTTGTGTAAGCACGATTATGGTACTTTATACCATCTAATATGTAATTGCCCCGCATTGACACAATTCTGTATCCGGGTTTTTGGTTATCCATACATGGTTGAGTTTGAGTATTGGGAACTACAATTTATGCATATTCAATCATTTCTCACCTTATGTGGTGGTGAGTTGTAGGGTCTAGGTGTGAATGAATCCTTTCTGTATTGACCCTGAATTTTCTTTGGAGATTATTTCATTGCATTACGGATGAAAAACTTTATATGCAAATATTATCAAGATGTTTCGAATCGGCCACATTCTCAGTTCTTTTAATTTGCTCTAGGGCTCCCATACACATTCAGTTTTGCGGACAGTGTTTTTTCAATCTAAGTCGATACGCAATTGTGCCCATATAAATCGTACAAATTTTACGACGAAATTCATTACGATTTTTTATGGATTCCGAATCAAGTGCAATAACCGATTATGAATAGAAATCGATTGTTAAAACTGATTCTGAACTCAGCCAAATCGATTTAAATTAACGATTGACGTAAAACTCCCCGTAGAACTTAACGTAAATAGAGTCGTTTGGTGATAATGCTTCTGCAGCATTTTATACGGCTGCCTTAATTCCCACAACAATGATGCAATATGCCGCTAGAAGTGCAAAAACTGAAAAACAAAAAACAGAAAAAGAAATTTTTTTTCCATCAGAAATTATCAATTATTATTGATTAACGAATTGCAATTTCAAGTCAACATTTTCGTTTTATATGGATTTATTCGACGCAAAATGTTACTTCGAAATGCTGTCTAATGATATTTTCAGTTTACTCATATTTTGCATTAGACGACTGTCAAACGACGACAGTAGCAGAACGATCCTACGAAAAGATAGTGTTGGTGATAAGAATAAATTTTTGTTTAGACAAATATACAATGCCTAAAAACGAGAGCTAGTCGGTTTTGTCAAAAAAGGGAGGTGTGCCGGATACAGCTTTACCTAGGGTCTAAATGATGAAAAATATCATCATTTTTGAGAATATTTTCAGAGTTATCGTGCAACAAAATAAATTGAAATTTTTTGCATGATAAAAAGCATCATTCGAACAACATTTTGTAATTTTTTCGTGGAAAAATATTGAGAAACTAGCTGACCCATCGAACTTCGTCTCTTCCAAAAATTATTTGTTCGAATTTATGTACGGACAACAGAATTGTCAAACGACTAAGTGATTCCTCTCCAATATTTCTCTGATTACTTAACCAACAATCAACGGAATGTGACGCAAAATGAAGCGAATGCACAGATTGTCATGTCATCCTTTGAGTCAATGCACTGAATAGAGAACCCTCTCTAATGGTTTCGACATAATGAATATGAGGTGCCACGTTTGCTCTTTCAGATATAATGTTTGCAATCCGTTATTTAAATAGATAAAAAGAGCAGAAGTAGAGTATGCCCTATTTACAATTTGTATTAACCTAAGTAACCAAAAGTTCGTAAAAAAGAAAAATGATTTGGCTTGAGTAGCATACAAAACTAATCAATAGCATTCTAAACAGCCCGTTTTAAAGGAAATTTTCATACTTGAATGTGAACTTTTTATGCTCGTTTAAGTTGCCAAAAAGTCCATGAGTACTGTAAAGCAGTAAGAAAATTAATATTTTTCAGATACTGTGGATTTTTATGGTGAGTTGGAGAGACGTCGCTTCAATTTCTATTTGATATAGATTTTACCAATTTGAACATATTTCACACAATTTAAAATATAAAATTCCAGTCTTGCTTTACTTGAAGCCAGTTTCGAACCTAGTTTCAACGTTGTTGAACTTAAAATCGAGTCAGTTTCGAACCTGGATTTTATATCAGGTTTGCTCAAATCCCCGTTACTAAGTGCGAACCAAAGACAGTTTCGTGAAAAGTGTTTGTTTGATGAAACTACCCTGGGTCAGTTCCAGTTTTCTCAAGCGAAAACGACACAAGAAAATTTTATCACTGTTCATCCTTATCGCTTTTACAGCACCATCTTTTTAATTTCGCAATATTTTCGATATCCAATTAAGCACGTCACTCGAAATGACAAATCGCATGGATCAAGTATGCATGTGAAATCTCAACACAAAACATTTCGTTGTGCGCCAATCAAATTTATCAACGATCTAGTATTCTTTCCTTCGATGTTCAAGCACTTATGCAACTCGTTGCGCGCCGAACATCAATCGTAGATCTAGCAATCATTGACGAGTTTTTCAGTGGAAAATTCCACTCTCCATACAAAACAACTTTATGGATTTTTTCCACTTTTCCTAATTTTTTTGATGTACGAACCCGGTGGGGGAAAAACTGATTAAACAAAAAAAGAATCATGTAAATCCGTCCATCCGTTCTTACATGATGCGATTACAAAGAATGATCTCTGCATTTATATATATATATATATATATATATATATATATATATATATATATATATATATATATATATATATATATATATATATATATATATATATATATATATATGTATATATATATATATATATATATATATATATATATATATATATATATATATATATATATATATATATATATATATATATATATATATATATATATATATATATATATATATATATATATATATATATATATATATATATATATATATATATATATATATATATATATATATATATATATATATATATATATATATCAGGCCCGTGCGCAGGAATCATCCATGGGGGGGGTTTCAAGGGGAGAGGGGGGTGTCCAAAAATGTAAAACGAATTCTGACAGGATCGTGCGCGGGGGGGGAGGAGTTTCAAATTATGTCAGTTTATAAATTGATAAAAAAATATGAATTGTCAAGTTATTTGCACTTTATTATAATAAGTACTCCATTGTTCATGAAACTTAATTTTAAAAAAATTCTTCATGGGTGGGGTTAAAACCCCCAAAACCCCCCCCTGCGCACGGGCCTGATATATATATATATATATAGATAAGTCAGTGAAGAGGTATTTCTGAGAACGCTTCATAAAAATCATGATTTGCGCCGTCCACTGTATCTCAATGTAGACTAATAAGAAGTCAACAAATCAAAGCAACATAGATAGAGTAGATGTTTTTCTAGACCCCAACGTTTCTGTTTGATTTTTTTTTTATTTTTTTTATTTTTGGTGATTGTTAAAAGTGAAAACTACGATTTTTCACGAAAAATTTTCCCAATTTGTAGCTGTAAAACCTCCCCAAAGTAACAAACAAGGAAAAGGAAAACGTTGGGGTCTGGTTTTTATATGTAAAAAGTGTGTGCAAAATTTGAAAAAAATAGGGTCAGTAGTTTTTGAATGACGATGGACACGGACTTTCAAAACCTGCTTTCGAGAAAAACGCGTTCAAAGTTTTTTGTCTATAAAATCAATGGAAACAATTTATTACTCAAGGGAGCCCGTAGGGTGTAATATTTTTAAAAAATCATATTTTTTCTTTTGTATTCTTTTATAACGAAACATTTCAGGAATGTTTTGTCAAGTTTTTAAGTCGTTCGAAGCAGAAATCTTGGACCTGTGTGCCGAGGTCTTACTTCTTCGCAGTATGAGATAAGCAAAGATAAAGGCCCATAACTTGCCGAGTTTTTCTCCGATAGGCTTGAAAATTTCACAGAATATTCTTGAAATGTTTTCCTATGAGAAAATACAAAGAAAATAAAAAATGATTTTTCAAAAGTTTTAGGCCCTACCCGCTCCTTAACTTTCCGTAATTGATTTTCAATTTTTGTTTGCAAAATATAAATGATTATCTTACAGATCAAGATTTTGTTCATTTATTTAACCTACTGACATCAAAGTAAGGTTTCATTTTCTTCCTTTCCAACCATGTGCACATGTTTTTAATCGTGTATAACCTATTTTTAGCTTCAAATTGGGAAATGATAATTAATTTTATTTATTTATTACTGAATTCCAATCCCCTACTTTTATAACTTTGTCTTCCTATAGCAATGTCTTCTCTCGCACATGAACATGTTGATTTAATTATATTTAACATAGAACAGTTGGTCCAATTTAGAAGCTAGTTTAGGTAATATGGCAATGATGTATGTTGTCGGTGGTTGTGAGTTAAATTCGTTAAATTTCAAAATATTCTTGCTGTCCAATACGGTAGGTTTGTTACTGTACGTGAAATTTGCTACATATATACATTAATTACTACGCGGCGTCCCATTTCAGAGAATAGACAGAAGAAATAATACTTTATTTATTATAAAAGAAATCAAATTTCTAACAGCCAAAGTTTTCTGATATACCACTCCAATTTTCAATGCTGTTGTACACATGAGTTATATTATCGAATGCTTCCGGTCGATAAAAGCGTTGGGCCACTGTAAAGCATTAATAAGTTTCTGGGGTTCCGCCTGTACACTAAAAATACTAGCGGTGCATTGTGGATCTGCCGATCTAACTCAATCAATCTTCCTTGTCATTACAGAAACCATTTACGAGCTCCCTTACACGCCCAAAAGCGAAAGAGATTACGGTACGCTTGCTTGCTGGGGGAAAAACTCGATTGGCAAGCAACTTGAGCCATGTCTCTTTCAAGTTGTACCTGCAGGTAAGTGATCTGTTCGCGTTTCACGTCCCGTTTCTAATGGCACGTCGTGTCATGAAAATAGAGAAGGAAACTGCTTACTTGCGCTATTCCAATCCAATTTTTACCTAATTACCGCTCTCTCGGAATAACACCAAAAATTGTATTTCTCTCTTTGCTTTCCTACACACTGAAACGGATACGAACAATCAAAAAACCTCAGCAAAACCAGCGCCTTTGCGAAACTGCACCCTACGTCCCTACTCTACGCTGTTAGCCAGCCAGAGTTCTTCATCCAATTCATCTGCAGCGTCAGCATCTTCGTCTTTGTCGTCATCGTCGTCGTCCTCATTCTATTACGGATCGGCTGTAGGAGGCGACACAGAAACAGTCGGAGTCTCCGGATTTTCGTCGTCTTCGTCGGCATCTAATGGGGCCACCATAGGTCAGCATTATAGAGAATCTAATTATATCAGCACACAATTCGTTAAAGATCGGAACGTGTCAAACGAGCAGACGAATATTACAAAATTTAATCAGAAAAGTACGTCTCACGCTGGCAGCAGTGGTTCGGTATCGAAAAGACGTGAACAGATCAAACAGAAAAATGGCACCGTTGGTCATGGTGGCGGTAGTAGCAGTGTAGCCGGATTGGGTGGTAGTTACGGAAGAATTAGTGCTGCTAGTCATAATGTGGGATTAACTTCGGATGAAACGAGCGACGCGTTAGAAGAAGCTGCCGAAAGGGGGATGGTACGACTGGCTGCCGAAATATCATCATTCGCAACATCCGCTTCAAAAGCAGCCGTAGCAGAATCGGCGGTCGCTGGATCGTTTAGTTTTTCATCGTTGGCCCCCCCAATCGGAGGGGGCAAAAGGAGAAAAACAATATCAAGTGATGAAAGAAACAGCGGCGCAAATTTGTTCAGCACTGTAGCATTGGTGGGCGAAGGCTCCTATTCTGGCGATGCGAGCAGAACAAGAGCAGCGGAGGAATCGCCAGTTGCTTCTAATCACCGACTTGCGAAAAGGGAGAAGCGGTTTAATGAAAATCTAGCAAATCAAATAAATATAACACATTTCGATGATGATGATAATGATGATGAAAATTTCAATAGCACCGGTATCAGAAATCAGGATGGGAACGATGAAAATACTATCGGATCGGTTAGCAGTAGCAGTGGTAGTGACAGTCGTATTGCAAGCAAAAGTAGCAGTATTACCGGAAGCACTACTGCTGACCGGCGAACTGCAACCAATATTAAAGGAAATAATCATCATGCCACGGATTGGCATGAACCAACTGCAGCGAAATTGACATCGAACAATGCTCGCTCCAATCGGTATCACTCGATGGAACCTGGCGGTGTCGGCAGTGGTAACGGAGGAGTGAAAAAGGCAGATACAGGTGCTTCAAAGTACAATCCGGGATCTAGCATACATTCATTTAGCCATTATATGGACAGCGTTGAGGTGCCAACAACAATGGAACTCGAGTGTGTGGCAGGATATGACGGTGGATTACCGCAACATTTTTTCCTGGAAGCCTACGATTCGAGAACTCGGAAGCTCCGGTTGAACATCACAAGTGCGCTTAACGATGTGCCGTTGTTTCGAATTGATTTGTCAGGTGAGTGTAATATTTATGCTGATGTTCCTTTCCTGTGCTGATTGGTCTGATGGGCTCATCCTTTTTCTCATTTTTATCTGCATTTACATTGATATTTCGAACTTGTTATATGTGAAGTGTTTATAAAGAACTTATTCCTAGTATTATTGATTCAGTTGAAATTGCAACTGTTTCTACATGCTGTCAGCTGTCTCAGAATGAAAACAGCAAAACGAAAATTATAGTTGAATCAATAACTTGTCAGTTGTAACCTTTCAATTGACTTTTCAGTGTACTGACTAATTATTTTCATAATTTTACCAGCTGAGTCAACATCAGTAACTTCAATTAATTGAACAAAATCAAAAACGTTCAGTTTGTAACTATTTGATTTTGTTCCAGCTCTCACATGCTTGAGCAAATTTGGAAATCACAAATTAGATTTTAAATTTTGATGTGGAACACATCTTTGTTTTTTATATAGGGGCAAACATGGGTATAAAATTTACAGAAAAGTGGTCAGATTTTGAACATTTACAGTTTAGTCCATTTTGTTTCGATTGCAATATTACTTCACCAACTTATTGGAAATATTTCTAAGAATATATTTGAACGGATAAATCCACATATTTTCATGTACATATGATAAAAATTTTGATGAATAGCGAGCAGTGTCCTATTTTGTCTGCTAAAACATCTCAGACACATCTATGCTGGCTTACTGGCTTTCCCTAACGGAGACGATGGTTTTGAATGAGCGACAAATCAGATGCGAAGCATTACTCTGATTGGTCGTCCAGAGTAAAAGAAATACTGTGAAAGCACACGAATCTATAGATATGAGCGAAATCATTGCTAATGTTTCAGTCTCATACGAAACATGCCAGGTTGTTGCCATGCAGCGAACGACACGGAAAGCATTACAAAACGATTGCATCTCTGACAGGCTTGCTTTGATCAAATATAATTCGCTTGTTGACTGAAAATCTGAAACTGAAACAAACGTATCTCCAGCAAGCCGTTCTAGTTTTATTTATTCGACCAGTAGTTCTGTAAAATTTAAAATTGGTCTACGATGCCGTTCTATTTTATGTATTATTGAAACACGAGTGAAACACTGCTGAGGCTGTCACTTTTTCTTGTTACAAAATCCAGATTTAAATTTTGTAACTGACATGAATTATGCATCTAGAACTAGAACACTACTGAATATGCCCTTAGGAATCGAATGAATTAAAAAAATAGCTTAAGGTACGATTACATTAGCCAGTTTATCTGCACAAACTTGTGCAGTTGGACTGTAATATAGTGTAATCGGTTCGCAGTTGTCTGCAAGCAGCAGCTTGACTGTCCATTAGGGTGGGACAAGGTTGTATTGGAAAAATTATTTTCTCGCTCCACCAAACTTTTCGTGTTCCTTTTGGGTCCCATAGAAACTATGCAAAATTTTAGCTCGATAGGAGAAACTATATTTTCGCGCCCGCGGTTCAAAGTTTGTATGGGATTTAGTATGGGAAAACTAACTTTTAACAAAAAAATCATCTGGAGGTCACCCTATACACTCAAAAAATCAGCGGGCATGTAATTTTTGTAGGAAATTTAATGAGGAAGAAAACCTTCGAAGACTGTAACATAATCCGACATCTGTAAAAAATGTTATTAAAGAAAAGCCGACACAAGGTCCGAACGATGGCTCATTCGTTAATGTATCTAGCACCACTGCTGCTAGTGGTGGTAATATGAGTTTGCTTTCTTTTATTGTGCTACAACGGTTGATCTGAGTTGTTTGATGTCTTCACAATAGTTGCTCGGTGTAGTTTGAAGATTTTTTTAAACTTAAAAACCATGTTCCAACACTCACTGTAAAGACACACAAAAAACTAACTTTTTTATTTGAAGAAATACAATTTTGAAGTCTTCCACAATATTGTTAATAAACTCAAATACTATAACTTTGTCGAAGACATAAACCATCTGCCTAATATGGTTTAGAAGATATGGATGATTTCATTTAATATTATGAAAAAAACATTGATTCCAAGTTTTTCTTTTTCTTATTTTTCTATCGTCCATATCTTTTAAACCATATGAGACAGATGGTTTATGTCTTCGACAAAGTTATAGTATTTGAGTTTATCAACAATATTGTGGAAGACTTCAAAATTGTATTTCTTCAAATAAAAGAGTTAGTTTTTTTGTGTGTCTTTACAGTGAGTTTTGGAACATGGTTTTTAAGTTTAAAAAAATCTTCAAACTACACCGAGCAACTATTGTGAAGACATCAAACAACTCAGATCAACCGTTGTAGCACAATAAAAGAAAGCAAACTCATATTACCACCACTAGCAGCAGTGGTGCTAGATACATTCACGAATGAGCCATCGTTCGGACCTTGTGTCGGCTTTTCTTTAATAACATTTTTTACAGATGTCGGATTATGTTACAGTCTTCGAAGGTTTTCTTCCTCATTAAATTTCCTACAAAAATTACATGCCCGCTGATTTTTTGAGTGTATAGGGTGACCTCCAGATGATCTTTTTGTTAAAAGTTAGTTTTCCCATACTAAATCCCATACAAACTTTGAACCGCGGGCGCGAAAATATAGTTTCTCCTATCGAGCTAAAATTTTGCATGGTGCTTATGGGACCCAAAAGGAACACGAAAAGTTTAGTGGAGCTGAAATCAATATTTTGTCCCACCCTACTGTCCATCTGTATGCAGTCAAAGTGTGCAGATTACCTGTGACAATGTTATCACAGTGTGATCATAGTCGACAGACAAACAGTTGATGACTGTATAGACAAATTTGACTGTTTCTGAAACTGTTGTGCATAAGTTGTCTGCCCTCAGATTCTATGACAACCAAAAACTTGTTTATTCAAGGAGCAAGACTCTTTACAAGCGTATGAGTAATACCAACAATGTGTGCGTAAAAAAAATTCCGGTGCTGCTATTCCTGATTTTACATAATAAATCTTCCATATGTTTGAAAAATAAACCAATCGGTTCATACTGCTTAAAATTGCAATTCAATAAAAACGAAAATCTTAGTCACACTTCTGTTTTCCTTGAAACTGCTCGAGAAAAATTATTTCAGTTTCAACTTACTTCCACTGACACATTTGATCAGCAACAAACACATTCCTATATGGATTTCCTCTTGCAGAAATTATTGCGATACAAAGATTTACGTACCTTCTATAAGTAAACCCGCAAAATAGGAACCTTTCATTTAACACGCAAAAGTCAATGAATATGGAATATTGTCATGGAACTATTTACTTTTCCGGCGAACTGCTTTTGTAACAGAAAATATTTAGTTTTGTTTATTTTGTGTAGCGCAATCTAATACAAATGCATTGAAACAGTGTTGCTAACTTTTTCATTAGGGAAGTAAAATCTACATTCACAAAATGTAAGCAATTTTCCATCAAACGTTGGTGAAAAATTGATCAAAACTGATATTTCATCCAAGATGTCAGGCTTAACATTGATTTGAGAATAAATTATTGTGGAAAAAGATTGTTTGAAACTTAATCATGCAATCCACTTTGAGAAACTCGGTGCATTGCATATATGAATACACAGATTTATGGCATACGTACCAAATAAAATGTACGTAATACACAAATTACCAACACAAGTTAACTTGGTTTACTCTTGATCCTTAATCCGAACACAAAGCAAAACGTTCCAGCACCAGTGTGAGAAGTGAGTACACGTGATTTTCCCCAAGAGGGTTGGTTTCGTGACATTTTTTTTTCTAATGTGTAGAAACCAGATAGTAATAAAAAACCTGTTTTACTTCACCTAGTGGTGTATTGATGGCTTTCTCGTATTACTCATATTCTCACATTCTCATATATGTGGTATTCTTCGAAATAATTTTTATTGGTTCTTGAAAGAAAACAAAAAAAAAATCAATTAGCACAACCAACAACCAACAAAATGAAACAGTTTTGCTATTGCAGGTACTTCTGCAACCGGTGTAAATGCGGTTCGAATGGGATCAGGGTCATTTCGCCGAAAGCCATTTCGCCGAAAGCCGTTTCGCCGAAAGCCGTTTCGCCAAAAGCCATTTCGCCGAAAGGGTTATTTCGCCGAATGACATTTCGCCGAATGGGTCACTTCGCCGAATGCCATTTCGCCGAAAGGGTCATTTCGCCGAATCCTGAAAACGTCTTGAAATCGTAATTATAATTTATTTGAATTAAAGACAAACGAAAGATGATAGCGTTACCGCCCTTTTTTGTTGACCTACCTGTTGTAGTTCCTAAGAAAACTTGTTGACTATTAGCTACTAAGCATCAAAGCAATTGCATAGGTGTATCTACCAGGCAAATGTAGGTGGTATTTTCCGTTTGTTTAGTGAAAATGAAAAAATATCTAATGCGGTTACGCCACATCGTTTTGGTGAATGTGCTGTCCGACCTCGCTACCGCTCGTTCGGACCTAACTAAAGCAAAGAAACCTAGCTTTGAGTAGACCAGGCAAACGAGGCGGTTACAGGTTTGTATGCAAGAGGCCGCCGCTTCCGACGGCGGGTCGGCGGCCGACTCAGCTGGCGTCGGCTCGGCGGCTTTGTGCCGCCAAGCCATCTTGGGTTCGGTTATGTGGCTGCGCCACATCAGTTATACAGGAGACATAACATGCATGAGATATGACCCTTTCGGCGAAATAACCCTTTCGGCGAAACGACTTTCGGCGAAATGACCTATTCGGCGAAACGACTTTCGGCGAAATGGCTTTCGGCGATGTGACCCGCTCCCGTTCGAATGACCATCTGTTAACATGACTTACAAACTGTATTGATTTTAGTAAATTTTATAAGATTTTATATGATTCGGCCATCGTATTTTAAACGATGGTTTAAATTTTAAATACTTATAATTTTAGAAATGGCAAAAATGAAATTTGAAACACTTGCATCAGCGCAAAGTTCAGAACCAGGAGTTTGGGCCTTTTATTTGAACCTAAATTTGTGAATATCGGTCAAGCAACCTCTACGAAAAGTGAGTGAGTTCGATTTTTGGGTATATGACCACTATTTCCGGAACAGGAAGTCGGGAATCAGGATAGCCCAAGGCTTTTTGGAGATGATGCTACGGCTCTTTAGTTCTATACACAAATATTGTTTATTTTACAAAAATGTACTTAAAATCGATCGAAATCGATTAACGAGTATTGGACCCCAGTTCCATCTCTTAACACGTGTACTAACTTCTCACCGAACCGCGTTATCAATGTCGTCATTTCCGGTCGAAATGATGAAGCTTATTGCATATTTCGTAGAATTCCTAATAGAAATTACCACTGAATTTTCCAAGCTCCTCCTTCACGATAAAGTGCAATGGATCTCCAGAAGCATAGTACTGGAACGTTTTGCTTTGTACTTGGATGAAATAATAATGAAAAATTAAATAATGAATTAATGAAAAAAGTATTTACTACTCCAAAATAAAATATTCTGAATGGTAACAGAAAATGTACTTATTTGAATTTTTTTTCTAGATTTTGACAATATTTACCGAATTTCCAATAGCTTATCGTTCGTTCATTAATTCAATAATTGAATTGATTACAAATTGTGGATCTGTCAAAATCTGAGCTCTGCCCTAAAGCGTATTAATACCGTTATACCATATTTGAAAGAGCTTGGACTGGAGACAACCTTCCCAAAATTTCAACTCTTTAATTGTCATATTTACGGAGGTAGGATGATTCTATGGATTTTCATTGCATTTGATTTTTGAATCTACCACTCCATTTACAATCTATTGAAAATGTATTTGTTGTGTGAAAAATACTTAACAATTGCGAAACATATTTTTTCACGCTTTCGATCTCGGTGCCACTCTGGATTTTTAGTAATAGCAGATATACCCCTCTGATGTGAGCGTTAAGACACAAACGTGTAGATAATGAACATGTGATGTGAAAGAATCTCAATTTTTTTGTTGTTGTTATGACATCTGCTAAACATATCAAATATATGTCATAGTCATAGAACAAACAACATTTTCATCATTTAAAAATGGTAGAATTTTGTATTAGAAAGAGATGATTTGGGGAAAGCATTCGAATTATGTTTGCATTTGAAGAAAAATACTGCAGAGTCAAATCGAAATCAATTTCAAAGTTCAGGAAGGATACAATAAAATCACTTGACTACAATTAAAAGCGTCTCCCTCACCGCCGTATTCATTTATTTCCGAATACTATTTGTATCAAATGACACTAAATCAGTGAAAATCAAGATACAGATAGGAAATAAGAAACAGAACAACCAAAGTACTGTAACAAAGATGAAACATTTTATTATAGAATCACTTGAAATGTAAATCTTTCAGAGATAAATAAAAGGAAGGAAAACAAATATGAATTTAAATGAAATGACTACCATTTGTTTTTATCGAATAGCCACGCATTGACTTTGCATCATTTCAATTCCTACGAAGAAGTCGAAAATGGGATGTCTGATTCTCGAGGTATCCACAAATTGCCAGAAAGATAGTCATTATTTCGACTATTTTTTTTTTCTCATTCAAAATAAACGTTTCATTTTAACAAAAACACACTCACTTGGTTAACAAATGAGTTTTAGATACATCGAAGAGCTTCGGTTTCATATTTTTTAAAACTGTGGAAAAGTTCAGTATTTGAAATTTTCTAAAATAATAACCAATCCACCATGCGCCTCCGGGCCTCGGAAAATTTTTCTAAGGTTTGAGCGATTTCTGTACCTATTTTTGAAATTTATAGAAAAGTTAAAAAACCGGAGCACATTTATATTCCTTCTTTAATTGCTTCCAAACACAACACACCAAGTAGCAAGGCAACTAACTTCCTTTTGTGTGACCAGATCGATATTTTTTAAAGCTCTCTGCCCCACAAACTTTCTTCCAATGCAGGCCCGTGCGCAGGAATCATCCATGGGGGGGGGGGGTTTCAAGGGGAGAGGGGGGTGTCCAAAAATGTAAAACGAATTCTGACAGGATCGTGCGCGGGGGGGAGGGGTTTCAAATTATGTCAGTTTATAAATTGATAAAAAATTGATAAAAAAATATGAATTGTCAAGTTATTTGCACTTTATTATAATAAGTACTCCATTGTTCATGAAACTTAATTTTAAAAAAATTCTTCATGGGGGGGGTTAAAACCCCCAAAACCCCCCCCCCTGCGCACGGGCCTGTTCCAATGTGATCACTTTGTGCAGAAAAACTGCAACAATCAGCCCACTCCCTATATTTAAGTCTGTAACCAGCTTTATTTGTCTGATCAATGTAATCACAATACAGACATGCTCAAAAAGTCTGTCACAGTGAAACATAACAACTGTCAAAGTATTGACTGTCGGCAGTCAAACTTCACTGTTGCAGTCATTTAGCTGTGAATAGTGTGATCACATTGCCAGACCAAATATAAACTGCCGAAAAATTACTTGTCTTTGGCAGATAAACTGGCTAGTCTGATGGTAGCTTTACGAATAGTATCCTATTTTGTTTGCAGAAACACATCTTATTATGAAATTTGTTCATAGCTTTCAACGAAATCGCAGACAAAACCATAATGTGAACACGAAACTCTACGTAACACATTCCCAAGCGAAACTTAACGCTATAAAATGAATTGCATTCAAGCCAAACTTGAACACAAATTTCGCGTAAAGAGAACAAATACCTGAATAGTATACCGTTCTTTGTAGGGCTAAATATAATTTCATACATTTTGGCAAGTGAAATTTAATCTATTTTCTAGAATCGCGTGCTCGACATTACTGAATTTTCTAACAAAACTAACTGACTGAACTGTTTTATTGAAGTTATCAGTGAATAAAAATTTTTATTCCACATCAATAGCTCGAACAACTCAAAGGGGCTGATCTTTCTAGTTTGTTTCCTCGATTCAGCATATGGCAAGCACGAAATATATTTAATGAACAATAATTCACTAAAACGTAAATTTAATCATCAATAATTCGTTAAAAATGAGTATGACTTTTTATACATAGTAAGTAAACACAGAAATATCAACATTTCTGAAGTTGTTCGGTTGCATATCCTGGCGTGAGAACGGAAGCACTAGATCGATTTTAAGCATTATATATGGGTACTGGCGGACCCCTGCACACTTCGTAGCGCAATAATATTAGATTAGATGTAGAAAATCTTAACTACTTATCAATTTTTATGATTATTGGAGAAAAATATCATTATAATGCTCTGTGATAGTGGCCACAACCTTTTTATATCGCGGACAACAGGACAAAATATATAAAACCGATGGTTTGCGAAACGCAAACAGGCAGCGTACAATTTACCATCAGAAAAAAACTAAACTCTAAATTCACGTTACAGGCTCATAACGAAAACTTAAACGGATGAGAAAACGACGTTCAAATTGAAATGCAATATCAGTGGGAATCATTGGATTGCGTGAAATGAAAACTTTTTCTTCTTCTAATTTGCCATTCAAAATTGTTGTCTCGACAACATTTGCGATTAACTTTTGAACTTTAGACTTTTTTCTGTACTTGTTCCTCTATTGTCTGCATTTTATTTTGTACTTCGTGTGCTTGTTCCTGTAATTTGTGTGTTTGTTCCTGTACTTTCTGTGCTTGTTTCAAAATTTGTTCCTGTACTTCCTGTATCTGCTCCAGTATTTTATGTATTTGGTCCTGTAACTTTTGTACTTATATCTGTACCATCTGCTCATTCTGTACCTTGTACCTGCACTCAATTGTGCCAGTACTTCCAATACTTGTTTACCTCATTTCTGTACTTGGTTTTGTACTTTCTGCAATTGTTCCTGCACCTACTTTATTTTTTCTTGAACTTAGCTTATGTACTTGTTCCTTTTATTTCTGTACCTGTTGCTGTCCCTGTGAATTTCTCACAGCTCAAAAATGATCTTTGGATGGAAATTATTTCGAATACTCTTAAATTAGAATAATCGAACAACCCTCATGATTGCTCGAGATTAGTGAAGTAGAATGGTAGAGAGTTCTGTAAAAATGAATCATCTGACAATTGTTTTTGATTCGATCTCAACATTTTTCCCCAATTCAGGTACACACGTACACTACGCACTTTATAGCAGTTTTTTCCTGCTCTTAAAAGTCCCAAACGATTCAAGCAAAATACAACCAAAATCAGTTTGACGGTTTATGAGCAAGAGAGTGGATCATTCGAATAGGTAAAACATGTCGATGAGTTCCCAAATCTCGGTTCAATCGATGTAATTTTAAAACAGGAGGCAAACGGAATGGTTCGAGTACATTGGACGACTGTTTATAGCCACTCAAATGCAAATAACTTGAAATTTCGAAGTACTCTGAATTGATAAAATTTGGAGCGTTTTTGGGTCAATTGAAGGTGTTTGCACTAATAAATAAATAAAATACCCGAGCTTGTAATTCGAGGCAATTGGCGAAATTCGGAGTCGTTTCGAGAAAAAATTACACAAAACCCCGTCCAAAAAAACCTTCAAATGTATAGCACGGAAAATGCCTATGAAAAATTTAAGCCGAAAAAAAAAACAGAAAACATCCCTCTAATTCGAATGGAATCGTTCCAAAAAGTAGATAGCCGAACAGTTTTGGTGTTGGAGTTAACGGTCTTAATTTGAAGTAGCCGCTGAGGTGTGCTGATCCTGTTGTCTCAGTGCATTGTGCAAGCAATAATTATATCTATCAAGAAGATACAATTCACATTTCTGTAATTTTAAGAAAACAACGAATCATAAAAAAAAACACTTTCTTTTCTTATAGTCGTTTTATAATTTGACTTCACGGTATTGAACCCAAATTTATATATCGGAAAATGGAAACCTGTATGCTGTTCATTTGGCGCCTTTACTAAATTGAACATGTGATTCGAAATAAAGAAACACGTGAATCAAGTAGGCTCAGTGAAATTTTTGCACAAATCAGCTCGTTTGGCGCCAAACGGTTTTATTAATAATCTAGTTTTCATATTTTGCTCTCCAGCGGCAGCAGCATTGCATAACTCGATACGCGCCGAACAATCATCGGAGATCTTAGCATGCATTGAGTGGAAAACTTCCAATTCTAAGAGCAAATTCAGCAGCTGCAAGATTCATATGGGTGGTCTATAATGTAAATGAAACTGAAACAAACGTATCCCCAGCAATCCGTTTTAGTTTTATTTATTCGACCAGTTCTACTGTCAAATTTAAAACTGGTATACATTGCCGTTCTATTTTTTCTGTATTTGAAACACAGATAAAACGCTGCTGGGGCTGCCAGTTTATTTTGTTATAATTTCTAGATTTAAATTTTAAAACTGACATAAATTATGCATCTAGAACTAGAACACTCCTGAATATGCCCTAAACGATCCAATTTTCTAGTTTTTCTCTACTTTCCCGAAGGATTTTCCTTATGTACTATAGCCTAAAACCTCCACATAAACGTCACCTTTCGAACAAAAAAATCATTTGAAGATCGGCCCACGCATACCAGAGAACATTAGCAACACACTTTTTTCGCTATTATTTTATTATATATATATATATATATATATATATATATATATATATATATATATATATATATATATATATATATATATATATAAAGAATTATATATATATATATATATATATATATATATATATATATATATATATATATATATATATATATATATATATATATATATATATATATATATATATATATATATATATATATATATATATATATATATATATATATATATATATATATATATATATATATATATATATTGGCAACATGAAAGGTGGAAGTATGGCGTCAAGAATGACCTCTATGACTTTAAAGAGGAATTCTCGCTTCTAAATTAATTGCGAGGGTTTATTATCTTACAAAATTAAAGAATGTTTGCGATAAAATCACATAACGTCGAATTATTATGCAATGTGAAATTTTATTGTATAGTTTAAAGCGTTGAGGAAAAATGAAAATATTATCGGTCCTGAATAGCTGCCTTAATGACCTTTAGAGGTGACAGTAAAGGGTGCTGTTAAATAATCTCCGATTTCCACGGACGTTTCGCAGCCAATTAGATTTGAGTGGAGCCACATCACAACATCCCAATTTATCGAGCAAGCTGGATCAGCATGCAACTATATCCTGTTTGGCTATATGGTAAACCGTTTTTATTTTCGAGAGTTTTTGAAAAGTCTGTACAGATTTTATCTACCAAGGATAACACTGAAATAACATAGCTATTATTCGTATTCGTATTACAATATTAAAAGCTAAACAAAAATGGACGAAACATAATGTTTGTTGCAATGCACAGTGGAGAAAAATGGATCGAAAACGCGACGTTTCTACCTTTCTCATATAGAAAGGTTATACAATCACTGTGAAAACCGATTTTGAACTGAGACCCGGAGATCCGAGTGTCAGTGACGGTGTTGTGTTTTCATCTTCCGTACCAGTACAAGTACGCTTGGTATGTACAGGGTCCGGCACTCGAAGTGTAACCAATTAAAAAGGCCATAAATTCAGTTTGGAAAATTACTTTTACTTAATTCAAAGTACAAAATGTGTAAAAATAATACAAAATTCAGAATCAATTCACTTTTGCTCGATATGACCACCTTTTGCCTTGACTTGATGACTTGAGAGAGCGAAGGAGTTGCTTCGTTTGGCCGAATGTGACTTGCAGGTATTTTGGCCCACTCGCGGACAATAACTTTTTTCAGCGCCTCGAGACTGGTGTATCTTTTAGTTCGGACTTTCCTCTCCAAAATGGCCCAAAGAGAATAATCGATTGGATTCGCATCTGGTGAATTCGAGAGCCATTGTGTGGACGTGATAAAGTTCGGAACGTTGTTTTTCAGCCATTCTTGGTTCACTCGAGCTTTGTGAGACGGTGCCGAGTCCTGCTGAAACGTCCATGGTCTGCCACCGAAATGTTTGTCTGCCCACGGCTTCAAAGCAACCTCCAGAATACTTTCCCGAGAATATGTCACATTTACCTTGACGCCAGGCTCGATGAAAACGATTGGAGAGCGCCCATCTGCGGTTACAGCGGCCCAAACCATTATCTGTTGCGGGTGCTGCCTCCTGGTGGCCAATCGATGACTCAAATTCTCGTATGAACGGTCGGTCAAGTAAACCCTATCGTTTTGAGAGTTTACGAATTGCTCAATTGGGAAAATTTTCTCGTCAGAAAATACAATGTTCGGAAATTGACCGCTTTCGGCCAAACGAAGCAACTCCTTCGCTCTCTCAAGTCATCAAGTCAAGGCAAAAGGTGGTCATATCGAGCAAAAGTGAATTGATTTTGAATTTTGTATTATTTTTACACATTTTGTACTTTGAATTAAGTAAAAGTAATTTTCCAAACTGAATTTATGGCCTTTTTAATTGGTTACACTTCGAGTGCCGGACCCTGTAAGAAATTAGGTAGGATTGAAATTTTTGACACTCATAACCCTGAAATTCCGGAGCGGGAAGCCGGATCGAAAAAAAAATCAAAAACAAACAACTTTAGTGGAATGATAGTGAATTTTGTAGCTATTCTTATTAATTTTCGCATAAGAAATACTTAGTTTGAAAATATATACATAGATTTCTATGAAATTGGTGAATAAAGTCGTATGTTTGTCAGGAGGATTGAGAGATTTTCTTCCGCACTGTACCAGATGTTAACATATTTCACACATAAATTATTTTCCTGTAGAAGAATTCTCTGTGAAAAGTTAGATTCAGAATATTCGGAATTCAGAAGATGTTAAGAGCTCATTTTCTAACTCTTGCACATTAAATACGACGACCTTTCTACATGAGTAACAAATAAAACATGCAAAATGTGTAACCCGTAGAAAGATCTGAACAGTACAGTCTATTTGTTCTTCGTCGTTTAAAATGAAAATAACTATTCCCACTCCACTGCACAGGATTTATTTTAGTACACTTTTATCAACTCGACACAATTTGCATGGAACTTCATAAATTTTTCACGCAATAATGCTACTTTTTACCTTCACAATTTCAGATTTAATCCCCAGTGATTCCTTCACGCCAACCCTTCACTTGATTGCTTACAGTGTAAACCAGAAAGGACGTTCGGAACCAACGATTCTCGAGGACATTGCGATTAATGAAGCTGAAAAAAGAACAGGTAGGTGTTGGAACATTTTTTCCTCAGCAAGCTGCAAAAAAAACCTCCCGAGATCTTGAACGTCCACTATCTGTCTGAAGAGTCCCAGATGGCCGTCAGCAATGGCCAGAAGGAAAGAAAGTGGTGCGCACTGAACCTTCCATTATTAGATTTACTTTCGACCCTATCCCACTCACCTTGTGAATTTCCGAAGCAAGGATATCGGAGCGTCAAAGAAATGGGCTATTTTCAAATCTAGTACACCATTTCTGGCGACGAAAGCAGCAATAGCCGTTCGAGAAAAAAAATGCTATATTTATTTGTTCGTTCAGGGGAAAAGCACTACACAATACAAACGCGGTGAATGGGGGAAAAGGAAGCAATACGTGAGCGTCGTACAAGTGGATTTCAATGCATCGACGATCGCCTTCTGCTTAATGCCAAACGGTGTGGTTTTCCCAGCTCCGTAAGGCAGGTGACAGAACCAATTTAGTCTTTTATTCAGGATATTTTCTTGGTTGGGCAGACTCCAAGCGTCGTTGGTTGGTTCACCGGGAACGGATTTCAGAAAAATGTGCTTCCGGATGATATTTGTAAATAAAAGCGAGGAAAAGGATACAAGGAGCTAAGAGCCGTGTAAATATTGTCGTGATTTAGAAAGGGCTATGCCGAATGGCCGAAAACGGGGTGGCTTATACGAAAATAAATTGCCACATGGGAGTCACATACATGTTTCACGATGCGGCGAATTATAGGTATTATTTTGCTTGATAAAAAAAAACTTCGAAACTGCTTTGGATCACAGCTTTTTACTGCGTTTTGGTGCTAAGTTCAAGGGTTCGCCCCAACGGTCTTATATTTATTGTGGCATTATTGAATACTTATATTTTACGTTAAAAACTTTGTTTCAATCCTGCTGATCGTATAATGTCATTTTACTTAACAATTCATAATTTGAATATGGTTTATATGATTCAACAGCAATAAAACAGTTTAATAATATTCCATATAACATGTTAATACATAAACGCGTTGATGATATGTACTTGAGAGTTAATTAAATACAGTCATTAGAATTGTAGCAACAGTGTTTATGGCATTGCAACTTTTTTTAACATTTAACATTTTAACTTTTTTCAGCCATACATTTGGTTAGAATTCAAAATGGAATGAAAGAATCACAGTTCTACTAATCTAATAATTAATTCACTTCCATTGTGTCACTAGTAGTTGAAAAACCGATTGTAAATAATCGAACCAGAAAAATTTAAATACGATTCATTACGGTAAATTGCACGACGGCAGTTAAGAATTGATTATTCTATTGATTCCCGTCGTAACGAAACAGCATTTACAGCAACCGTTCAAACATTTGTTGAAAAACTATCCCACTAACAAGAAATCTGTTTCGTGATGTGCAAAAAAAATATACACGATTCTCAGTGGGATGTCTGACGCGGTGACTCGCACGAGTGCTTCATTTCCTTATTTCTGTGATAAATATTCAATGGATAACTAAGAAGGGGATGCCAGGAATGTGTGACAAAAGTTATCACTCTCTTTGCTAATGATGTATACAAATTTGAAACGGAAAAGTATCTCTTCGGACAGTTTGCCCCCAGTTTGGGAGTAACGAAATATTTCGCCCCAAATGTCACCGTGAAAAAGCGACCGAATAGATATGTAACATCCAATTTGTGCTTAATGTTTCTCGGACTCGGGGGGGTTGAAAACTTTGTTTGCTGAAGTCTTGCAATAGCAAAGAACACGCAACGAAAGAAGGAAAGAGAAAAAAAACTTCACCAAGATTTTCATACATCGACGAGGAGCACGAACAGATGAAAGATGAGATAAACTGTTACCCAAAGTAGGTAAAGGGAGATAATGGCGGCCGTCAAGACAGTTTGTGAGGTCAAATATGACTTTTGGGAAAGTTTACTAGAAGTTCGTACATTTCATCTCCGTAACAGAAAACTATTGATAAAATTTCCCGTTTCCATACGTGATCACGATAATATTGCCATTAACATTTATTTCTATGAAATAGAAATTAATTTTAGGCGCTAGAAATAAATTTGAATAGTAGCTATTCATTGATCTATTACAAGATTTCGAAGCGTTTTAAGGACACTTGAAAAGGATCCTATCTTGAAAACATTGTTTGATACTCGGTAGAAGGTAGATAACTAAGCCTTCTGTTATATTTATGAGAATCTGACTCAGGCAACCAAAAATCTCGAATTAATGCCACAATACGCTAGTATATAAACGCAAATTTGTGTCTAGTGTGCATGAAAAAGCAAAGTCCCGGTGTTACATTCCTTCCGTGAAATTTTTGCTTTTGCTTGATTGGTTTTTGGCAACATGACACCCTTATGCCTAACTTGCTCGATACATTTCACGTGGCCCAATGAAGCGGGTTTTGAAGCGATTCTTTAGTTTGTTAACAAGTATAGCGTACCATGAAAGATTTATTTGGAATATTACATGCATCCAGATTCCACTAATTATAAGGAGCTTGAAAAGTTCACTGTATCAGAGGTTTGCTTAAGGGATTATATATTTTCCGGTTCGAAAAAAGAAACCCAATATTTTTATTACTCTAGGAAGTGTTAAAACTATTTTATTTTAATGAATGGAAAAGCATAGTTTAGTACTTGTTTTGTAATGATTGTGAAAATTTGCTATCGTTATATGTGAAAAATTGTAGATTGTACGGCCCCTACTACAAAACGCTTGTTGTATCAAAAGCTTTAGCATGATGACTATACCTCATCTAGCTGATTCATACTATGTATCATTTTATAGAAGAACGTAATAATATTCTAACAAGTTATGAGGAATTGCGATTGCCTTGTAAGATGTTTTCTAAAAATATAAAAATAAATAGTTTTTGAAGTGCATATCATATCAGTTTATAAGCTTTTTATATCATTCATTTTATCCCTAAGAGGTCAACATCTACCAACCTTGTAGCTTACACATCTTTTATCATCCGATCTCTACAATCGCATCTACAGGTTGATGCTATCTACACAGATTTTTCAGCGGCATTCGATGAAATAAATCATCAAATAACTATTGCTAAACTCGACAGACTGGTCCTTAGTGGCGCTTTACTGGATTGGATGCGTTCATATCTTACTGGTCGCGAGATGTCGGTGAAAATAGGAAACTTCACAACAGTTCCTTTTACTGTTAGTTCTGGAGTACCTCAAGGAAGCCACTTAGGACCGTTTCTATTTTTACTCTACCTCAATGATCTCTCCGTGAAATGTTTCAAACTATCATTTGCTGACGACTTCAAACTATATCATCCTATAAAAGAACTATAAGATGCACGTTTTCTGCAAGCTCAGTTTGACACATTCGCGAAATGGTGCCACAATAACAGGATGGTACTAAACGCTTCCAAATGCTCCATTATATCTTTTTCCCGAAAACGCTCAATAATTACATATGACTATCATCTCTTGCAAAATGTCCTCAAACGTGAATCCTCGGTTAAGGACTTAGGTGTTATTCTCGATCACAAATTGGATTTCAAGAATCATGTCGATTATGTAATTTCGAAAGCTTCTAAACTCTTAGGCTTCATATTTCGGATCACTAAGAACTTTACCAATATACACTGCCTGAAGACTCTTTATTGTGCGCTAGTTCGATCAACATTAGGATACGCAGCCAGGGCTGGCAATAATCAACTCCCTACTTCATCATCACCGAGTTCAGCTCACCTGCAAATCGGTTTCAGAAGCATCGCTGAGCGAGTTGAGTAACTGGGTAACCATTTGTGTAGAGAAAACATCGTCTCAACATCGTAGTGTCAAGCAATCAGCAGATGAGCGCTGAGTGCACATCAAATATTAGAACCCACTGAGAGACGATTTGTGAGTTGTGATTTGATGTGTTTGTACATCAACACATTGAATCAGATTCTTGTGAGACTGTCTCGCTTGTATTCCCCATCCAACAGAGTTGCCATGGGCGGCCAACGTTCGAATCGATGCCATTTCAATCCAATTCTCAAGACATGTTTTCGTATGCTGGAAAACGAATTCGGTTTTAGTAGCCAGTTGTGTTTAGCTCGAGACATGAAATTCAATCGCTACGGAACATCACGCTACGATTCGACTTTTGTTTTCGTACATTAATGCACGTGCTCGTTTTGAGTACCAGCAAAAACAAAACCGAAAAGCTGGGTCGTGTTGGCAGCTCTGTGGTTTAGGCATACACTCACCGGTGTAGCTCGTACGGTGATGCCAAACTCAGTACTCACTTTTTAAAACTAGGAATGAGAGTTAAATGCTATGAAATCAAAACTGAGAACCATCAATACCATCATAATTTGATGTCAGCGGTGCTCTGTATAGGTGAGTGTGTTTGCTTAGATCAGCGATGAGTTTCATCTTTACCATCATTTTACGGATTGCATCGTAAATCATGAGGTGAGCTGATTAATAGAAAAAATCGAATCTTATGAGCGAGTTTTTGCCACCCTTGTACGCAGCTATCGTTTGGTCGCCTCATTATCAAATCTGCATTGATCGTGTCGAAAGTGTTCAACGCAAATTCGTTAGATTTGCACTCCGCAATCTACCATGGAGGGACCCCTTCAACCTTCCTAGTTACAAAGATCACTGTCGGCTAATTGTGCTAGATCCGCTGTCTGTACGTAGGAACGTTTGCAAGGCTGTCTTTATTGCTGATCTAATTCAATCACGTGTTGACAGTCCTGATCTCCTACAATTGATCAATTTTGACATTCATCGTCGAAGTCTTCGTTCTCAACCATTTATACGAATTCCCCATGCTAGAACCAATTATTGTGCCGTTTATTCAATAGTTGCTCACAGGAATTTGATTTTCATCTCTCTCGTAATGCGATACAACGACTATTCCATGATTCTTTATTTTTGCAGTTATAATACTAATTTTAATTCTTTCCGCTCGACCACCCCTTCGTTCTCTCCACCATCTCCATTGAAAACTAATAAATTCGCTCGTTGTAACTAATCCTGTTGTATTTCCTCTTCAGGAATTATAGATACATTTTGTTTATGCTTGGTGAGTGGATATTAATAATTTATATTTTAGAATTTTTAAATTCGGTTTGTGAATATTTTTTCAAACCGCTGTTCAGTTTATATTTTCGAGACTAGTAAATTATTGAACTTAATGTCATATTAATTCCCAAATTAAATTTAGAAATCCTAGAACGATTTGTTGTGGATTTTTCATTTTATGAATGCATTTGAACAATGCACAGATAAAAATTCATTGCCAGTACCATGATTAAAAATCATGAAACATGCCTTCACATGAAATTTCATGAGTAAAATTGATATCATGAAAAATTTCGCAAATCTTTGCTTTTTTGCTTAGCAGAATTTCTTTAGCAAGTCCTAGTTCAACTAGTTATTAAGGGAATTTGATACCACACTATTTCACGTAGTCAAACTTCAACATTCGAAAACAACCGAATTTTTTAGTACACGTTATAGAATATTCGCTGTATCTAGAAATATAAAATATTTTTCATATATCATATGATTCAGTTCGTAAGGGTTGCAAAATGTCTATGTGTGTCTGCACTTGATTTTCTTGGAGATGGCTGAACCGATTCTATGCAAAAAAGTTATGAAGAATCCTTTCGAAATATTTGTGAAAATATTAGTAATATGATAACAGGCTTCATAAAACCACTAGGTGGATTAAAACTAGTTTGAAAAATGCCTTACTCTTCGCTATACGAGGCTTTAAAAAATGCAAAACTAATCGCGTAACCTTTTTCTGTCGTAATTCGAACGCTTATAACCAGAGCTTAAAATTGTCACGCATTCTCAATGAAAGAATCCAATCCAACAGCTTCATTTTCAATATTTTACTGTCTCATTCATAAATGACCGACACCAGAACAAACGAAGACAGACGAAGCATTTTAGTTTCTTATTGAAAAAATAAGAGAGCACCAACAGGTAAAAGTTATTGTGAAACCTTTTTCTGTCATTTTCGATTCTCACAGCTTCGGTTGAATATCGACACTGCGTACTATGGGATTTTCATTGAAAACTGCAAATGACTGTAAGGGCAAATTAAAGAAAGAACAAATTTTTAAAACTACTCTCCCGCTTATTTCATTGGCTGGACATGGATTAATTTGCCCTTACAGTCATGTTTGCAAGCGAAGCTGAGAGTGACAGTAATTTCTCGTCATTTTCGTCTATTTTGAGTCAATGAAAATGACTTTTATTAGCTCTGCTTATAACTCAGTCATTTGTTGATGGACTGTTCATTTAACTACCAATCGATTCGGAAACACTTAACCTTACCTTATGAGGTAACATAGCTTATGTATTTCAATTGCATATCATTGAAAAATTGGTTTGAATTGACCTATGTTTCCACAGCCCATCACAGTGCGCCATTGATGTGAACTTCTCGTCCGATTTGCGAAGTATGAACTATCGCACAAAAAGGAATCTATAAATATATGCCCGAACATATTTCTGCTTTAGTTATTCCCTGGCTTGGAGCGAGAATTCCTCGTAGGCCGGTGAAGGTGTTTAATGTAATCGTGCTCGGTCGTGTCTTGCATACAACTCTTTATTTTTTTTTCATTCAACCAACTCTATAGGAATCACTTTAAGTTTGTCTGAGTACGAATCCTTTTCTCCAAATTTTAATTTTTTGCTTTGCTCTGATGACTAAAACATTTCCTTATTTCGAAAGCAGCATTGTTCCTTTGAAAGGAATTTTCTACGAATAGCCATATAAAACAAAAAATCAAGGAGCTAACTGTCTGCCACTCAAAAATAAACTAAGATGAACAGAAATTGCGACCGACAACGGGGTACTAAAAATAAATGGCTGTAATTTTTGAACTTTTTATTGCAAACATATTATTTCTTCTCACTATGGTATTTTTTTCATTCTTATCCTTCCCGTGGCCCACGGTCTATTCTATCCGACTGCTATCGACTTCTACTGGCCATGTGTAAGAGCGCGTGTTAAACTGAATCCGTTTTTTGCCAACTGGAACTGGCTGTTACTGCTGGCCTTTCTGTATATATGTACCAGTCCTGATGCGGAGTTCTGTCGATATGGGAAAGTTAAAAATGATGCTAATGGCCGTCCCGAGGCACTCTGATGGAACCTACAAAGCGGATGAGTACGACACTGGATTTCCCGCTCATTGATAATGTGACCCGCAGCGGAAGCAAAACAGACTAAGCCGCAGCAATCCTTGTTGTGCTAAAAAAATACTTTGCAGGGCATTTGGCCATCTTCATCTGCTCGAGGCAACGGATAAAAGGAAATGGTTGGCCGGTGCCTCTTTTCCCTTTGCTGCGTTTTTATTTGTTTATTAAATTTACGGCAAATTAGTTTTAATGGACCAATATTACTTGGAATGATTGCAATTTATTTATAATTCTCACCATTGAACCGGTGAAGTTTGACTACTCAATTAAAAAACGTGCTTAATCCACCTAGCAGTGAGATGATACCTATTTTTATCAATCCGCATGTGTTTTTTGCATGAATATTCTTCGGTGTTTAAGATTTCATGACATTATTTTAATGAACGTCGTTTTAAGCGACAATTTGAGATTTTAATCACTCATTACTTTGTTATGTGGAAACTGCAAATCGGATCGAATTTGAATCTAGAAGTGTGATAATCGATTGAACATGCCATGATATGTAAGTTCCACTTTAGAGTTTACAGTAGTTTAAGGTACTTCCAGAGCCGTTATTCAGGAACCAGCATAACCCAAACCGATTCGTATGGCCATATGACGAATACATTACAACAGTTTTGAGTCCAACTTTGAAGCTTTTCGGAATTGTCATCTTCTATATCGGTTTGAATTTTAAAAATTCATCATCATGTAATTCGAGAACCGGAAGTCATAATTGGATAAAATTAATTAATTTTTGTATATAAGTTTATTTTAATTCGAATTTTTGTTACTGAAATTTGATTAGGCTTTTTTTGAGAAAACGATTGAGCTTTGAGAAACGATTTTATACTGGAACCGGAATTCTAAAAGCGGTATGGCCGAAGTCGGATAAATTCACCTGAGTAGCTGTAGCCGTGCCAAAATCGGTCCGAGGCTAAATGTCATGAAAAAGGATGCTGTACACAATCCTTTTGGTACTGAGAAACAATTGTATGTAACAGTATAAAAAATCGTGTTTTCCGTTGCTCCCAAGCATTTCTTCGTCATACAGCGCTCAAAACTCCTACTGCTGGAATAGGGGGAAAAGTCGCTTACAGAAAAATTTCGATATCTCCGTTAAAAATGGACGGATTTTAACAATCTAAAGCTTGTTGGATAGGTATTACCGTGCGGAATCTAAGTCTGAAAATATATTCTGTTTTCAAGGTCGATTGTGACAGATACTGTCAAAAAACTGAAAATTTTGACATAAAACTTCGTATAACTCAAAAAGTAAACATCCTATCTCAAAACCATTCAATAGCGTTTTGGGTGACGGGGAGACCTTTAATTTGCGACTAGTTTGATCAAAATCGGTTCAGCCATCTCTGAGATCTCGACCTCTTAGTTGACAACACACATACAGACACACACACATACACACACACACACACACAGACATTTGCTCAGTTCGTCGAGCTGAATGTGGAAGTTGACCATCAATGTTAACTTCCCTCTCTGAGCAGCCTAGATAGCCGTGTAGTGTAGCGGGTAGGGTAGCGGTTTCCCAACTGGCTAAGAATAACGCTACGGTCCACCTGTACCGGTGGTATAAGTCCACCAAACAGGTAAGCCGTGTGGCATCCGGCGGAATTATTTTTACCAAGAATTGATCCACTGGTTTCCTGTTCCATGTCGTAAAAGGCCACAAAAATAGGAACTCCTAAGTCAAGGTGTATTTCCGTGCCGATGGCTGAATGGCTGCAGGAGGTTAAACATTGCAGTCGTGAACGGAATATCTTGGGTTTTTCCTCAAGGTGGTGTACTATCCCCACTTTTATGGAACCTAGTCGCTGATGGTTTTTTAAGGAAACTTAATAACCTTGGATTTCCGACTTATAATTTTGCCGACGATTATCATATATTGATGACCGGTATAAGCATTAACACTCTCTTTGATTTAATGCAACAAGCCCTGCGATCTGTTGAACAATGGTGTTGTCAGGTTGGATTATCTGTAAATCCGGGCAAAACATCAATGGTGCTTTTCACTCATCGTAGGATAATTACAGGAGCTCGTCCGTTGCAGTTCTTTGGTTCAGAGGTCACTGTAGTCGATCAAGTTAAATACGTCGGGGTTATTCTTGACTCAAAACTGAATTGGTCTGCTCACATTGACTTCAGGATTGAAAGAGCTTGCATGGCTTTCGGCCAATGCAGACGAGCTTTTGTAAAATCGTGGGGACTCAAACCCAGATATATTCATTGGATCTACACAACTATTGTTAGACCAATTTTAGCATATGGATGTCTTGTATGGTGGCAGAAAGGAGAAGTCGCGACAGTTCAGTCAAAGCTAAATCATCTCCAAAGGAGATTCTAAAACAGGAAGCATTATCTTGTGCATACCGTCTTAGGGTTACAGGGCTTTGGAACAGTAACCCCTTAGATTATGCTACCAGCCACACTCGCTTGTGGTCTCAAATGGTTACGTGGGATGAGTATTTACTCGCTCCTAGTGACCTAACTCTCACATGCAGTTTTCCTTTTAAAACATTCAATGTGAGCTATCCTCTTCGTTAGGAATGGTTGTCTGGTTGTCTGGAACGACAACTTGATGAACACATAGTTTGTTTTACGGACGGTTCTCTGTTGAATGGTCGTGCTGGTGCTGGTGTCTACTGTCGTGAAATGAGGCTGGAGCAGTCTCATTCACTTGGTAGATACTGTACTGTGTTCCAAGCAGAAATCTACGCAATTCTGTGTGGAGTACAATCGGCACTTCAGCAGAGGATCTGTGGTAAACGAATTTATTTTTGTTCCGACAGTCAGGTAGCCTTAAAAGCACTCAGTTCGAATGACTCACGATCGAATCTAGTGATCGCATGTCGAACTCAAATTGAAGACCTCAGCATTTCAAATGCGGTTTACTTCTTATGGGTACCCGGCCATTCTGGTATTACTGGAAATGAATGGGCTGATGAGTTGGCTAGAGCTGGTGCAACGAATGATTTCGTTGGTCCTGAACCAGCTTTACCACTTTCAACTAGTTGGATAAAGCACAAGATACGTTCTTGGGCTGCATCCAAACATGCCAGCTACTGGCGCAGCTTGCAAACTTGCGCTCAGACAAAAGCATTTCTACCAGATTTAAATCTGAAAATGTCAAAGTGTCTACTGCATTTCTCCAAGTATCATTGAAGTATTCTGGTCAGAGCTCTGACTGGACATTGCAAACTCAATTATCACATGGCTACTATTCAACGTGCTGAGTATTATTCGTGTGATTTGTGTAAATGCGATTATGGTACTTCATATCATCTGATATGTAACTGTCCCGCATTGACACAGCTACGTATCCGGGTTTTTGGTTCTCCGTACATGGTTGAGTCTGTGTATGCGGAGCTAAAATTGAAGGATATTCTCTCGTTTCTCACCCAATGTGGTAAGGAGCTATAGTCAGAAGGGTTCATCGTTCTTCCTGGAGTGAATGAATCCCTTCTGTATTCACCTTAAATAGGGCTTAGCAGATTGTTTGGCATCCTTTGGGGGGTACCGAATTTATTTCTGCTCTTACATACTGCGAGTCGTTCTGCATTCTTCCGGGAGTGCAGAATGGTGTCGCTTTTGTAAGATCTCTAAATCCTCTCGGGGGTTGGAGGTTTTATTAACAGCAGACTGTTCTGGACCTCGTAGAGGTTCAGAATTCACTTCTGCTTCCACTAAATGTGATCCTCAGCAGATTGTTCAGCATCCCTTAGGGGTGCAGAATTTACTTCTGCTTTTATGTGTTTTTGTGTCGTCAATTTTTCCCATCCTCCTAGTCCAACCCTTACCATTTCCTTCAATCCTTCCCTCTTATATATCGGGAAAATGATGCTAAAAACAAATTGATGGCAAGGCACAAATCTCCAAATATCAAGGGGAACGTGCCATTTGAGCCAATTTGTTCTGATTCCTGATTTCAGAAACATCCTATCTCAAAACCATTCAATAGCGTTTTGGGTGACGGGGAGACTTTTAATTTGCGACTAGTTTGATCAAAATCGGTTCAGCCATCTCTGAGATCTCGACCTCTTAGTTGACAACACACATACAGACACACACACACACACACACACACACACACACACACACACACACAGACATTTGCTCAGTTCGTCGAGCTGAATCGATTGGTATATGTCATTCGGCCCTCCGGGCCTCGGAAAATTTTTCTAAAGTTTGAGCGAATTCTATACCTATTTTTTATATATATAAAAATAGGTAAAAACTGTAGTTTCATGGGAACACCACGTCATTGGTTGATGTGATTTCGATTGCATGCGACGATGGTAATCGGCATCTTCAGTTAGTCTGTTAACTAAATTGATTTAACTTTCAGGTTGTTGAGAAATGTGTTTATTGTTATTTCATCTTTTTTTTTTTTTTTATTCAATATTATAGTATAATTTTAAGGCACACTGCTTAAGCTCTAAGATGCCAAGGGTATTTACTAATCTTAATTACGACTAACTTAAAACTAGAAAAGTATCATTATGTAATGTAGCGGTAGCGGATTCTCGAGAAGCTATCGGTAGTGGCCGGTGAATTGAATATCGCATGAGGGTCTTCCATATGCCGTTGGCGAAGATCCATGTTGGCCGCATCCTTCGGTCCGTGTGGGTCCGCGGGAAACACCCCCAGGCTACGAAGGCCCGGCGGGTGGCCCGCATGCTGGTTTTCGACTGGGGCGGCCTTCCGTGGACGATGATGGTGATGTTACGGAAGAGAATGAAAAAAAAAGTAAATATTGTGGAAACGGGGTAAAAAGGGGATGTGGGAACAAAATGTTTGAAAACGATAAAGATCTAATTAGTTGCCATCGAGATGGTGAAGAGACAGGGAAGGGGTAACGAAAAAGTTAGTGACAAAAAAAGATCTTGTTAGTTCCAATGAAGATGGTGGACAGGGACGGGGATCGAGAGAATCGGGCGGATGTTAGTGTCGAACCTGTAGGTGGAGTTTATACTTTCTGAGCGAGGGATAACACATTACACTTGTATATCAATGTGATTAAGGTACTGGTATATGAGAAGCATATATAAACTATCCCGACTCGCCAACACATCCCGAACCGGAACCTCAGGCGGTCTACCTCGGGCCCTAAGGGATTCCAGTAGCTTCGACCTGGCGTCACGATACTCTACGCACGACCACACGACATGCTCGATGTCCTGATAACCGTCGCCACAGGTGCAGAGACCGCTCTCCGCAAGCCCAACACGCCGGAGATGTGCGTTGAAGGTGTAGTGATTTGACATGAGCCGCGACATAACACGAATGAAATCGCGACTCACGTTCATCCCCCTGAACCAAGGTTTCGTCGATACCCTAGGGATAATGGAATGTAGCCATCGTCCCAGTTCGCCATTGCTCCATGAAGTTTGCCAACTTTCGAGAGTTTTCTGACGAGAGATACTGAAAAATTCATTGAAGCAGATTGGTCTTTCATAAATATCACCTTCTAATGCGCCCACCTTAGCCAATGAGTCTGCCTTTTCATTGCCTGGAATGGAACAATGCGAAGGGACCCAGACTAACGATATTAAATAAGACCGTTCAGATAAAGTTCGCAAGTGTTCCCGTATTTTCCCCAGGAAATATGGGGGATACTTTCCTGGCTTCATTGCCCGGAGAGCTTCTATTGAGCTTAGACTGTCCGTGACAATGAAGTAATGGTCTTTGGGCAAGGTTTCAATGATCTCAAGGGTGTACTGAATAGCAGCTAATTCTGCGACGTAAACTGAAGCCGGATCATTGAGTTTGTGAGAAGCGGTGATGTTTTGATTGAAGATGCCGAAGCCTGTGGACCTGTTGATGTTTGAACCGTCAGTGTAAAACACCTTTTCACAGTTGACTGTTCTAAATTTATTATAAAAAATATTTGGGGCCACTTGAGGGCGCACGTGATCCGGGATTCCACGAATTTCTTCTCTCATGGATGTGTCGAAAAACACAGTAGATTCAGAAGTATCCAAGAAATGAGCACGATTGGAAACAAACGAAGAAGGATTAATATTCTGAGCCATGTAATCAAAATACAAGGACATAAAACGGGTCTGAGAATTGAGCTCGACAAGCCTTTCGAAGTTTTCAATCACCATCGGATTCAAGATGTCGCATCGGATTAGCAATCGATATGAGAGATCCCAGAATCGGTTTTTCAACGGTAAGACGCCCGCGAGCACTTCGAGACTCATCGTATGAGTCGACTGCATGCAACCTAAGGCAATACGCAAACAACGATACTGAATTCTTTTCAGCTTGATGAAATGAGTGTTCGCCGCGGATCGGAAGCAAAAGCATCCGTATTCCATCACGGACAATATCGTTGTTTGGTATAACCTGATCAGGTCTCCTGGGTGGGCACCCCACCATGATCCGGTTATTGTACGAAGAAAATTGATTCTCTGTTGGCATTTTTGTTTCAGATACCTAATGTGACATCCCCAGGTGCCTTTGGAGTCGAACCAGACCCCGAGATATTTAAATGTGAAGACCTGAGCTATGGTTTCACCCCCTAGTTGAAGCTGTAATTGTGCTGGTTCTCGCTTCCTTGAAAATACAACCAGCTCAGTTTTCTCCGTAGAGAACTCGATACCCATTTGAAGAGCCCATGTCGACAAGTTGTCGAGGGTATCTTGCAATGGTCCTTGGAGATCGGCAGCTTTGGGTCCTATAATGGACACAACGCTGTCGTCGGCAAGTTGTCTTAGCGTGCAAGATGTGTTGATACATTCATCAATGTTGTTCACGTAAAAGTTGTATAAAAGGGGGCTTAAACATGAGCCCTGAGGAAGACCCATGTAGCTGAATCGTATTGTCGACAATTCACTATGCGCGAAATACATGTATTTCTCGGACAACAGATTATACAAAAAGTTATTCAAAATTGGTGAAAGACCATGCTGATGCAACTTCTCAGATAGGATGTTTATGGAAACTGAATCAAAAGCCCCCTTGATGTCTAGGAAAACTGACGCCATTTGTTCTTTACGAGCAAATGCCATTTGAATTTCGGTTGAGAGCAACGCAAGACAATCGTTCGTTCCTTTGCCCCTGCGGAAGCCGAATTGTGTATCTGAAAGTAAGCCATTAGTCTCGACCCAATTGTCTAGACGAAACAGAATCATTTTTTCGAACAATTTCCGGATACAGGAAAGCATAGCAATCGGCCGATACGAATTGTGATCGGAGGCTGGTTTCCCTGGTTTTTGAATGGCGATAACTCTTACTTGTCTCCAGTCATGTGGGACAATATTATCCTCAAGAAGCCTATTGAATAAATTCAATAAGCGCCTTTTGGCAGAGTCAGGCAAATTTTTCAACAAGTTGAATTTGATTTTGTCTAACCCCGGAGATTTATTGTTACATGATAAAAGCGCAAGTGAGAACTCGACCATCGAAAAAGGTGTTTCGTTTCTGTTTGATGAAGCGACGCGCATGATTGTCTGTTCCGGAACAGAGTCAGGACATACTTTTTTAGCGAAATCGAATATCCAGCGGTTAGAATATTCCTCGCTTTCGTTTGTGGTGTTTTTGTTGCGCATTCGTCGGGCTGTGTTCCAAAGAGTGCTCATTGATGTTTCTCTCGATAATCCGTCTACGAATCGACGTCAATAACCGCTTTTCTTCGCTTTAATCAAGCTTTTCATTTTAGCGTCTAATGCCGCGTAGTTTCTGAAATTATCAGGTGTTCCGTTTTTCCTAAACTCGACAAATGATGAAGTTCTCTCCGCGTTTAATTCTGAGCACTCTTTGTCCCACCACGGGTTGGGGGGACGGATGTTAGTTTTCGCGCCGGGTACACGTTTCGTCTGAGCTTGAGTCGCGGTGTCGAGAATCAAGCCAGCCAAAAACGTGTACTCTTCCTCCGGAGGAAGTTCTTGTGTTGTTTCTAGATTCTCAGATATCAAATTTGCGTAGCATTTCCAATCAATGTTTCGTGTGAGGTCATACGAAACATTGATTGTTTCCGATGGTCTTAATCTGGTGGCGATTGAAATTACGATAGGCAGATGATCGCTACCGTGGGGATCAGGGATTACCTTCCACGTGCAACCCAACCGTAGCGATGTCGAGCAAAGGGATAAGTCCAGCGCACTTGGTCTTGCTGGTGGTGCAGGAATTCGTGTCATTTCCCCCGTATTCAAGATTGTCATATTGAAGTTGTCGCAGATATCATGGATCATAGTTGATCTGTTATCGTCGTGAAGACAGCCCCATCCCGTACCGTGTGAGTTAAAGTCTCCTAAAACCAACGTCGGTGCGGGAAGAAGCTCTATGATATCATTGAGCCGCCGATGCCCAACCGAGGCTCTTGGAGGAATGTAGATGGAAGCAATGCAAAGGTCCTTGCCTTTGATTGTAACATGACATGCGACAACTTCAATACCTGGTATCGAGGGGAGGTTAATGCGATAGAAAGAATAGCACTTTTTGATCCCCAAAAGTACTCCTCCATAGGAATCATCTCGATCCAGACGAATAATGTTAAAATCGTGGAAGTTTAAGGGTATTTCAGAAGTTAGCCAAGTTTCGCACAATGCAAATGCGTCACATTTCAGATTATTTACTAGAAATTTGAAAGGATCTATTTTTGGGATGATACTTCTACAATTCCACTGTATAACAGTGATTGTATCCGTGACCTCGGTGGGTGTCTTAGCCATCGAAGGATACGATCGCTGAAAGAAGGGGCCATTTTGCAGTCAACTGCTTCAAGAATGTTTTAACTGTAGGAATAAAAGCCATTATCAGGCTTTTAAGAGGTTCAGAAATATTGAAAGTAGACATGATCCAGTCCACAATATCAGAGAATTTAACAAACCCAGTATTTGGTAAATTTTCTGACTGATCTTTAGGGACTTTCGGGGGTTTTGAAGTCCCAGGAAGTGATGGAAATTCTTGCTCGGAATTTAATTTTCCAAGGCCTGGAGCTTTTTTCTCTGGTTTTTTGCCATCACTACCAGTTGTTGTAATTTTTCGGAACCCATCAGAGGACATCTTCGAACCCTTACTAGGGAGCTTTTGAGAAGATTTATTTCTTCTCTTTCTAATTGATGAGCTATGAGGGACAGCCGAAGATGTACCTTCGAGGGGGTCATCATATTCGCTCTCGTCAGTTGACAAGTAAGCGTAAGGATTTTCGGTAGGTGGCGTAGCACATTTCAACATTTCTGCAAAAGAGCGTTTGGAATGTTGCTTGAGTGAACGCTTCATTTTATCCTTACGCAATTTGTACACGGGACAATCAGAGAGGTCATGCGGCCCCTCCTTACAGTAGAGACACTTTTCATTGTCTCCACTGCAGGAGTTATCCGCATGACTCCCTCCACACTTTATACACCGGGATTTATTGCAACAATGGGATGCTGTATGTCCCAATTGTTTGCAATTGGTGCAGTTCATGACCCGCGGCACAAAAAGACGAACAGGTAAACGGACTCGGTCCAGGAGGACGTAATTAGGCAAAGCCGAGCCAGCGAAAGTCACCCGATACGAGTCTGATGGGATATAGGACTTAGTCCCATCCTCAGCGGTCGATACTGAACGCAATTGCTTGCAGTCCAGTATCTTAACGTTCTTGAGTAGGGGGTTTTTAAAACCGCCTGCCCCATGCTTAATAACGTCCTCGCAAGTCAGACTCGGATCGGTGATCACGCCGTCTATCTCGACTTCGCGAGCTGGTACGTATACGCGATACTCCCGCGTGAAATGCTCACTTCGAACGATCTCATTAGCCTGTTTTGCACTGGCTAACAAGACCCTAAGCTTGTCCGGGCGTACTTTCTCAATTTTTTGTACAGTATTGTATCGCGAGGACAGGTCATTAGAAAGTCTTAGAAGGTTCAATTTTTTACCGTTGGCTTTGGTCCGGATGTAAACCGCATACGGTCCGGCCGGGAGTGCAAGCCCATCGGGATAGCTTCTAATGCGAGATTTATTGCCATCGGAAGCATTCATTTGATCATCTAGGGGAAGGTCAGGCAATTCTGTGCCTTTTGTCATGGCACGGAAATGTGTCCGTGCGGGTAAATATTAGGGGGCAATAAAAATCTAATGGTACTGAACAACAGGGAAAAGAAAAAAAATACTTAGCTTTAGCTCTCGAAGGGTGATCGGCCGACAAGGCCCGGTCCTAGGCAACCGGTGAATATTCCAGTTCAATAAAGTGCAAAAAACCTCTTTGAGGAAAAAGCACTTTGTTTTTAGTCTCTCACTACACTGTCCAATGAAACCAATCTTTTTATCACTATATATATTTATCACTGTTTCTAATGTACAACGATATATACGCAGCGCCCAGCGCTGGCGCTGGCTAACGGTACCACACGCAGTGCTGCTTTACACAAGCTCACAGTCGGCCTTGAGAACGGATTAATTAGAACTATCACTCGACCGCACTGATGCACACAATAGAATACGGAATGACCTTGATAACGGAATAAAACAATTCATCACGCGATTGGAGAAAGCAGAATTTACGTCCGATCGATCCGATAGTCACGGCACGAATGTTATTTTATCTTGAAGTTCTATCTTTTCAAACTAAGTCCGTATGACGCTGTGTTAAAAGATATGTGATATGTAGGTTCTTTGTAACATTGATCAATACACACAGCACAGAGTTTACTAACACATAAACATCCTCAATGTTACTCTGTCTATTTCTCATGTAGTGCTGACGATGATGGCATGTTCCAACTTGGGTTACAGAACAAGGTAAAAGAATGATTAATTAATATTTCATCAGGCCCCTTTCAGTACCATCAAAGCAAAGTAGATTTTAATTCATGTTTCTATCCTACCATCAAGCATTCCTCTACAAAAGGTTGTAATTGATGGGAGCCGCTGAAATTTTCCTATGTTGCAAACTAGGCCTTCAATCTACCATTAATCCACTAATCGTTTTCGCATTTCGTCTAGTTCTGGCTGGAACAGGAGGCGAAAACGATTAAATAAATCACTCTTTTGCTATATCCGTTCCTCCTGCTTGGAGAAAAAGGAAATCTTCCCAGCAGGTCTCATGCGGATTCTCTCATTCTCACCGACTTCATCGATGAGTTTCAACGGCAGCTGCACGGTGCTTTCCGAAGTAGAATATCTGGACTCGTATGCCGCTGGCAAGGCCAACATTTTACCGTATCATTCATCTTACTGAAAAATAAACCACAGATACTACGGCTTTGGCACACACATGGAGAAACTTGTCTGCTACTTCAACATCCGCAGTGGAGACCACATTTATATGGAAAGTTTTTTTCGACTCCAGGATTACGGTTACCGGATAAATTTTTGTGTTCAAGCGAACGGCATATGAAGGATAAAATAAGCAGCAAACACATTCACTGTAAAAAAGCGCGCATCGCACATTGGTTTCAAGTATGGAAACGTGATAGTAATGAATAGCTCTGGTATCGTTATTTTGCCAGAGGTAGATTTAAATAATATGACATTTCGAAACGACATATGGTTTGCATGTTTGGAGTGGAATAAGCCAATTTACACTATGTGCAAAAGAAGTGAAAATATGAAAGTTAGGGCACAACTTTTCTAGGATATGACTGAGCCGCTTTTCACATTTCCAAAATTTGATTTTTATCCGACACCCGGTTCCGGAAATACAGCAAGATTAGTGTTAAAAAATCACATCGATTTCTCAGAGATGGTGAGACCATTTTTCTTCAACTTAGATTCAAATGGAAGGGTTTTCAGCACTGTGTGGTTCCAAACAAAACTCTCAGAATTTTTCCGTGTCCAACTTCCAGTTCCGGAAACACAGAGAGACGAGTGTTTGAAGTTTCAAACCATTGTTTAGAGCGATGACGCAAAAAAACGAGAAAAAATCTTCTAATGTGAGCCAAAAAATTATTAAATTTGTGAATTATGCTAGATGCTGGCCATTACAACTAACTCCGGCTAAACCGGTCCCTGAATTCCAGTTCCGGAAATAATGGTCACATACTTCAGAATGGCACTCACCAGGGCCGGTGAAAGAGGTGGGTACGGTGGGTAGTACTACCCACCCGAAAATGTTTAAGGTGGGTAATTACCCCCCTGAAATTTCGAGCAAAAAACATGGTAATATTATTATCCGGACCGGAAAAGGAAAAGTTACCAGAAGTTGTCACTTTCTGTTTGCGACGGCATTCTTATACACAATGAATTCTTCACTGTATGGATATTTTTATCTTTATAGCTATAAGTTCGTCTCCTCTGGTAGAATGTGAAAGTTAAGTTACTAAAAGATTTCTGCTTGCTCAAATGAACCTTGTAACGTCTCACGTGGGAAAAGCAAATATTAATAATTATATTTGTGTAGTTTTTTTATTTCACTTATCTTGTTACGAAACATAAAAATCTATGTCCTTCTTCCAATTTTCCAGCTTCACGAGTGATGGCGATGTAGTGCTTTGCAAAATCGAAAAGAGACATTAGGTGACAAGTGCTTCACCGAGTTTCAGTAAAAGCAAACGGATTGGCTGATTTCGGTATAACACTGTCAGCCTTTCTCAAGGCTATACAAAGAGTGATTTTCATTTTCATTTAAAAAAACTCACTTTTCAATTTAGGACACATTCTCGTCTCAAGATTTACAGTTCGTCATGCTTCTGAATAACAACTAATAGATTCGTCTCAAAACATGATCACTATTTCGCACAATTACACTACTATTGAATGTTGGATTACTTCATAATTATTAATGTTCACCTGCCACTTATTTATTTAACAATTAAAAACCTCAAAAATTACCCGACAAGCAATAAACGTCTTCGAAAATATGGGATGAAAGTTTTTCACTTAGTTCACTTGATTGCGCTTTGTTTTCATCTCATTTGGTTTCGCAAAGTTGCCAAGTTTTCTAATAATGTTACAAAAAAAATTGCTTTCCTTCTTCAAATTATCATCAATAAGTATTTTTTGGTACCCGTGACAATATTTTAAATATATTGTTGGTATTTATATTTCAATAAAACTGTTTCGGCTTCGAATATTACCAGAAAGAGTGTTAAATACTAATGAAATAACCATTGTGGCAAATCTAGTAGCACGGGTTTCTTTCCGCTATACGTCACCATAGCACTGTTAAGTTTGTGTATTTCACTGACTGTGCACAGAGATGCCAGATAATTTCATAGAAAATATGTATCTGCTTTATCTGTTTTCACTAATAAAATGAATCAGTTCAAATTGGTTTAAAATTTTAATATAAATGTTTATCAGTGTTCATCAATGAATAGTTGCACAAAACATTTCTATTTTAACATGTAATTTATCCATTGATTGATAACTTTTAAAGATGTACTGCAATCAAATATTAACAGATACTCAGAGAGAAAAGTCTAACTTTTTACTTCTCACTTTTTATGAACCTTTATAAATCTGTATACAATTTAGAAAATCTGTATAAAATCTACAATCTGATTCAAATCAGTATGCGAAGGCCAAAATCTATAAAATACAGATAAATCTGTGTATATCTGTATAAATGGCATCTCTGGTTCTGCGGTTTGTTTTTAGAAGGGCTGATGCCTGAATAGTAAGAATTCTTTTTTTTAATGTGGAACACATTTTTGTTTTCTATATAGGAGTGCAAATTAGAAACTCAAGAAAAACACACATAGAAATGTGGTCAGGTTTTGAACAATTACAGCTCAGTCAATTTCGTATCAATTATTAATATTATGTCACAATTTAATAGCCATGTATTTTTAATTGTATATCATTGAAATGTTGATTAATAGCTAGCACTGTCCTATTTTGTCTGCAAAAAATCTCCGGCATACCGGATTTCCCTGCCATAGTCGACGGTTTTGAAGGAGTGAGCGATATATCGAAGGAAAAGCAGCGTTCTGATTGGTCAATCGATGCAAAAGCGAAGCTGTTGGAAGCACGCGAAGTTATAAATAGAAGCAAAATTATAGCTAACGTTTCTGTCCTATACAGCGATGTCAGATCTACGGAAATCTCCGTAGATCTACGGATTCGAACATTTTCTACGGATCTACGGATCCGTAGACAAAATCTACGGAAATTGTAGTTTTTCTACGGAAACTAGCTTTGTCTGGCGAGCAATAAAAACAAGCTTTTTACCGTGAGGGCTTCCGAGAAAAATGCCAATCTACGGAAATGACACTACTACTATCTGACATCACTGGTCCTACACGTAGCTTGCTACAGGTAGGTTGTTGCTAGACAGCAAAACAAAAAGTGCCATAAAATTTATTGATTTAATTGATATGTTCTAATCTTGTGTCATGCAAGCTCGGATGAAATTCCATGTTATGTCGTTTCGCCTGAGAAATTGACAACTACCCCAGGGTAAATTTGGAGTGCATAAGATTATTTTCCAATTTATATAAAAGGCGGGTGGGTAATGTCAGAGACATAACTGGATGTCGTGAATACGAAAACAACTGACATGTTCCTTAACACTTCCGAATGTCAATTAGTTGGTCAATTGTATGAATTATGCGAGCATACCCCTTTTTTACATTTTTCGCAAAAACAAAGAAAGCTTCACGATTATTATGAATTTCACACAGCGAAAAGTGCACAAATCTAACCAAGCTGTTCTAGATTTTCACTAAACTGAGGATATTTTCCTTTGATTTGTGAACAACAAATCCTAATAGTTCTTTAGAAAACTTTTGAACCTTTCGGCGAATGACCTAAAATAGGTTAAAACCGAAATAAAATAAATAAATAAAATAAATAAATAAACTTTTGAACCATTAGAACGGATTTTGTGTAATGCTTTCCACCGTTGCTTTTTCACCAATGCAAATGCCTGGCAGCTGTGACGTAATCGCTCTTGTCGGAAGCGAAACTAGCTTTGCAAACGACACAAAATACATCTGCTCGCAGTGGCGATAGATTCAAAACTGATCCAATTGTTGTTAAGAGCTTTCTTTTTACGTGATTTCGTTTGTAGCTTTTTCACTAATGGGCGGTCCTAACGGCTATGAAAATAGCCGCATACAGAATTTTAATGTCGATTATTTCATTTCGGATTTGCATAATTTATTGAAAGAAACTATCAATATGCTGTAGGGATTCGTTTCTAGCATTCAGAAGGACCAAATTGAGGAACTCACTACGATATTCACCACTTTTCGGAACATTTTTCTCGAACGATTTGTTGTACAGCAGCAGATATTTTGTTCTCTTCCTCAGAACGCGTTCTGATTGGCTGGTGTTGACATGGGTCAAATGAGACAGATTTTTCAATAGTGTACTATTGAAAGACTTTAATGCTGTCGCTATACACGTTTAAGTTGAAAAATTTCGATTCTATTGGTAGTTAGATTATATAAATCCTTTCACAGATCACTGAGCTATGAGCTTTAAAAATACGAGAAAGGCAAACGCGCCTTATGAACTATTCCCTTTAATACTCGTTTATACCAAACATTTCAGAAAAGTTTAATTTTGAATTATTTGAGATTATGTCACACAACTGAAATTTTTTTTTTTCAGTTTCAGGAGTCTTGTTTGGGAGTATACGATTTTTCATATGAATCTGAGTTTGTAGAACACGGTTGAGTCATCTCCGAAAAAAATTGAGTGAAATTATTGGTCACACACGGATTTGCTGATCTCGACGAACTGATTCGAATGGTATATGGCTGTTATTTTCTTCCAGCATTTATTTCTGTAAGTCGTTTAAATCAATATAATTATGGTATTACTTCAACTCAAAAATTCGTCTGGTTTACATATGCTATATTCGAACGATTATGTTGCCAAAAACGAACCGTGCTATAATCGGTCCGAGGCAAAATATCATGCTGTACACAGTCTTTTCGGTACTTAGAAACTATTGTATGTAACAGTATAAAAAATCGTGTTTTACGTTGCTCCCAAGACTTTCTTTGCCATACAGCGCTCAAAACTCCTACTGCTGGAATAGGGAAAAAAGTCATTTACACAAAAATTTCGATATCTCCGTTAAAAATGGACGGATTTTAATAATCTATGGCTTGTTGGATAGGTATTACCGTGCGGAATCTAATTCTGAAAACATATTCTGTTTTTAAGGTCAATTGTGACAGATACTGTCAAAAAACTGAAAATTTTGACATAAAACTTCGTATAACTCAAAAAGTAAACATTCGATCTCAAAACCATTCAATAGCGTTCTGGGTGACGGGGAGACCTTTCATTTGCGACTAGTTTGATCAAAATCGGTCCAGTCATCTCTGAGATCTCGACCTCTTAGTTGACAACACACATACACACAAACATTTGCTCAGTTCGTCGAGCTGAATCGATTGGTATATAACATTCGGCCCTCCGGGCCTAGGAAAATTTTTCGAAAGTTTGAGCGAATTCTATACCTATTTTTTATATATAAAAGGTGATTTTTTTGAGGTTAGGATTTTCATGCATTAGTATTTGCTCAGATTTTTTGAGGTTATGATTTTCATGCATTATTATTTGCTCAGTATGCTCTGACATTTCATCATGAATAGACTTACTAACGAGCAACGCTTGCAAATCAGTGAATGGGCCCTAGAAAAGTTGGCAGAAAATCCGCTTTTTTATCGACAAATTTTGTTCAGCGATGAGGCTCATTTCTGGTTGAATGGCTACGTAAATAAGCAAAATTGCCGCATTTGGAGTGAAGAGCAACCAGAAGCCGTTCAAGAACTGCCCATGCATCCCGAAAAATGCACTGTTTGGTGTGGTTTGTACGCTGGTGGAATCATTGGACCGTATTTTTTCAAAGATGCTGTTGGACGCAACGTTACAGTGAATGGCGATCGCTATCGTTCGATGCTAACAAACTTTTTGTTGCCAAAAATGGAAGAACTGAACTTGGTTGACATGTGGTTTCAACAAGATGGCGCTACATGCCACACAGCTCGCGATTCTATGGCCATTTTGAGGGAAAACTTCGGAGAACAATTCATCTCAAGAAATGAACCGGTAAGTTGGCCACCAAGATCATGCGATTTGACGCCTTTAGACTATTTTTTGTGGGGCTACGTCAAGTCTAAAGTCTACAGAAATAAGCCAGTAACTATTCCAGCTTTGGAAGACAACATTTCCGAAGAAATTCGGGCTATTCCGGCCGAAATGCTCGAAAAAGTTGCCCAAAATTGGACTTTCCGAATGGACCACCTAAGACGCAGCCGCGGTCAACATTTAAATGAAATTATCTTCAAAAAGTAAATGTCATGTACCAATCTAACGTTTAAAATAAAGAACCGATGAGATTTTGCAAATTTTATGCGTTTTATTGTTTAAAAAAGTTCTCAAGCTCTTAAAAAATCACCCTGTATAAAAAAAGGTAAAAAGTCGTGAAAATATTCGAAAATTTATCAATTAGAATCAATTGAACTGTTAACCTTCACTAAACTGGTTATATTCACTTCTGATTTGCATAGGTATTTCACCAGATAAGTATTTCTAATAGTTCTTTAGATAATATTTAAATCCATTGGAAGTGCTGATTTTGCGTAATGTTCCCCATCGTTTTCCACTTATTTTGTTAAAATACAAACGATAAGCAGCAGGATGACGCAATCGATCTTCTTTGAAGGGATTAAATACTGAACGCAATTGATGAAATATCGAACTGAATTCTTGATACTTGAACCAGTAAAGTAAACCAGTAGAGTAAACATTACAATAGACAATTCTCCATTTTCTTTCTACCAGTTGTATTTTCCATCATGATTTATTGAAATTAACATGTTTAGCGCGTGAATTTCACTTACCGTTTCCACACGAGTAACTAGTACGACTGTATGAATTTATATATACGATTTACCCGACTAGCAAATACGTGCTTCTGTGGCTCAATGAATAGACGGACGCTCTGTAATCAAATGGTTCTTGGTTCAAATCCAGTTGTTATCCGAACTTATCTTTTTTATTTCGATAATTTCTTACATCTTTTTTTTCAAATCACACGTACATTTTTGTAATTTCTGATGGATACTTTTTGTTACATCTGATTAAATTCAATTTTACAGGTTTCTTCCAAACTGCGAAGTGGTATCGGTGCAAAAAGTGTAGCACAGGTTTAGTGCAATTGGCAATTGGTTTCAGTGCATCCTCCACTACACACGGGGCCTTTTACTTTATCGATGAGTTCTACATCACGTTAGGCATGATCTAATATTCTCAAGTATCATGCATTTGGTGCAATATGCAATTTCAAATGGTTTTTGATGATAGACGGAAACATTAGATCACAAAGCACACCAGATAGTCGACTGAGCCACAGAAGCACATATCTGCTTGGCTGTAGATTAGTAAGAATTATGTCACCTGTAAAATTCATAATTTCTTTCTGTGCAGTTTTGAAGAAGTACATTTTGAACTCTATCTCAAAATCACACAATCGGAACTATTATTTGAAAGAATAATAAATACAGAAAGTGGAAATCTCAACACCTGGGTACTTAGAAACATTAACATTCAGATTATGATAACACTTATGTCTGTTGCAAATAAGTCTTCATAGTTGATTTGTGTGGCAGTTGTAGAGCTTCAGGAAACTTACAAAAGAGTTAAAAATGAGTTATTGAGGAAAATACGGCGCCTCGCTCGCAACAAATAGGTCTGATACTAAAACTATATAACTGTTGTATACAAAAAAACGAAGATAAAGAAACAGCAAACCCCGTTAAAAAATCTAACTTCAGTCAATTGCAATGCGCCCCTGTACCACGGAAATCCAGGCGCCCCATCAACAACGTTAACGACTAACCAATTAAATTTGAACAACTACGGCACTGCTGTAGAACGGAGTTGGCGTAGTGGACTGAAGCCAAATCCGAAAAGAAGAGAGGAGGAGCCTTATGCTTTCTGTACAGTGGCAGCATTCTCTTCTTCAAACATTCTTCCTCGTAGACCTTGGCGTTAGTTGTGCCCTTCGTGAAGAAAATCGACGACCGCAAACCACTGGTACAAATTGCTTGCTAGACCAACACCTTCTGCCCAAACTTTTCCATCGCCACCATGGTGTCAGCGTCGTCCAGGCCCTGGTACACCGATTTCGTATAATATTGCGGTCCGGGCAGCGCTCGAGAGTCTTCCTTGGCGTAGGTTTCGTCGTCGATCAGAATGCATCCGTCTTTATTCTGTAGAATCCGGTTATATAGTTTTCGCGCTCTTGTTTTGGCCTGAACTTACTGTACCAGGGACTTTTTCTGCACCTTCTGTTTCTTGTACGTTTTCAGGGAGTTCCGAACTTTGATCCGTTGAATCATCCCGATGCTGGTGTTGAACTGCTTGGCCAAATCCCGCGTCGACGCCGATGGGTTTTTTCTGATGTACTCAACCACTTTTAAGTCCCGGCCGGGCTGGCTGGGACCCGTTTTCCTACCGGATCGGGGCAAATCCTTCATGGAAAGGGTCTTACCGAATTTCTCGATAATATTTTTGACACTGGTGTGGTGCACTGTCACCCGTTTTGCAATTTCGTTGTATGTGACACCACTTTCTGAGCACCAAGTGTGCAGAATTTTCTTTCCGGATCAATTCGACTCATCATTGAAACGATAATCCGCACCGAAACCAATCGATTGCACAGCTGTTATTGACATGTAAACACACATGTCACCGCAAAACACGCTGCAAAAAATTAAGCCATTTCAGAGTAATAACTATTTCAATGTTGCTAACTACTTATCGATACACTCCTTAATCGATATTCTGTTACTGTAACGCTGCCAAAAGATGGTGGTTATCGATCATACAGTAGATCCGACCAAAACTCTTCCTGCAGTATATTTCGGAAAGTAATTTCTGCAGTTCTCTACTAGCAACGGATAGTTTTTTTTCCATTAATGGAGTGATCATGCAGTGCCAACCATTAGCAAAAAGCTTTCATCGTTTCTCCGTAACTGACATTCAGCTTCGAAGGACTCAGGATGTACCGAAACAATATGCACGTGGTGGTACGAAATACGAGTGCTAGCTAAAGTACTCTATCGGCTCAATCGATAGATGTCTGGTTATGCATCCAGAAATTTTTAGTGCACCATTATTTACCGCAATGAAGATGCTGCATAATATGTACTATGAGTTCAATATTATTGTTTTCAGCACGACGAAACACAGCTGAGCGCGTAACTGCAAACCAGCCACGATTCTTTGTTTCATTTTGTTAAGTGCCATCGCATCCAGGAGCCAGCTGGTATTCAGAATAGACCGGCAGAAGGGAATGAATAAGTGGGCCAACATAAAAAATGTTGCAGGACGCAGGGTACTGTCTAACCTAACCTATCACATATCTTGTTCGTAACCGTTTGCTAACATGGTTGGTGGGAAAGTATCACTGCGGAAAAGCTCGGCACGATGGGAAGCAAACAGGATCGGAATGTGAAGGAAGAAAATGTATGACCGTTCTCCGCCCTGCACGGTTACGGACGTTACTCGGAGATGGATAAAAGAAATTGAGAACATTTTCCGCTTTTCTCATGGGAATAGTGCCGAGATGGTGTGCGCTAAAGCAGTAAAAATATGGTGGCAACAGGAAAAGTGCAGAAAACGAGTCTGAAGGTGCTAAGTTATTAGTTTGTTTGCTTTCAACTAAAAATCTACATAAAGAAAGAGGATTTATAATGCTAGTACTTTACAAATACTGGATCAACAAAGAGCTCACCTTCGCACTGGATGTTTGGTAGAGGAAAGTGAAGGTACTTGGGATTCATAGGAGTTGGATATGAGTATGTATTTCTTGTTCGAGAAGCTTTTCTGAATGTAACTAAGACTATATTTAAAAATACGATAAATGCATGTCCACGTGAATAAATCTGTTATTGTCACAGCAAGTTAGATTAAATGTCCTAAGCCCTGTATAGGTATCGTGTTTCGTAAAATTCCTTCTTTTATTGTAATAACAACGAAATCGAGCAAGGGTTATGTTAGATTGTTAGATTTATGTTCCACCGAGTCTAAAACTATTTTTCATGTGAGGCGGTATGACAGTCCAATCTCATTATTTATTCATTCGAGAACAGAATGTGGGTGTGCATGTGTGTGTGTCTGTATGTATGACTGTTCTTTTACTTTGTAATATTCGGTGTCGTAAGCCGTGGAAGTAATGGTCGAAAGGTTCTTAAAAAGGAACTCGAATCGGTTTCTCTGTAGATGAATGAACGATATTTCTAGAGCATAGATGAGAAATAAATTTTGTGTAGCTCAATAAGATGCTAATTATTTCATTCGAATCCGATTACTCTCGATTCCTTATGGCTATATGAATAGTGAACCCACTTCGTTTTCTAATGTATGGCCTAACCGATCAGTGAACTGTTTCCTTCTCTATGTTATACTAGTAAATGCACAAACAATCCCTGAGTTTCTTTCAAAAATCGAAGAGAAACATTTTGAATAGAATACCGCAATATTATATATGAGAAAGGCATCATTACACCACTAGGTGGATAAAAACATGTTTTTTAGTTTTGCAATGACTGAGCGGAAACATATATTGGAGAAACCAAATGAATGAAAAACTAACAGAAAAGATGATTTATTGGAAAAAGATACGCTCAGAGACAGGACTCAAACCTGCGTTCTTATGCATTCCGTGCATACGCGCTACCATTTCGCCACTCTGAATCTTGTTTTAGTCACTCTAAAACGCCAGTCAGACACAGTAGAACGCACACCGAACATGGTCTACATCCTGGCCGTCATCCAACCGATACCTTTCATCCAAACGTCTTCTCTGTCCATCAAACACTAGTCTTTCCGCTTTATACCTTTTTCTGATCAAGCATTGAGTAGGAGAGTGTATTTATAATCGCTTGTCACCTTCTTTAATTGTGCCAGTCGCTGGATGGACATCGTCAGCAACAGACCCCTATGAAGGTAGTATTAATTGTCTGCCCTTTCCTACCAGAAGCAGATTGTTACGGAAAACCAAACCGCAATTGTTTTTAACGATTTATTAATTTTTAGTTGGTTTGACGTAAAGCCGCCATAACTAAGTTCAGTTTTGCAATGACTGAGCGGAAACATATATTGGAGAAGCATCGACTGATACATGACACAAATGTCTGAGCGGAAACATATATTGGAGAAGCCAAATGAAAGAAAAACTAACAGAAAAGATGATTTATTGGAAAAAGATACGCTCAGAGACAGGACTCGAACCTTCGCTCTTATGCATTCCGCGCATACGCGCTACCATTTCGCCACTTAGAATCTTGCTTTAGTGACTCTAAAACGCCAGTCAGACACAGTAGAACGTACATCGAACATGGTCATGGTATTTTTGAGGTAATACTAACCTTTAATCTTTAAATAACCAAGGGAACGTGCCACTTAAGCCAATTAGTTCTGATTCCTGATATTGTGCTAAGAGTGACACTACTTTTGTTACACGTTTCTACATTTCTTTACACGTAAAATACAGTTTACGTCTGTTCGATGTTAATTTCTACGTAAATTTACATAATGTTCTCTAAGTATCCACGATATGATATTAGTAGCAACAAGATTAATTATCGCTTAGTTGGATGTAGGCTGGCAGGTTTTTTTTCTTTTATCGGTGTCAGTGCCACTACAGAACTATACTAGCTTTTTGACCATACTCGAAGATTTGGATTCTAAACTCAACACCCACGTGTAGAAAGAAATATAAATTTCATCCCTTCCCTCCGATCATGCATATATGAGCCTATCAACTCTATTTTTTGTGATCTAAATTTTTATAACTGCTCCTACCTAGAATATCCATCAGCATTTCATATCTTTGGCTTCTCTAGTCGTTACTTCGTGCCATTTCCAATAAAAGCCAATCCATACAGTAAAAATTAGCGGCAATAAAATGTTGTAACACAGACGTAAAGTTAATACTATGTCATATAAACTGAAGTGCCGAACGAACAAATCTTTATGACGGTTCCATCTGACCGTCAACAGATGGAATGATTTGTAATACCGCATGGTTAACGAATTACGCTAAGTGAACGTATCTAATTGCCTAGTATAGCAGTTTATGCGGAACTGCATATCTAAAGTCAGATAGCTTATACCGCGGAATATTTTACCAACATTTTACATTCTCGAAGTCAACCCAAATTCAGATGGCTCTTCACTAAAATGATTTGGGTTTGGAGATGCTTTCGGAATTTTACTGAATTTTCACCAGATGACAAGCCGTTTATGAACTGTCCTGCATGACACAGACTAACCCTGCTCATCTCTGATCGTCATTACCGACTAAACGGATCAATGTTACAAAGCCATTTGATGTGAACGTCATTCTTAGCAGTAGTCTTCCGAGATCTTCAAGATGTCATCCGTACTTTATGGTCAAGAATTGCATGAAACACTAAAGTTTTTTATCGTTCTAACATTCCGGTATTCTTTGGTTGTATTTTTCATTTCTCAAAAACACAGAACAACATGAAATTTTCTTTCCATTATGATAAAGTGATGATATTTCAAATTAATCAGCAATTTTTTCATAAAAAAATGGTTCGCTTTATACTAGTATACCGGGTAATATTAAAAATTTCGTAAACAAACGTTTATAAATCAAAACGAAGTGAAAATTTTCCCTAAAGTTAGCTATCCGGAATTTATGTTGAAAGCCATCACATCGCATTTCAGTTTCTGTAAATTAGCCACTAACATAACTGAAAAATAAGTTGTGTTATTGGATTACAACTGAACAGAACTGTATGCTTTTACCGACCGTAAATAATCTCAGATTTAACTCGCAACGTCACATTTCGGTTTCTGGTTCGAAGTTAATCTAAATGCAACGGTTCTCGGAAGGTTTGTAATACGCACATCAAAAATATATTCAACATAGGTATATTTTTACCGTCAGCTCAGCTGACGCAAGAAGGAATAAGAGCAAAAATACTTTATACATCGAACGCTACTTTCTCCCCCAAAAGCCTTCAACCGCGAGTTGATGGAAAGCACCGATGTCGAAAGTGCGTCAAATTATATTAATGCTACCTCATCTTTGTTCGCGTGTTTTCTCGTTTGCACCTGGCCAAAATTCTCCTTCCATATCGTGGAACAATGAATGAACAGTCTGCATTTCATGAAAAGGAAAATATGGTAATGACCAGATTCCAAAATGCGATGAAAGATGGGTGGTTGGTGCGAGTTGCCGAGCGAAAGGATCAAGTTTGCGTTCGCTCCAGGCTGGACTAAGGCTGCGAGCGAAAGTTGGAGTATAAATTGAAATAAAATGGCTGAAATTATATAAAGAATAAACACACTTCAGCCCGCTGGCAGGATAAAGGAACGAAATTAGGGGAATGATTTCGCAGAACGGCTGAACAGAAGTAATTGTTCGAACGAAGCGACACAGCAAGCACGAAGCACGTACACCGCTACGAGGTGGGATAATCGTTTTGGAAAATTGCTCAAATCACAGACTCGTTTCATGTAATCCGAGATTTCGAGTTTTGATGAGTTAATGTGCAATTGGTGGGTTCTGTGCGGGCTGGCAACGAAACCCCTTTCATTACGGAAATTTAGAAAATGCAAGCCATTTAGGCAAATGGGTTTCTATTAACTGGACCGAGGACTGGAATCTAATAGACTTGTGATACTGAATAATAAAATAGACTCGGGTAATTGATACTTTTATACAAAGAGTTGCAACTCCGGATTAAAAATAAATGAGATATGAGCATATTTCGGAATAATGAGATATTCGTTTTCATTGTAAGTGGAACAATTAACAGTTGCAATAAATCCATCAAGGTTGATGCTATTGTTTAGCATTTCAAAAAACGTTACTCAAAATGAATGTATGAAAAATTTTCAAGAGTAGCATCATTTTTCTAAATTTCTTCGAATTGACCGATCTTACTGATGCTCTATTTTTAAGCGAAGACCCTTACTACGAATAAATGATTAATCATTATTTTCTTACTTTTGGAAAAATAAGGTAGTGTCACGAATTTTCCAGCGAAAGAAAATTAAAGAAAGCTACCATACGTGGGATTGTTCACAATAATTCATGTTAGTTAGATAAATTATATTAAAAAACAATAAGTTTAAGAAGCTAATTTTAGAGGCTAAACAAACAAACGGCAGATACCATATCTATATTGGAACGATATTTAAACAATGCTTATTTATCTCAATTTGAAACAAATCACTTATAAACACCGCTGAAAATTGATTGTTGAATGAGATCCACATAATCAAAATCCAATATTTCCCAATGAACACGCTTTGAAACGATCGACTAAATGAGCTAAGCGGAAGTAGACCCCCCTTAGTTACACTTCCTTAGTTACACCGAATGAGTGAAAATGAAAAAAAAAATCATGCTTGGGCGAAGCAAATAATTATCTGCATACTCAGTCTCTCAAAGCTTTTCATTAAATGGTCCATAACGACGCTGGCAATGACCAAAGGCGGTACTACTGAAGTAGGGAAGAAATATTAGTCCGTTATAGACTATTCACATCACCTTTCCGATCAGGTTCAGTGCCTGCATAGTTCCGAGCCCGGACGGTAATATTTTCCGGCACCGTTTCGTGTTGGTACTACCGGAACTAAACCTGATCGGGTAGGTATAACAGGAGAAGAGATGTTTTAGTATTACAGGAATTAGTAGGTAATGGTAGTAAGAATGGAAGAAGATCTGCATATGGCTTGGATGCCAACATAAAGAACGGTGCACGAAACAATTACTTTCAGGAACTCGTAAAACTCCAGACATCCGGAAATCTGCCACGAATTCTTCTCTCAAGTTGTGTCAACTTCTGTACACCTCATTTGAATCGAAAAGTTCTGTGCATTTATCAAAACATTAGTAAGTATAAATGCTTGCACATTAAACATTTTCGAAACTTGAAATTTTTCTAAAAGTATGGCTCAAAATCGAAAAATGCCTCTTAGTATGTTTATCAATGTGTTTTTTTTCTTCGCATTTGAATATTTTTGCATAAAATAAAACTATAACTTACTAAATTAGTATAATCAGAAAAGTAAACTTCAAATCTGAAAAAGATTCAACGGCGTTCTGGCTGAAAACCATTCATTTGCGACCAAAGCTTAAAATTGTCACACATTCTCAATGAAAGAAACCATTTCAGCAGTCTCATTTTCAATGTTTTACTGTCTCATTCGCAAATGACCGACACCAGAACAAACGAAGAGAGACGAAGCATTTTAGTTTCTCATCGAAAAAATGAGAGAGCATAATTGCCAACGTCACTCTTCCCTCTATGACAAGACGAAATCAAACTAACGTCTTCAGGTAGCAACAACAGAATTGAAATTTTCATTCTTGCATCGGTGTATTGAAAATATGTGACGTTTGGCTATAAAAAGTGACTACAATATGGCAAATCGAAGTAATTACATCCCAGAACTTCTTTGGAAACCAAAACTACTACAAATTCGAGCACCAACAGTTAAAACTTATTGTGAAACCTTTTTCTGTCGTTTTCAATTCTCACAGCTTTGGTTGAATATCGACACTGAATACTATAGGATTTTCACTGAAAACTGTAAATGACTGAAAGGGCAAATGAAAGAAAAAACACAATTTTGAAACTACTGTCCCGTTTATGTCATTGACTGGACATGGATTTCGTTCTCATAGTTTGCAAGCGAAACTGAGAGTGACAATAATTTCTTGTCATTTTCGTTTATTTTTCAGTCAATGAAAATGACTTTTATTAGCTCTGTTTGCGACCATTCTAGTTTGATTCAACTAAGTCCAGGTAGCTCTGAGAGCTTTGCATTTTTGTTCGGTACACACACTGAAGGTATGTATGTGTATATTCGTGTGTATGTGTGCACATATCAAAGATTTTTCTCTCCGCTCCGAAGAGAGAGATGAACCGATTACAACCGGTTTCAAAGCTGGTCTGAAGCAAGTAAATCTAGTTTGAAGATTGGCTGTCATTTTCGGTTGCGGATATACAATGGTATAAGTGACGTAACCGCCAAATCGCTTTTTTTTCGTTCTGCTCAATTTCTTCGGAGATGACTAAACCGATTTCTACAAGCCATAGCTCTTTTGAAGGTTATTTCTGGGTTACGAATCAAGTTCAAAGATCAAGTATCTGCAATTCCTTTTTTTTTGTTTCAATTATAGAGGCTTTAAACATCTTAGGTCATTCGCCTCTTCGGACCAGAAAATCTTTCTGACCCTATGTGCGGGGTTGGGAATCGAACCCAGGCGGGCTGCGTGAAAGACATCGACTATCCCATCACGCTGTACCCGTCCCCTGCAATTCCTGGTTCTGGAGATATAATGACACAAATTGCAATATATATTCTCAAATATTGGAACTCTAATAAAAACTTTTCGATTTTCATATATTTCATTTTAAGCGTTTAAAGAAGGAATATTAGCTTTACTCATTTACGCAACTTCATTATCATCAAAGGAATTATTTTCTATGTTTTTAAAATTAATTCTATTCCGTATTAATGTTTACTTCACTTACTCTATAAATTCGAGGTAATAGATTTAAAGAATATTTTTTCCTACCAATGTTGAAATAAACATTTTTTAATAAAATAAATATATTATTATATGAAGCAATGCTAGGTTCGATTTAAAGCTAGCATTGGATCATACAAGTTTAAAAGTCAAATCGCAGATCCGGTTACGGAAATATGTTTGAATAAGTGACGTTAACGCCAAATCTTTCTATCCGCACACTTTTCAGAAAGTGGCCGATGGTCGAGGTCAAATTGATACTTATGGTTTCGAAAATGTTGTCAAAAACCAGCCCAAATTCCTGTCAGAAACTGTTGTAATGAAAAAAATATATTTTAAAGAGACTTTTCGAATGACAAGAGAAAGACATTATCACACCAGAAGGTGAATTAGGAAGAAGTGTATTCATCTATGACAACTTTTTTTCAATTCACCAAGTGCTGTAGTTATGCCTTTCTCAGTAATATTTTTTGCGACAGTTGAATATTTCATTTTAAAATGTTCGATCGCAATTTGTGGTATTTTTCGAATCAGAAACAAATACGATTACAGCCAAGGTTAGTTTGAATGACCATCAACAAACTATCTCTACACTATAAAAATTTTTGAATTTTGCAGGTGACTTAATTCCTCATACGATGTAATTCATAAAGACCTAATTTGTCAAATGACGGAAAATTTTATTTGTAATGACTTAATGTTAGAATAGCTTGAATTTTACTGGTTTCGACTGTAACTTGCATTCTGCTAGCAGGTGCGACTGTATGAATTTAAATGCACCTTTTACCAGCCAAGCAGATGTATGCTTCTGTGTCTCAGTCGATTAACAGACGTACTTGCAATCCAATGATTCTCGGTTCAAGTCGCGGCGGTTTCTATCAGTATTCTTTTTTATTTCAACGAATCTCATGCATGGAGTTTTAGACACAATATTAAATGTTCTTCGACGTAAATTTGCGTGAACTGCGACGCTCCGTTTATGTGCATCTAATAAGATGTAAAATCACAGGGTTTTTTTTAAGAGTGTATGAAAAGAATACTAGATCGACTAGACCGTTGGTCCGAACGAACTTTTATTCATTTTGTCCTTCATTAGCATAATGTTTGCGAAAACTGAAAAAACAAGTACTCATTTTTTTCAATTTTCGAAAATAAAATTCATGCGTCGTAAACGACAACCACCATCAACCCTCCCATGGTTGGTCATTGAGTTTTCCAGACCGGAGGCATCAAAAGAACTAAATTCAATTCACCCATTCGATTATCGTTTATTTAGCGAGTAAAGAAACTTTCGGAAACAATTTCTGCAAATTCGTACTTTTTTTATCCACGTGTCGATATAGCTTTAGGTTGAACAGAATGTTGGCAAAAACTGTTCAGAGATCCAATAAAGTTTTGCTCAGTTTCGATTCTTCTTTTTCAGATTTTTTTTTTTGTTTACTAGACGATTTCACGAAGGGTAGAAAATGGGTGCCAAACTTAACACATGTACTGTAAAACGACACTTTGCATATATGCAAATGTGCTTGGTCAGGCGTTTCGTCCCCCCGATCGGCATCAGTAGCGAAGCGTTTTCAGTTCAGAAAACATCTCGCACCGGACCACACAGAGCTCCTGGTTGGTGATATTGGATTCACCATTGGAAGTTGATCGCACAAAAAAGGATCAATAGAAAGACAGCAAGGGTCATTGAGTTCAGTCCTCGGTTTTATTCTTCTCCGTGGTGCAAACGAGGGTTGGAAAGTGACGCTTTTTATGCTATCGGAAAAACCGTTCATCCCTTCTGATGTCCACCCACAACGCCATATATGCGTGCAAATCCACGTTAAAACATCATATTCAGCATCATTATATCCATTCTGCTATATCGGCAGAACATCATTCGCCCTCTCTTGGTTTTGTAGTCGCAAAGGAAGGAAGCTTTTTTTGTTCAAGTTACTTCCTATACTACTCTCCGGTTGATTATTTCGAGACTCATTGAAATTCAGATAGCTTACAGTTTAGAAGCGGTCTCGTAGTGCATCGAATATATTTCACCACCAGTTCATTGTTTTTTTTTTTTATTTTCCTCAACCGATTAATCAAATCAGATTCGATGGTTTCAGTGGAGAAGAATTGGCGACACGTAAAAATTGATTCAAATTTGCACTGCTTTCAATGTTTTCAAACCTTTCGAAACACGTGGGAGCATTTCTTGACGTGCGAATCACTCGATTAGTCAGTAATTCTAAACTAAAAGATTAACAGAGTTATTTGATTTCTAGTATTGCAGCTTACGAATTATTCGATATATCAAATAATCAAATTTTAGTTTCAAACTTTTCTTTGACATTCTTTTTAATTTTAAGCGGGATATGTCCATTAGCTGTTTGTTTACGGCACGAAAAAATTGTGTAGCTATTTTTACAATGGAATTTTTTTTTTTTGAAATTTTTTGTTTCAAATGGGGTTTCGGCTACGGAATTGTTAAAAATATTACATAAGTGTTTTCCCCGTCTATTTTATCGAGAACGCAAATATTTAAGTGGCATCAAACATTCAGTGAGGGTCGTGAGATCGTAGAAAACTTACCTCATACTGCTTTCACCTCTGTTAACGACGATAACATAAAAAAGTGAAGGAAATTGTGCTTGTAAATCGTCGTGTTATCATTAGAGAGAAAGCAAAGGATCTTGGCGACTCTTATGGATCGAATGAGCACATTTTGGTTTGTTTTGGGTATGAAACGCGTCATGGTTGTGACTGAATTTTTGGGCAAACATGAAACGAAAGCCATCGTTTAGCCACCGAATTCGCCAGATTTGGGTCCCTGTAATTTTTTCCTATTTCAAAAACTGAAATATCCACTCCGGGGATCGCTCTGTGACTCGATCGAGGTCATAAAACGTAATTCACTGAAGGAACTGAAGGCCATCCCAGTCGAGACCTATGTCAAGTGTATGGGAAATTAAATTAACTACTGGAATGCCTGCATTTTTTTTTTGTAAGTAGCCTCAGTGGCAGCAATCCCTTGCTTCAGTTCTACACTGGACCCTTGATAAGATTTGCTTCTATCAGCTTCTATTTCAAATCAACACACAGACGTTCCTAGGCTATGGTGCCCACTTGGTTTTTTTTTAGCTGATTCAAGCAGATTTTATAAAATTGTTGATAAGTGCGTTAATGTTTGTGTGTTATGAATTTAGTTGTTGTTTCCTCGTCATCGTGTATTTGTTTGTTTGTTTTTTTAATATGTATATTTTACATACTTACATATATACATACACATATGTTACATACATCCAGGGCTTCTTGTGGAAGCACACGAGGACACGCAGTGCCCCTAAAGAAAACTCATCTGGACAATTTAAGCTTATCATACTTATCAATCCGTAAATGACTTTGATCATCAACTAGCCAGACCAACAAATCGGAATAATTCTAATATCAATCTTTGTGATTTCATCCCTGTTTTTGCGTCATCAACCATACGGAAGTTAAAATCTTTAACATCCAAATTTGGAAGCTGATTTGAAATTTGATACATATGTTGTAAACAAAAGTAACAATTTTATAACAATAAAAACTGATTAGAAGTTCTGCTATTCTATTTTACTAAAATATTAAGGTTTTCAAGGTATGAATGATTTCAATATTTTCTCTAAACATAATGGAGGAGGCACAAAAAATTGTGCATTAGGGTGTCCCTTAGAGAGAAGTGAAAAAAGCCCTGCATACATGCATACATACATGCAAACATACATATATAAATACATACATGCATACATACATACATACAGACATGCATACATACACACATATAAACATCATAACATATTTACTATTTGAAGTTATACCGCAGAAAAAGTTATACCGCAGTAGAAAATTTTTCGATACTGATATTATAGCGACGCGAAAAGTCGAAGCGAATGCTCCTAATTTTATCTCACTCTAGAAGTCAATCTATCAAACAGGAACAACAGATCTCACTCTAACTTATGGTTTTCGTATATGAGATGACTAATGGAGGTGAGATAAAGAGGGTACCGTTACCCTACTTTTATCTCTACTATTGGTCGATCGTTAGTTCTGAGCTGAAACGGTGGCCTTTATTACCGTTCTTGTATCCACCTCCGTAGAATTTGCTATAGTGAATTACCCTTCCAAAATTAAATCGTTCCTTAACCAGTGGAATAAAGTACTTAACAATCGTGATCGTTTTTACTGGAAAACAGGTTTCCTGGTTCTCATCGAACAGTTTTTATAAAAAGAATTTTTCTTTATTCGGTTGTTTAGATATTGACAAGATTTATAGCGAACTAGCTGACCCGTCGAACTTCGTCTCGCCCAAAAATTTTGTTCACATTTATTTTTTCGGACATCAGAATTGTCAAACGACTAAGTGGTTAACGTTTCTTTCCATTACATATTACTGATTACTTAACCTACAATTAACGGAATTCGACACACATTCGCCCAAAAAAATATCACAAAAACCTAATGTGAAAATGTGAAATGCTAAAATTGAGCAAATCCACAGAGTTTCTCTTCTAGAGTTATTCATTCGGTAGGATATATTTGTATTTAACCCAAGTAACCAAAAGTTCGTAAGAAAAGATTTGGCTTAAGCAGCATACAAAGCATTCTGAACAGTCTGTTTTTAATGAATTACTCTTACTTGAACGTTCACCCGACGTAACACAACAAACTTTGAAGCAGTTCCTTGTACAGCTTTCAAGCAGCGAGGAAGTCTCCTAAAAACTTGCCAAAAAATGCCACGCGTACTTTAGAGCTTTAATGAAGTGGATAATTTTCAGGTACTGTGGGACTTTTGGTTGCTTGAAGAGACGACGCTTAAGTTTTAATTTGGTATTGATCTTACCAATTTGAACATTCTTCACAGAATATGAAATAAAATTGATTAAATCGACCATTGATTAAATCAGCAGAATGCAAGGAAAGTTTGACCTTAGCGCTTCTACAGCACAATCTTTTCATTGATTCATTCAATAATTTTCTGATTTGTTAAACTCACGCCCACGATGACCAATATTATTCATATGACTCCATTGCACACAATCCATCTACAGCTAAACAATATCAGATTTTTTTCTCCTGCTACAAAAGTCATATACATTCCACCAAGTCAATAATTGTGATACTCAATTAAGCACGTGGCTCGGAATGACGAATCATATAAATCAAGTATGCATGTGAAAACTTCACAGAAAACAACTCGTTGCGCGCCAAAACATTCTTTAAACGATCTAGTATTCCTTTCTTCAACGGCCAAACACTTATGCAACTCGTTATGCGCCAAACACCTATCGATGATCTAGCAATCATTGGCGACTTTTTCAGTGGAAAATTCCATTGTCCATACAAAACAACTTTATGGATTTTTCCCACTTTTCCGGCAAGTTTTCCTAATTTTTTTATGTACGAACCCGGTGGGGGTAAAAACTGATCAAACAAAAAAAGAATCATATAAATCCGTCCATCCGTTCTTACGTGTTAAGATTACAAAGAATGATCTCTGCATTTTTATATATTTTATATATATAGAAGATAGAAGATAGAAGATAACAGTAGCGGCCTATATATCTAACAATAATAAGCATGTGTCGGATTTTGATGAGACTAAAGATAGATTTAACAACCAAATTACTATCTTATCAACTGCCATGGAAATTTATCCAGTTCTAATAATCTCCTTTCTCAGAGCATTGCTTGAGATCAGGAAAAAGATAGTAGTCGCTGGGGGCCATATCCGATGAATATTGTATGTACGTCAACAATTCGAAGCGTACCATAGTGATATGGTACATTATCTTGGTGAACGAGCGCTTTTTTTTCTTCGATTGAAGTTTTACTTAACCATTTCGTTCTTGAAACACATCATTTTATTTTTTTATTTTATTTTATTTTATTTTTTAGGAGCAAGGGAAAAGCCCGCTGGAGCTGAGATCTTTGTTCTCCTTCTCCAGCAGGCATAAAACCTTCTCATCTTTGTATCAACAGATAACATTTGTCCAACTGATACATAACGAAATCTTAAATTACCCTTATTTAAACTACAAAGCTAGCTAACAACTATCGATATCGTCTAATTATCTAAATAAAACTAGCGGGGAAAAAATCGGAGATAACGGGTTTTAATGGTGTTACGAGATAGATTTAAATCAAATTCATAAGAGCAAGTATTGAATACGCGACACATACTCGAAAACGGTTCATTAAAGCCATAGTTAGTTCTAGCACGAGGAATTCTGAGAAAGGGATTAAACCGCAAATTACGCCGATGAATGTCAAAATTTAGCTGTTGTAGGAGATCTGCACAATCAATTCGAGATTGGATGAGGTCCGCGACGAAAACAGCTTTCAATGTATCACGGCGGACAGATAGCAAATCGAGGTGTATGAGCCTACAACGATCTTCGTAGCTTGGGAGATTCAAGGGATCTCTCCAGGGCAGGCGACGCAAAGCAAAACGAATGAACTTGCGCTGAACAGTTTCAATGCGCAGCTTATCAGTTTGGTAATATGGTGCCCAAACAACAACAGCATACTCCAGTGTAGAACGAACTAGAGCGCAATATAACGATTTCAGGCAGTATATGTTATTGAAATTCTTTGAGATGCGAAAGATGAAACCTAGCATCTTGAATGCCTTAGAGAGGGTATATTCTATGTGACCTTTGAAACTAAGTTTTGAATCCAATAACACACCTAGATCCTTAATTGATGTCTCCCGTTTTAGTACAGCTTGCGAAATAGTGTAATCATACGTGATCGTGGTTCGTTTACGAGAAAGAGATAACGGAACATTTAGAGGCGTTCAGGACCATTCTGTTGACGTTGCACCAGTTGGAAAATACATCCAGCTGTGACTGCAAGAAATTTGAGTCTTTCAGATCTTTGATGAGATGAAACAGATTGAAATCGTCGGCGAATGATAGCTTCATACATTGCAATGCGAAATTCAGATCATTTAGATATAGCAGAAATATGAATGGTCCTAGATGGCTTCCCTGAGGAACGCCAGAGCTCACGATGAATGATGTAGTAATGCAGTCACCAATTTTCACGGTCATACTACGACCAGTCAGATATGATTCCATCAAATTGAGAAAAGGGCCGCTAAATCCAAGCCTGTCGAGCTTTGCAATTGCTATTTCATGGTTAATCTTGTCGAATGCAGCAGTGAAATCTGTATAGATGGCATCAACTTGATGTTGCGCTTGCATAGATCGAATGATATATGATGTATATAGAACAAGATTTGTAGACGTAGACCGTTTAGGCATGAAACCGTGTTGAGTATCAGATATGTAACTGGAGCAGTTGTGAGTTATGAAGTCCAGGATTATTATTTCAAATAGTTTTGAAACTGAACATAATGCAGCAATTCCTCGATAGTTTGAAATAAGGGATTTATCCCCTTTCTTATAAACGGGAAAAACGTAAGAGTTTTTCCAAGATTCGGGAAAAGATCCAAGCTGGAGAGATAGGTTGAACAGTTTTGTCAAAGGTACAAGAAGACTTCTGCAGCATTTTTTCAACACTAATGACGGAATACCATCAGGGCCGGAACTTAATGATGATTTCAGTTTCAAAAATGCATTGTTAACGTCAGCAGTCGTAATCGTAGGATGAGGACCAAACGATGAACGGAGTGGAACATTGCTGGTGGCCAAGAGAATATCCTGCGTAGACAAAGTTTCTTTGGAGAAAACACTGCTAAAGTAGCTGCGGAATAGGTCACAAATACCAGAAGGGGTCGAAGCATCCAGTTCACCAAAAACCATATGAGTTGGTAATCCCGATTCATTCCTCTGATCGTTGACATAGTTCCAAAAAAGTTTGGGATTATCTTTAAGATTATTTTGGATGTTGCGTTGGTAGTTATAGTAAAGCGCCTTATTCAGTCGTTTATAACGGTTGTTAACAAACACATAATGTGATCTTAGTTGAAGAGAAGGATGCTTTGTAAGTTTTTTTAAGGTAGACCTTTTTTCACGTTTATAGCGTTTTAGAAGTGAGTTTGACCAGGGAGGATAAATTTGTTGACGACACGTTTTCTTTGGAACGAACTGGTCAATTGCATAAAGCACAATATTCGTCCAAACTGTGGCAGCGATGTTGCAGTCGTTGTCCGATAATAGCGAACACCAATCAAGTGATAACAGAAACCTATTCATCGCCTCGAAGTTACCTTTCTTGTAGTTGTAATAGGTAGATTCTGATGTAGTGTTAAATATTAGTGGCGAAGATTCCATTAAAGAAATATGGAGAGGTGGGTGATGACGACAGAGTTTAACCAGCGGTTCGGGGGCTGCATCAACTAAACAGAAATTCAAAAGCTCCTGACTGGCAAAACATAGATCCAGAAGGCGATGATTGCTGTTGTAATGATCATTCAATTGAACTAGACCAGCAGTGTTATAGTCGTCCAGTAGTCTATGATAAACATTGCTATTCAAGGAGTCAGCATTTGGATACAAATAATTGGAAACGGAGCGAATCCAATTAACACCAGATAAATTGAAGTCGCCTAGAATCATTAACTTATCGTTCAATTCCATTTGGTTAGTAACTAGCAAGAGCGAATTCAAATGTTGCTGAATCAATTCCATATCGTTGATGCGATCAGGCGGTATGTAAATTACACAGATAAAAAGTATGCAATTTTTTAGTGTAAGAGCAACCCATAACTGTTCAACACTAGTACAGTTCGGAACATGTAGCGAACGAGAATGAAAATTTGAGCGACAGGCCAACAGAACTTCGCCGCCGCTTTTTTAAAGCTATTTAGTTCGTTCCGATCTTGCCTGTATACCGAATACGCATTTCCAAAAATTTGCTTTGATAGTGTGCTACTGTTCAGCCAGGTTTCGATGAATATGTATATGTCATAGGCACGATCAGCGCAAGCTAAACGGTAATGATCGATACAGCTATTCATTCCTCCGATATTTTGATAGTAGATTCCTAAACAAGTGTTTGGCTTTGTCGAGTTGGATACTGATAAGGCATTGGAGGGTACTGTACCGGTGAGCGAGGGTAGGGACGACGGATCGATTGAGAAATGATTGGGAATGATCGAGGAGATTGTACTTGGGTTTAGTTGTATACATTTTGTTGTCGTGGTGGAGGTCGTGATGCATTCGGTCTGCGTAGGGGTGCTTGCTCTAAAAAAGGAGCAATAGACACACCGGATGGCCAGAAGTCCGGAGAAGTTATTAAATTTTCGAAATCGCTAGGGACCCGCAGCTTAAACGATATGAATGAGAGCGGTCGATCGATACTCTGGCGGACGAGTTTTAAGCATTCGATTAGACTACTGTCACACCTAAGTCTGGTTTGAACATAGTGTATAATATTTTGTACTGTTTCGTTAGGTAAAAATCTTGTTATATAGTACCAGTTGCTGCTATCTTGTACTTGCTGTGCTGGAGGTGCAACTAATAGAGGAGCTTCCTGACTGTTTGTATCGTTGTTTGTAGAATGAGTAGTTAAAATACTATGATAACTAGGCCCTACATAAGGCACATTTGACAGAACTGAAATGCTATTAACTTGCCTGTTTTTGTTAATTCGTTTAGGTAACGGTTGCAGAATGTTGGTTGTTCTAGACTCTGATTGCGGAATGTTTAAAGTATGAGGTGAATTCGATGATGTAGAATGCGAAACTGATACGGCAAGGTCAGTTGCTGTAGGCGGCACAGTGGCTGGTAGTGTGAAATTGGTAGTCGATGATCCATTGCTCAGTACGGGTGTGCAGCTTGCATGAGCGTTGGTAGAGATCACAGTAGCGGTGGTGGCGGTTGGTGGTGGATGTGGAACAGTGCGGTTATGATAACCGGTCGGGAATGTCGGTGGTTGAAAACATGTGTTGATAGAGGTGACGCTTGACGGCGGATGCGTAGTAGTAATGTTGTGGTGGTTTGTGGAGCATATCGGCGGTGGAATGCTTACGTTGTTGGTACAGATAGCAGAAAGTGCCAGTGTTGAAGCTGTAGCATTTTGCAGTAGCGGTGGAGCGGTATCGGCATTGCAAGTATTGGCGGTGGTTATGGGCGACGGTGATTGAGCAGAGGTAGTATTTGTCGGATTTTCGGTTTCGTCTGGAATGAGCGGAACTATAGGATTCGAAGAAGATTGAATACGTACTGGAACGTCAACTCTCGGAATTTTATCAGGTTGCGCTAACGATGGTCTACTAGTGCTGCTGGTCCGCGGCCGTTTGTTGTTGTCCTCGAGTATTGATTCGAAGAGGTTTGTGAGATCGAGATGAAGGTCGTCAAGTTTCTCAAAGAAACGTGTACCATCGTTGACAGAACGTTCGGCTAGATCCCGTGATCCAGAACGGTGGATGCAGCTGGTCCTAGTACAAGTTGTAGAATACATGCGACAGAAAAGTTGCATAGTATCCGTTAAAGAGCCAATCAACTTAAGAGCTGAGGTGGTTCGCTGGAGAATCAATTGCATAGTTGCATCGGTGGACTCGTTGCGATTTGATAATTCGCGGCACTGGAAGCACAGCCAGTATACTCCCGGACACTCGCGAAAAGATTTTACTTGCGAGTTATTCAAATTAGCGCACTTAACGTAGAAATTTTTTGAACAACACCGACAAACTATTTTGGTGCCTCGCGAGCCAGAAGAACCAAAACAAACATCGGCATCGCATTTGCTTCTTGTCATTATGGAGCTACCGGTAATGAAATGACAGATGCGTGAGAGATGGTGAGTACTTTGAGTGCTGGCGTCTAGGAACTGAGTAGCACAAAAGGCAGCTTATTGTCTTCACCAAAAAATATTTTCTACGAATAACGGCGCACTATACGTAAAGTATGACGAAAGCGATATGTCACCGACTTTGGATGCACGTAGAGCACTTAGCGAAATAAATGTCAGAAGGATTGATATGGATTTACACTATTTATAGGCGATTATTTATAGAGCGAAAAATGTATCTTCTATGGACTCGGTGTACACTGAACCAAAAAAAAAAAAAAAAAATTGGCCAATGCAACATTCACTATTGGTAATAATACATTTTTCAAGGAAGATTTGGACAAAATTCCATGAGTATCCCAAAATAATGCGGCCTTAATTTTACCGCCTCTCAATATATATTTGGCCGCTTTGGACGGTTCTGATGAACTGCAGTCCACTCTTTTGACGACCGCTCTAAGAGTCCTTGTAGTACTTTTGACGGCATTGCTGAGTTTGCAGGATGAATAAAAATCAAAAAATCAAAATAAATAAACACACAATTTTTTTTTGAATCCATTGTTTGAGAATGTCAAGATTAGAGACACTTGAATCACAGCCCAGTTTTTCGGCTCAATGCATAGGGCACTGGTCTTACAAATCAGTTTTCATATGTTCGAACCCCAACCTGAAAGGAGTCATAGTTTCAGTAGGATCCCAGCACTATTCTATATCGATTTTGATTGGTTCTTTTCGGCAAGCATTAACTGAGAGAGACGAAAGATAAGAAATGAAAAGACGGATAGGTATTCTAGATTGAATCAGTTATAAATTTAGAACGGAAAAGCTAGCCTAGGCAGGCTCATATAAGCATGATCAGAAGAAAGAAATGAATTCTATTTTACACACTGACACTGCATGAAAGAGCTCTCTTAAATGATCGTGTAATTACATTTATAGAATCAATAAGCAACTTGAGCCAACAACAGCAAACATATAAAAAACGGTAGTGGTAATTTTGTTAACTTTGTTGGAAGAAAAAATATTTAGCGTTTTGGAAAAAAAATTTGCTATATAAGAGAGAATTGTCAATTTTATTCCATTTAGAACGATGTTAAGTTCATTTCCCTAATTTGAAAAACTTCTTTTGCAGCATGTTGAAAGAATTTTAGTGCGTATTTCTCTGATGGTAGATGTCAATTTTTGAAATACTGTTTTGACAATTTTTATTTGATCTCATTTCGTTATCTCTCTGTCAATCAATGAGGTCATTTTGCAGCTAGGGCAGTAGTTGAATCTCACTCGGCTTGAGTGCAGTATCACAAGTTCAACAGAATTTCATCTGTTGAGTTCTCCACATGTACCAGATTAGTATAGTTGATAAAGCGTCTCTTCGGAAAAGAGAAGGGTGAAGGTTCGAGTCCTTTCTCTGGGCAAAACTTTATCGAAAAATTTTATATTTTTGCTATTTCATACATATACAACTTTTCTCTGTGTGTGTTATACATTCCCGAGTTTTTAATAACTGTTTTTGGGTACTCCCGGGGCCGGAAAGCGGTAGCCGGTGTCGCCAAGATAAATTTGCTCAACCATCAACTTACAAAACCTGAAAATTAGACGAATTTTCTAACCAGTTTTGGAACATCAGCTTCTCTTTGCATAGTCACTTATAATAACACACTCTTGGAACTCAATGTAGTGCATCTCAAAAATCCGAAACCATTTCCGAAATAAGTTAGTGGATATATTTTTTCGCGTGAATAACTCTGTAATTCCAAACTGAAAATCGTTTCTAGATGAAATTAAGGATTTAGTCCATTCATTTGATTCTTGGTTCGTTGGAATTGGCGTGAAAAAGGCTTATGTCTGAAAAAGATACACGATATCACATACACGATTTATTTTACATTTACCTTCCCTTTTTAGAGCTACTTATTACCAATTTTACGCTTTTGATAACCTTTAAAGTACAATAAATATTTAAACATGTCAAGAAAACTTTATGAAACATTCCATGTCTCCCTCTCTTCACTTCCTAAATATACCCATGTGACCACCTCTGCGGTGCAAAAAGTACTTGTCCCCAGTTTAATGATAATTGACTGAGTTGTTGAGGAGTTTTACTGAAGCATTTGACTGTAGATCTTCTTTGTTATAGATTCATGCTACCCTTTCACGTATACAAATTATTCGTTAAATTTGATTTTTTCCTCATACTTACCATGTTATGAACACTTACTGCACCTTCCCTTTAAAAATCTCACATGGCAGCCTATGAACAGCAAGAAATAATTGTGCCAAGTTTGTTCGGGACACCTTCTCCTGTGCTCATCAAAATGTATCATTTCTATAAATTTGGATGCACTCTGTAAATCAGAGTTATGAAAAATATATCTATGAACATCTTCGAAGAGAAAATAGTAACTTTGCAAAATTTATTCCGGAGTTTTGTCGTTATCAAGAAAAATATCGTGTTGTGAAAAACTAGCCATGCTGCTATTTATTAACAGTACAGCTAATGTAAACATTTTGATTTAAGAAAAACAAATGATGAATGATCATACAGTCAGGATTACTACAGAAAGTCTATGTCATGAACACCACTAGCCAAAATATTTATATTTTTCCCCTAAATGACTATCAACTACCTCATAGATATTCCTTATCTGACATTTTCCGTGTACCAGGATGTGTAGCACATATGCCAGTGTAGCCAGCTGCAACCCAAGCAGGGATTGTCGCTTGTATCCGTCCTGTACAGTTCACTACGAATGTGGGAACTTTCTTTGAACTGAGGAAAAACTTCCGCCCTATCGATGTCATGAAAACTCCCTGCAGACATCAGATGCGGGTTACATCAAGTGCGAAGGTTAATTCTTGGAGCAGAAAAACCTGCAGACGATAAGGTAAACTTTCTTTCCTCTTGGCTTTACCGAGGCAATAATGCATTTGTCATCCGGGTTTTTCCTTTTCCGTCTGTACATTTAAGAACTGTACTGAATCCTACCAGCATCGGCGATGTAGAGATCTAAAAATTTAAACTGCGGAAAAAAGGTTGTTTTCTACCGTTAGCGGAGAACACCAATAGAAATTTATTTTCCGGGCAGGAAAGTCTTACTTTGCTCTGCATGTAACTTTTTCAGTTTTTCCGGTTTGTTGTTTGATTCGTTGAATGGGTTTAGTTAGGATTGGCCCGATCCCAAATTTATAAAAATAAAGTATTGATTTTGTAACAAGTTCGGTATTTACGACCACACTGAATAATGTAAATGAAGTAAATTAGTGACTTATCTAGCTATAATGGATATAAATGATGATTGTCTCAAAATCCATATATTTACCATCCGTCTAAATGATCAGCAATATTTTATTAATATGGGACCACAGAAATAGGAAGTCTACTGGTTAGCAGAACAACTGATTCATATCATCGGTAAACGATTTCGACCATAAAAGTTCCAAGTGAAATCAAACAACTCCATTAATCGTATGATGATGATTATTTATTGTACTTAGGAGCAATCCATTTGTTACGATGGCCAAAAGAAAGGACCAAGAGAGGACTCAGTGTGAGTCCCGAAAAGATGCAACACCCTCTGGTTTGTGTTGGATTCACATTCCGAAAGATGCGAGCATGGCGCAAAGCATGTTCACGTATCACCTCATTTATCACAATTTTCACATTGCTTCTCACCCGGAAAATTAATGTGTTTTCAGCAGACTCATTTTCCTAATATTACCAGACATGAGCATCCTTTTTAGGTACGAGTGAAAGTACACCGTAACATTAAAAAAAATATGCTAGTCTCAAGATAAAATAAAGTGCTAGACCTAGTCAAAAATAAGTATACATCAGCTGTTGAAGCAATCCATTTAAGTTTTTTATGATTTCTCAACTATTTACGACCGGGGACATGATTACGAAAAGAGAAACGTCTTCATCTCGTTTGCTGGAGATCCGTGACAAAGTGAACTTTGTTGACCCTCTTTCACTACTTGTGGACGTATGTGTGTACAGTAGGAAGATTAATGGCGTCGGATTTTGGTGCTCAGTGATGCCAAACTGCGACTTGGATGTGTCACCGGAATAGAGCCGAGTCGAATCGTGGCGAAAACAAACAAAATAAAAGTAGAATTGATGACGATGGGATTTTCCTGGGCTAGCGGAATATTTATTTGCATTTCCTCGCATTCAATTACCGAAGCGATACATTCGGAATCCCCTGGGTGCAGTATCTGGTGGGTATTTGCTTTACGGGCTTGGCACATAAGCAAACATACTTGTGCGATAAGTGGCCATGAGTTGTGGCAGCAAATTTCAGTGGAAGTGGAAAAGAGTATCTTGATTAAAACATGATTTGCTCAATGTATCGTTCTCTGATTTCATACATCATTTGGCAAAGTGACCACACGACGAAGTCAAATATGTAATATGTGGTAGATAGATCAATCTGACATACCAGGTACATACAAATAAAAGTTACTGACAAATTGTGACATGCACAGTACTAATCTAACCATTAATGGAACGGCTAATATAGCTAAGTTTAGATGTTTTTGCGTTCCTATTCATTAACCCAAAATTCTGAAATTGAAGTTCAGAACTGGATAAAATTCAATATATAAGGCCGGAATACCTTTCTTTTGAATCTCCGTTTTAAAAAGTATGATGGTAGGAATGGTGCAAAATATGTTGATAATTTTATTGGCAGGATAATAGTCGACCGTATGATATTAATTTTGCTATACCGGCTTTCAGTTCCTGGATCCAGAAGCCAGTGACGTCTTCGGAACTAATGTCGAATTTTCAAACATGGCCAAAGCGATTTTCACAAATTTCTATAGTTCTGTTGATTGTTATTGAGTTTTATCTAGATCCCGCTTCGGGTTTTTGAATAAGTTTGGGTGGGTGAATATGAAGTAACTAATTACTATTGCTTGAAGATTAATGTTCACTAGGGTAGGACAAGGTTGTATGGGAAACCAAACTTTTCGTGTTCCTTTTGGGTCCCATAAGCACTATGGAAAATTTTAGCTCGATCGGAGAAACAATATTTTTGCGCCCGAGGTTTAAAGTTTGTATGGGATTTAGTATGGAGAAATTCACGTTTTACAAAAAATAGGCTGAAGACCAAAATATGAACTATAAAAATCAGTGCTTGTGATATTTGCGTAGGAAATTTAACGAGGAAGAAAACTTTAGAAGACCGCAAAACAATTCGAAATTTGCAGAACAAGTTATTAATGGAAAACCGACACAAGTTCCGAACAATATCTCATTCCTTAATATATCTAGCACCACTGCTGTCAGTGAAAGTAATATGATGTGACTTCCTTTCTATGTGCTATAACGGTTTATCCCATTTGTATAATGTCTTCAAGATAGTCACTCAATAGAGTACACTAAGGTCTTATTTTATGCGGTCTCTTTTTATGCGGGTTTTTATGCGACTTTTTTATTCGAATTTTCAGAGTTATGCGGGTTTTTTATGCGAAGTTACAGAGTTATGCAGTTTCCTTTCTGCGGTTTTTTTATGCGAAGTTTCAGAGTTATGCGGTTTTTTTTCAGGCGAGGCTTCAGAGTTATGCGTTTTGTTTTATGCGGTACGTAAACTCGCATAAAAATATACTTCAGTGTATAAAGATTATTTTCAAGTAACAAACCATGCTCCAAACCTTACTGTAAAGACACATAAAAGTCATCCCAATTATGTTTTTGTTTGCATAAAATAGTACCGTCTATATCTTCTAAACTATAGAGAGTTTATATCTTCGACAAAGTTATTGGATTCAAGTTTATCTAAAATATTGTTGTAGATTCCAAAAACCTATTTCTTCAAAGTAAAAAGTTAGACTTTTCTGTGTATTGACAGTGAGTTTGGGAACATGGCTTGTCATTAAAAAAATTCTTTATAATGAGCTGAGAAACTTTTGTGAAGATATCAAACAACTCAATGATCCGTTATTGCATAATAAAAGAAAGAAAAATCATATTACCACCAGCAGCAGTGGGGCTAGATATATTAAGGAATGAGCCATTGTTCGGACCTTGTGTCGGTTTTCCTTTAATAACTTTTTGTATGAATATAAAATTGTTTTGTCTTCTTCGAAGTTTTTCCTCCTCGATAAATTTCATACGAAATTATCATATGCACTGATTATTAGAGTTCATAGGTTGATCTCCAGCTGATTTTTTTTTGTTTGAAGTGGATTTCTCCATACCCATACAAACTTTAAACAATATCCCGTTTCCATCTTAGATAGCACCGTAAGATGTGATAAAAAGACTTTATTATAAAACTCACATCAATTACTCAGAGCAGGTGGGACTAAGTTCCTCTAATCCAAAAGCAAAGACAGGATCAGTGGTGTTCCTAGGTAATTTTGCGCCCAGGGCAAAACTTAATTTGCCGTCCCCACGTAGGTTTAGTGAACAAAAACATAAAAGTTTCCTCAACTTCATCTCTGGAGAGTGTCGATTTGATGGGCTAAAAAAGGTCCCCAGGATTGATTTGTCACCCCCAAAAAACGTTGCACCCGAAGCGAATACCCTTTTCGCCCCCTAGATACGCCCCAGGGCAGGGTAGTACATTCCGATGGGTAATTTCTTCTTCTATTATAACAGACTTTGAAACCGATTGATCAAAATACAAAATTAATGCTACGTTTATAGATACTAATAATTCTCCAAAGTCTGTGCTTGTTATATTCCTATCTATAGATAATACATTTGATCTGGATCTGACTTTCAATTCCAGAATATCGATTCAATGCTCACTATTAAAATGAACAACTTGTAGCATTGAATTCTTGTAGACTGAAAAAAGTGTAACATAAAAATATTATGGGAATACTCATTAATAACTTCGAAAACTTAGTTGGAATTATCAAAATAAAAATAAATAAATAAAATGCGTTGATGTTTCAATCAATGAATAATGGTCGGTGTGCAAGCACCTTTCTCCTATCTCTCCCTATACTGTAAGAACTGTCAAAATACTTTGTTTATTATTACAATAATATTGGTTTCATTTCACCCAGGTTTTAACCTTGTGGTCGTCTGGAATTCAACTTTAATTTATGCTCGAAGAAAATCAAGAATTTTTTTCAGAGTATCATTTAACCAGATATATAAATAGAAATAGTTGCAAGATCAATTCTGGAGACTCCGTACATTTGTTGGGTCGTTATTTGAAAACCTAACAATTTTGGAATTTTCAACATACACTAACCCGGTGTTCCTAAAACAAGAAGCATTATCTTGTGCATACCGTCTTAAGGTTACAGGGCTTTGGAACAGTAACCCTATAGACTATGCTACTAGCTACACTCGCTTGTGGTCTCAAAGTGACCCAACTCTCACATGCAGTTTTCCTTTCAATGTGAGCTATCCTCTTCGTGAGGAATGGTTGTCTGGTTATTTGGAACGACAACTTGATGAACACATACTTGTTATACTGACGGTGTTGAGGTGGATTTGGATTTTCGAATGACAAGCCAAACTCCTGATAGCAGACGAAATTTATTTGTGGTCAGCTTCAAGCTGGAATTCAGTTTAGCTTTATTTTAAATCATATTTATATTTTACATGCGACTTACAAATTTTGGTGCACAAACGGGAATTTGGAAGTGGGTCGGCCAGTGTGCTAAATTTTGATCGTAGCAGTATTTAAACCGTTTCAAATAATGGTTTGAATAAACTCCTCGGCTTCAAATTAAATGCATATTGCTCTCAATGAAAAATTTTGTGAATTAACTGCACTTTTCCTCCTGATGACATTTGACGACGGTTGAGGATCTAGTTGACAGTTGACGCGCCACCTACGATGACCGATGAGGCGCCGCGTAGCGTTATGTTGAATCGACGAGGGACCTAGTCGTGCTGGTGCTGGTGTCTACTGTCGTGAAATGAGGCTGGAGCAGTCTCATTCACTTGGTATATACTGTACTGTGCTCCAAGCAGAGATCTACGCGATTCTGTGTGGAGTACAATCGGCCCTTCAGCAGAGGATCTGTGGTAAACGAATTTATTTTTGTTCCGACAGTCAGGCAGCCTTAAAAGCACTCAGTTCGAATGACTCACGGTCGAATCTAGTGATCGCATGTCGAACTCAAATTGAAGACCTCAGCATTTCAAATGCTGTTTACTTCTTATGGGTACCCGGCCATTCTGGTATTACTGGAAATGAATGGGCTGATGAGTTGGCTAGAGCTGGTGCAACGAATGATTTCGTTGGTCCTGAATCAGCTTTACCACTTTCAACTAGTTGGATAAAGCACAAGATTCGTTCTTGGGCTGCATCCAAACATGCCAGCTACTGGCGCAGCTTGCAAACAGTTTTACCAGATTTGAATCTGAAAATGTCAAGCTGTCTACTGCATTTTTGCAAGCATCATTGCAGTATTCTCTGACTGGACATTGCATATTCAATTATCACATGGCTACTATTCAACGTGGTGAGTATTATTCGTGTGACTTGGGGTGAATGCGATTACGGTACTTCATATCATCTGATATGTAACTGCCCCGCATTGACGCAACTACGTATCCGAGTTTTTGGTTCTCCATACATGGTTGAGTCTGTGTTTCTTTTGTGCTTCCCTTCCCATCAGGAAATTGATGAGAAGCTACGGCAAGGCACAAATTTCCAAATAACTAGGGGAACGTGCCACTTGAGCCAATTAGTTCTGATTCCTGATTATTGAAACCTCGTGGTCGTCTGCAATTCAACTTTAATTTATGTTCGAAGAAAAACAAGAATTTTTTTCAGATAATCATTTTACCAGACATATAAATAGGAATAGTTTTAGGACCAATTCTGAAAATTCCGTTCATTCAGAGACTATAAGACCTTTCATTTGAAGGTAAGTTAGTGAATATAGGTTCTGCCTTTTATGGGTACATGAAGGGAGTTCAATTTTGGAGTTTTTGATTATTATATCCGGTACATTAAGAACCGGAGTGCGGGGGCATTTGTTTATCAACCAGCATGACTTACTAGGAGTAATTTTGAACTCATTTCTTAAGTTTGAAATAAAAAACACTCAACAATTTCGGAACCGAAAGTCGATTTCTGATCAAATGTGAGAATTTTATATGGTTTCATAAAGCCCTTCATTGGAATGCAAGCTTGTGAAAATCGGTTAGACTTCTCAAAATGTAGTGAGAACAGCTTGGCCTTTTCCGTCCTTCCTAATAGTTACTCAATCTTCACTTCTCGATCAGTCATCGCTACTAGATTGAGTAGTTCGTTTGTTCAACTCCTAACGACATGAATCGCCAATATAAATTTTTTTGTTAAATAGATTTTTTCAACAAATCCTAGTTCAACTAATTTGGCAGTATTACTTTCCATGAGATTTCTGTAATTATTTAACACTTTTTAGAAAACACGTTTACGCAATCCCTGTAAACACTACTCATTTTGTACTTCATTCTTCAGTTCTGAGCTATATCTTGTTTTCACTTGCCTGTCACCCGTTTCTCACTAGCTTCTTTATTTGCAGTACCAGATTGTTTTATATACAAACATGGGTACCTGTAACAATCAATGGGTACATTTTTGTAGAATCAGGAAAAATATAACAACATGCTTACCCTAAGAAAATAACAGGTATATTTAACACATGGATCAATAAGTCCCAAGACTAAAGCAGAGATTGCGCTCGTAGTAAACCAGTAACCACGTCTTTCTAGAGTACTAACCTTTGCTTGAAACGGGTCAAAATTTTAAGTCTATCCGACCAGAAACGGCTGAGTTTGTTTAAAAAATGGAAAAACCGAGTTTCGTGTTTTGATAAAACATTGTTTTTTAATGGGTAAAAACACCGTGCAAGCGAAACAATGGATTGAAAAATGTTATCCGGACTCTTGTACATCAAAAGCAACGATTTGTCGGTGGTTCGCCGAGTTTAAACGTGGTCGTACCGACACAAATGACGCGGAACGCTCGGGTAGACCTGTGGAAGCCGTTACACCGGAAAATGTGACAGAAGTGAGAAAAATTATAATGAAAGATCGTAAAGTGAAGCTCCGTGAGATTGCTGAGATGACACAGATATCATATGGAAGTGTATTTCGATGGAACAAAATGCACCCTGCCACAAGTCAATGAAAACAATGGCGAGATTGAACGAATTGGGCTTTGATCTGCTTCCCCACCCCCCATACTCGCCAGATTTAGCGCCAGTGACTACTGGCTCTTTGCAGATCTTTTTTTTTATATCGTTTATTTATACCCGGCTTTAACCAAGTTGCGGTCGTTCGCCGGTTTGCAGATCTTAAAAAAAAAAAAAAAAAATGCTCCAGGGAAAAAGATTTGGCTCAAATGAGGAGGTCATCGCTGAAACTGAAGCTTATTTTGAAACGTAAGATAAATTTGTTTATAAACATGGTATAGAAAAATTGGAAAAACGTTAGAACCATTGTATCACCCTAAAAGGTGATTATGTTGATGAATAAAAAAAATTTTGGATAAAATGTTGTTTCCATAATTAGTCTCGGGACTTATTGATCTATGTGTTTTTTCAGAAAACTAAGAAAGATAAAGATATTTTTTCATTATTTACAAACACTGGGAAACATATTTCTGATTCCTTTTCAATTCAAGCAACATTGTCTGGTATATGTAGTTGGTTATGGTATCCGTTCATGCGAGTTGTTTTCATATAAGTAATTTTTTTTGAAACAGTAAACAAAATGTTAAGCAAAAGCTTGTATTCATTCTACGATATGGTTTTTTGAAAGTTTAAAATATATACTTTCTAAAAACCATATCGTAGAATGAATACAAGCTTTTGCTTAACATTTTGTTTACTGTTTCAAAAAAATTTACTTATATGTTAACAACTCGCATGAACGGATACCATAACCAACTACATATACCAGACAATATTGCTTGAATATCAAAAATGCAACGAACGCCAGTGATCATCGTTCGCTTTTCTTCGCCTTTGTTCGATAATCGCTCTAATATTCGGACATGTCCATATATTCGGGTGCGAACGAAGTCGACGCTGCTTCGTTGTTCGCATGATTATCTATTCCTTGCAGTTGTTATTCGCATTGAATCGTTCGCGATGATCGTTCGTGCTGTCTTTGAAACAAGCAAATAAGGACGTTTCCCCCTGCATTAGTATCATAGTCTTATGTGTCTCCCAGCGCTCCCCTGCTACCTCATGAATATGATATGATGAATTTATTAAATGAAGAATGCTTCGCGGAAAATGAAACCCAACGATTATCGTAGTGTCGCTACCAATTCGAAGAGTAAAGTAAATAAACGAATGACAGATGAATGCATAAAACGAACATGCACGATGTATACCATCAACGAAGATTGTATTAGTAGATTCGGGTTCTCTACGATCTTTGCTTCTTCACTTTCACCCTTCTCTCTTTCGTACAGTAAATAGTTCAACGTTGTTCGAGACGGGCATAAGTATGGACAGGATATTCGCACCGAGAATGGGTGCATGAATTAATTACACGAAGAATATGTGCAACATTGATACCCGATATCATCAAACGTTATAGAGTAACAAATAGCAAAATTTTGATTACCATTTGGATTTCATTGGAAATTCAGCGTTCTTCCATAAAATTTTATTAAAAAGTAAAAAAAAAAAAATTTGTCATGATTTTAAAAATTAACATTATTTAAAAAAAATATGTGACTTTTTAAAATATTATTTCTTCAGTCTAGAAATTTGACAGTATTTTAATATGGACTTCAGGTACAACATATCAAAAAATGAAAGAAATGCAAAATACTTTTTTTGAAATACTTGAATATATTTCTAATAATAACAACCTTTCATTTGAGCCTTACTTTTTCTAAATTTTTCAAAGTTTTTCCATAAATCTCAAATAAAATGAAGTGAGTTCCTTGTCGAGAATTTTTTACCCCTACTAACAGTACTTCCAGAACCGGGATCTGAGATCTGGTGTATACGAAATCATTTTTTGCAAAGAAAACTGTATGGCTAGTTGAAAGAATTTCACTCGTTTTGCCTCCAAAACAGAACTCACTCATTTTTTCTCCGTGATGGTTTGCATCTAAAAGATTATTATTCCACTCTAGGAATGATTGTGTGGTTAAACTAATCAGTTTTATTTAGCAAACTCAAACATTGCGATAATTCAAGATATTATTACTCCCTTAGAACGAGAAATAAAATTTTCAATCAAAGATTTAACAAACCATGTAAATTCTGAGATACGATAAATAATCGTACGCTCATCGGTTGTAGTTATCTAAAGACCCTACTTGTTTTCGTCTCTCATTTTTGCAGATGGAACAGATGGATTTTCAATTCTGCCCCTAGCAGCACTTCTAACTGGTGCACTGTTCACGATCGGAATCGCTGTACTGCTGGTAGTGGTACTGGCCATACGAAGGAAACGTGATGGCCATGGTACTGGGTTATGCGACGGAAAGGAGAAACACATGGGTAAGTGTCGGTTGGTGGAAGTGGTGTTTTACGTAAAATTTCAAGCATAGCACATTTGATCTAACCACCTTCTGATTTTCACCCCAGCAGGCATGGATATCACTGTGACCACACCACTGGAGATGGGCATGGGTCAGCAGAAGTACGTGGTCGCCTACACGCTTAAGCAGGGTGTTGAAAAGCAGCCGGACATACTGAACGCACAGAAAACCCAAGGCTCAGCCAGTATGCAATCGATAAAGGACATTCAGAAGATGGGTTCCCCGCTGGGCATAAGACCGGATGCATTGTGCAACACCGGAATGGTAGGAGGTGGTGGTAGTAGTGGTATTGCAGGAACAAAACAAAGCACAATTTATGCCACACAAAGCTACGACCAAAAATCGACACCTTCCAGCCGACAGAGCACATTAAAGAGGAATGATACGTCTAACACGTATAGTTTGCTACAGCAGCAACAACCACATCATCTCCAGAGTAAACCTCCACCCTCGGCCACCACAACTGGTCTACCGCAGTATTCCACAAGCTATGCTTCCGGTGGTGATCTATTGGATTACGAGAAACCGTATGGTTGTTCCACACTTCCATATAATCAAGTCTCTCCACCCCTGGCAGATCCCTACTGCTACAAAAGCTCTCCCACAGATCCAGTCGGGCGGTCGGACTATGACAAAAATCTTGACTACAGACTGCTAAACATATCGCATGAGATAAAAAATAGTTCAACCGCCAACCATATCGAATATAGGAACAATTTAAACCAAAACAGTAGTAATAATCAGCTATTCGGTGTCAGTAGTAATAGTGTCAGTTGTAGCAGGTCTCAGGTAACGAATGGAAGTGGCAATCCGGAGTACCGGTATTCCGGATCGGAGTTCGCCACGGACCTAATGGATTTTAGCAATGTTCCGTCGCCCTCATCTTCAAGCAACACGGGGGCGACGCTATCGAAAAATCGAAATCGACAGCACATAATCACAGATACGTTACCAGGACCGGAAAGTTGTGTGTAGAGTTATAAGTAGCTCCAATATAGCATATCTTTTGTACAGTAGAGACGATTTTACCAACAGATTCAGCCAGTTATTGCTATTCGCGCCACATAAGCCCGTTGTCGTTTGCTTATTTAATAAAAAAAACGCGACTGTTGCTTTTCTAAATTATTTCGATTAGCAACAAAAAAAAAATTTTTTTTCTGCCGAATAAGGACAGAATCAGCTCTCGTGTTACGTTTTGCTTTAGTGCAGGGATGTATGTTGCGAAGGAACAAAAATTCTGTTGGAACTCGGTTGGAGCCTGACTTGATGGACAAGACATTTTACACTTTTTAGATGATACACATTTACAGAATAAAATCAGTTCATATCATTTGCATGGCGCATATCACGAACAATTAAAGCTGAGAATATCTGACTGCTAAGAAATCAGTCATATCCGACGAAAAAAGTCTTCCACAATGAACATAGTAGGAAGTTGATATCAAAACATGAAGCACTGTGAAAATATATAATTTATCTTTTCTTTAAATAGAATATTTACTAGTTCAACCAAGTAGCTAATTATTGTCAAGCACATAGGCATGTTTATGTATAAAATTATCCAGCAGCAATTTGGGATTACTTTCAAAATTGAACACAACCTACATTCATACATACTAAATTAAAGAGTGAGCATCATAAAGTACATTAGATGTATTTTTCATTAATTCTATTTTTATTATTATCTAACATTAGTTATGGTATAGCGAATTTAGAGCAGGAATGGCAAACTGAAACAAAACTAATATCACAATAAAACTAACAAACATCATGGTAAAACATATATGAAAAAGTAAAGAATTCTTTGCCCAACGGATGGAATTGTGATTTTCAGTGTACATGTGATTCAAATGATTTGAAAAAGGCGGAGCATGTAATTCTGTTTCATTTCGAATCCAAATAGAGGAACGGATAAAGCGTGATGGGTTAGTCGATGCCTTTCATGCAGCCCGCCTGGGTTCGATTCCCAACCCCGCACATAGGGTCAGAAAATTTTTCAGGCCCGAAGAGGCGAATGACTTTAAGGTTAAAACCTCTATAATAGAAACAAAAAAAAAAGAATCCAAATACTTTAAAATCGGGATTACTTGCAGTAGGGCTGTCCAATAAAAAAAATTCATTTCCGCAGGTATTTTATAGTATTCTCCAAAGGGCGTAAATGCGGACAATTGGAATGGACTTTTGTGCTATTAGACGAAGTCGATTTTATTGTGTGCCATATTCAGGCTAAAGCTTCACAAGACTTTCTAGGCTTGATTCTAAATCATATCTTTTTTTTTAACATGACTAAAATCGAGTCTACCATAGATTTTGTTGTTCATGAAACAGCTGTTTTTTGTATACTTCGTCAAAACTTGATAAAAAGAATCTTTAAGTTTTGGCTATATAGATTGCGATTTACCATCCAGTTCGTTTATTTAGAAATTTTTCCATCGAACTTCATTCGTTTTCGCAATAATAAATTGGATGGATGTTTTGAGCCCTTGAAGCCTTACTCTTGTAATTCTGCTATCGACTAAGAACATCCCCTACACACTTGGAAAAAACTTTGTAATTTTACATCTGATAAGATGCACATAACTGGAGCGTCGCATTTCATGTAAATTAACATTCAAGAACATGTACATGAATTCATCGAAATAAAAAAAAAATACTGGTAGGGAGAGCAGTGACTTGAACCGAGAATCATTGGATCATAGAGGACGTCCATTTATTGACTGAGCCACAGAAGCACGCATCTGTTTGGCTGGTGCATATAAATTAGTCGCACTTGCTAGACGAATCTAAATTACAGTTGGAACCAGTAAAATTCAGTCTCATCCAACATCAAGCCATCACAAATGAAATTTTCCGTCATTTAACAAACTACATCACCTGTAAAATTCAGTTTCTTTTGTGTGTACAGCAGAAATGACAATTGTAAGCTTTTCGCAATGTTTTGAATTAACAATTTTGATAAGAATAAGAGTTCCTTTTTTGGTTTACGTTGTAGCATAACGCTTTGAGTACTGCACGTATGAAGACAAAATATTGGAAACAAATCGCTGTCAAAACATGTTAAATCTTACCAACAAAGACACTGGTATAGAGTAAATAAAGTGTCCGGATGATAAATTAACCGAACTTCTATAGCATAAATCAACTTCGCTCTACATTTTTGCATCCTGGCCAGGGCTAAGAAAATCATAGAACATAGAATTGGATTTGGGATCTAATATCTTTGTTGAGAAAAACCAAAGAATCAGGCTTAAGTATCACTGAAACCAATTAGTTATGTTACCAAATTCTTATTAAATAAATGTGATCACCGCCCAGAGATGAATTATTGTTTTCCAATCGAATTGACCGGGTCATGAAACGATTATAATATATTTATGATTATGTACATGAAAATAACACAATTGAACAATAGAAGAATTCTTAGAAACTACTGCTTATTACTGAGCTTAATGATTTTAGCAAATCATTTATGATGAACAGGCGCGTACCCAGAAAAAAATTTCGGGGGGTGTTTCAGAACATGTTGATCAATTTCCATACAAATGGAACTTTTTATATAATTTGAAATTTTTTTATTGTGGAGTCGTTTGTTGAAAATTATTCATTTTATTTTTTACTTATTTGAAAAAAAGAGTTTACATAATATCATACTTTTTTGAGTTTCGGAGGGGGTTTGAACTCCTAAAACACCCCCCTGTATACGCGCCTGATGATGAAGATCATGCAAGAAAGCTTTAAGAAATGTATATACGAGTGAGAATTACGAATTTTACATTATTAGGCTAATGATGCATCCTATATTGGCCATTCCATGCGCGGAGTACATGTTTTATAAACCAATAGCCATCGTATTTTCGAGCTCCGACCTGGAAGGATTCTTAGTTTCTGCAGCACAACAGCTTCAACCCTACAATGGTTCAATAGGCTAATAATCGTCTGCAAAGTGTGTTGAAATAAAAGGTTAAATTTCACGAAAGGAATTTACCACTAAAGCTTCACTTTGGGAAATAATGGACGGTGAAAGGGCATTAAAACAGAAGTTGTTAAATAATATTGAATACAGAATATTTTGCATTTCGATAGAGGTGTGACCAGTGTAAAGCAGACTTTCATATCATTCTATTTTCAAAAAAATTCCACCGCTGAAAAAACTAGAGCAAATCTGGGAGTTTTAGGCATTATGTGGAAGTTTTATCGGGTATTTTAGCAAGAAATAACTTTCGGTACCGGAATTACAAGACAGTTTATGTAAAAATCGCTATTTCATGATCTTGTAAAGAGCAACAATTTTCCTTAAACGGGTTTCCAAATTTCTCTAGTTTATAGGAAGCATCATGTTAGCAGATGACCAAATATGCTCACTTGAGTCATATCTGTACCCAGTCTCTGAAACTGAACTCATACTGAGTTCTTAGAGATGGTTGGGCCGGTTTTCTCAAGCTCAAAATCTAATGAAAGGCCTGAAACTATTTTAAGCACACTCTAAATTAAAAGGTCTCACTTTCGATTGTGAAGATAAAATGGAGATGAATTTTAAAAATGTCAAACCTTCGTTCAAAGTGACGATGGAAAGAACGAAAAAACTTTTCGAAACTGAGCTGAACACTATTTCAACTTGTAGATCCTGTTAGTTGATTGGAATTTTGGCAATAACAGAACACACTTTTTAGTTCCGAAAATATCGGAAATAGTGGTCAAACATTCCCAAACAGAACTCATTCTGGTTTTTCTGTAATGGTTAAACTAATTTTCAAAAACTTCGTTTTTAATAGTCACATGTGTTACTATTTTTTTAGAACGTTTATTTACACCTAGTTGAGGTCGTTGAATTTTATCCCGATCAGACCTCCGGTTCCGAAATAACAGCTCAATTAGGGCTTAAAATTCAAACTTTTCGTTTAGAGCGACGATGCGCTAAACGTATGGGATATTTTTATACATATTTTTTGTTATATTTATTACAATATGGGTTAAACTTAAATTGAGCCGATCTTTTAAATAATTTTTTTTTGAGTTGGATCTCGTTGTCACCCTTTTTCTAGGGGGAGAGGAGCTTCCATTTCCCTCCTGCGTGGATTGAGGGGCATTTCGTTCGTGGTTCGTCTCGTCATCCATTGCCGCATCGATGGTATTGTTGTCGATTTCCGTCTTCTTTTCGTTGCTAGTTACTGTAGATGCACCTTGTTGTACATAAGTTCCAGTGGCTGGTTGGTTGGAGGGTAAGTTGTTAACTGCAGCTGGTGTACTTTGTTCTATAGGGGATGATGATGGATTCGTTGAAGGGGATGCTTCATTGTTGTTGGTGGCTGTCACAGATGTACTGGGTTTGCTTGGGGTTGGTGTGAAGGAAGCACAGTTGTCCTTTGGTGTGGTTGTCTCCTTGTCCAGTTTATAACATGGCTTACCGTAGTGAACAGCTTTTTGGCAATATTGACATGTGGCCATTTGATTGTCATAGGTAACAAGTGATTTGAACGAAATTCTTGCATCTTTACCGAAAATCACATAAGAAGGTATAGCCTTCTTCAAGTGTATGCGTAATAAACGTACGCCATTTAGAATACCGGAGAAAAAATTATTCCACTTTTCTTTTTCGATAGAGAGAATCTCTCCGTATTGGGACATAGTTTTGCGAATATATGAATCGGTGACGCTTGAGTGAAGATCATGCACACGCACTTCTATAGCACTATCTTCCATATATACTGGAATGTTGTTCTTAATGTTCTCGTGCTCCACATAGTGCACATTGTTATTGTCTTTTGCGAATTGAATTGCATCCAACTCTTTATAAAATTGGATGTAAACAATATTATTTGTCTTATTGCATTGAAGTAAATGCACACGTTTAATGTCAAGATGCATTTGCTCCTTAAGCAAACCTTCAAGTTCTCGTATCGAAGGTCGAATTTTGCACTGCCTGAAGTCAACAACAATTGTATTCTTTCGTGTCGGCGGCTTTTGTTCGTTTGGTTCCGAACTGTGTTATGATTTATGTTGGGTGTTCAGTCACAAGTGGTGACTTTTTTGCCCTATTATATACATGATTTGGTTATTACCATTAAGACATCGTTTGCTTCCGCAATTCTGTAATTTTGTGATAGGTAAAATTGCAAACCTACTTGTAATGTGTACTGGGGTAAAACCAGCTTATACAGTAACTAACTAACTGACACAGGGAGCGTATCGATTTAGTTGAATATTGCATTAATTTTTGTCGGAGTTTGCTTATAATAGTATGTGACAGTACATCTAATGGTTCTATATTTGTGAATCTGTGTAACTTATTTGTACTAAACTAGGAAGGGCGCTTCAAAATCATTTTCGGTATTTCATTCGGAATCCTTTGCAGTGTTTTCTTCCTGGCAGAACAACAACTTGACCAAATCGGTACTGCATGAAGCATGGCTGGTCTGAAAATTTTTTTATAAATTCATAATTTGATCTTATTTTAAATTATTTAACATTTAATATATTTATTGCACTTCGCCTGGATTCTTTCCATGCGATCCTTGGAAGTGAGTTTTTTGTCATACGTTAAACCTAAGTATTTTGCTTGATCAGACTATACCAATTCCAAGCCATTTCATTTGATAGTGTGATTATTGTTTGGTTCAGAAAAGATGCTCTAGGATTATATGTTTTTCCAGCATTTGGCGCAATTTTGATTCTGACAGATAACCATAATACACTTAAGCTTCTTAGTAGGCGGCTACAGGCCACTTGTAGATTTCTATCTGTAGCTAACAGACTTGTATCGTCACATAATAGAGATATCTGACAAGATTGGGAAGATCAGAAGTGAAAATATTATACAAAATGGGAGCTGCGAATTCTTCTTTCTGGAGATTGTCATCGATGATAAGAGAATTTAATTCAGTTAGAGCTTTGGGAACTGAAAGATTCTCACATAATTTTCAATGTGAAATCAGTATTCAAGCCAATTAGCTCCATGATAATTGAATATAGAATTTATTGGATTAACCATAGCTTAATTAGAAAATCTGAATGTTACAGGAAGATGATCTGAGTCAAAGTCAGCATGAGTAATCAGTGCGATACAAATGTGACTATGATCTGTTAGAACCAGATCGATTGTAGAGAGATTTGCTCGCGAACGTGAAACAAATAGAATAGAATAGTGGGTGTCCAAAAGGCGAAAAAAGGGTGTCCACTATATTGACAATGTAAAACGAATTCTGACAGGCTCGTGCGCAGAAATCAATTAAGGGGGGGGGGGGTCAATTTTGTCGAACATTTTTTAGCGAAAACGATAAAAGAAATAGTTCCCCATGTGAGTATTGGGCTTTACTCTAGAGGAAAGATGCGCGTTATTGAGAGCGGTGGTAGTCGGTAGTCGGGCACGCACTATACAAATGCGTAACATCGATGACTGCATTTCCAGTAACACTTGACAGAAAGTGGGAAAGGCACCAAAATTTGAAAAAGAAAGTTGCGTCATCCACAATATTGAAACTGTAAAAAAATTCTGAAAACGTAGTATGAATTTTCAAGTTATTTGCACTTTAATATAATAAGTACTCCATTGTTCATGAAACTTAATTTTAAAAAAATTCTTCATGGGGGGAGGGGAGGTTTAAACCACCAAAGACCCAACCTCGCAGGGGGCGCACGGGCCTGACCAGCAGAGACTAGATTATGAAGTATTTTTCCATACCAGTTATTTTGCCAAAATTTCACTGAGTATGTTTCGCCTTTAAGTACCCTTTTACGAAAAATTTAGATCTTTTGTTTATTTGTTCATCTGCGCATTGGAATGGCAAATATGCTGCGCGATAACATAGATCTTATTAACAGTTTCATCTTCGATCCCCAAGCTTTTCTAAAATTTTAGAATTGAAGGAAGGCAAAATTTGATGTTCAATTTGCCGTTGGAAAAAAATTACAACTTCACCAGCCAATAAATTATTATAATATTGTGCACAGTTCAATTTCATGAATAAACGACTGTTTTGCGTTTAACGATTAGCAACTGTATTTTTTTCACGATTTTCACTAAGCGCATTGAAAGGGCACATCATTTTTGAATCTTTTTCCACCTAGGCATGTCAATCAGAGAACAGAATGTACCATATTAAATCATGGTGTTTTAGTAACGCCATTTTTGTCGTATACTTTTAATTACTGTGATTACGTGAACACTGTAAATTACAATGAATACGTGAGAATTGCTGGAATATTCGTTCCATCACGACTAATTGTATTGTACTTGTTACTTAGAATCGTTTAAAATCCTCCGTTCAGCTGCCAATATATGTTAAAAATTTAGGTGCTTTCATTTTACTTATTCATTTTATATCGTCCCAAATTGCTGCATTTACACGCGCCCGAAAACAAGCAGTATTTTAGCAACGATTCGTCAACAGACAATACAACAACAAAAAAACGACTAAACTGAAAGAATAACCAATATACCTATCCATATCAGAATCAAAGGAAGACCTATGCTGTGAGTGAATATCAGAAGCCACTTTGCAGAAATCTTCAAATGGATCCCATTTATCCCAACACAAAGAATTGCATTAAATTGTGAATTATTTGAATTTCATTATTGAAAATATCTCATCCAACGAACTGAAAACTGTCCAGTCTCTTTGCATTTTGTGGATTAGATTATGATACACTTGTTGAAAACGAGAAACATACATTAGAAAATGTTGTGGTATGTAAACAATAGTTTTTGTATTGTGTAAGTAGGCAATATGTAATCATGCGATTCCTCGTATAAGATCCGTTCAACAACAATTGTAAGTATTCCAATAGTTCAACCAGAACGAGATACTCTCCTGTTTAGGGAAATTTGTGTAAAAAATGTACAGAATATTCAATCGAGAGAAATCCAGCGAAACGAACGAAACGATAAAATTAGTTAATTGTAAACTGGAATATCAACAACCCACACTATCGCGAATAAGGCAATAAAAACTTCGATAAATGCGAACATTAGAAGCAAATTCGGTATAGCAAATGTAAATAGAACAATTATTTGGGAACTTTGCCGTGGTATGTGCTTCGGGGTAGGGATATCGAATATGTTCTAATATCTGAAATACAGAAAAAGATATGGTGTTTTTATATATTCTAGCGTTTATAATTAAAGCTTCGAAATGTCCCAGGACCATTCAAATGGGTTATATTAAATAATAAAATTAAATTTTTTGTAGTTGCGATGTGGTAGTTAAGAAATTTTTTATTTATTTATTTTTGTTATTAAATAAATTTAAATGATCATTTTTATTATACTACCAAATCATTGAATACAGTCTGTTACAGACGAGCGTGGTCACTGATAATTTAGATTTTCAAAAAAAATTGAGATCTGCTGTCTCTGTTCGATAGATTGACTTTAAGGTTCAACTTACAATCTCAGGTAAAACAGCCATGGTTTAAAAACTCTAAAGCAGTTTTATCCGCTACTGAAAACTCCGCAAACTGATATTTCTCTAATGAATTTTCGCTCAACGACTTCGAAAAAAACTGCTTTCGCGTTTTGTAGCAATGGCTGTTTTTCTAAGATTGTAAATTTCCTCTTAAGGGTAAGATGAATTTAGGTCCATTCGAATCGAGCTTTCGCGTCGTTATAACATCAGTATTAAACAATTTTCGAACGATTTTTCGATGATAATGCTTCTTAGAGCCGAAGCAAGGATGCTGTATTCGATTTTATCACTATTCGTTGATTGACAGTCGAGTAATCGGCGAAATTGCATGGTGACTCTACTAATAAGCTGACTATTGGTACAATAGCCCTACTCAAACTACAAAAATGCATGGATCCAAAACTTCTGAAATGACTAGTCAATGGTTTATTGTATTCAATGGTTTATTGTATTCATCTAATAATAGTAATATCCTAAGGAATATATAGCAGTAAGGCCGGATATTTCTCTGTTGGGTCGAAATCTGCCTTATTAAACGGAAAATCCGAAGATCACAAAATTACAATATTGCAATTGTTGTTTCACGCCCTGTTTCACGTTTCAACTAAAATGTTATTCATACAACTAACATATCTGTTGATTTTGTCATAACCATTCAAGTAAACAAAATCGATGTATTCGAATACTGTCACTTGGCTGAGAACGAAGACAGCAAAATGCAGAACAAAAATCCTCTTCATTTCACCAGAAACGTTTCATGTTGAAAATGTTCAATGGCAATTGAACGTCATCTATGTCAGTTAGTTTTTATTTCATCTACGAGTTACGTATTTTCGGATAGTTCATGTCAATGTAATTAAAAACGCTTAAAATTTGCTGCTAAAGTGAAGTGGTTTCTACTATTAATATTTTTTTGAAAGTGCATCTGTTTATCAGCAACATTCTTGAAAACGGAATTAAAAAAGTTTTTTCCAGCAAGCCATTCCGCAAGTGGAGAAAAAATTTCTTAGTGCCTTGTAAACATTTTGCTGGTGAATTCTGTCTTTGGAATTTTATTCTTTTTTTGTATTTCTGTATCATAAGCAGCTACTTAGGCCAAATTTCGCTGTTCAAGCGGATGAACGATTAGCTCCCAGACTAGTAGTAAAAAATATTCATTACTATAGACGTTTTTAGTTCAAATAACTGAAAAATTCTTTAAAACAACTGAGACATGTTTTGCTTTCATGCTTATAGGTAACTTTGCTGGAATTGTGTCACTGCTCAGTTGCACGAGTGACACCTCATTGAAACGTTTCATGTTCCGATTAGGGTGCATGTCATGGCTCACCTGCAACGTTTTGTTACTCGTTTGTGGTGCATGTCTTTGATGGGTGTCATTGCTAGATTGCCAGTACGATAAATAAAAAATGACAGTTAAAACAACAATCGATTACTTGTACCAAATTTGAACATTGAGTTTTAGAGTTTCTAATTAGCATAATCGGTCAGTTGTGTTAACCCTTCGTGAATATCGTGACAGTACTGAGCCCAACAACGAGACAATATGTTGTTTACCATGGCGACAAAAAGGTGGTTAGTGACAAAAAAAAAAAGATCTTGTTAGTTCCGTTGAAGATGATGAACAGAGACGGGGATCGGAAGAATCGGGCGGATGTTAATGTACGGGGTATAGCAGATAACACTTGTATATTAATGTGTTTTATGGAAAGAATATATGAACTATTCCGACTCGCCAAGACATCCCGAACCGAAACCTCAGGCGGCCTACCTCGGGCCCTAAGGGATTCCAGTAGCTTCGACCTGGCGTCACGATACTCACGGAAATATGGGGGATACTTTCCTGACTTCATTGCCCGGAGAGCTTCTATTAAGCTTAGACTGTCCGTGACAATGAAGTAATGGTCTTTGGGCAAGGTTTCAATGATCTCGAGGGTGTACTGAATAGCAGCTAATTCTGCTACGTAAACTGAAGCCGGATCACTGAGTTTGAACAAAGCGGTGATGTTCTGATTGAAGATGCCGAAATCTGTGGACCTGTTGATGTTTGATCCGTCAGTGTAAAACACCTTTGACACACACCAGTTGACTGTTCTCAATTTATTATAAAAAATATTAGGGGCTACTTGAGGGCGCACGTGATCCGGAATTCCACGAATTTCTTCTCTCATGGATGAGTCGAAAAACACAGTAGAATCAGAAGTATCCAAGAAATGAGCACGGTTGGAAACAAACGAAGAATGATTAATATTCTGAGCCATGTAATCAAAATACAAGGACATAAAACGGATCTAAGAATTGAGCTCGACAAGCCTTTCGAAGTTTTCAATTACCATCGGTTTCAAGATGTCGCATCGACTCAGCAATCGATAAGAGAGATGCCAGAATCGATTTTTTAACGGTAAGACGTCCGCGAGCACTTCGAGACTCATCGTATGAGTCGACTGCATGCAACCTAAGGCAATACGCAAACAACGATACTGAATTCTTTCCGGTTTAATGAAATGGGTGTTCGCGGCGGATCGGAAGCAGAAGCATCCATATTCCATTACAGACAGAACCGTTGTTTTGTACAACCTTATTAAGTCTCCTGGGTGAGTACAAACCTGCACATAGTCAATGCAGGAAACCGCCCAACTTTTGCGAGATCTGGAAGAGAGGAGGTTTTGGACGTAACTCTCTGCTCTGATAGAATTGCGCATGAGTTGGTGAATTGGCTCGTCTCCGATGAGCTCGAACCTTCGTTGTCTGATCATAAGTACATATTCTTTGATCATTCAAACGTTAAATTTGATATTATCACATATCGTAATCCCAAATCTACAAACTGGGACCTCTATAAAGAGGGCTTGGCGACTAGATTTTACGGGTACCAACCAACAATTGAAACCCCAATTGATTTGGAAAATGTTGTCGACGAGACAAATTCACTCATAGTTGCAGCATATGAAGAGGCTTGTCCACTTCGGATTGTGCGAGCTACTAGAGGAACTCCTTGGTGGAATGCTGAACTTGCTAGACTAAGGAAACTATGCAGAAGAGCTTGGAACCACCGACGCAGAAATGGGTCGGAGGCATTCGTGTTGGCTCGAAGGGCTTACAAAAATGCTCTTCGATCGTCTGAGTGAAGTGGTTGGAAAAGCCTCTGCACAAATGTCTCTAGTCTCAACGAGGCTAGCAGATTAAATAAGTTACTTTCGAAGTCTAAGGACTTTAATGTCAGTTTCTTAAGAACTTCAGATGGTGAACACTTGTCTGATGAAGGTGATGTACTTCACTATCTTTTTAACACTCACTTTCCAGGATGTATGGATCCATCACCGACAGCTCTTCCCGAGACTTTTTCAAGTAGTTACGATTCTTGGGCCCTTGCTCGAAGCGTTGTGACGATTGAATCGGTCAAATGGGCAGTTGAGAGTTTTGCTCCGTACAAATCTCCTGGAAAGGATGGAGTTTTCCCAGTGTTACTGCAGAAAGGGTATGAACATTTCAAACATGTTTTGAAGAAAATACTTACTTTTAGTCTTGCGACTGGATATATTCCAAGAGCCTGGCAGGAAATAATTGTCAAATTTATTCCCAAAGGCGGTCGCGACACTTATGAGGAAGCGAAGAGTTTCAGGCCTATCAGTCTTAGCTCATTTCTTCTTAAAACAGTGGAACGCATAGTCGATCACTATATCAGGAATGTTAGTTTGGGCGTGCATCCGCTACATGGAATGCAACATGCTTACCAGCGTGGAAAGTCCACTACAACCCTGTTACATGATGTTGTGTACAATATTGAAAAAGCTTTCTCACAAAAGCAATCTTGCTTGGGAGTTTTCCTAGATATTGAAGGTGCCTTTGATAACGTGTCTTTCAATTCAATTCTGGAAGCAGCCCGTGGTCATGGCATACCTTCAAGTATCACAAATTGGATTCACGCAATGCTTAGCAATCGACTTCTTTGTTCATCGCTTCGGCAAGCAGAGATTAGAAAGCTGAGTGTCTGTGGGTGTCCTCAAGGTGGTGTACTATCCCTACTTTTATGGAACCTAGTCGCTTATGGTTTGTTAAGGAAACTAAATAACCTTGGATTTCCGACTTATGGTTTTGCCGACGATTATCATATATTGATGACCTGTATAAGCATTAACACTCTCTTTGATTTAATGCAACAAGCCCTGCGATCTGTTGAACAATGGTGTTGTCAGGTTGGATTATCTGTAAATCCGGGCAAAACATCAATGGTGCTTTTCGCTCATCGTAGGATAATCACAGGAGCTCGTCCGTTACAGTTCTTCGGTTCAGAGGTCACTGTGGTCGATCAAGTCAAATACGTCGGGGTTATTCTTGACTCAAAACTGAATTGGTCTGCTCACATTGACTTCAGGATTAAGAGAGCTTGTATGGCGTTCGGCCAATGCAGACGAGCTTTTGGAAAATCATGGGGACTCAAACCCAGATATATTCATTGGATCTACACAACTATTGTTAGACCAATTTTAGCATATGGTTGTCTTGTATGGTGGCAGAAAGGAGAAGTCGCGACAGTTCAGTCAAAGCTAAATCATCTCCAAAGGATGGTCCTAATGGCGATGACAGGAGCATTCACGACAACTCCTACTGCTGCTCTAGAGGCGCTACTGTGCATTATACCACTACATGTGTTCCTAAAACAAGAAGCATTATCTTGTGCATACCGTCTTAAGGTTACAGGGCTTTGGAACAGTAACCCATTAGATTATGCTACCAGCCACACTCGCTTGTGGTCTCAAATGGTTACGTGGGATGAGTATTTACTCGCTCCTAGTGACCTAACTCTCACATGCAGTTTTCCTTTCAAAACATTCCATGTGAGCTATCCTCTTCGTGAGGAATGGTTGTCTGGTTGTCTGGAACGACAACTTGATGAACACATAGTTTGTTATACGGACGGTTCTCTGTTGAATGGTCGTGCTGGTGCTGGTGTCTACTGTCGTGAAATGAGGCTGGAGCAGTCTCATTCACTTGGTAGATACTGTACTGTGTTCCAAGCAGAAATCTACGCGATTCTGTGTGGAGTACAATCGGCACTTCAGCAGAGGATCTGTGGTAAACGAATTTATTTTTGTTCCGACAGTCAGGCAGCCTTAAAAGCACTCAGTTCGAATGACTCACGGTCGAATCTAGTGATCGCATGTCGAACTCAAATTGAAGACCTCAGCATTTCAAATGCTGTTTACTTCTTATGGGTACCCGGCCATTCTGGTATTACTGGAAATGAATGGGCTGATGAGTTGGCTAGAGCTGGTGCAACGAATGATTTCGTTGGTCCTGAACCAGCTTTACCACTTTCAACTAGTTGGATAAAGCACAAGATTCGTTCTTGGGCTGCATCCAAACATGCCAGCTACTGGCGCAGCTTGCAAACTTGCGCTCAGACAAAAGCATTTCTACCAGATTTAAATCTGAAAATGTCAAAGTGTCTACTGCATTTCTCCTAGCAACATTGCAGTATTCTGGTCAGAGCTCTGACTGGACATTGCAAACTCAATTATCACATGGCTACTATTCAACGTGCTGAGTATTATTCGTGTGATTTGTGTGAATGCGATTATGGTACTTCATATCATCTGATATGTAACTGTCCCGCATTGACGCAGCTACGTATCCGGGTTTTTGGTTCTCCATACATGGTTGAGTCTGTGTATGCGGAGCTAAAATTGAAGGATATTCTCTCGTTTCTCACCCAATGTGGTAAGGAGCTATAGTCAGAAGGGTTCATCGTTCTTCCTGGAGTGAATGAATCCCTTCTGTATTCACCTTAAATAGGGTTTAGCAGATTGTTTGGCATCCTTTAGGGGGTGCCGAATTTACTTCTGCTCGTACATACTGCGAATCGTTCTGCATTCTTCCGGGAGTTCAGAATGGTGTCGCTTTTGTAAGATCTCTAAATCCTCTCGGGGGTTGGAGGTTTTATTAACAGCAGACTGTTCGGGACCTCGTAGAGGTTCAGAATTTACTTCTGCTTCCACTAAATGTGATCCTCAGCAGATTGTTCGGCATCCCTTAGGGGTGCAGAATTTACTTCTGCTTATATGTGTTTTTGTGTCGTCAATTTTTCCCATCCTCCTAGTCCAACCCTTACCATTTCCTTTCAATCCTTTCCTCTCATATATCGGGAAAATGATGCTAAAAACAAATTGATGGCAAGGCACAAATCTCCAAATATCAAGGGGAACGTGCCATTTGAGCCAATTTGTTCTGATTCCTGATTCCTGATTCCATTACAGACAGAACCGTTGTTTTGTACAACCTTATTAAGTCTCCTGGGTGAGCTCCCCACCAAGTTCCAGTTATTGTACGAAGAAAATTTATTCTCTACTGGCATTTTTGTTTCAGATACCTAATGTGACATTTCCAGGTTCCCTTGGAGTCGAACCAGACCCCGAGATATTTAAATGTGAAGACCTGAGCTATGGTTTCACCCCTTAGTTGAAGCTGTAATTGTGCTGGTTCTCGCATCCTTGAAAATACAACCAACTCAATTTTCTCCGTAGAGAACTCGATACCCATCTGAAGAGCCCATGTCGACAAGTTGTCGAGGATATCTTGCAATGGTCCTTGGTGATCGGCAGCTTTGGGCCCTATAATAGACACAACGCTGTCGCCGGAAAGTTGTCTTAGCGTGCAAGATGTTTTGATACATTTATCAATGTTGTTTACGTAAAAATTGTATAAAAGGGGGCTTAAGCATGAGCCCTGAGGAAGACCCATGTAACTGAATCGTATTGTCGACAAATCACTATGCGCGAAATACAGGTATTTCGTGGACAAAAGATTATACAAAAAGTTATTCAAAATTGGTGAAAGACCATGCTGATGCAACTTCTCAGATATGATGTTTATGGAAACTGAGTCAAAAGCCCTCTTGATGTCTAAGAAAATTGACGCCATTTGTTTTTTACGAGCAAATGTCGTTTGAATTTGAGAGCAAGAATTTGAGAGTCTCGTCAGTTGACTAACAAGGTTTATTGGAGGCGTAGCACTCTTCAACATTTCAACAAAAGAACGCTTGGAATGTTGCTTAAGTGAACGCCTCATATTATCCTTGTGCAATTTGTACGCGGGGCATACCGAGAGATCATGCGGTCCCTCCTTACAGTAGAGACACTTTTCAATGTCTCCGCCGCAGGAATTAACCGCATGACTTCCTCCACACTTGATACAACACTTGATCCCAATTGTTTGCATTTCATGACCCGCGGCACAAAAAAGAACAGGTAAACGAACCCGGTCCAGGAGGACATAGTTAGACAAAGCCGAGCCAGCGAAAGTCACTCGACAAGAGTCTGATGGGGTACATTGAACGCAATTGCATGCAATCCAGTATCTTAACATCCTTGAGTAGGGGGTTTTTAAAAGCTCACATTGGACGATTTTGTTAGCCTGTTTTGCACTGGCTAACAAGAACTTAAGCTTGTCTGCGCGTACTTTTTCAATCTTTTGTATTGTAGAATATCGCAAAGTCAGGTTTTTCGAGGTTGTTCAATTTTTTTCCGTTCAATTTGGTCCGGATGTACCGTGTATGGTCCGGCCGGAAGTACAAGTCTGTCGGCGTAATTTTTAATGCAAGATTTATTGTCATCAGATGATTCCATTTCGTCATCGGGTGGGAGGTCAGGCAAATTTGAACCTTTTGTCATGGCACAGAAATGTGTCCGTGCGTGGAGATTGGATGGTCTGTATTGGTCTGGTGCCCACAGAAACAAAAGATTAATCTTTAATTGAGCTTGAAGCCGATTAGCATGGATTAACACACAACTCACAACTGTTCTACCACGAATTACCATCCGAAAGTTGCCTCGGTCGCGTAATACGCTCTATTCTAGATCTGAATTCGAAACCTGAAATCTAGACCCTAAGTCTAGAACAGATTTGTTGTTTCTAGCTGAATTTTTGCTCTATAATTGATTTACAAAGTTCAGCTCCTTAAAAAAGTACCAGAGTCCTCAGGTCCAGTATTCCATTTCAGAATTCAATTTAAGTTCTAGAGTTTTTCATTTCGGGTCCGAACATTTGGAATCGGCCACAATCGTCCACAAAATAGGTGCTTCTCGATGTATAGAAGTAGCAAATAGTATACAAAATGTGCTAGCTCTATTGAATAACCATACACCCTATTCCTTTTTATGTGAAGCTCGTTCCAGGACATACGAAGCTTTATCCATTAAGCTTCCAGAAAGCAACAAACATTAGGTAACAAGCTTTAGAACAAGGGGCCACTGAAAGGAAAATTGAACCAGTTTTTGTCAGACCATGGAAGTATTGTAACAAATTTTAAAATAATTTTTTTTCCGAGCTTAGGAAATAAAATGAATACATCAAACGTGATTTCTTCGGAATTTACTAATAAAAAATATAACAAAAACAACAAAATGCTAGGATGAGAAATATGCCGCTCTATATGGTATACTAACAAATGAAACAAAATCGATGAAAAGCATCGCACATCGATTCAGCGATGCCACTTTGTTGCAATATCATTTCCGTAGGTTTTTATCAGACAGATATATTGAACGTATTCAGAAACTATTTTGCTTCTAACAATTCAATTTCTGTGAGACCTATCCTCAAATCAAGCCACGAAGATTCAAATGTCACATGCCCTTCGATTCAGTTCGTGGGAATAATAAAATGTGCATGTGTGTTGGGGATAGTATTTATGGTATTAATGCGCATGTGATGGAATTTTATTCTGATACAAATTCCGGTTCAGGAATTTTGCAAAAAGAACTACAATACAGGCAAAAACCTGTTTTAATCCACCTAGTGGTGTAACGAGGCCTTACTCATGTATAATATTGTGGTATTCTATTCAAAAAATTTTTCTTCGATTTTTGAAAGAAACCAAAAGATTGTTTGTGCATTAACTAGTATAACATACAAAATAAAACAGTACTTTGATTACGTCGGTCATCCTTAAGAAAACGAAGTGGGTTCACTATTATATACACTTCCAGCACCGGAACCCGAGAACCGGTATAATCGAATTCGGCTCGTACGGTCACCAACTAACATAACGTTCAAACTTCACTAGTTTTTATACGATTTGCCATCATACTCCAAACGACGGTTTAAATTTTTGTTGAACCCAAAAATATGCAGTAATTTTTGGTAGGACCATAAGACCTTTCATTTAGCCCTAAGATTGGGAATAACGGTTTAGAGTCCAGTTTATAACATTTTTTACGGTTTTTGTTCCGCCGGTTTACAATATTGAACACACTTTACCCTATAACTCCAGAACCGGAAGTCGGATTCGGATGAAATTCAGGAATTCCGTATGGTACCACGAGACCTTTCATTTGAATCTAAGTTTGTGGAAATCGGTCGAACCATCGCTGAGAAAAGTGAGTGAGATCCATTTTGATATATATGACCACAATTTCCGGTACTTCCGGATCCGGATACCGGGAACCAGGATAGCCGAAATCGGTTTTTTAGTTGCCCACTGATAATGACTATCGATTTGTGTAGTTTTGATACCAATTTAGAAATTTTTTTACGTTTTTTGTTTCGCCGGTTTAAGTGACGGTGTACAATATTGAACACACTTTACTCTATAACTCCGGAACCGGAAGTCGGATCCGGATGAAATTCAGGAATTCCGTATGGGACCACGAGACCTTTCATTTGAATCTAAGTTTGTGGAAATCGGTCGAACCATCGCTGAGAAAAGTGAGTGAGATCCATTTTGATATATATGACCACAATTTCCGGTACTTCCGGATCCGGATACCGGGAACCAGGATAGCCGAAATCGGTTTTTTAGTTGCCCACTGATAATGACTATCGATTTGTGTAGTTTTGATACCAATTTAGAAATTTTTTTACGTTTTTTGTTTCGCCGGTTTAAGTGACGGTGTACAATATTGAACACACTTTACCCTATAACTCCGGAACCGGAAGTCGGATCCGGATGAAATTCAGGAATTCCGTATGGGACCACGAGACCTTTCATTTGAATCCTAGTTTGTTAAAATCGGTGCAGCCATCTCCGAGAAAACCTAGTGAGATTATTTGACACATACACACACACACACACACACACACACACACACACACACACACACACACACACACACACACACACACACACACAGACATTGCTCAGCTCGATGAACTGAGTCGAATGGTATATGACACTTGGCCCTCCGGGCCAATTTTCACTAGTCGGTTTTTCAAGTGATTGCATAACCTTTCTATATGAGAAAGGCAAAACATAACTTCAATCAAGTTATGATTAGAAAACTAGTTTGAGGGGGTTGTCATAATTCAATAACTAAAACTAACTTTGGAATGGCCTAAAAAAAAAGTTCCGTCGAGTTCCACTTAGATTTTTTTTATAGTATTGGGCATATCTTTTCCTATAAATTTTGAAAAAAATCAGCTGCATAAAGTTGCATATTTCGCTTCGGTGTAAGGTTTTATCATAGATAAAAAAGACGAAATGATGTATAACTTTTCCAGAAAAGAACAAACCTATGCATTACCTTCAACAAAAATATGGAATTTTTTATTTTCTTCAATTATTCCAAACTAACTACAGAACTAATCATTTGGCCAACCATCCCAGATTATTTCGTATTCTAACATAGAATTTGTTTTTCCTGATAACATTTTTGCGTCTTTCAGAAGTTTTGTAACCGGTTCCAGTACCCTCTGGGATGGTTGGCCAAATGATTAGTTTATTCAAATTGATGCGTTTTAGTAAATCTTGCACATTTCAGATTGTTCCAGAGCTGTTCCCATATACGTTTTTAGTTTTTTAGATAGAATACCCCAAATGGCAAAACCGACTTACCCCAAGGCGATCTGGAATAACACCGGTGTTTTTGGACCGTATCAACACCGATTAAGGCAGAATGAAATTAAAGAATACCCGGTTTTCTGACACCAAATGCATCAATATCGGTCAATTTATTCAGTAGTTACAAATTTTAGAAAAAAAAATCGATGAAAATCCCAACCCGAGCGTTTGAGTGTTAAAAGCAAAACTAAGAGTAAATTAAAATATATTGTATAATTCATTGAGATATCAAGGCATTCTAATTGACTTTTACATCGATGATGGATTTCAATCAAGTTTTTGATTCAATTGATGCCTATTTCAAGGTATCATTAAATTACATGTCGTGTAAATTCCATTATTTTTGGCATTAAAAATGCCTTACTCTTCACTATATGGGGCCGGGTGTCAATTGAAAGTTTCGAAAATAGTCGCGTAACCTTTTTGTGTCATAATTTTGAACGTTAATAACTCGGTCATTTGTTGATGGATTGTTATAATTTAACAACCAATCGATTCGGAAACTTTTAACTTAAACATGTATGACGACGTCGTTTCAGTATTTCAATAGTATACTATTGAAAAAATGGTTGGAATCGACCTATGTTTTCATCCACCAAGCCCTGTTGTACAAAATGACGTCAACTTCTTGTTCGGCATAGGAGGCTTTGCGTCATTCATAAAAAACACCGCATCGTTCTGCGTAGTATGAAGAGAAATCTATAAATATAGGCTGCACAATATTTCTTTGCCTAGTTGATGCTTGACTGCGAATGAAACAAGTAGCTCGTCCAGTGAGCTGATGACTGAATTGTATATGAGTTCACTTGCTGGATTGTCGCTTTTGCATTATGTGTTGGATAAATTTCCTGTTGTCTGCGCAACACCGTGTTCGCTTGAGTATCTTATATATCATCTAGCCATTGAAGAACCGAATCAGCGTAGTTACCGATTCTTTTGAAATATCCCATGTATTTACCGAATTTTTGGTCGATTTTGCCATTAAAAATGCCTTACACTTCGCTTCCCGAGGCTGGGTGTCAATTTAAAACATGCTAAACTAATCGCGTAACATTTTTCTGTCATAATTTTGAACGCTTATAACTCAGTCATTTGTTAATGGATTTATATAATTCAACAACCAATCGATTCGGAAACATTTAACTTAAACTTATGAGTTAACGTCATCTGAATATTTTGATTGCATACCATTGAAAAATTGGTTTGAAATGAGTGTTTTATTTTGGTTCTCTGGTAACTATCAGGCCAATTTAGAATTATCGGCGATAGATTTTTTGGATCTAATGTGCAGCGCTTGTTCCTCCTGGATTTTCATAATTTAAATGATTCCAAAGCTTCAATATTGTACGCTCAAAAATGTTGTCAACTGATCGGTTGCATACTTAAATCTCCATTCCCATACGAACAAAACGGTGGAGCGCAAATGGATTCAGTATATAGTTTTATTCATCTTTTTCATTGAATGTGACTGAACAAGTTTTGTCCCACGTTCTGAAACTTGTCTAAGAGCGGCCTCCTCGGTTTAGTAGTATAAATGAGTTCCACAGGCTCACATATACAGAACAATTAGATGCAATATCATACAGTATCAAAGATAAACTCAAGGTAAGTTTACCTACGATTTTACATGTACCGTTTGAATAGGAACCCTCGTAGAATTTGGTTTACCGCCAGTTTCAGTTCAATTATTATTTCCTTCAAAACAATAAGCGTCTGATGACTACACGCTTTGTAACTATGACAATGTTCATTCATGAGTTAATAACATCAAGTTACAATATGAACAAAATTTCGGAATATTGTTGCGTATCCATACCGTATATTCCTAATATGCTAAAGCGAAAATCAATGTAAGTAACTAAATATTTTATGCGGATTGTTCCACATATTTTCTTCCTCGTATTATTGCCATATTATTTACCGACACTTTCCGAAGATTATCGACGATTTTGAAGAAGGATTAATAAAACTACACTATTACTGAGTTTACTGGTACAACATTTTTCGTTAAAATAAGTAAAATCTTCTCTTGGATCGATTAACTATTTATAAAATTAATAAGTTTGTACGTTTCTCGAAAATTATTATCATGAAATAAAATAGTTTCATTTGTTCAGGTTTAAATCTTTAGGTGGTTTGTATCTAAAATTGAGCTTTCAAGTAACTTTGAATTCATCATAATTGATTTCTAGTCAAAGGACGTTATTCAAAACTTTACAACGTAAAAATTTGTGGAAAGAGATCTAAATTGAATAGAATCAATTATCAAGAAAGAATTTAATTGTCAATTTTATCATTCGCTAACAATCTAAGCGCTTAAACTAGAGCAAGTTTGTATTTAGTCAATTGAATAAGTTTTTAGTTTAGTGTATCATCATCATTATCATCTTTATTTTCGTATTAATTATGAAGACCCTAGAAACGTTCCATTTTTAATGTTATTGTGCTCGGTCGTGTCTTGAATACAACCCTCTTATTTTTTTCTGTGTGCTCACAATTCCGGAGGGCCAAGTGTCATATACCATTCGACTCAGTTCATCGAGCTGAGCAATGTCTGTGTGTGTGTGTATGTGTCAAATAATCTCACTAGGTTTTCTCGGAGATGGCTGAACCGATTTTGACAAACTTAGATTCAAATGAAAGGTCTCGTGGTCCCATACGGAATTCCTGAATTTCATCCGGATCCGACTTCCGGTTCCGGAGTTATAGGGTAAAGTGTGTTCAATATTGTACACCGTCATTTAAACCGGCGAAACAAAAAACGTAAAAAAATTTCTAAATTGGTATCAAAACTACACAAATCGATAGTCATTATCAGTGGGCAACTAAAAAACCGATTTCGGCTATCCTGGTTCCCGGTATCCGGATCCGGAAGTACCGGAAATTGTGGTCATATATACCAAAATGGATCTCACTCACTTTTCTCAGCGATGGTTCGACCGATTTCCACAAACTTAGATTCAAATGAAAGGTCTCGTGGTCCCATACGTAATTCCTGAATTTCATCCGGATCCGACTTCCGGTTCTGGAGTTATAGGGTAAAGTGTGTTCAATATTGTACACCGTCACTTAAACCGGCGAAACAAAAAACGTAAAAAAATTTCTAAATTGGTATCAAAACTACACAAATCGATAGTCATTATCAGTGGGCAACTAAAAAACCGTTTTCGGCTATCCTGGTTCCCGGTATCCGGATCCGGAAGTACCGGAAATTGTGGTCATATATACCAAAATGGATCTCACTCACTTTTCTCAGCGATGGTTCGACCGATTTCCACAAACTTAGATTCAAATGAAAGGTCCCGTGGTGCCATACGGAATTCCTGAATTTCATCCGGATCCGACTTCCGGTTCTGGAGTTATAGGGTAAAGTGTGTTCAATATTGTACACCGTCACTTAAACCGGCGAAACAAAAAACGTAAAAAAATTTCTAAATTGGTATCAAAACTACACAAATCGATAGTCATTATCAGTGGGCAACTAAAAAACCGTTTTCGGCTATCCTGGTTCCCGGTATCCGGATCCGGAAGTACCGGAAATTGTGGTCATATATACCAAAATGGATCTCACTCACTTTTCTCAGCGATGGTTCGACCGATTTCCACAAACTTAGATTCAAATGAAAGGTCCCGTGGTGCCATACGGAATTCCTGAATTTCATCCGGATCCGACTTCCGGTTCTGGAGTTATAGGGTAAAGTGTATTCAATATTGTACACCGTCACTTAAACTGGCGGAACAAAAACCGTAAGATATGTTATAAACTGGACTATAAACCGTTATTCCCAATCTTATGGTCAATTGAAAGGTCTTATGGTCCTACAAAAAATTACTGCATATTTTCGGATGCGACAAACATTTAAATCGTAATTTAGAGTGCGTACTAGTAGAGTTTGTATGTCATGTTAGTTGGTGGCCGTACGAACCGACTTCGATTATACCGGTTCTCGGGTTCCGGTGCCGGAAGTGCATATAATAGTGAACCCATTTCGTTCTCTTAAGGATGACCTACACAATCAAAGCATTGTTTCATTCTATATGTTATACTAGGGTAACGGCTCCCTATTTCATCTGAGCTCCTATTTCCATCTCATCCCTTCACCTCATTACTTTGAACATGAATAATATTTTACAACCTACCTGAACCAAACATTGAAATGTTTTAAAATGATTATAAAAGCTATTGTCACACTTTCCCATTGAAAGAAATGGTTTCAAATTCTTCGTTTATCGTTTTTTTCATTAAAAATAAACTCACTTTTCAATTTAGGACACATTTTCGTCTCAAGATTTACAGTTCGTAATGTTTCTGATTATCTACTAATCGATTCGTCTCAAAACATGATCACTTTTTCGCACAATTACACTACCATTGAATGCTGGATGACTTCATAATTAGTAATGATCACTTGCCACTTGTTTAATTAACGATTTAAAACTTCAAAAACTACCCGACAAACAATAAAAGTCTTTTAAAATATGAGATGAAAGTTTTTCACTTAGTTCACTTGATTGCGCTTTGTTTTCATCTTATTTGGTTTTGCAAAGTTGCCAAGTTATCTCATATTGTTAAAAAAAAATAAATTGTTTTTCTTCTTCAAATTATTATCAAAAAGTATGTTTTTGGTATCCGTGACATTAGTTTAATTGTATTATTGATATTAATATTTAAATAAAGCTGTTTTGGCTTCGAATATTACCAGAAAGAGCGTGTTGAATACTAATGAAATAACCATTGTGGCAAATCTAGTAGCACTGGTTTCATTCCGCTATACGCCAACATAACGCTGTGAAGTGTGTGTGAGTGTTTCATCGGCTGTGCACAAAGATGCCAGATGTTTTCATAGAAAATATGTATTACTTTGCGTATAAAGTCTATATCTGTTCTATTTGTTTTCACTAATAAAATGATGTTAAAAGATGCCCCATTAATTAGATAATTCAACGAGTAAATTTTTTACCAATAATAATAATGTGGAAAAATCCTGGTGGGTACGGTTGTATCGTTTGAGTTGTATATGTGGCAGCGGTAAGGCAGTCGGTCACCAGAATGTCTGCAAGCCATATTTTTCCAGCTGGCGGTGTTTAGTCAGCCATCTGGCAGCCGCATACGCATGGGTGAGAGTGTAATAGTGGAATATTTTGTTTTGATTGCTGTCGCCATTGCTAATTTATAGGATGAATAAAGGATCAACGATAGGATGGATAGAAATCCATTGAGATGGAATTAGGAGCAGAGTAGTGAACACATCATAAGTGTTTTTAGCTGTTTTATGAATATTAGTTAAATTTTCAAGCAATGTGAATCAATTGTCAACGTGGAGCAAGGCGAATGAAGCAGTAATATGAAATAGTTATAGTGATTTTAGTGGCTAAATCGGGGTTTGAAGGCGACGTCCTTACAAATGAGATGAAATAGGGAGCCCTTACCCTAGTTAATGCATAAACAATCACTTGGTTTCTTTCAAAAATCGAAGAGAAAATTTTTGAATAGAATACCACAATATTATATGTACATGAGAAAGGCATCATTACACCACTAGGTGGATTAAAACAGGTTTTTATACATACTTTGTTAGGAATAATTGTAGAAAATATAAAATCCCAGAATGTAGAAGGTAATGCATAGGTTTATTCTTTTCTGAAAAAGTTATACATCATTTTACCTATTTTTTTCGAGAAAACCTTGTACCGAAGCGAAATATGCATTAGGTTGCATTAAGCAGCAAACTTTTACAATACTTTTAGGAAATTATATTCCTAATCCAATTTATTTTATAATAAGAATATCCTGAGTACTATTCGTGTGACTAATTTTCACTATGGCCGTGCTGAAACCATGCAAACCTGTAACTTACTTTTGCAGTGAGCGTAAAGATGGGCAATTCGTTCCTGAGCTAATCCAGTGAATCGAATCGTTAAAAAGAGCTGATAGCTCACAGCTCTTTTTAAAAGAACCGCAGCTCAACTTTTTGCACAGATGTGAAAAATGGCACAGATTTTCACAGATTTCTGAAAATGGTCACAGATACACAGAGTAAGGTGGAAACAAGCTACAAGCTGAACGGATTTTCGGCTTTTGAAGAGCGAGTTATAAATGAGAAGAAATGTGTGCATAAGCTTTTGTTTGTTCTTCCAAATGTGCATCTATCCTTCTTTAACAGATTGAATGAGCCGTTGTCAATAAGAAATCATACCTCTCACTCAGTAGGCTAAGGTACATTCAGGGATGCCACTTTTGTATATATTCTCAAATATGACATAATAATAATTCGCAAACAAGTAAGTTCGCATAGCATTGTTCTTTGTGCATCAATGATTTCGATCATGCATATGATAGAAAAACGGCGCAGAAATAAACGGTGCTCAAAACAAACCTTCAGTTCAATTTAAATGAGCTGATGAGCTGATACATTGAATCGATTCCCTTTAGTGAGCTGATCGGTTCGGAGCTGCTCACCGGTATGAGCTGCTTCGCACATCTCTAAGTAAGCGTAGCACGATCAATATATTATCCTAAAGAACGTGTTGCTTCGCGATAACTCAATCTATTTACACGTTTAAAAATGAAATCTTTTCGTACAGGTTTGTAAAGGGTGATTTTTTAAGAGCTTGAGAACTTTTTTAAACAATAAAACGCATAAAATTTGCAAAATCTCATCGGTTCTTTATTTTAAACGTTAGATTGGTACATGACATTTACTTTTTGAAGATAATTTCATTTAAATGTTGACCGCGGCTGCGTCTTAGGTGGTCCATTCGGAAAGTCCAATTTTGGGCAACTTTTTCGAGCATTTCGGCCGGAATAGCCCGAATTTCTTCGGAAATGTTGTCTTCCAAAGCTGGAATAGTTACTGGCTTATTTCTGTAGACTTTAGACTTGACGTAGCCCCACAAAAAATAGTCTAAAGGCGTCAAATCGCATGATCTTGGTGGCCAACTTACCGGTCCATTTCTTGAGATGAATTGTTCTCCGAAGTTTTCCCTCAAAATGGCCATAGAATCGCGAGCTGTGTGGCATGTAGCGCCATCTTGTTGAAACCACATGTCAACCAAGTTCAGTTCTTCCATTTTTGGCAACAAAAAGTTTGTTAGCATCGAACGATAGCGATCGCCATTCACTGTAACGTTGCGTCCAACAGCATCTTTGAAAAAATACGGTCCAATGATTCCACCAGCGTACAAACCACACCAAACAGTGCATTTTTCGGGATGCATGGGCAGTTCTTGAACGGCTTCTGGTTGCTCTTCACTCCAAATGCGGCAATTTTGCTTATTTACGTAGCCATTCAACCAGAAATGAGCCTCATCGCTGAACAAAATTTGTCGATAAAAAAGCGGATTTTCCGAATGGACCACCTAAGACGCAGCCGCGGTCAACATTTAAATGAAATTATCTTCAAAAAGTAAATGTCATGTACCAATCTAACGTTTAAAATAAAGAACCGATGAGATTTTGCAAATTTTATGCGTTTTATTGTTTAAAAAAGTTCTCAAGCTCTTAAAAAATCACCCTTTACTTTTGCAATACTTTTTCATATTTTGATTGGAAAACATTTTTCCTTTTTTTTAATGTGTGTTGAACTTTTGATAATTTTTCGGTTTTTCAATATTTAAATCCCACTGTGAAAAGGCCTAAAAAAATTGCATCGAGTTCCACTTAGATTTTTTATAATATTGTGATTTGTCAAAAAGTAAACAAAATAAAAATTCCAACAATTTGCTTAATTTGCGCGTGCAAGCATAAGCATGTTTATGCGTGTTTACGCGCACTTTGTAGTAGATACTTAGGTAATAGAGGTAGATTCTACGTAGATAAATCCAAAAAAAATTGTTTTTAAAATAAAGTGAATATATCTCAAAAACTATTTTTTTTACACTATTTCTATCTTCAGAAAAAATACTTCAAATTTTTTTTTCTTCAAAATGAAATAGAAAAAAAAATTTTGTGACAAAAAAATTATTTTTATGCGAAATTGGTTCTATCTCCTTAACAAAAATTAAGGTGCGACTTCAAAAAAAGCGTAATATAATCTTGTAAAACTTCTTCGAAGACACGTTAGCTCTTAAAATCAGTGAAAGTTAGTACAGACTTTTGACCGTCTTTTTCCAGTTTTGGACCACTGTGGGACGTGTCGAATATTGTTTGAAGGTGAAGAATTGGAGGAATAGTTGCATCAAGACCTATTGCAAACGCTAGAAGAATTTTGGAAATCACTCGAAGTTACTCGGCCAGCTAATTTTTAAAAGCAACAGAAATGATCCGAAAGATGGGCAGCTGGGTACCGTATGAATTGAATCTAAGGGACGTCGAAATCCGTTTATTCACGTAAGTACAACTGCTTCAACGGTACAAAAGAAAAGATTTTTTTTCATCGAATTGTTACTGGCGATAAAAAGTGGGTCCATTGCGATAATTCAAAACGTCGGGCAACGCTTGGATACCCCGGCCATGCATCATCACCGACGACCGTTCAGGCTCTACCAATCATCATATATTGAGTGTCTGACAGCCGATATGTTATAACTTAAATCGCTCATTGATTGCCGATGCGATTGATGTTATCTTCATTTCTTCTGTCACTACTTGTTTACGATGTGACGGAATATTAATCAAGCAGCATAAACATTGAATTAAATTCATATACACCAATAAACTCTCAAATCCGATGACTTTTTACAAGCAACAATGAACTTTATCAATTTATGTTTATGTTAGTACTCTCATGGAATTTTTTTACTTCAACAGGGAATAGGAGAATGAGAGAGAGAGAACAAAATGCGTCACCTGTCTTTGACTGAGTATACTTCTACTTGGTCATTGAACTATCGAGTATCTCATTTGACAGATACTTTAACCGTACCGATTACAGTTGACGATGATTTTAGTCAGTCTGTTAAGGTCATTTGACATGACTGACAATTTGCAGCTCTGACTGGGAGTGGTGTATTATTAACTGCTGAAACTGAACCAAAAGATCACGAGGGAGATCTACCGATGACAATCGTTGCGTTTGAGCCGAGCATTGCAATAAAAACGGCCACCATACACCGAAAGATGTGACAAATTAATTTTGCAACATAATACTGCTCGCCAATATGTTGCACAGTTGGTTAAAACATACTTAGAAACTATCAAATGGGAGGTAGGACTTCCTGCCGTATAGTCCATACATTGCTCCTTCTGATTACTACTTGTTCCGGTCGAGGCAGCATGGACTGGTCGAGGCATCATGGACTTATGATGAAGTCGAAAAATGGATCGATCCGTGAAATGTTCGATAAGGGTATCCGTGAATTGGCAGAAAGATGAGAAAAGATAGTGGCTTGCTATAAATAATACTTTGAATATTTCGAAATTTATTTATACCCCTAATAGCAATATTTGAAAATTGGGAAAGATATCTTAAACTTCACAGAGCTTCAAAATTTATCTATGGGCAGCCATATAAAATAAATAATTCGTGATAATTTCCCCAATAGGAGTAAAAAGCACTTTGTGAATAAGGCCTTTAAGCATATCTGTCAGCTTGGAGCGGAGTTAGTCTTTAGTTTAGCAACGCCTCTACTCGACTTCATATTGAACATAATTTGACCATATTTATAGTAGTGAGAGTGAAATACCGTTATTTTTGCGGGTACAATTTAGTTCTGCAGATTTCCGTAGAATCCAGGGTAGAATACTAAAATTTATCTAAATTCGTAAATTATCGGAAATATCCGTACATCTGGCATTACTTCTTCGATTCCTAACGCATGCGCAGTAACTAAATGGAATACTAATGACATCTATCTGCCGGGTAACGAACAAAGCGAAAGCTCCAAACCATAAAAGGATAAAGCCAATCTCTTTTGTACTTTTAACTTTATAATCAAACTACAATAAACGCGATAGTTGCTTTAATTCTGCTGCTAATGAGATCGTCATTTTCACTACATCTACTGTTAATTTTCATCATAAGCTTAGCTTTTACCCGTATGTCGTATAAAACGTCGAATAATAAGTTGCCAATTTGTGAAATATTTTTCTCTCGGTGGTAATGTTTTTATCCATGATTGAAAAACACAATGAAACAAAACCGTATCTCCAAAACAGTTTTTTTTCGGCCGTACCATTCTGAAAGCTTTTTAAGTTGTGCTGGAAGCGATTCAAATTGAGCTGATAGTTGGAAATTGCAGTTAAATTTAAACTGCTCGTGCACTGATGAACCGAATACGAAGCATGAAAAAAATGAGAACAAACATGTGCTTCTAGCATAAAACAATTACTCACTAAACAATAATAAACCATAAATGTTCGATGTATGAGTTTACTCTCCAGACAATATGCTTCATTATTGATTTGGCAACGGTTAGAATTATTGTTCAATAGGCCTTTAGTAATTATTCAAGAAAAACGTATCATTATGTGGAATAAAAATGCAGTTTTGTAATTTAGTTGGGAACGCGAATAATGCCTAATGAAAAATCAAACTTTCCGCATGTTGTCTATTTCATTGCTGTGATAAATAATGTCTATTTGTTGTGGGGTTCCTACACCGCTGGTGAAAATCGATAAGAGATTAAAAAACGTGATTAATCCACCTAGCAGTGAGATGATACCTGTTTTTATCAATCCGCATGTGTTTTTTGCATGGATATTCTTCGGTGTTTCAGTTCTCATGACATTATTTTAATGACCGTCGGTTTAAGCGGCAATTTGAGATTTCAATCGTAAATCGGATCAAATTTGATTGATTCTAAGCGTGTGACAATCGATTGCACATTCCATGAGATGTTGAAGTAAGTTCCACTTTAGAGTTTTTCGCGATTATTTACGGTACTCCCAGAGCCGGAATTCAGGAACTAGCATAACAAAAATGATTCGTATGGCCATAAATTAATACGCCAAACAATTTACTTCTTCTATATCTGCATAAATTTCAAATACTCGTCATCCTGTAATTCCAGAATCCGATAAAATTCACCAATTTTGTATGGGACCATAAGTCCTTTAATTTAAATTTTTGTTTTTGAAGTTCGATTTGGCCTTTTTGAGAAAATGATTGAGCTTTGAGAAACGATTCGATACTGAAACCAGAATTCTAAAATCGGTTTAGCCGAAATCAGTTAAATCCACCTGAGTGTGACATCTTTGAGAAATTGTAGTCCGAATTAAATTTTTGGGTACCTTCCGGATCGAAAACTGAATACCGCTTAAACTGAAATAAATTTATTTAGTAATTCAAATCTGCCATCCCGATAAACCTGATTAATTTATGTGAAATGGACCTTGTTTTATACTAATCACCCTGAATCCCCTAAACCGGAAGTTGGATCTGACTGAAAAGCAATATCGACTTTTCATTTGAATCTTAGATGGTTCTTAGATTTCATTTGAATCTTAGATCGGTTCAGCCATCTACGACAAAAATGAGTTGCATTATTTTAATTTCGTTTCACATATCATCCTGTGGTTCCGCTATCAGAAGTCGGATCCAAACGTAATTCAGGAACCTTGTTTGGGTGTATACGACTTTTCATATGAATCTGAGTTTGGAGAAAACGGTTGAGTCATCTCCGAAAAAAATTGTGTGAAAATTTTTGTCACACACGCATTTGCTGATTTCGACGAACTGATTCGAATGGTATATAGGTGTTATGTTCTTCCTGCATTTATTGCTATAAGTAGTTTAAATAAATATAATTATTAATTAACTTCCAACGTGAAAATGCTGCCATCATCTTGTCATATTTACAAAAATGAACCATCGGTCTGGGGCGAAAAGTCATGAAAAAAGATGCTGTGCACAGTAATTTTGGTACTTAGAAACAATTGTGTGTTACAGTATAAGAAATCGTGCTTCACTTTGCTTCCAAGCACTGCGTTGTCATACAGCGCTCAAAACTCCTACTGCTGGAATAGGGGAAAAAGTCGCTTACACAAAAATGTCGATATCTCCGTTAAAATTCGACGGATTTTAACAATCTATGGTTTGTTGGATAGCTAATACCGTGCGGAATCTAAGTCTGAAAACATATTCTGTTTTCAAGGTATACATTTTTAAATTGAAGGAATATAATATATAACATTATCGTTTTAGATAGATTAAAAAAATATAAATTTGTCGGAGACAAAAATTATCTACCTCATATAAAAGGGATGGTTGGATATTTTCCTTAAAAAAATTAATTGAAAAATTCAATCTTAATTCTCTTTTTTGTTTTTCATAATTCTATGTTTTTGACGTAAGACTAAACAGAAAAAAAATGTGAACTTAACAGGTGACATAATTCTACACACGATACAATTCACAACTACTTAATTTTTCCAATGACGCTATATTCCACTCGAACCGAATTTTACACGCTCCGAGTTTAATTTGCACTCGGCTACCAAGTGGCGCTCTATGGTATTAAATGTCAGAGCTAATTGGATCAAGTGACATGTTCCCCTAGTTATTTGGAGTAAATGGTAAATGGTTCTAAATATACCAATTATTCAACGAACAAATATGTGCTTCAGTGATTTAGTCGTGTAACCGATGTGCTTGTGATCTGATATTTCTCAGTTCAAGTCACGCTGTTGCTATCGATGTTTTGTTTTTTATTTCATTCGAATTCAAGCCATATAATTTTCAAATCACACAATTTTACATGTTCTTGTATATGAGTTTGTGTGAATTACGACGCTCCATTTATGTGCATCTTATAAGATGTATAGTCACAAGATTTTTTCGTACTGTGTACATCTTTGTTTTCTGTATGAGAGTCAAAATACGGAAAATAAACCCGTACAAAAAGTGGTCAGATTTTAAACATCTACAGCTCGACCAATTTTGAATAGATTTTCGATGTCATTACACCTACTACTTGAGGAAAATTCTACGTAGCAACTCACATGAACTACACATTGAAATAGTTTGGCTCCCAATTTATAACAATTTTTACGTATATTGCATCGCCGTTCGTTGTGACGGTTTGAAATTTTAAATACTCATCTTACGGTTAATCCGGAACGGAAGATCCGACCCAGATAGAATTCAGGAATTTGACGTTAGATCATAAGTCCATCATAATATGTATAAGCTTGAGAAATTCGGTTGAGCTATTCCTGACAAAATTCGATCACTTTTTCTGATACTTTCGGTAACGAAATCCGGGTTCCGATATGTTTCAACAGACCTCGCAGCCGACTCTTAACGTACAGGATCAATGCATAGCTAGTACTGACATTAAGGGTCGGGTAGGGTCTAACACTTTTGAAATATCATTTATTATTTTCTTTATATTTTCTGATAGTAAAACATTTCAAGAATATTCTGTGAAATTTTCTAGCCTATCGGAACCAAACTCAGGAAGTCATGGGCCTTTACCTTTGCTTATCTCATACTGCGAAGAAGTGAGAGCTCGGCACACAGGCCCAAGATTTCTGCTTCGATTGACTTAAAAACTTGACAAAACATTCCTGAAATGTTTCATTATAACAAATTATAAAAGAAAAACTACAAGGATCAGCCCCATGGGGTTGTTCGAGCCATTGATGTGGAACAAGGCAACCAAAATTTCTAATGATCTACAATCAAAAAGTTCAATCAATTCGAACCAACACCGAACATCATTTGTCTTGATTCGCATTTTATGCAATTATATCTTTGTACATACTTTCGATTTCGATAATTAAGCTTCTCTTCGCCAAGCTTGTGTTCAAGTTTTTTGTGCAAGCAGTTTTTTTAGCGTTAAGTTTCTCTACCATTCTGCGATTTCGCCTGAAGCGATAAACTATTTATCATTATCAATCGAGTTCATCTAATATAAATTAGTAATTAATCTTACGCACTCAAAATTTATCCAGAAGTAGTTGTCAATTTCTCATGGGGAAACGACATAACAGCTTGCATGACACAAGATCAGAGTATACCAATTAAGGGCTGAGGCCAAAGTGTTTTAGGGCGTTTTAAAGGGCTATTTTCACGCTTCAAATCTGATTTTCTCAGAAACGGTGACGAATATCAAAAAACCCAACAGACAATCTCTTAGAAATTTAGTTTAGATTATTCTGTGAAAATTTCAGAATGATTGTTTGACTTTAGCGGTCGGGAAAGTCTTTTTTCTGAAGGAAGAGTTGCATAGCTGAAAACGGCAACTTTCAACTTGTTCATTGAATATCTCGCCTTCAAAAGCGTGGATCAAAAATCTATCCTGACAATGTCTAGATAATTTAGTTTAGATGCGAATAGTGCATAAAAACATATATGTTGTCGCGATGAAAATTAAGTGAATGTTATTTTTGTAATGGTAAGTACGTTTCTATAGCGGCACCATTTTTTTCTGCTCTTGTATACTGGTAACGTAACGAAACATGCGAGAGCAATAAAATCGGCTCATCGAGGCTGCCAAACAAACGGTAGCTTTATTGGATTTTATGTGATGAAGTCAAACTTGTAACCGAAAATATCTAAACTTTCTTGGCCACCCGGCCACATCAAGAGTCATTTTAAACATTTACGAGAGAGCATGAAGAGAAATGTAATACGCTCAGCGAGCGACAGGGTTTTACGCTAACAACTGGCATCAGCCCTTGAAGCTTCAAATCGTTTTATGGCACGTTTTCGTCTTGCTGTCTAGCAACAACCTACCTCTAGCATGCTAGGAGTAGGACTGAAACGTTAGCCTTAATTTCGCTTCTATTTATAGATTCGCGTGCTTCCAACAGCATCGCTTTTGCAACGATTGACCAATCAGAGCGATGCTCTCTCTTTGATACATCGCTTACTCCTTCCAAACCGTCGTCTATGGCAGGGAAATCCGGTATGCCAAAGATTTTTAGCAGCCAAATAGGACACTGCTCTCTACTAATCTAAATTTCAATCATATATAATTGAAAAAACGTGGCTTGATACATTCAAATAGAAAAATAGAAATATTTCCTATCAAATGATGAAATAGTATTAATAATTGATACAAAACAGACTGAGCTGTAAGTGTTTAAAACCTGACCACATTTCTACGTGTAGTTTTTCTTGAGTTTCTGATTTGCACCCCTAATAAAGATGTGTTCCACATAAAAAATTAGTTGTTATTATAGATAAGGATGATTATGACAATCTAATCATCCTAAAAATTAATGACGAACCTTATAGGAAACAAAGATCCGACCCCCTTCCAGAAATTATCAAAAAAATAGATAAAACTCTCATAGAATGTAACCCTAACTTCGATATCAATCTCAGCCGCCCAAAGTTCCTAACCCTTCATTACCAAAAATCAAAGGATTACCTAAAGTCCATAAACCTGGGAATGAAATAAGGGAAATCATCTCTTCAGTAGGAGCTCCTACCCAAAAAATCTCCAAATGGCTAGTGGAAGAATTCAAAAATATGCCGAAAAAGTTTTTCAGTAGATCCATTCCCAATACACAAGAATTCGCTACTCAACTTCTGAACTCAGGTGAAATCGAAGATGACGAAATAATGGTATCTTTCGATGTAGCCTCCTTATTCCCAAGTGTCCCCGTGAAGGACTCAATCAATCTGTTGGAAGATTGATTAGTTAAACAAAAGAGTAGTAGTTTATGGAAATGCAAAGTAAAGTCTTACCTTACTCTAACCCGGCTTTGCATGGATGTAAATTATTTCAAATTCAGAGGGGAATTTTATAAACAATTACAAGGGGCCCCAATGGGGAATCCGCTCTCCCCATTTTTATGCGAATTATTTATGGCAAACCTCGAAGAACTTTTAAATAAACAAGGATTACTACCTAATCGCTGGTGGAGATACGTTGATGATATATTTTGCATCATCAAGCGTAACGATTTGGAAATTTTTTTGGATACAATCAACAATTTACATAGGAACATAAAATTCACCTGCGAGACGGAGACAAACAACAGTTTACCTTTCTTAGATGTTCTTATTATACGGGAGGCAAAAACTTTATTTTTCGAAATATATAGGAAGCCAACCAATACAGAGCGAGTTATACCTAATATTTCTAACCATTCTCACCAACACAAAATGGCAGTATTTCACCATATGTTTCACAGAATGCTAACCTTACTCCTCAGAGATGATGCGGTAGTGAAAGAGAAAAATTTTATCTTCGAAATTGGAAAGCTCAATGGATATCCGGAGCGCTCAATCCAAACAATCCTCGATAAGAAATTAAGATCATTAAAAAAATTATCACTTACAACTTTAACCCCCCTATCAGAAACCTTGAAAAGAATATCGGTAGACTTCAACTCTAACATGGCATATCCACTTAAATCAAAATTAAAACCCTTTGGCTTGGATTTAGTGTTCAGTAGTACTAGCAACCAGTTGAAAACTTTACTAGGGTCTACTAAAGATCCTACTGACAAATTGAAAAAATCGGGGGTATACAAAATTTCATGTTCTCATTGTGATAAATTATACATTGGACAAACAAAGAAATCATTAGATATCCGTTTCAAGGAACACATAGCGGAAATAGGAACGGGGTTTATCACACCATTTCAAGTCGAAAGTAGCTGAGCATGCCTTTTCCGAAAACCATGATTTCACTACAAATGACATAAAAATTTTAAGACAAATTTCCAACCCATGGAAATTAGATTCGGCAGAAAGTCTAGAAATTTTCAAACATAATTCCACTTCTTTACTAAACAGAGACCAAGGAAATAGGTCTTCCTGGCTCTTTAAGTTACTACCTATACACAGGGGACAGACAAACATAGAAAACACTTAACCTCTCCCTACCCTAAATAAATTAGATAATTTTTTCGAGGTATTTATACCTGTTGTAGAAAACTACCTACTTCCGTTTCATATAAAAGGAACAACATTGCAGCATTCTTTCAAGAACTAAACAAAACTATCACACTGAAGAAGAATATAAATTGTATTCGAAATGCGCATATGTGATGTGACGTTTATTATACAAGATTTATAGTGTCGTGAGATACATAGTGAATTTGTATAGTGACGTGATATACTTATAACAGAATTAAATAGTAATATTTAAAAAAATTACCCTTGTAAAATCATTCTGTTCAAACACTCAAACGAAAAGTTAATAAAAAGTATGATGTTTTGAAAATTTTAGACCTTGCGGGCTCCCATGAGTAATACATATTTTCCATTGATTTTATAGACAAAAAACTTCAAATGCGTTTTTTCGAAAGCAGGTTTTGAAAGTCCGTGTCCATTGTCATTCAAAAACTACTGAACCATTTTTTTATATTTTACACATACTTTCTACATATAAAAAAACTAGACTCCAACGTTTTCCTTTTCGTTGTTTGTTACTTTGGGAAGGTTTTTCAGCTACAAAATGACGGATTTTTTCGGGAAAAATCGTAGTTTTCACTTTGAACAACCACCGAAAATTAAAAAAAATCTAACAGAAACGTTGGGATCTAGGAAAACTTCTACTTTAACTATTCTGCTTTGATTAGTTCACTTCTGATTAGTCTGCGCTGAGATACAGTTGACACCGCAAATCATGATTTTTAAAAAGCGTCCTCAAAAATACTTCTTCACCGACTTATTTCTCAATATTTTCCACGAAAAAATTACAAAATGTTGTTCGAATAATGCTTTTTATCATGCAAAACATTCGAATTTATTTTGTTGAACGATAGTTCTGAAAAAATCGCAAAAATGATGATGACCAAACCATACCCTACATGAGTTATCAGTTGTAGACATCCACAAGCATTTGATGCGCTTCAGCTACACAATTGAAACAGAAAACTAAAACTTCCCGCAAATGCTACTTAGTTAACAAAAAGATTGGTCATAATTAACATAGTGAAAAACAAGTTTTTTATTTCAAAACTCGAAGTAATATGAACTGAACATTAATGACAGATGTCTAACCCCTTGAAACTATCGAAATCAGCTGTTACTGTTCAATATTCATAACAGCTAGAGCCATCTTTTGAAAACGGACATAAGTTTGCGCTCCCAATATTAACTTTCAACTTTTTCATTATATAAAGAATAAGGTTAAATAAATAATTTGAAAGCCAAGAGAAGAACAAGCGTTTCATGTCTTGGACGGATTTTTATAACTTTATTATATTTTTTAATACAGCCTCTTTTTGTGAACGCAGAACATCAAAAAATTATGTCTCGAAAATTACACGTATCATATAGGAATAAATATGAGTAGATTATTATTGAGTTCTGAAACGGAAAAAAATTTTGGTGGCTAATTTCGTGAGGAATGCCCATATGCAAAATAAACCGCCTCTGTTTAGCTGTAAAAATACAGAAATGTCAAAATAAATTATTAAAATTCTCGACCATGTTTTCAAATGTAATTTTCTCGGAGTACTATATGATTTCGAGATTCCTTCTGTGATTCATCTCGTTACAAATTTCTCAAGGAATCGTATAAAATCACTTTTTGAGCATTGACTACGTTTAAATTTTATTTTGATGCACAATTCTGTGAAAAATGCTTTGATTCTTGCTTTATACATAATGCAATTGCTTTAAAAGGATTAAAACTCCATAAACCCTACTCGAAATGCATCGGCAGAGTATAATAGGGAACAATCATCCAGAAAAAATATTTCTATGGTTCAAATGAACAAGCAAAACGTTTGAATGTTCGAGCTTAGGCTCAGCCTCTCACGGCATAACCAAAAAATAAAAAATCGTCTCGCTGGGTTGGCTGAATTTCCAAATTATTTTTTGTATCTTATGATCAAAAAAGAACCGGAATTTTCATTTTAAAATTCCCGCGCTTGTCTAATCGGTAAACTTTTATTCTCTCAACGTTGGCAACACTTTTATACACATTCTGTCAAATTTTGACGCATATCGTACGATTAGTTTTTGTTTGGCGTCTATACAAAGAAGTTGAAAAATTTTCATGTGGTGATTTTTATAATGGATGAAAATTTAGAACAACGACTCGCCTTCGAAGCGCCATTCGTGCGATTGTTGTACGGTTTCGACGTTATATTCATAGATCCACACCTCATCACCAGTTATGATGCATTCGATGAATGTGGGATCACTATCTGCGTTGGAAATCTTCCCTTTGGCCACATCAACGCAACGCTGGTTTTGAATGAAATTCAGCTTTTTTGGCACCAGCCGAGAAGCGACGCGTTTCAAACCCAAAACATCAGTTAAAATGTGTTCGGCTGATCCATAAGAGATGCCCAACAACACAGCATTCTATCTAATCGGTACAGAACGATTTTGCAACACGAGTTGCTTCGCCGATTCAATGTTTTCTTCAGTAACAGATGTTGTTGGGCGGCCAGGGATCTCATCATGATCCAAGCTTGTACGACCACCTTTGAAGCGTTTATACCACTCGTATGCCTGTGTTTTTCTAACATTTTCAACGTTTCGGAACACTTAAATCCATTTGCAACACATAATTTGATGCACGCACGTTGTTCCAAATTTTCATCCATTATAAAAATCGCCACACGAAAATTTTTCAATTTCTTTGTATAGACGCCAAACAAAAACTAATCGTACGATATGCGTCAAAATTTGACAGAATGTGTGTAAAAGTGTTGCCAACGTTGAGAGAATAAAAGTTTACCGATTAGACAAACGCGGGAATTTTAAATTGAAAATTCCGGTCATTTTTTGATCATAAGGTATACAATTAAAATTATGAGACTACTACTATTACACAAAATTTCTTTTTACTCCTCGTAGACAATCGTTAAATTTTATTAACACCCTCCCCCGAGAGAGTTTACATGGTTTCGATCAAATGTAATTCGCCGAATGCAATATATTGTACGAGAGTAATTCGATGAAAACAAATTGATCAAAAGTAATTCGATGAATTAAAAATATTGTAATTCAATGACAAGCATCTGAACCATTTTCAAATACTTTCGTTTCAGTTCAAGTCCTTATGCATGCTTTTTACACAAAACTGAAACCTAATTCTACATATTTTGATTCCTCAGTAATTTTATTTAAGCATTGCATTAAAAATACTTATTACTCTGAAATTGCTTAATTTTTTGCAGCGTATTTTGCGGTGACATGTTTGTTTACATGTCAATAACAGCTGTGCAATCGATTGGTTTCGGTACGGTTTATCGTTTCAATGATGAGTCGAATTGATCCGGAAAAACAATTCTGCACACTTGGTGCTCAGAAAGTGGTGTCACGTACAACGAAATTGCAAAACGGGTGAAAGTGCACCACACCAGTGTCAAGAATATTATCGAGAAGTTCGGTAAGACGCTTTCCATGAAAGATTTGCCCCGATCCGGTAGGAAAACGGGTCCCAGCCAGCCCGCCCAGGACTTAAAAGTGGTTGAGTACATCAGGAAAAACCCATCGGCGTCGACGCGGGATTTGGCCAAGCAGTTCAACACCAGCATCGGAATGATTCAACGGATCAAAGTTCGGAACTCCCTGAAAACGTACAAGAAACAGAAGGTTCCAAAAAAATCCCTGGTACAGCAAGTTCAGGCCAAAACAAGAGCGCGAAAACTGTATAACCGGATTCTACAGAATAAAGACGGATGCATCTCGATCGACGACGAAACCTACGCCAAGGAAGACTCTCGAGCGCTGCCCGGACCGCAATATTATACGAAATCGGTGTACCAGGACCTGGACGACGCTGACACCACGGTGGCGATGGAAAAGTTTGGGCAGAAGGTCTGGCAAGCAATTTGTACAATTAACGCCAAGGTGTACGAGGAAGAATGTTTGAAGAAGAGAATGCTGCCACTGTACAGAAAGAATAAGGTTCCTCCTCTCTTCTGGTCGGCTTCAGCCCACTACGCCAACTCCGGATCTTCGGCCAATTGAAAGGTATTGGGCAATTGTCAAGCGGCACTTTCGGAAGGAAGGTACAGTATCCCAAAACATGCAGGAGCTCAAAAAACTGGACAGCTGCCACCAGGAAAGTCACAAAAATAGCTGAAGTGCAGAATTTAATGAAGAATGTCAAGTCCAAAGTGCGAGCGTTTCACAGAAACTACACGGAACGACCGAAATTAGCTCTGCGCCTAATTCGTATTACTGTTTTTGAATTAGTTGATTCTAACAACAAAATTTCCAAAATAACTATAAAATTAGTTAAAATGTAGAATTTACTGTGCTGAAAAAAACTCTTATTTTTAGAGAATGTGTTTAGTTGGCGAATATTCTGGACACAAACCAGCAATATTTCAATCCAACACGAAATTCTCATTGACAACTAATTTCGTTATTAAAATCAGAAACTTTGATTCTATTTATCTATCACCGTCATTACTGAAGGACAGCAGTGTCAAAGCAAAACAATCCATTAAAAAGCTAAAAGGGACAGTCTTGTTGAAACTGCTCGCAAATTGTTTAGATGTTTTTCGCATGTGTTACGATATATCCCTATATAATTTTCTAAACCGATATGTAAAAATGACGTAAACTGTTAGTGGAAAGTGTATTTATTCAGAATTTGTGCGCACTTGAAGCGATTGTGCGTAATAATGTTTTTACGCGGAACAGTGATGTGAATTTCGAATGTTTCACTCTAATTGTGATGAAGGTTTTTTGTATCTTCAAACCTTCCGAGCTGTGCCGTCCGGTGTACTATTTGTATTCGGTTTTTGTTTTCCGAGTGCTCAAAGTTTTCAGTGAGAATGAAGAAACAGTGATTTAGAAGAAAAAAAATTCAAAAAGATGTTTACGTTTCGTTTATGTCTTTTTCTCCAACACAACATCGTATTTATACCTGCCAATATAGAAAAGACAACCGCGTCTGAATTTTTTTCGGCAGTAGTGTGCCATCTAGTGGCTAGTAGTCATTAAGGTGTTACCGTTTCGGTGACAGGGCGCCATATAGCTGCAGATTGCAGAAGCCAATTCAACCATTCATATTGGTTGAAAACAACATTATATTTCTTTAATTCAACTAAAAAATTAGTTGACTGGATATGAAGTGTGCCTTAGCTAAGAAATGACAGTACGTTTAATTTGTGAATTCAACTAAAAAAAATAGTCATTTCAACAAATATTTTATTATTATTAAGGGAATGAGAATAAAAAATCTAAATCAGCAAAAGTAAGATTTTTTTAGTTGTCTCAAAAAATAACTAACTAAAATCAGCAAATCAACTAAATTTTTCGCGAAAATGCTGATTTCGGTCGTTCCGTGTAGGATTTTCTTCAATATAATCAGTGAAATGCATAAAAATGTAGTTTTTCTACAATATATCGAAAATTGATGTCAAAATATGTTATTTTTCGCTTTTTTATTCAAAAATCAATGTTGCTAACTACCTCTCAATACACTCCTTAAGCCAAAGCCTTGTTATTACATTCCTTTTGTGAAATTTGACCGTCTGTTTTAACAGATATCGTAACCGATTCATAGCGTGCAGGATACCGTTGCATGACTGGTGCTACGATCCTATTGACACTAACAGTCCTTCGGAGATCGAGAATATACGACAACTGGCTTATAAGGCCAGTGTCTTTGCATAGAACCGCCAAACCGAGACAAATGCCGAAAATAATGAAAGTATATATCAATTCCATTGCGGATCCAGAAATCGGATTAAGACAAGATTAAAAAAAAAAGTTTGACTTCGGATGTACTGATTCTAGTGAAATATGACATTTGATCCTTCTGGTTACATAACCCTTCTCTATGAGAGTAAACAACAAAAGAGTAATGCCTCATCAATAAAAGAATGATATATTTTCATTTCCATTTCTTCTTAAGCGAGACGTTTTGTATCATTCATTTTTCAAATATTTTCAGTTCCAATTTTAAATTTCTTAAGGTTTTCACTGTTTTTACTCTCTTGAAAGCCAATAAGGCTACTAAAAGCTATCCAAGTAAAAGTGAAATATAGTTTTCCTTGTAACGACTAGGCATATTTGTGTCATAATAGTTCAATAAAAGGTTCGATAAACAGTAGTTAAAACAAAAAAGTTTATTCACAATCAAAACGAATGTAAATTTTTCACCTGGTTCGAACGATCTAAGGCAAAAAGTAATGAACTGGATCGCGTTCCTTCCAGCACTTGTTGAGCCAGAAAGCCTTCTGACATAAATTCTCCCCCTGCGGATAGAGACATCGTTTGAACCAATTGAGCGTGATCAGGTGCATCGACTCGGGCAAAAAGTCCTGAATTTTCACATAGTGAAATTCGCCTTTGTCATCAACTACCCCGGCTTTATGGAATAGGCAGTTCATGTAGCATTTCAGATTGTCATCTTCGTGCACTTCCTGATCACTGAACCGCTTGATGGCCTCTGAAAAGGGTGAAAAAGGTAAACTTTCAGTGGAAGTATAAAACAAACAAAAAACTTACCTTCGGAAGCACCTGTTTCGGCAACACATTCATCGTGCATGGGTTTCATTTTCTCTAAAAACTCCGGGGGTGGATACTATACGGAGAAACAGAAGCGTTAAAATATTTCTTGTATTGTTGAAGCTCGAAGTTATCCTGTAGCAAAACATTAACCTACTTCAGCATCTCGTCTAGGTACGTCACAACTGATCATCCCAACCAGTAGCATGAAAAGTATGGTCGTAAACATGTTCCAATGCTTGGACAACACCGTGACTATTTGTATTAGGTACTTTCCACAAAACAATCTTTGTTATCTCCTCCGTTCTCCCACCACGTTCGGTTAGTCCGTTTGCAGGAGTGTGAACCCGAGAACAACCAATTTGTTGTCAGGTGAGTTGTAGCGTTAGAATAATTAAAAAAAAATCTCTCAAGCCCTGGGACACAATAATAGTGAACAGGAAAAATCTGCTGCTTCAAATGGCAACTGCAACGAGAGCACTCTTTGCAATACAGAAAAGAAGATGAGAATCTGGCAAAATGCGAAAGGAAAAATTTCAAAAAAATAAATAAATAAAACTAACCAACCAACTCGAGTTTTGACAGCGACAAAACGTGTGCAACGGTGCAGCTGCAACTGCTGAACACAAAGAACTATAGAGTCTCTCGTTAATTTTGTTCAATTTTATAGATATAGAACAAGGTACACACATACACAAACAATAAAGTGCCTGCTTGGAGAGCACTAGTCCAGTAACAAGGCGGAAACACAACATCCGGCTTTGACCAATTTTAAAGTTCTACTGTATGGTGCTTTGTGTTGACGAGCTTCTGGAAAACTGCCGTTACTGTACTATAGAAAAAAGTTTAGATGTGCTAGATATATATTTTTTGTGATAATGATTTAAATTCAACTTATTAATTACTAGATCACATAGCATTGCACCGATGGAAAGAACATAACTCTACTCGTGCTAAAAACTTTTTTTTTCTAACTAATAAGGGGATTGATATTCAAATCCATTTAGTATTGAACGAATTTTCATTACAGCAACATCGCCTGCTCGGTGTCTCTTAACAGTCAGCATTATCTTACCTCCACTACAATTAATTTAATTATTTATCATCACACTATCGATTGTCATCGGTTAGTGGAATTAAATGGGATCAACTAAAATTGTATCGCAATCATTTCGATCACACATGACTGCACATTTTGGATAAACTGCAAGTCGTATTGGAAACACAGCAATCATGTGAAATAATAATCTACAAATCACTTTATCTTTCCAGACGTAAGCTTTAATTAAAAATGTGTACAATAATTATCCAGCGCTTCTTAGTTCCGTCGCCTGATTGTCGAGCATTCAGCAGTAAATGAAATAATAATTACTTCGAGCTTCGAAACTCGATTTCTGGAATAGCTTCTGTCATGTAGGTGTAGCACCGGTAGTAAAAGAACGCGAAATAAATTCAGTGGCTTACCTCAAGCATCTTGTCGCTATGCGGTTCCCATATCTACGAGGGTGGTGGCATGGTAAATGCTAGCACGGAACTCGGTAAACTTCTTCCCCACCAAATCAAATTTCGCTTTCGTTATTAAATTTTAAAGAAGAGGAGTTTCTGCTTATATGAGTATGAAATGTTACTCAACCACTGAGATTCAGATAGAAGTTTTCACACTTTGACACTCGCAGTTTTTTAGGATGTGAAATGTTTCAAAGATTTGAAATAAAAAAACACCGTTTCAATTCACCTAGAGGTATGATGATGCCTTTCGCATATTTCTCCCATTTTCATTAATTTTTTCTAACAGATTCTTAAAAAAACATTTTTCTTCGAATCTTGAACGAAAACAAGAAAGTTCTTTTGGTCATGGAATAGTATAACCTTTTCAAATTGTAATCTTTTTTCGTTTCTCGCATCGTCGACGATTTGAAAGTTTAAGACCTCATCACCTTGTAAGTCGGATCTGGATGAAATTCAAACCTAATTGAAGTTCGGTAAGATAAGTTTGACGATAAGTGCGTGTTCAAAAATGATGTTTTTTAACAATTCTTGTATTGAAAAATACGTTTCCGGTTTTCACTTTCAATGTTTTCATCCAGTTTTTGCATTAAAAAATTAGCATTATTTAAAGAACCTTGCAGAAAACAAAAATCGTGGGATTCCACAAAAAATTGAAATTTCTTGAAATAACACAGAAAAATCTTGAATTTTAAATTAACCCGATTTCCGGTTCTGGAGTTACAGGGCGTTTAGTGTAAAAATATCAATTTCAAATTACTTCCTAACTCTCTTTCGAATCGGTCACGCCATAATTTACACAAGCTTTTGTTCAAATGAAAGGTTTTGTGATCCCATATGAAACTCCTGATCCGACGGTACCAAAATTACTAGGTGAAGTATTAAAATTTCATATCGTCGCTTAAAGCGGCGGTGCAAAAAGCGTTGAAAGGTTTCAAAACTTTTCGAATCGGTAGTGATTGTCAGTAGATGACCAGCTGGCTCTTCCGATTCTCGATTTTCGATTGAAAGAAGCATATACTCCAAAATGGAACTCACTCACTGTTCTCAGACATGGTTTGACAGATTTTTCACAAACTTAGGTTCAAATGAAAGGTCCTATACGGTGCGAAGTCCGGTACTGAGTGAAAAGTGTTGAAATTTTTTATATCGTCATTCAAACCGGCGAAGCAATATAGGAACTAGCTCTTTTTAGTTAGGTTTAAGACCAGGGCCGGTGAAAGAGGTGGTTACGGTGGGTAGTTCTACCCACCCGAATATTCCAAAGGTAGGTAATTACCCACCTGAAATTTCGATTGATAAACAATGTTAATATTAGTATTATTCATAATTAGAATATATGTAACTCAGAATAATAAAGGAAGGATGTATATCAGAGAGGCGAGGCGGGATAAGGGTCACTTGAGCAAGCAGAAATATTTTAGTAACTTAACTTTTACCTTCCGCCATAGGAGTCGAGCTTAAGCAACTCATCAATACAAATTACTCGACTCTCTGGTATGCCGGAAAGTACCGATAAAGGTCTTTTACCATTTACTATCCGAACCGGTAAAGTTACCAGAAGTTGGCACTTTCTACTCTTCTGAAAGAAAGTAAAAGCTATGTTACTTGAAGATTTCTGTTTGCTCAAATGAACCTTCACATCTCACCTTTCCGTTCTATATCTTCACATAAATGAAAAAATGTTTGTCGTAGAATTGCTTTTTTGTTTTCTATACTGGCGGTCAAATTCAAATTACAGAAAATGTGCGGTTCGATACTGCCGCAGAGAAGATTGCTAACACTTCGTTCAAAAAGTTCAGGAAATAACTAGGAAACACACATCAATAAATCACTTTTGATGGTACTTTCCTTTCCAAAATAGTCGATGTTAAATGTACCTCGAGCATCTAAACATTGACGCCATAATTGTTCCATCTACCAGTTGCGTTTTTGCACGGTTTGAATGTTGATTAGACTCCGAAGAAAAAAGGTAGATCCATGTCTCGTCCACTGTTTCATATCAACGCATGAAATCCTTTTTATTGCGACTAAACAGTGCCGCTCTTTGGATCGTTGATGCGTTGTTGCTTTTGTTCGATTGTGAGCGAACGAGGCACCCATTTGGAAAAGACCGGTTTTCATGACCAGATTTTTGCGTAAGATCGTAACATAAAAGCACTTCCAGTTGATATGCTAACCATTTCAGCACATCTTATATCACGAACTAAGATTTTGCGTTCATCCATCACGATTGTCAAAACTTACTTAATTTTTCCCGGAGTACTACCTAATTTGACCACATTTTAAATCAGAATCCCAGAAATCTTTGTTTTTAATTCTACTACGGATAAAACTTCTCAAACTTGCTGAACTTGCACAAGCGGCTGGACCGTTTGTGGATTTATTTTGTGCACGGTTCGATTCGCACGAGACACCTTTTGATCGAAATTTGGCTGTTTCTTCATATTCGAGGATATTATTGGAGGATGACCTCAATCATGGACTAAGGAGTGTATCGGAAATAAGCTATCCACATAAATTTGTGTTGTACGCATGTATTTGTGATGGTTTTTTAGCTCAGATCACAGCATGCTGTGCGTTTGGCTGTCAGCTTTCGTTTGTTTACTTGTTTGTGCGGTTGAAACTTTTCAAAATATCGCGTATTGAAAAAGAAGTGAAAATTAAGGTTCTGGACACATGGCTTAGTGAGAAGGGTATTACTATGCGAAATTGGCGAAGCGGTTTGGAATTCACCATGCCAGTATTAAAACCATCATTAATAAGTTTGGGGAACACTATTCTTTGGATAACCTACCAGGAAGAGCCAGAAAACCCGGTTCTTCCAACCCGAAACTGGATCAGAAAGTGGAATCTCTAATAGTGAAGAACAAATCAATGTCAATACGTGATTTGGCTAAATAAGCAGGAACGAGGGTCGGAATGATCCAGCGTATCAAGAGGCGAAATCACCTGAAGACCTACAAGAAGCAAAAAATCTCGAAAAAAAAGTTTAGAACAAAAGAAGCGAGCAGCAATAAGGGCCCGGAAATTGTATTCGCGTCTTTTGCAGTGTCCGGATGCATGCGTTTTGATGAACAATGAGACTTATGTAAAGCAGGACTCAAAAACCCTTCCAGGTCCACAATACTTTACTGTCGTCGTTGGGGAGGGTGTGCGCGATACGGACAGGTCGATTCAAGTGGAGAAATTCGGTCGAAAGGTACTGGTATGGCAAGCAATATGTTCCTGTGTTTTGAAGTCAACCATTTTTAACACTACCGGAATTATAAATGAAGAAACCTATCGATCTGAGTGTCTCCAGAAGAGATTGCTGCCTTTATATAAGAAGTATAGTACACCTCCATGTTTTGGCCGGATTTAGCGTCGGCTCACTATGCGCAAGACTGGCTTGCGGAAAAGGGTATAAATTTCGTTGAGAAAAATATCAATCCACCAAATTACCCTCAGCGTCGACCCATCGAACGTTACTGGGCAATTGTGAAGAAGGTCTTCAAGAAGACTGGTAAGGCAGCTGGGAACATGCAGGAGTTCAAAAAAATTTGGGCTCAAGCGTCCAAACATGTGATACAACACTTGTCCGGAATTTGATGAAGAGCGTTCGATCAAAAGTTCGAAAATTCGTGAAGGAATAACCTAAAGGCTATAGCAGGATAAGCATGTGAAATCTGCCCCCAAAGGGAATTCATATTGTTATATCACATTCGAAAGGTTATAGACTGGAAACAATTTTCTCAAAGTTTCAACCCTTTAACTGCCATATTGACGGAGCTAGGGTGGTTCTATTAATTTTTATTTTATTTGATTTTTGAAGAAACTACTCCTCCGAAAAATTTGAAAAAAATCAGGCATATTTAAGGCATTATGGGGATGCTTTACAATTTTTTTCAAAATTTTTGAAGATGTATTTCTTTCATTAAAAATACTAGAAAATTTTGAAACATATTTTTTCTCTCTTCCAATTTTTGCACCACCCTGGATTTTTTAGTGATAAATAAAGAATTTTTGGACATGTTAAAATGGTATGTTTTCATATTTTTTAAAAATGTGGACGACCAAAATATTTGATTTTGTCTAAAAAATCAATAACAGTCGATCATGCGTTCCCATCAAATTCTGAGAGAAGGAAACGCATGGTGCTTTATCTTAGCAGTTTCTAGTAGTAGTCGACCATGCGTTCCCATAAAGTTCTCTTAAAACGGAAACGCATGGTGCTTTGTTCTAGTAGTTTATGATGCAACTCAAGCGCAGGGCTTAGAAATCACAGTAACGAAAAGAAGGAAATGAGTATCAACCTTTGCATAATACATATACGATCATACTTCGGGTACAACCTAGAAAGCTACAAAGCGAGAACTTACTGGTATGTGGTTTATATATGAATGGTAGTAATATATGAACGTTGCGAGTATCACACATATGCAGTTCGGTTACGGTAGTCAAGAACTAGAGCGGGTGACTGTATATAATTCGATGATTCGATAATGTTTCATGAAATGGTCAAATCGTTTTGCACTGTTGGGTCTCGTACAACGCGGTTTTCTTTTTGCCAGCTCTGTACATTTCACTAAATACATAGCGAGTTGAAACAGCAGTGAATTTAATTTTTTCTTTTTTATATTGGTGTCAAACAAAAGTGGCCACTGATGAAGGTTGGAATCGATTTCTTATAATTGTTTTTCCATAAATACTTTTATTTCTTAAGGCAATTTACATAAGTTGTTCTTCGTCGTAGCATCACTTTTACATAGAATTCTTATCCTAATATAATACTAATATAGTCACAACAATTTGAGTTTAATAAAGCATATTCCTCTCATTTTTTAAATATCATATTATTTGAACCAAACGATGAACTGCTATAAATTATAAAATAAGCTGAAATTTTTATACATTTTGTTGTTGATTGTTGTTGGAGTTTTTTATCAGCACATCATTTTTAATAAAATTTTGCTATTGGATGAACTAATGGACGCAGTAGGAGTCAGAATTAAGACTCAAAAGGGTCAATTATTAAATTGAAACTTCAATTGTCTTCATGAAATGATTAAGAAGTTCCATGTAAGAAAGGTCACGAAAAAGTTTCTGAAAATTATTGACTGTATTATTCATTTAAATAGGAAATGGGATAAAAATGTTATAAAAATACATTGCTGTTTCAATGCACACATTTTCTCTCTGATTCTTTTCGTTTATTCTATAGAATTATCATCGTCACTTGGTAGCTGTCCTGATTTAAGCATTTCTGACAATATTTTCGCCGGCCTCACAATTCTGGATAAAAACCGAGCATAAGGAAAGGTAGTGAATAATGGCGGCCTCATGTGAACAGCAACCAACAGTTCTATTGCCAATAACGCATTCACAGCAATGGCGCTGGATTCCCAAATATCCAGTCGAATTTGTAGTGTACTCGATATAGTACTTGTAAGCTTTTAAAAATGAGACTTATTACCGGCCCGAATAGCTTTTTTGTGATCTGTGTGTCTCAATTGGGTCATCTCGTGATAAAGCTTTAAATCCAAAATTTCTTAGCAGAACATCCTTTTCAAAAGCTTCTATTTCAGAGCTACGATATTCCGATACTTGTTGCTCTCGTTCCAATCCAAGGATTGATAATATTATCTTATTAGAACTTCCCGTTCGCAATTTGAACAAAATTATTAAACCTGTAAAAACCTGGAAGCGTTCCTCTGAGAGTGAAAATCACTTACTGAGTTAATTATGTATTTTCAGCTATTTTCTGGAAAATATGGAGCTTTCTACACAATATACCCAAAAATTAAAGAGATCGACTCAGCGAATCAAGTTTTTTAATAGACATGGTCGATAAATGCTTGACTTGAAATTATGCAAAGGTTATAACAAAAACGAAAAATAACGCATCACTATTTTTTATATCTGTTGTTGTTTCAAATTTTAGAATAAATATAAAAATATATAGCGCTATCAGTCTACAAACCATGAAAACCATCATGAAGATATTCGATTGACGTTTTCAAACACAAAATTCCAACTTTATCTTTATCATACATTTTGCCAGAAAACTATAGACATCCCTCGATAACATACCTTTATGATAACTTTTGACACTGTAATAAAATTTTCATTCTTTCTTTCATTATTCTTTCTTTACATCCATCAGCAACACGTAAAAAACTGACACCCGCTCTAGTTCTTGACTGTCATAACCGAATTTCATATGTGTAATACTCGCGACGTTCATGTATTACTACCATTCATATATAAACCACATACCAGTAAGTTCTTGCTTTGTAGCTTTCTAGGTTGTACCCGGAGTATGATCGTGTATGTATTATGCAAAGGTTGATACTCATTTCCTCCTTTTCGTTACTTTGATTTCTAAGCCCTGCACTTGAGTTGCATCATAAACTACTAGAACAAAGCACCATGCGTTTCCCTTTTAAGAGAACATTATGGGAACGCATGGTCGACTACTACTAGAAACTGCTAAGATAAAGCACCATACGTTCCCTTCTCTCAGAATTTGATGGGAACGCATGGTCGATTGTTACTTATTTTTTAGAAAAAATTAAATATTTTGGTCGTCCACATTTTTAAAAAATATGAAAATATACCATTTTAACATGTCCAAAAATTCTTTATTTATCTCTAAAAAATCCAGGGTGGTGCAAAAATTGGAAGAGGGAAAAAATATGTTTCAAAATTTTCTAGTATTTTTTAATGAAAGAAATACATCTTCAAAAATTTTGAAAAAAATTGTAAAGCATCCCCATAATGCCTTAAATATGCCTGATTTTTTTCAAATTTTTCGGAGGAGTAGTTTCTTCAAAAATCAAATAAAATAAAAATCAATAGAACCACCCTAGCTCCGTCAATATGGCAGTTAAAGGGTTGAAACTTTGAGGAAATTGTTTACAGTCTATGACCTTTCGAATGTGGTATAACGATATGAATTCCCTTTGGGGCAGATTTTACATGCTTATCCTGCTATGGCCTTTCATCCGGTTTTCATTATGCTCAAGTTTAACATCGTACAATAAAGGATCAATTTTTAGTTTGAATAAAATATCGATTTTTATCATAATTTGAAAGAAAAATTTGTGGATAGCTTATTTTCGGTACATTCTTTACAACATGAACGAGTTCAGCACCTTACATCATCAACCCCAACAAATTAAACGGTCAGGGTAACCAAAATTCTCAAAAAGCTAATTGCGAAAATTCACAGGCATAAATAGGGAACACGAAAGACTTGTGCCTCAATATTCAAAACAATTTTTTTTTTACTTTTTTATTTATGACTTCTGGTCAGTCAGTAATTTTTACTTTTTTCGGTATTTTAAGGATATCAAACTAACTAGAGATTATAAGAGGAAAAAGAATATGAAATCATAGAGCCATAGTACTCAAGGAAGAGCAGGGATGTGAAGAATAAAGTGCGGAAAAGTGAGACGTGACAAGGGTCATTTAAGTAAGCAGAAGGCTTCTCGTATCTAAACTTTTACCTTCTACCAGAGGAGTCGAACTTAGGCATCTTAACGATACGAGTCATCGAGGATACGTGAAGGCATTGGTTTATGTGAAGAAACGATTGACAAAGTGGTCGAAAATTTGACTCCCAAAATAACTTTTGTGAAAAATAGTCGTGGCGGCCATGTGCCCGAAATAATATTTAAATGTCAAATGCCAAGAAATTAGCTACCAAATAAAAAAATTGGCCGTTTTATAATTCCACTTATGTTTCATTTAAATTTCAAATCTGGAAGCTATATTATAAATCGACGTTCAACTAGAAAGATCTTGGAATGTTTATTTAGTACAAAGTTGTTTCTTCAGATTGACGTTCGGTGCTCCTCACCACTGGATCGATACAATTCGCTGAAAACTACGTAATATCTATCATTTCTCCGACATTCTGTCACCTGCGTTCCGACTTGTATCAATTTCTACGTTATTTTTTTTCATCCAATTCGAATACAAAACCATTTATCTTTCCATGGAAATAAAACTGCACAAAAGTTGTTCTCTGCAGAACTCATTTTTAAAACGCCACGTTCACTGCGAAACCGAACCTGACGGAAAGGAAAATTAATCAGTTCTGCTGTGTTGCTATGCAAGATGCTCCTTTAAATTAGATATCGATCCAGTCGCTTTCACCTTTTTTGTATTGGTGTAAGCCAGTTCGTCGTAAAAAATTAGAAAATTGGTTCTTTTCTGTACTTGTCAAATTCACTCGTTTAACATTGCATTCTCAATCTATTTTCCCTCAAATCAGCTAACAAACTAGTAATTATAGTGCTGTGATAGTCAGGAAGTCGGTAATTTTGAATTTTGGAATATTGGTTTATGTATGGCGGTTTTTCATGCGATACCATATGCAACATTCATTTTTTTTGTGGCTGATCGAAAATTAAATGTTGCTTTAAGACTCAAACCAGGTTTTTATAGCATAACTACTCTTTTACAAAACAAGACTTGCTTCAATCAACCTAGTGATTTAATAATGCGCGTCTTATCTACTGGTGAACGAGTTGTTTTAAATAGCGGAGTCGGTTTTTCCGCTGCATCATATTCATTTAAGAACAATCGTTTTCATTTAGATTGGCATCCAATCCTCAAGCGGCAGACCTTTTTAAGATGTTTAGGGCTCGTTTTTCTCCAGAAGAACTCAATTGTCGCATTTCTTCTTGTCTCAAATGTAGACAATTGTCTACAAAGTTTTCTCTTAAATCTAATTCATTTTCACAGAGTTTAGGTTGTCCAATACCACGAACAACTTTCAGAATCTTTTTTTCCGGGAAACATCTCCTCAAGTGGACCTTAACAGGATGTTTCGCGGTTCTTTGAAACAATTTTTTGGTGGATCGTGGCAAACCTGATTATAGGAAGAGAGGATAACATTGCACCATTTATGATTCAAATAATCTCTGAACCGTTCGAAAAGTTTTTGAGCTTGTTATTATCTCAACATTGGTTTTTATAGAGTGCTTCGAAATTTCGAATTGTTTGCTATTAAATGCCTACGAACCTTTCCATACGTAATTCAAGGTATGCCAGGTAATAATGCAAGATTTTGTGAAATACATGTTGATTGTAAATAGAAAGTTAATGATATTTTAGTGGCAGTCTTCGAAAGCTATGTAGTTTTCCATCTTTCCAACGACTCACGAATACCACGTCGGAAGCACTGGTCATCTTTCAAAACAATTCAGTCGTGGAGCTATTTCCCACATTTCAATAACCAGTGACCAATTGCAAGTGCGTGAGACATCAATGAAAACGAATAAAAGTTGGAATGGGCCAAGTCTGAGAAATATGCAGGTTTCGCCATTCCAATCTAATTCTAGATACTATGCTTTTGATTGCAAAAATTACGCTGACCGTTTTTCACTTGACCTACACAAAAAACTACTTGAAAGCATGAAGCGTACGTGCTACACATCTTAGAAATACGTTGAGAGCGAATTAGAAACAATTGTCAACTGATTCATTATGACGAGTCAAAAAGGACAATACAACCATTTTGCAAGAAAAAAAATCTCAGCAATCTATTTCACCGATCGCGACATTACGATCACACTCTTATGTACCTGGCTGTACGTATAAAATATTTCAAACTGGACACATAACTATCAATGTTCAACGGTTATCGGTCCCATAATACCTCTGCAATCGATCCCCGTGGGCCAGTATAACCAAAGTCGCTGCGGTTGACAGTCAACTAACAAGACTTAGAACTGGGATCCGGGTAAAAATCACTTAAAAATGATTAGGCATCTCATTTTAATGTAAGTTTGTGTAAATCACTTTAGTTATTTTTAATAAAAATAAGTGAGTTGTTCCAGCAATTCTACATCCTTTTTATGGAGAAAGCAAAATGCTGTTGGCACCCAAATGCATTGAAAATTCAACACTATGCGAACTGAAGCCGATTTATAACGTACGACGATTTCGAATATCCAATATGAGTCTAGAGACCGTCAAAGGAAAAAATATTATCAATGATTACGAGAATTTATGATAACAGAAGAGAAACTTTTCGACCCAATTCAATAAATTCTTTTCATTTCTCTAACCTCAAAAATGACAACTAATTGTCACCTTTATAATGGTTTCTTAAATAGGAAAGCGGTTTTATTGCATCGGTTTGTTGTTGTTATTTTTTTTACAGAAATAGTGTGAAAATTGGGTATTTTCTCAATATAACAAGAAAATGTGTTAGAGCTTTCCAAAATTCTCTAGTAAAACTAGTCCAATGGGGCTCCAATTCCTCATATTAAAAATGGCTCAACAATGAGTTTGTTGAACTAAAGAAATGGCGCGCGGTTCAATGGTTTGTTTAAAAATAGGCAAATGAAAGTCCCGAATCGGCCTCCCCTCTGGACTTCATCGGACCAAAGGTTCAACGTATTGGATCAACGTAGGACTATAAGGTGCGCCATCTAGACAGGACCTAGTTAAATGTTTAATAATTTCATCATTTTCAGCCGATTTTGAAAAATGAACAATGTGAGTGTAGGGTATTCAATTTCATTCATTGACAATTCACTCAAAATACAACATAGAATCCATTAAACACACAACTGTCCTGGTTTGGGCATTTTGCATTGTATTTGACAACATTTTCGGTGTAGTAGCAGCAATTTCTTGATATAACTTTTTATTTCTTCAACAGTCTTCGGTTTGCTGGCCTTACACTTTAAATAGCTCCAGAACGAATTGTCTTCGCGGAAGGCACCGAATGTCTTCCATATTTTTAACAATATGTACGCATATTTTCGCAATGGAATGATCATTTTGAATGTACATCGCTACAGTTTCTGCCTGTGTTTTGGCGTTAATCGATTCACGATTGAAATAACAAAAACTAATGTCTCCGAATCTAGCTGATTTGTCAAAATGGTGGAGTTCTTCAACATTTCAGTAGGTCTTGTTTAGATAGCGCTCCCTGTATAAATTAAGCAATTTTTTCAACGTTTTGAATTATTCATGATCATTATGAAAGCATGAAATACAGACATATACATGTGGGTTTTTATTTAAGTGGAACTCATCATGTTTTCCACGCAGAGATGTAAATAAAAATTCTAGTGAACATATCAGAAAGTGAGGTTTCGATTAATAGTAGTATTCCTCCTACTGATTTGAAATATTCCTACGCATCGGTTAGAACAACTGAAACTATTTTCGTTTTCGCTTGAGAAAACTAAAAATGGCCCAGGGCAGTTTTATCTAACAAACAATTTTCACGGAACTGTGTTTGCTTCGCACTTAGCAACGGGGGTTTGAGCAAACCTGATATAAAAACCAGGTTCGGAACTTACTCGATTTTCAGTTCAACAAAGTTAAAACTAGGTTCGAAACTAGCTTCAAACAAACGGTTTGACAACAGTTAGGATGGAAACTGGGTAAGGTTTGGCATCAAGCGCAAACGACATATGTCTTTGCCTGCTATAAATCCAATGATTTTAGCAATTCTGGTTTACTAAGGTTGCTGTCAGAGTGAAAGCGTCACGCGATGCGTCTAGGCGCGCGTGCGAGCTACTTGCATTTGATCAAAGCAAAGAGTGAATGCGATGCGAAAACAATACATCGCATTGAATCGCTTCGCTTCGCTCCGCGTTCCGCGCTCACTCTGACATCAACCTAAGATTTCTCTTACAGAGACGATGGTGGTTCAAGGAGTAAGTGACATCGATTGCAAAGCTTTGTTCGGATTGATCCATCAAAGTGAATGGAAAACTGTGATATCGAACGAATCTATACTGCCCATGCTCGCGTATCAGTCCCGTATGGGTTCTGGCCACTTTTAGGTTATCCCGACGGATAACGTCTATTTTTACCCTACTTTCAGAAATTGTCGAGTCTGTCCCATATGGAAAGTACTAGCATATCTGTCCCACGCATTAAAAATCACGCTTTAGTAACTAAAAATGTATAGGTTGCATTAATGTTTTTCTGGCCACTGTACCAGTATATGCATGCAAAAGTTTAGATAATGTACGATAAACTATCCTTGAATCGATCTTTGGATATATCCGGTACGATAATTCTTCTTGGATATCTTGTGTTTCGATCTCAGTTCCTCACCAAAATAGCTGCTTTCAGAATCAAACTTATTGCTACCATTTATACTCCCAATGACATCCTCCGAAGTATCAACTATTGAAAAAGAGCATCAACTATCTTTTGTCATAACTTTAACCAAAATCAGATTAAAACAAAACAAAACCTTGGTATTATATTCCTGTAGTGGAATTTGACCTTCTGTTTCAACAGACTTCGCAGCCGATTCAGAGTGTACAGAACCATTGCATGGCTGGTGCTATGATCCTACTGACACTATGAATCTTTCCAGGTCGGGGCTCGAACATACGACAACTGGTTTGTAGGACCAGTGCTCTATGCATTAAACCGCCAACCCGGGGATATAGGCATATGTGAATATTTCAAATTGAAATTATCTAGAACGCATTGTGCTGAACGAGTGATTTCAGAATATTTCTGTCGGGTGTTGGTGGATTTGAAACCTACAAAGTCTTTGTTTGAGCTGTCTTCCGCGAAAGAGTTTCCACCATACAATTTAATTGCATCAAAACCTGACTTAATTATATCGAACGATTGAAAGTTTTACACGAATGGAAAATCATACATCAAATTTGGCCACGTGCGAGAGAAGCATAGTATTCTAAGATAGGACCGGCATGCAAGTATTTTTTCGTTCGTTAACCACCTAGAGGTGTAATGATGCCTTTCTCATATTACTTATATTTTCAAAAATATAACTAGGAGATTCTGCGAAGAAATATGTTTTTCAATTTTGAAAAACATAAAAAATTTTCTTTGGAAATAAAATAACATAACCTTTTCAATTTGTAAACAGTTAAGTTAATAAGAATTTAATTGAAAGCATCGTTATTATGATCTTTTATAAACACTAACAAGTAGGTACAAATTGAATAAAAGAATTAGAAATTTACATTTTTTTCACCTGAAAACTATAAATTTTAATGTGCCACGCTATACGAAATTGAACAAAGCACGCTGCGAACGGAGCAAAGTCGCAAGTACCGTCGTGTACTAGTTTTGCATCGTCATTTTGAATGACGATTTGAACGTTTTGACACTCATCACCCTATACTTTCGGAAACCGAAAGTCGGAGCAGGATGAAATTGCACAGTATATTTAAAGACAATGAGAGCTTTAATTTGAATCATAATTCGTGAAAATCGGTATAACCGTTGCTGAGAAATCGAGGAGAGTTCCGTTTTTGGAGATTTTCTTCACTACTATCGGTGCTTTCGGATGCAGAATCCGAGGACTAGTAATCCCAAAGTAGTTTTATATATTCACTAACTAATAAGATCTATGAATGAATGAAAAAATACTCATGAAATTGTAAATTTTCGCTAATCGCACTGTAATACCGGAACCGGAAGTCGGATCTGGATCAACTATTCGGGATCTTTTTAAAGAATTTTAAGACCTTTTATTTCCTTTAGTTTGTGAAAATCGGTTAAGAAACTTTCGAAACTTAAGTTTGCACATATACCCTTGTAATTACGGAACCGGAAGTTGGATCCAAATAAAATTCAAGAAAATTGTATGAAACTATAAGACCTTTCATTTGAATTTAAGTTTGTGGAAATCGGTGCAGCCATCTCTGAGAAAATTTAGTGACATTATTTGTCACATACACACATACATACACACACAGAAATTTTGTGATCTCGACGAACTGAGTCGAATGGTATATGACACTTGGCCCTCCGGATCTTGGATGTAAAGTCGGTTTTCACAGCGATTACATATCCTTTTTATATTAGAAAGGCAAAAATGCCATATTTCATTCCAGATGCAAAGTTTATAATATAATCTATGTATGTGATTCAATAGTATCACGGATCAATCATCATAGTGACGGTAAAAAGCGAATTATTTCGAAATATGTACTCATCTTTTTCCCAACTTGTCGATTTTCAATATGGGACTGATTTGCAAGTATAATATATATTTTTGCTAATGTTTCAGTTTCGATTGGAACACCTCAGGGGAATTCGCAAAAACAACTGTTCATTGAATAGAGATAGGAAAGTTTAATTTAACAAAATCTACAAATCCTATTTAGCCTGTAATTTCGTATCCAGAAGTAGCATCAACAACATATTTAGGAATTCCGTATGGAACTGTATGACTTTTCCTTTGAACCTATAGGTTTGTGGAAAACGATTTGGATATCTTGAATAAAAGTGAGTGAAATCATTTTTGCAGGTTTTTTATGTGGAACACATATTTTTTTCTATGCAAATTAGAAGTTCAAGGGCAAATACTAGTAGAAATGTGGACAGCTTTTGAACACTTACAGCTGAGACAGTTTAGTTTCAATCAGTAATATTATTTCATCAATTGATAGAAAATATTTCTACGTAATGATTTGAGTGTTTTTTTTTTATGATTTGAGTGTTCATAGCCATGTATTTTTAATTGTAGGTATATCATTAGAATGTATAGCTTGAAATTAATAGCTACCAGAGTCCTATTTTGTCTGCTAAAAATCTCCGACTCCGAGTGATGTATCAATGGGAAGACATGGCTCTGATTGGTCAATCAATGCAAACGCGAAGTTGTAAGGAAGCATACGAATCAATAAATATACGCGAAAGGTTTCAGTAGTGCGTGTAGCATGCTAGAGGTAGGTTGTTGCTAGACAGCAAGACAAAAAGTGCCATAAAACGATTTGAAGCGTTAATTGGTATGCTCTGATTTTGTGTCATGAGAGTTCGGATAAGATTCAGTGTTATGTCGTTTTCGCCTGAGAAATTTGCAATTACTTCAGGGGAAAATTTAAGTGCTTAAGATTAATTTATTATTTATATAAGATGAACTCGATTAATAAAGACACACACATACATTTGCTAAGTTCGTCGTGCTGAGCCGAATGATATATGACAGTTAAAAAGTCGCTTTTCACAGTGATTGCATAGCCTTTCTATATAAGAAAATCAAAAATAAATTAAAATTTATTCATAGCGCATAAAATGTATGCGCTATAAATAAATTTTAATGAGACCGCTCGCTCAGGCTGAAAATATAATTTATTCAATTATAAACTAAGGCGAATAGAGTTTATTCTTGACTCCCATTACCGACGTTTTTCGAATTCATACAAACAACCTGAAAGCTTCGTGTAGTTTGACGATCTATTTCAAAAAACATCGAACGTTTAGAACTTTTATCGTTCTGTTCCACAATAATAGCTGGAACGTCAGCATGGGGATTATTCTTGTAGCATATATTTAAATCAGTACAAGTGATTCTATTCAGTGTTCTAAAATATGGCTACGACATGCAGAGAAATTAACAATTGTTAGCTTCGTGATAAAGTGATAAGTGAGTGATAGCAGACTAGGTACCCTAACATTGCATAGATAAACGAGTAAAATTTTCTTTATTTTGTCCACATTAATTATTTATTTCAACAATGATCACAGTTTTGAAATTCGGTTGAAACGATAAACAGTTCATTAAGACATTCCTTTATGCTCTTCAAAGCGAATGAAGTCTGCATCGTCAACGCAATATTTCATCAACTATTTCTTCGGGCGCCTCGTGTTAAAGTGTCTCATTTTTGGTTTTCCTACTCCGTCTATGAGGATAAGTCGGAAAAACTTTTCGATAAACTATTTACTAAGCACAAAGAAAAGTTATTTTCTTTGTCGACTTCAATGCAATTTACGAAGCAGGGAAGCATAATACAGTCTACCTCCCCATTTATTTAGACCGATGTTCATTAGCTGTTAAGATAGTTTTCTTACTACGGTTGACAAATTTAGAAAATGTTTGGTCTTACGGCAGATCGGTCCAAGAAACAAATTTGCTATACGATACGCTTTAAATGTAATTAGGGTAAGTAAAATGTACCAGTCTGTTGTATATAAGGAAATAATAATCAACTCTTCTCTGCGCTTTTTTCTAACATTTAGGCTAGTAGTCTTATGCAGAATATTTTTATTGCTTGAGTAGTTACTGATATCAACAATGAGAAACAAGCAGTAAATCATATGCAGTTTTAAAACAGAACATGTTTCGATTATAATACATATATTTGATGATCATTCAGAATAATATGTAGTCGTGTTTATTTTGTTTTTGAAAAACCGGTTGTAGCATTTTCTTTGGTGTCGAATAATTGTTCGTACATAAATTGCATTTAATATACAGTAAAAATAATATGTATGTCCATATGATTTGCGATCGTTTCCTTTTTGTAGTACTGCTTGTTTATACTCTGGGAGATAGACTACTCGGTAAAACAATTCTGGTCTATCCGGTGAAATTCGACTTTTACTTCAGTGATATGTTCAAGACGCTGGTCCTAATAATGGTTTCCGAAATGGTTTTCTTTTAAGTTCCCAAAAACACGTCTAACATAGTTGGTTGCAAATAACAGAAGTGAGCCTCTAGCTCATTTATTCAGATTCTCACAATGACAGCAATGTTGCGCGCTGCGCTGAAGTGTTGCTGAATACACTCTAAAGTGTAACTAAGTATAATTTAATTTAATTTAATATACACTATTCAGTTTCTTCGCCGGTTTATTATTTGGTTGATTTTGAGGATTTTGTCAATAAGGAAACTGCGAGACTCGATGATTTCTCCGGGCTTTGGTTACATCCTGATTAATTTTAATTTTTTTCATTTAGAATATTGACAATCGAACTTTTCTTCGTCCTTCTTGCAAAACCAGGCAAAATTTGGATTCTGTCGAGGTAAAAGTATTCTGCATCGATTAAAACAAGTAGTCGTATAGAACTGAACCTTGACTAAGCTATCAACACCACCAACGCAACGTCATTGTGTGAGTGAACGTGTCGAAAAACGGTTTGCTGACACAAAAGCATTGTTTCAGTCAAAGAAACAACAAGTGGAACAAAAAATGTTGTACAAAATTGTAAAAAATCCTCCAATGATGCATCACGTCATGACCAAATCAGTAGGATGCATTGTTCGAGAGTAATAGCCTGTAATTCCAATACATACACACGCCGGCAGCTCAGTCAGCGGCGATGAGGAAAAAAACGTCCCGGATAGTCCCGTCCCGGTCGTCCCGGTGTAGTGCGAACAGGTTATAATCAGTGCATTTACACACGGAACGACCGAAATTAGCTCTGCGCCTAATTCGTATTACTGTTTTTGAATTAGTTGATTTTAACAAAATTTCCAAAATAACTATAAAATTAGTTAAAATTGAGAATTTATTTGCTGAAAAAAACTCTTATTTTTAGAGAATGTGTTTAGTTGGCGAATATTCTGGACACAAACCAGCAATATCTCAATCCAACACGAAATTCTCATTGACAACTAATTTTGTTTTTAAAATCAGAAAATTTGTTTCTATTTATCTATCACCAGTTTGTTAGCCACAAAATTCATGAGAAGTGTCAAAACAAAACAATCCAATAAAAAGCTAAAAGGGACAGTCTTGTTGAAACTGCTTGCAAATTGTTTAGATGTTTTACGCATGTGTTACGATATATCCATATATAAATTTCTAAACCGGTATGTAAAAATGACGTAAACTGTTAGTGGAAAGTGTATTTATTCAGAATTTGTGCGCATTTGAAGCGATTGTGCGTAATAATGTTTTTATGCGGAACAGTGAAGTGAGTTTCGAATGTTGCACTCTAATTGTACATGTCAAATGATGTTTTTTGTATCTTCCAACCTTCCGGGCCACGCCGTTCGATGTACTACTTGTATTCGGTTTTTATTTTCCGAGTGCTCAAAGTTTTCAGTGAGAGAGTCGATTTCGCGAAGTCGAATGAAGAAAACAGCGATTTAGAAGAAAAATGTTCAAAAAGAAGTTTATGTTTCGTTTATGTCTTTTTCTCCAATACAACATCGTATTTATTCCTGCCAATATAGAAAAGACAATCGCGACTGAAATTTTTTTCGGTAGTAGTGTGCCATCTAGTGGCTAGTAGTCATTACGGTGCGTTATTTCGGCGACAGAGCGCCATATAGCTGCAAATTGCAGAAACCAATTCAACCATTTATGTTGGTTGAAAACAACGTTTTATTTCTCTAATTCAACTAAAAAATTAGTTGAATGGATATGAAGTGTGCCTTAGCTAAGAAATGACAATTGGTGAATTCAACTAAAAAAATAGCCATTTCAATAAATATTTTATTATTATCAAGGAAATTAGAATTAAAAAATCTAAATTAGCAAAAGTAAGATTTTTTTAGTTGTCTCAAAAAATAACTAACTAAAATCAGAAAATCAACTAATTTTTTCGCCAAAATGCTGATATCGGTCTTTCCGTGCAGGATTGGTTATTCTCAATCAGAAGCCTGGATCTGATGGCAAGCGGTGAGACAATACAAAATGCAAACGGAATGCAGTGTTACCTTTGCATAAGAGATGGGATCACTACGACTACGACGCTGTACGACTAATTGGCGACAAAATTTGACTGTGTGGTTAGGGATAATAAAACAAGTGGCAAAGTATACTACAAGCAGCTTTCGGGTCTTTGGTTGTATCCCGCATTACAACATGGCAAAGTTGATGATCATTTCACGGCCAAACAGTTGTCGAAGTTCTCAAAAAAGTATATTATGTGGCATTAGCTTCATAACTACAGGATAAACCAAATACCAAAAGCACACGGGTGTTATGCAGGAAACAAAAGAAAAACATTGTACTGAAGAACAGAAATTCTCTGCATACATCAAAACTTCGTCCAATAGAAAGGTATTAAAAAAATCAAACGTCAAGTTAGATGTATCGGTATAATCCGAAAAAATGTTTTGAAATAAATGGATTGTTAATTGTTCATTTGCTACGACGATTTTATTTTGAGATTTCAGGAATCAGGAAAACTATCGTCATACTACAATGTTTTCTTTGGATAGACTTGGCGGTGACCATATTTCATAAGGCGCAAGAGCCAGAATTTCGTATCCGCTAGTCGTAACTTTTAAGATTTATAGATGCTACATGTAGCATGAAAAATTACATGAACGTTCCTTGCCTGAAGTTCTGGCTCTTTTCTCTTCAATGCTCGCTGCAAACGAATCTTTTGGAATAGATACAATGATTTTTTGATGGTTTAATTGCTTGGAAACAATTCACAATATGCGATATTTTTTGTGATATATAGAAACCAATGGAAGGGGAGCAATAGTTCGCAATTCAATACCCCGTTCGGTGGCACTGTTGTTGTTTGGGACTGAAGCAGAAGGTGTACCGTGGTCCTTGGGGATGAATGATTTCTTCTTTTTCGTAAGACTTGCTTTTTGATGATCGTATGTGATAAGCGTTTTACACTGGATTCCTGTGCCCTGACTAAACGTCACATAAAAAGGTATAGCCTAATGAATAATGCGCAACAATGTTATAACATACCGTTCACTGGTATCCGATGAAAGATTATGCAAACGCTCTCATATAGCATTAGATTCCGTATAAAGTGGTATGTTGTGCTTGACACTTTCATACTCCGAATAGTGCCCGTTGTTTTTTTTTTATTTAAAAGATATTTTATTCAGGTCTATTTGCGTACAAGCTTTACGTGGCCGATTTAGCTGAGTTTTTAGATAAAATTTTTTTGTATTCGATCTCGTTATTACCCTTTTTCTAGGGAGAGAGGAGCTTCCATTTTCCTCCTGCGAGGTTTGAGGGGCAGTTTATTCGTGGTTCGTCTCGTCATCCGTTGCCGTGGTATTGTTGTTGATATCGTTGCTAGTTGCTGTAGATGCGCCTTGTTGCACATTGTTTGCAGTTGCTGGTTGGTTGGATGGTAAGCTGTTAACTGCAGCTGGTGTACTTTGTTCTATAGGGGTTACGTTGGATGGTTTCGTTGAAGGGGATACTTCCCTGTTGTTGGTGACTGTCACAGATGTACTGGGGTTGCTTGGGGTTGGTGTAAAGGAAGCACCGTTGTCCTTTGGTATAGTTGTCTCCTTGTCCGGTTTATCACATGGCTTACCGTAGTGAACAGCTTTTTGGCAATATCGACATGTGGCCATCTGATTGTCATAGGTAACAAGTGATTTGCACGGTATTCTTGTATCCTGACCGAATGTCACATAAGAAGGTATTGGCCTCCTCAAGTGCATGCGTAACAAACGTACGCCATTTAGAATACCGGGGAAAAAATTCTTCCACTTTTCTTTTTCGATAGAGAGAATCTCTCCATATTGGGACATAGTTGCGCGAATATAAGGATCGGGGACGCATGAGGGTAGAACATGCACATGCACTTCTATAGCACTATCTTCCATATATACATAGTGCCCATTGTTATTGTCTTTTGCGAATTGAATTGCATCCAACTCTTTATAAAACTGGATGTAAACATCATTATTTGTATTATTGCATTGAAGTAAATGTACACGTTTAATGTCAATATGCATTTGCTCCTTAAGCAAACCTTCAAGTTCTCGTATCGAAGGTCGAATTTTGCACCGTCTAAAGTCAACAATAATTGTATTCTTTCGTACCGACGGTAGCTTTTGTTCGTTTGGTTCACTCATTTTCGAGGTCTATTGTTCACTACACAATACTGTACTTGGTTTCTTCTGTCCCGAACGTAGGCGGTTTTGTTTTATCGACTGACTTGGATGAGATGTAAACTCGAACTGTAGTGCCCGTTGTTGTTGTTTTGAACTAATTCTATTTAGTTTTGAATGCCTTCAAACAACTTGTAAAACCTAGTAGATTTTTTTATTATTCATAAATACGATTATTTCATAAGGTAATATCCATAAATTTTTCTTAGCCTTATCTTCCAGCAAATGTTTTTTAAGCCCAGCAAATGTTTTTTTTAAATATATCGCATGTCTTGTTACAATCCAAAAGCAGTTATTCGGGACCATAATCTGTAGAACTGAATTACCCCAACGTGATCTGGAATAACTTAAGTGTTCTTGGACTATACTTGGACCTGGATACCTGGATGGCTACAGCGTGACTTCACGCCAGTGCCGGGCGTATTGTAGAGCTCCATCTTCGTCGGTCTTGGGCGATGTTTCTCTAGTTCCTCCGAATGTTTCGGGATTCACTTCTGATTAGTCTGCGCTGATATACAGTGGACACCGCAAATTATGATTTTTAAGAAGCTTCCTCAAAAATGCCTCTTTACCGACTTATTTCTCAATATTTTTCAACGAAAAAATTACAAAATGTTGTCGAATGATGCTTTTTATTACACAAAATATTTGAATTTATTTTGTCAAACGATAGTACGCTGCCTTGAAATCAATAAACAAAAGGTGACTACCTTATGATCAAAGAGAACCGGAATTTTCATTTTAAAATTCCCGCGCTTGTCCAATCGGTAAACTTTTATTCTCTCAACGTTGGCAACACTTTCTGTCAAATTTTGACGCATATCGTACGATTAGTTTTTGTTCGGCATCTATACAAAGTAGTTGCAAATGGATTTAAGTGTTTCGATATGTTGAAAATGTTAGAAAAGGCCTTTGGTGAATCTTTTTTAGGAAAAACACAGGCGTACGAGTGGTATAAACGCTTCAAAGGTGGTCGTACAAGCTTGGATCATGATGAGATCCCTGGCCGCCCAACAACATCTGTTACTGAAGAAAACATTGAACCGGCGAAGCAAATCGTGTTGCAAAATCGTTCTGTACCGATTTGAGAGACTGTTGTGTTGTTGGACATCTCTTATGGATCAGCCGAACATATTTTAACTGATGTTTTGGGTTTGAAACGCGTCGCTTCTCGGCTTGTGCCAAAAAAGCTGAATTTCATTCAAAAACAGCGTCGTGTTGATGTTGGTTGTGATGCAGTTTTTGGCCAAAAACTTAACCAATATCATCAACCAAGCACCGTACTCTCCAGATATGGCCCCGTGTGACTTTTTCCTCTTCCCCAGACTCAAATTGCCATTGCGGGGAACGCGTTTTGAGACCATAGAGACCATAAAAGAGAATTAGCTGCGTGAACTAAAGGCCATACCTTCGGCGGCCTATGAAACTTGTATGGAAAATTGGATCAAGCGTTGGCATGCATGTATTGCCGCAGGAGGAGAGTACTTTGAAGGTAATAATAAAGAAATTCATTAAAAATTGAAATTTTGCGTTTTGCCTTTCTCGTTTAGAAAGGGATCCGACTTCCGGTTCCGCAGTTACAGGGCGATGAGTGTCAAAGTTATCAAATCGCCAAATAGAGTGACAATAAGTACAACACCGAAAGAAGAAGAAAACAAGAAACGAACAATGTGTGCTTTGTTTTATTTCGTACACGTTGTGTAATTTTAATAATAATAATAATAATAATAATAATAATAATAATAATAATAAATATAATAATAATAATAATACTAATAATAATAATAATAATAATAATACTAATAATAATAATAATAATAATAATAATAATAATAATAATAATAATAATAATAATAATCCTATTACATATTTTATGCTGTTTAGCTTGACTTACATATGCAGAAGCAACAGAAACGCAGGTTAGTTTCGTTTGTTAGATTTAGTTTAATTGGTTTAATCGAAATAGAGCATGAGATAGTAAGTATAGGTTTAACTACGTTCAAAACTGTTCCAATTTGTAGGTCATATTTGTTGGTAGTAAACGAACCAACTACGGCTATTCCGTTTATCTGAATCCGGTTTCGGAAGAATTGGAAATAGTGATCAAAAACTGCAAAAAGGATCTCATTTTCTTTTCTTGGAAATGGCCAAATCGATTTTAACAAACTTATAGGTTCACAAGAAAAGTCTTACAGTTTCATACGGAATTCCTTAATTTGTTGTGGATACTACTTTCGGTTCCGGAACTAGAGGGTAAACAGGATTTGGCTAACCCCTAAATGAGAATTTATAGAGTTTGTGAGATTAGATCCGAACAAATTATCAGTTTTACAGTACAGTTTTTTGCGAATTTCACGATTATATTTATGATGTAATGAGTAATATGAGAAAGGCATCATTACACCACTAGGTGGAATAAAATAAGTTTTTAAATAAAATTCAGGTTCTTTTTTGATCATAAGGTATATCAACTTTGATAAAAATAGAATAAAATAAAGAATATCCGGTTTTTTTAATACCAAATGCATCAATATCCGTCAGTGTTTTGAAGTTAAAATTTTTTGGAAAAATATTTGATGAAATTTCCAACCCGAGCGTTTGAAGTTAATTGTACTGAAGGTAAAGTACACACATACATTAGAGCTACGAATATCACACGTGCGTGGTTATTTCCAGTCCTTAGATACTCAAAATTTCAAAGCAACCAATGCTGTTAATCAGATTTAAACTGTTTCTGGTTTTGATACTAGTTCGAAATTTTTGTGAATTCATCAACTAATGAGACCAAATTTATAACAGAACTTGCTAAAAATATAAGTTTATTTTATAAACCTGTTATTGCTTGAAAATCTAGAAGTTTCCTGATTACATAGTAACCGGAGCGTATATTCATTTTCGTCTTCTTCACGTTTCGCCTTCAGCTCATCAGTGCTATATCAGGTCAAATTTAGCAACCATTGCCACCAAGCAGCTCAACCTAAAACCGCAGAGCACTCATTTTAGAATAAGAACGTCTTAAGGGGCGGGTAGGGTCTAACAGTTTTGAATAATCATTTATTATTTTCTTTATATTTTTTTATAGTAAAGCATTTTAAGAATATTCTGTGAAATTTTCAAGCCTATTGGAACGAAACTCTGGAAGTTATAGACCTTTATCTATGGCTATCTCATTCTGCGAAGAAGCAAGAGCTCGGCGCACAGACAATAGTTTCCTACTTCGATTGACTTTAAAAGTTGACAAAAAATTCTTGAAATGTTTCATTATTATAAATTATAAAAGAAAAAATATGACTTTTTGAAAGTGTTAGGTCCTACAAGCTCCCTTGAGTAATAAATTGTTTCCATTGATTTTATAGACAAAAAAACATTGAATGCGTTTTTCTCGAAAGCAGGTTTTGAAAGTCCGTGTCCATCGTCATTCAAAAACTACTGCACCAATTCTTTTCAAATTTTGCACACACTTTCCACATATAAAAATCTAGACCCCTATGTTTTACAGCTACAAAATAACGGATTCTTTCGTGAAAAATTGAAGTTTGCACTTTGAACAACCACCAAAAATTTTAAAAAATATATATAAAAAAAAACAAACAGAAATGTTATAGTCTAGAAAAACTTCTACTCTAACTCTGCTGCGTTCATTTGTTCACTTCTGATTAGTCTGCGCTGAGATACAGTGGATACCGCAAAACATGATTTTTAATAAGCGTCTTCAAAAATACCTCTTCACCGACTTATTTCTCAAAAGTTTTGCACGAAAAAATTACAAAATGTTGTTCGAATTATGCTTTTTATCATGCAAAAAATTTTATTTTATTTTGTTGAACGAGAGTTCTGGAAAAAAAATTCGCTAAAATGATGATTTTTTCATAGTTTTGACCCTACTCCCCCCTTAAGCTCTAATGTGTCAAAGGCAAATGAAAATAAATACGAACTTACTTCACAAGCCGGTTACTCTGTAACCAAAAAGCCTCTTAATGTTCACATTCTACGGCACCCCGTCAGTCAGCATTCGTTTCCATTCCAGTCATCTGAACATATTGTACCACGATGCAGTATACTAAAATTTTACATAAGTAGTGTAAACTTTGCGTCTACTTAGTGGATTTAGTTGAACTGCTAGTTGGCAATGGCAGTTAAACCTAAACTGTTTCAGTGTTTAATAAAATCAACATGGTATTGCATAAGGTGAAAATTTTAATTCCAATAAAAAGAAACCAATGATGTCAAAGTTTGGGCAGTATTTATAATGGCAACTCAAATAGAAACAAAAGAATGCCACATACCACCCTACCCATCATCCAATGGGCCCGAAAGGTAATTCCATTTCAACATTTATATTGGTGCCATCGCTATGAACAAGTTCGGTCCCAACGGTTTGCGTGCGTGAAGCAAATCTCTTGATTTAAATACCGAAATGAACTCAGAGACAATTTTCCAGCGTAACTTCTGTTTGAAGATGTGAAGTTTCTTCAAACCCACGAAAGAAAATAACGTTCCTTTGAAAAGTACACACTTTTCAACACGCATTTTGATGCTGTGTTTGCCTTGTACCGTGTACTGTGTCTGTCGCAAGAACACTACAAGGCTGCATTTATAATGTCTGGTGAGCTTTTCTCCATTCACTACGTGAAAATATGAATAAATTTGCATAAAATGAATAATGCAGAAAACATCAGTCATTTGCCGTCGGCGATTATTTTACCGCTAAGAGACAAGGTGTGAAGCACCAGAAACATTGTTACAAAATAGACATCCTGAAATATGCTAAGCAAGATTAAAGGCAAACGAGTAATTTCATGTATATAAATGTAATGTTGCTCTGCAGCCGGTACATTAGTTTCAAGTGACAGGTAGAAGAGACAGAGAGAGAGGATACCAGTGGGAAAACAGGGATAGTTTTGCACAATAAAATTATCTTACATGAACTGAATCGCCTCGTTCCCTCACTTTTGTCGTAATTCTGTACTAAAAGTTTATCTACAGAAATGTGAGCAAGTATTTTTGAATATCCACCTAAATTGTTGAAGAATGCGTTGTTCCGAGAAAAACTTCACTGTTTTGCTTCCTAATTTGGATTACTCCTCCTGGTGGAACTCGAAATCGGCGCAGAGTTAAACTTAAAAAAGTTGGCATTTTTCTAGACATGCAGCAATAACAGACCATACTGGTAAATCAGTTTTTAATTTGTTTTAAAGTATGCAGAAAAAACGACTCCCAAGTATCAAATAAGGTATTGATTTTATAGCAAGTTAGTGGTATAATAAGTGTTCATATCTGTGAATGTGAAATAAATTCAGAGACTCCGTCGTTGAATAATATGTGGTATCGGAAGTGGAAATCAAAACATTCAGTCAATGACACTTCAGTGTTGAATAGTATAGAGTCACTGGTATGAATCTAAGATCGCCAAAATCGGTCCATCCTTGAGACATCGATTGTTCCTCAGTCTCGTCAACTGATATAAATTGATATGGTCTTTCAAAATCAATATGATCAATTTCCATAAGTATGGAAATATGTATATAATTAGGGCAGACCGGGGCTGGTTGGCCGAGTTTCACTTTCGGCATTTTTGTACGCTTTTGGTTAAACTTTCCAACAAACGGTTTATTCTTTTGAGCGCATATGATTTTTTTTTTCATTCCTGAATAAAAGTCCGGGAAATAGTTATTAACAACCAAATGCAAAGACAAATATCAACCAACCAACCCCATGGGCGGAGTATTCTGGCCGAGTTTGAAAAAATATGTGACACATCGAATGCATCAATGGGAAACATTAGTGAAAAACAAGACAGAATACACCATTAAAAAACTTTCCTTCTCACGTTTTGGTTCTAATTATTTTAGACTTAGCTTTGGCAGCATTAGTGAATTTTGTTTAGCTTTCGCTTCTTCTTTTCCCTTCTCCAGCGTGCGCTTAAGTTTGTGTCCTCCAAATCAGCTCGCACACTCGCCTTGGGGAAAGGTCCGACGTCCTCAGGAAAACCTACATCTGCAGCAAATTCTATGCCAATGGACGAATTTTAATCGGGATTGAGTCATCTTCGAAAAAATTCATTCAGGAACTCTGAATGCTAAAAGTTTAATGACATTTGATTCGCAAAATATTGCATCAAATAATCGATAATTTTCAACCATCAATTATCTCAGTTTTCTATCTCTATTTTGTAATAAATTTAACTATTCCTATCTTTCATTTATCTTTTTCCTTCCAATCATTATTGGCATAATATACAATTGCGTTCAAAAAATAGTCAACATGTTTTTTTTTCAATAACATACATTAAAGCACACTGCGTTAAGCTAAAATTAGAGTAAATTAGTGCCTTCAATTTCATGATCATATTTTCCCACTTGTCATCGGTAGAGGCTGGTGGGTTGGAACTTGTATGCTGAATTGGTGACGTTGGTGCCTAATGACGGTGGTACGCATCGATGGTGGTCGCATTCTTCGTGTGGGTCCGCGGGAAACGCCCCCGGGCAATGAGAACCCGGCGGGTTGCCCGCATGTTGATCGTCGACTAGGGCGGCCCTCCGTGGTGGCGAATTTTGCAGAAAAGAAGGAGTGAAACAGAGAGAAATAAATGTTGTTGAAGAATGGGGTAAGAACGCGAAAAGATTTAATTAGTTCACGTCGAGATAGTGAAGAGACGAATGAAGGGGGAGCAAAAAAAATTAGTGTCAGCACAAAGATTTTGTTAGTTCCGAAGAAGTTGGTGAACAGATGTTGGATGAGGAGTTGCGAGCGAATGTTAGAGTCGAGGTTGAATTGAAGTATCATCGGAGGATAGCAGAATACAGATCAGACTTGTAAGTTGATGTTTTTTAATGAACTGATACAAGAGTGACATATAGGGAAGGTCTCGATGGGCCAAAACGTCTCGTACTGGAACACCGGGTGATATACCTCGGGCCCGAAGGGAGTCTAATAGCTGCGATCTAGCGCCACAATACTCGGTACATGCCCAAACAATATTTTCAATGTCGTGATAACCCTTACCGCAAGTGCAGAGACCGCTCGCCACGAGACCTATACGCCGGAGGTGTGCATTCAAAATGTGGTGATTAGACATAAGCCGGGATATCACACGTATGAAATCTCGACCCACATTCATCCCTCTGAACCAAGGTTTCGTCGATACCTTCGGGATAATGGTGTGTAACCATCGTCCCAGCTCCCTATTACTACATGAAGTTTGCCAACTTTCGAGAGTCCTTCGACGAGATATACTGAAAAATTCGTTGAAGCAATTTCAAATCTAATGCGCCCTTCTTAGCCAATGAGTCTGCCTTTTCATTGCCCGGAATGGAACAATGCGAAGAGACCCAGACTAACGATATTGAATAAGACCGTTCAGATAAAGTTCTCGTGTTCCCGTATTTTCCCCAGGAAATATGGGGGATACTTTCCTTGCTTCATTGCCCGGAGAGCTTCTATTGAGCTTAGATTGTCCGTGACAATGAAGTAATGGTCTTTGGGCAAGGTTTCAATGATCTCGAGGGTGTACTGAATAGCAGCTAATTCTGCGACGTAAACTGAAGCCGGATCACTGAGTTTGTACGAAGCGGTGATGTTCTGATTGAAGATGCCGAAGCCTGTGGACCTGTCGATGTTTGATCCATCAGTGTAAAACACCTTTTCACAGTTGACTGTTCTAAATTTATTATAAAATATATTAGGGGCCACTCGAGGGCGTACGTGTTCCGGAATTCCACGAATCTCTTCTCTCATTGATGTGTCGAAAAACACAGTATAATCAGAAGAATCCAAGAAATGAGCACGGTTGAAAGCGAACGAAGAAAGATTAATATTCTGAGCCATGCAATTAAAATACAAGGACATAAAACGGGTGTGAGAATTGAACTCGACAAGCCTTTCGAAGTTTTCGACCACCTTCGGATTCAGGATATCGCATCGAATTAGCAATCGATATGAGAGATCCCAGAATCGATTTTTCAACGGTAAGACACCCGCCAGTACTTCAAGACTCATCGTATGAGTCGACTGCATGCAACCTAAGGCAATACGCAAACAACGATACTGAATTCTTTCCAGCTTGATAAAATGGGTGTTCGCCGCGGATTGGAAGCAGAAGCATCCGTATTCCATCACGGACAATATCGTTGTTTGGTACAAATTGATCAGGTCTCCTGGGTGAGCACCCCACCATGATCCAGTTATTGTGCGAAGAAAATTGATTCTCTGTTGACATTTTTGTTTCAGACACCTAATATGACATCCCCAGGTGCCTTTGGAGACGAACCAGACCCCGAGATATTAAAATGTGAAGACCTGAGCTATGTTTTCACCCCTTAGTTGAAGCTGTAATTGTGCTGGTTCTCGCTTCCTTGAAAATACAACCAACTCAGTTTTCTCCGTAGAGAACTCGATACCCATCTGAAGAGCCCATGTCGACAAGTTGTCGAGGGTATCTTGCAATGGTCCTTGGAGATCGGCAGCTTTGGGTCCTATAATAGACACAACGCTGTCGTCGGCAAGTTGCCTTAGCGTGCAAGATGTGTTGATACATTCATCGATATCATTTACGTAAAAATTGTATAAGAGGGGGCTTAAGGTGAAATGTAGCGTCATTAAATGCGCGCAAAATTCATCCGCTTCAGTTGAACGAACCGTCGCATGAAGCATACCAAGAAAAACGGACACATAGAAACAAGAACTTTTTTCAATGATTGAGCGCAGTGGGCTTACCTCTCGTTATATTGGCTTGTAAACAAGACTGGAGGTAATGGATTTTTGAATCCTTCACACTTTGAATATATGCTAATTCAATCGTTATTGTTAGTGATTACTCTTACACTAGAGCTACAAATCATGAGTAATTATGAATGACTAACATGAGGTTATATGTATATGTATTGAACAACTTGCTAACCATGTATATGCCTGTTTTTTTCAATGTTTATCACATTGTTTGTATCACGAAAATACTTGGTTTGTATTTCATTCAGGAGCTTGTCAATGATGAAGTTATAGTTTTGCTATAAAGATTGTTACAATCTGAAATAATACCTGTTATAGGATATCACACAGCCAAGCTTTATTGCTTCAGCAACATCAATGCATTGAACTCAACAGAATTGGACATTATTAGCATTATAAATGACAGTTACTCAGAAAATAAACAATTTCTTACAATACCCATTTTATTGTATTCAACTCGTTTTTATTTCAACACAAAACCCAAGCTGCATAAATTCGCGTCAAAATTTTATATGTAATTTTCGCTCACGATATAATGCCACCGTGCTCACCGCGCATTTCTCACACTACCTCAATACGAAACAGCAGCGCGCAAGCAATAAAAAAATGTGGAAAAGTTTATGTAAACTTTTTCAAATATCGGTTGTTTTAGCTAAAATTTTATAATTTTGAGTTGCATTGGCACGGTGGCATTATATCGTGAGCAAAAATTACATATAAAATAATGAATTTAGTATTCTGCAGTACGTATTATCGATTGAAACTATTGTAATTTTCACAAAAGATCCTAGACAAATTGAGAAACTCTGCCGTATATCAAATCTAGTGTTTTCATTGGGACAAATATACATCGAACAAATAAAACAAACACAAGTCTTTTGTGAATTTATTCAAAAATAATTTAGTTACCTTATTGCATCGTGTCAAACTAAATAAATCTACTTTGCCTTTCAACACCAACGAACATAGATAATATTCAACCTTTAGTCTATCCGCATACGTTTCTTATAAAAATACAACACGACAACATCCTTTCAACAAATTTATTAAAATTATACACTGACGAAGGCTGCAAATAACAGTTTGAAATATTCTATTGTTACGTTTGTTATACTTACTACTTAGTGGAAGTGTAGTGATGTGAAAGTGAAATAGTAGAATTAAATGGTTCATAAAAAGTGTATTTACGAAGATTGTGGTTTTGATGTGGTCTTATGACTAATACTGAAATTTTTCAACAGTTTAACTATATTGCTTTGTAATGAATATACCATGTATAACTATTCTTATATTTTATGGGAGCAATTACTTTTGTCTAAAGTAGGTATACAAAACTCTATACATTTCCTTCGAATTAATTGATAAATGTGTAAAATATGAGTAAAAAGTCGAAAAAAATATTAATTTATTGCATCAAAACCAGTTGATAACAATAAAAAATACATAATTGTAATTGATTGTAAATGAATCAAATTTCAACATTGTTAATAAACAACTCGAATAAACGTCGTCAAGCAAAGCCTTGGTATTACATTTATTGTTGAATATGAGCATTTGTTTCAACAGACTTCGCACCCAATTCTTAGCGCACAGCAGGAGTGGCGGAACCGAATTGGGAGAATACTGAATCCAAACCAGGAAAATGTCTGGGTGTGGAAGTCTTGGAATTACATTACTTTTAGGAAATTTCCGTTTTAACAGACTTCGCAGCCGACTCATAGCATAGCTACGATTACATGGCTAGTGCTACGATCCTGTTAACACAACAGAAAAAATACTTTCTACTTATTCGAAGATGATAATGAAAGTCACTTAGAATGGAATATATTGGCATTGAATGTAAATTCAATAAGTAAATTCGACCGCGCTCTATCATGCGTGTCAAGTAAATACTTTTACGTAAATTCTATCTCATCGGCGGGAAGGGCCTGGTGAACGACTGGCAAAAATATCGAAAATACTTGAATGTTCTCTCGTTTTCAATCGTTCTTTTGAAGGAGAATGTTCGCTACTAAACTCAGGCATATACATGTTAGCAAGTTGGTCGATACATATACATATAGCCTCGTGTTAGTCATTCATAATTACTCATGATTTATAGCTCTAGTGTAAGAGTAATCACTAATAATAACGATTGAATTAGCATATATCCAAAGTGTGAATGATTCAAAAATCCAGTACGTCCAGCCTTATTTACAAGCCAATATAACGAGAGGTAAGCCCACTGCGCTCAATCATTGAAAAAAGTTCTTGTTTCTATGTGTCCGTTTTTCTTGGTATGCTTTGTGCTACGATTCGTTCAACTGAAGCGGATAAAATTTAGCGCGCATTTTATGACGCTACATTTCACCTTAAACATGAGCCCTGAGGAAGACCCATGCAACTGAATCGTATTGTCGACAAATCAGCATGCGCGAAATACATGTGTTTCTCAGACAATAGATTATACAAAAAGTTATTTAAAATCGGTGAAAGACCATATATATATATATATATATATATATATATATATATATATATATATATATATATATATATATATATATATATATATATATATATATATATATATATATATATATATATATATATGTATATATATATATATATATATATATATATATATATATATATATATATATATATATATATATATATATATATATATATATATAAATATATATATATATATATATATATATATATATATATATATATATATATATATATATATATATATATATATATATATATATATATATATATATATATATATATATATATATATATAGAGACCGAGTCAAAAGCCCTTTTGATGTCTAGGAAAACTGATGCCATTTGTTCTTTACGAGCGAATGCCATTTGGATTTCTGTTGTGAGCAACGCAAGACAATCGTTCGTTCCTTTGCCCTTGCGGAAATCAAATTGTGTATCTGAAAGCAAGCCATTAGTCTCGACCCAATTGTTTATTCTGGGCAACATTTCACGAATATTCAAGTGTACATTGCGCTAAGCTAAATTAACAACTCGACCAACCAACCCCGCATCAAACTCGGCCAACCTACCCCAATTAATGTTTTCGAGAACAATCGCGGGTATCAAAAATGAAAGTAAGAATATATTGGAAACCATTAGCAATGGTACCACGTTTTTGGAAATCGGATCCAAAACTCCATTTACTCACCAGCGAGAACCTGCCAGAACCTGCCTCTTTGGACAATTAACTACTGTCGCCCCTTCTTGAAAAATTTTAGATTATAAAGTCGTTTGTTGGAAATTATACATTTCATAATTGATTTAAATATCTGAAGAAACGAGATTTTATAATATATGAGAGACCAGGGCCAAACCGGCCACTTTTTGTAAATTGAAAGAAAAACATGGTTTTGCCCAATTTTTTCCACCGTTGTGTAGCTTCAATCTTCAGCTTCAATTCACAATTCTTGATTTGGAAAATATGCATTAGTTTTGGTGCCAAGTCGGAAGAAAGGAGCAGAAAGGACCAACCCAAAATCAAGAAAAAAAGTTTGAAAAGAAAAGAAGTCATGTTCGAATGGATTCTCGATTGGTTTCAAACTTTAGTGTGATATAATCCTGCTCTCCGAAAAAAATAGGTGCTCCCCTAATCTTTACAAGGAGAATGTTTTCGCTCATGTGACGCCGTTTCCTAGTGATTTCGACACTCAACTGTTTTAATGGTGAAATTATGAAATTAGATCTGATACTTAAAAATAAAAATCGAAAGACGCGAAGTTTTCATTCTGAACGCTAAACTCGAATTATCTTATTCATTTATAGCTAAGTCCCAATTTACCTTTGCGAAATATATAACAGATCGGCTGAAAAGTTCGTATCGTTTCTATGAGAGGGCGCCACTAGAATTAAATCCATACCATTTTTAGTTAGTACCAACCTTCAATAGATACGTGTATAAATTTGACAGCTGTCTGATTATTAGTTTGTGAGATATTGCCTTTTGAGTGAAGCTACTTTTGTTATTGTGAAAAAAATGGAAAAAAAGGAATTTCGTGTGTTGATGAAATACTACTTTTTGATGAAAAAAAGTTCCGCCTATACCAAAAAATGGCTTGATGAGTGTTATCCAGACTCTGCACCGGGCGAAGCAACAATTCGTAAGTGGTTTGCAAAATTTCGTACTGGTCATATGAACACCGAAGACGATGAACGCAGTGGACGTCCAAAAGAGGCTGTTACCGATGAAAACGTGAAAAAAATCCACAAAATGATTTTCAATGACCGTAAAGTGAAGTTGATCGAGATAGCTGACACCCTAAAGATATCAAAGGAACGTGTTGGACATATTATTCACGAATATTTGGATATTTTTTTTTTTTATTCAATAATATAATATAATATTAAGGCACACTGCTTAAGCTCTAAGATGCCAAGGGTATTTACTAATCTTAATTATCGTCTAACTTAAAACTAGAGTAGTATCATTATGTAATATAGTATCTGGCGATCGGTAGTGGCCGGTGAATTGAATTTAGGATGAGATGATTCCAGATGGCGATGGTAATTTTCTATGTTGGCCGCATTCTTCGGTCCGTGAGGGTCCGCGGGAAACACCCCCAGGCTACGAAGGCCCGGCGGGTGGCCCGCATGCTGGTCATTGACTGGAGCGGTCTTCCGGTGATGGTGATGTTACTGAAGAGAATGAAAAAAAGAAGTAAATATTGTGGGAAACGGGGTAAAAAAGGGGTGTGGGAACAAAATGTTTGAAAACGACAGAGATCTAATTAGTTGCCATCGAGATGGTGAAAAAACAGGGAAAGGGGAACGAAAAAGTTAGTGACAAAAAAAAAGATCTTGTTAATTCCAATGAAGATGGTGAACAGGGACGGGGATCGAGAGAATCGGGCGGATGTTAGTGTCGAACCTGTAGGTGGAGATTATATTTTCTGAGCGAGGAATAACACATTACACTTGTATATCAATGTGTTTGAGGTACTGGTATATGAGAAGCATATATGAACTATCCCGACTCGCCAACACATCCCGAACCGGCACCTCAGGCGGTCTACCTCGGGCCCTGAGGGATTCCAGTAGCTTCGACCTGGCGTCACGATACTCTACGCACGACCACACGACATGCTCGATGTCCTGATAACCGTCGCCACAGGTGCAGATCCCGTTCTCCACGATCCCGATACGCCGGAGATGTGCGTTGAATGTATAGTGATTTGACATGAGCCGTGACATAACGCGAATGAAATCACGACTCATGTTCATCCCCTTGAACCAAGGTTTCGTCGATACCTTAGGGATAATGGAGTGTAGCCATCGTCCCAGTTCGTCATTCGTCCATGAAGTTTGCCAACTTTCGAGAGTTTTCTGACGAGAAATACTGAAAAATTCATTGAAGCAGATTGGTCTTTCATAAATATCACCTTCCAATGCGCCCACTTTAGCCAATAAGTCTGCCTTTTCATTGCCCGGAATGGAACAATGCGAAGGGACCCAGACTAACGATATTAAATAAGACCGTTCAGATAAAGTTCTCAAATGTTCCCGTATTTTCCCCAGGAAATATGGGGGATACTTTCCTGGCTTCATTGCCCGGAGAGCTTCTATTGAACTTAGACTGTCCGTGACAATGAAGTAATGGTCTTTGGGCATGGTTTCAATGATCTCGAGGGTGTACTGAATAGCAGCTAATTCTGCGACGTAAACTGAAGCCGGATCACTGAGTTTGTAAGAAGCGGTGATGTTTTGATTGAAGATGCCGAAGCCTGTGGACTCGTTGATGTTTGATCCGTCAGTGTAAAACACCTTTTCACAGTTGACTGTTCTAAATTTATTATAAAAAATATTTGGGGCCACTTGAGGGCGCACGTGATCCGGAATTCCACGAATTTCTTCTCTCATGGATGTGTCGAAAAACACAGTAGAATCAGAAGTATCCAAGAAATGAGCACGGTTGGAAACAAACGAAGAAGGATTAATATTCTGAGCCATGTAATCAAAATACAAGGACATAAAACGGGTTTGAGAGTTAAGCTCAACTAACCTTTCGAAGTTTTCAATCACCAGAGGATTCAAAATGTCGCATCGAATGAGCAAACGATATGAGAAATCCCAGAAACGGTTTTTCAGTGGAAGAACGCCTGCCAGCACTTCGAGGCTCATCGTATGAGTCGATTGCATGCAACCCAAGGCAATACGCAAACAACGATACTGAATTCTTTCCAGCTTGATGAAATGAGTGTTCGCCACTGATCGGAAGCAGAAGCATCCGTATTCCATCACGGACAATATCGTTGTTTGATACAACCTGATCAGGTCTCCTGGGTGGGCACCCCACCATGATCCGGTTATTGTACGAAGAAAGTTGATTCTCTGCTGGCATTTTTGTTTCAGATAACTAATGTGACATCCCCAGGTGCCTTTGGAGTCGAACCAGACCCCGAGATATTTAAATGTGAAGGCCTGAGCTATGGTTTCACCCCCTAGTTGAAGCTGTAATTGTGCTGGTTCTCGCTTCCTCGAAAATACAACCAGCTCAGTTTTCTCCGTAGAGAACTCGATACCCATTTGAAGAGCCCATGATGATAAGTTGTCGAGAGTATCTTGTAATGGTCCTTGGAGATCGGCAGCTTTGGGTCCTATAATAGACACAACGCTGTCGTCGGCAAGTTGTCTTAGCGTGCAAGATGTGTTGATACATTCATCGATATTACTTACGTAAAAATTGTATAAAAGGGGGCTTAAGCATGAGCCCTGAGGAAGACCCATGTAGCTGAATCGTATTGTCGACAAATCACCATGCGCAAAGTACATGTGTTTCTCAGACAATAGATTATGTAAAAAGTTGTTCAAAACTGGCGAAAGACCATGCTGATGCAACTTCTCAGATAGGATATTTATAGAAACTGAGTCAAAAGCCCCCTTAATGTCTAGGAAAACTGACGCCATTTGTTCTTTACGAGCAAATGCCATTTGAATTTCTGTTGAGAGCAACGCAAGACAATCGTTCGTTCCTTTGCCCCTGCGGAAACCAAATTGTGTATCTGAAAGTAAACCATTAGTTTCGACCCAATTGTCTAGACGAAACAGAATCATTTTTTCGAACAATTTCCGGATACAGGAAAGCATAGCAATCGGCCGATACGAATTGTGATCGGAGGCTGGTTTCCCTGGTTTTTGGATGGCGATAACTCTGACTTGTCTCCAGTCGTGTGGGACAATATTACCCGTGAGGAACTTGTTGAATAAATTCAGCAAGCGCCTTTTGGCGGGGTCAGGCAGATTTTTCAACAAGTTGAATTTTATTCTGTCTAATCCCGGGGCTTTATTGTTACATGACAAAAGTGCAAGTGAGAGCTCTACCATCGAAAACGGTGATTCGTTTGTATTTGGTGTCGCGGCGCGGGTGATCTTCTGTTCCGGAACAGAGTCTGGGCATACTTTTTTAGCGAAATCGAATATCCAGCGGTTGGAGTATTCCTCGCTTTCATTCGTGGTGTTATGGTTGCGCATTCGTCGGGCTGTGTTCCAAAGAGTGCTCATAGATGTTTCTTTCGTTAAGCCGTCTATAAACCGACGCCAGTAACCGCGTTTCTTGGCTCTAATCAAGTTCTTAGTTTTAACGTCTAACGCCGCGTAATTCCGGTAATTATCAGGTGTTCCATTTTTTCTGAATTTTTTATACGCGGAGGCTCTCTCCGCGTTTAAATTTGTGCACTCTTTGTCCCACCACGGGTTGGGAGGACGGATGTTAGTTTTTGCGCCGGGTACACGTTTCGTCTGAGCTTGAATCGCAGTATCGAGAATCAAGCCAGCCAAAAACGTGTACTCTTCCTCCGGAGGAAGTTGTAGAGTTCTTTCAAGTTTCTCAGATATCGAGGTCGCATAGCTATTCCAATCAATATTTCGTGTGAGGTCATACGAAACATTGATTATTTTCGATGGTTTTAAGCCGCTGGTGATTGATATTACGATCGGTAGATGATCACTACCGTGGGGATCTGGAATTACCTCCCACGTGCAATCCAACCGTAGCGATGTCGAGCAAAGGGATAAATCCAGCGCACTTGGTCTTGCTGGTGGTGCAGGAATCCGTGTCATTTCTCCCGTATTCAAGATTGTCATATTGAAGTTGTCGCAAATATCATGGATCATAGCTGATCTGTTATCGTCGTGAAGACAGCCTCATCCCGTACCGTGTGAGTTAAAGTCTCCTAAAACCAACGTCGGTGCGGGAAGGAGCTCTATGATATTACTGAGCCGCCGATGCCCAACCAAGGCTCTAGGGGGAATGTAGATGGAAGCAATACAAAGGTCCTTACCTTTGATTGTAACATGACATGCGACAACTTCAATACCTGGTATCGAGGGGAGGTAAATTCGATAAAAAGAATAGCACTTTTTGATCCCTAAAAGTACTCCTCCATAGGGAACATCTCGATCCAGGCGAATAATGTTAAAATCGTGGAAGTTTAAGGATATTTCAGAAGTTAGCCAAGTTTCGCACAATGCAAATGCGTCACATTTCAGATCATTTACTAGAAACTTAAAAGAATCTATTTTTGGGATGATACTTCTGCAATTCCACTGTAAAACAGTGATTAGATCCGTGACCTCGGTGGATGATTTAGCCATCGAAGGATACAATCGCTGAGAGAAGGGGCCAATTTGCAGTCAACTGCTTCAAATATGTTTTTACTGTTGGCATGAAAGCAATTAAAATGCTTCTAAGAGGGTCTGAAATATTGAAAGTTGTAAAAATCCAGTCCACAACATCAGAGAACTTGATAAGTCCAGCACCTAGTTGGTTCTCTGGTAGATTTTCTGGGACGCTTGGGGATTTTGTAGTCCCGGGAAGTCGTGGGAATTCCATCTCGGAATTGAGTTTTCCGAGACCAGGAGCTTTTTGCTTCGGTGTTGTGTCCCGATTCCCGTTAGCTGTAACTTTTCGAAGCCCTTCGGAAGACACCTTCGAACCCTTACTAGGTAGCTTATGAGAGGATTTATTTATTCTTTTCCTACAGCTATGAGGGACCGCCGAAGATGGACCTTCCAAAGGGTCGTCAGAATCGCTCTCGTCAGTTGACAAGCAGGCATATGGGTTCGTTGTCTGTTTAGGAGGGGTGGCACTTTTAAGCATCTCTGCGAAAGAACGCTTGGAGTGCTCCTTTAGGGAACGCTTCATTCGATCACCTCGCAGTTTGTAAGCGGGACAATCAGAGAGGTCATGCGGACCCTCCTTACAGTAGAGACACTTTTCAGCATCCTTACCGCAAGAGCCGTCCGCATGAGCTTCCCCACAGTTAGCACAACGTGGCTTATTGCTGCAATGGGTAGCTGTATGCCCCAGTTGTTTGCAATTAGTACAGTTCATTACTCGGGGTACGAATAGGCGAACAGGCAAACGAACCCGGTCCAAGAGGATGTAGTTGGGCAAAGCAGAACCGGCGAAGGTCACACGATAAGAGTCTGATTGGGGATAGGACTTTGTTCCATCCCCGGCGATCGATACTGAATGCAATCGCTTGCAATCCAGTATCTTGACATTCTTAAGTGAGGGGTCTTTAAAACAACCCGCCCCGTACTTAAGAACGTCCTCGCAAGTCAAACTCGAATCGGTGACCACACCGTCGATTTCGACTTCACGAGCTGGCACGTAGACGCGGTACTCCCGCGTAAAAGGATCATTTTGAACGAGCTCATTAGCCTGTTTTGAACTGGTAAACAGGACCCTGAGCTTGTCTGGACGTATCTTATCAAAACTTTTTATAGTATTGTATCGCGAGGACAGGTCCCGCGATATTTTTAAAATATTTAATTTTTTTTCTTTCGATTTGGTCCGGAAATAGACCGCATAAGGACCGGCCGGTAGTGCGAGCCCATCCGGATAGCTCTTTATGCGAGACTTTTTATAGTCAAGGGAAGTCTCCATTTGATCATCGGGAACGGGGGGGTCAGAATTTACACTAGACATGTTGCGGAGCTACCTCCGCACAGAAATAAGTGAATCGGGGAGAAATAGAACAGTCGAATGCAGGAAGGAAAAAAAAACTAAATAATGATACTTAACTTAAATCCAACGGGGGCCACCAAGGCCTAGCCCTCGTCGATCGGCGTATCGCCGCTGCGATGGTGTGCAAAAAACCTCCGAGAGGAAAAAGCACACTCTTTTTTAATCCGCACAGTGATATCACGTACACCGCTGGGCCTGTTTTGATCGATCGAACAATCACCGGCTAACGGTACTGTTTCGATCGTCCGCTCACAACAATACACTGCTTCAGTATATAATGTGCATAAAACCTCTCACAGGAAAAAGCACTATTGTCTATTACACAATAGCAATCTAGTTTTGATCGTCCGGTCACTTTATCACACACGGCACTGGTTTTCAACGCTTTCGCAGTAAACACAAAGCACGTCCGTTCACTCGGAAGGTTGAAACGGCAATGAATATTTGGATATGAGAAAGCTTTGTGCAAAATGGGTGCCGCGTGAGCTCACAATCGATCAAAAACAACAACGAAAAACCATGCTGAAATTGAACGAATTGGGTTTCGAATTGTTCCTCATCTACTGTATTCTCCAGATTTGGCCCCCAGTGACTTTTTCATGTTCTCAGACCTCAATAGAATGCTCGCTGGTAAAAAATTTAGAAGCAATGAAGAGGTAATCGCTGAAACTGAGGCCTATTTTGAGGCAAAGGACAAATCGTACTACAAAAATGGTATCGAAAAGTTGGAAGATCGCTATAATCGCTGTATCGCCTCTGATGGCAATTATGTTGAATAATAAAAACGAATTTTGGCAAAAAAATGTGTGTTTCTATTAAACGATACGAACTTTTCAGCCGAACTGTTATATAGTGGGTATAGCGTGATGGGTAATTCGATGCCTTGACCGCAACCCATCTGGATTCGATTCCCAAGCCCTCACATAGGGTTAGAATATATTTCAGACGCGAGAGGTTAATGACGTTATTATTAAAACCTCTATAATCTAAACAAAAAAAAAACAGCATCCCAGTGACTCTCACGATGCGTCAGGGTTTGACGATCGATATTGTTATCGTCGCCAGCATGTTGGTTGTTTCGTTGCTCCGACGACGTCGTCAGCAAAACTTGTCCACGTCCAAAATAAAATTACTCCTTCTCAGTTATGAACCGCCACGGGTATAATATCCGCTATTGTAAGTATTCGGGAATTTTCGGTACGCCTCTTCACGATGTACCTCAGCTTTATATGTTGTTCCGAGCCTATTATGGTGGACCCTTACCCTTACTGTTCTGCGAATGATAATGCAATAGAAGAAATCTATATCGATTAATATAGTGGGAACAGTTATTCCTCCCAACATCCGACCAATCTGAACAATACTGCAGACTGTTGTTGCTCAGACGAAGTAGATGTAGGTTTCTTTTTGTAGGTTTTGTAGATGTTCTATATAATGAGATTCAGTTATTAATATTCCGTATAGATTTTAGTCATTGATATTCCGTCTAAAGGTAGGTTTGGCTTTGCTAGTACATGATATATTATTAATTTGAATGGCCCAATTTGTATATTAAGATAAGAAGAAGTCTCCTAAAAGCATCAAAATCTGATGATGAAAAGAACATTTTAACTGCCTTCATAAGAATGTGTTGTGGGTCGATAGATATAACTACATGTTTTTAAAGGATTCGAGGTGTAATTGTAATTGGTTTTAAAAACGGATGTGATTCGCTGGGTTTAAATCATTAATTATAAATTAAAGCTTCTATAGTTAGATATGAACTTGGATTCAAATTCGGTATTTCGTTAAGTAGTATAATTTCCTTCTGGTTGGTGACGATAGTTCTTGGCATAGGTGATGATTTCAGACCTTATGTTTCGTTGTTCTAATGACGTCGTTCACAAGATTTGTCCACGTGCGAAGTTAGCTCGGATCGGGTAGGTATTAAAATCCAACAGGTATAAAAATACCTCGTAAATTTTATTCTAATTAACTTGAAATTTCGAGTCAATATACTTGAGAAATTCAACATTCAATTACAAAAAAAAAGTAAAAAATAGCATCAAAATTACATCTTAACAGCACGTTCACTCTCACTCACATATAAATAACAACTCTCAAGGTCAACCAACATTAGGCTGATCCGACGGATCCCATTTTTGTGCTTCTAATATGGCTGAGCTACACATGCACACGGTCGGATCGATCTTATGCGCGTTGACCTATAGTTGCTATACGTCATCTGGTGATGAAACTGAACCATCAGGCTGAATACTCAAATTGGTTTTCCATCACTTTCGATGAGAACGAAAATCAGAGTTTATTTTTTCTTTTGAACATCACTGCCATCGAGTGTTTGCTGAAATTTACGAACGATTGTTATGACATTTAGGCAAATAACAAGATTGTTCAGACGAAATTCAAAAGGACTTACCGCTATTGTGTAGCAGCCCAGTTATTTCTGAATAGCATTATATCCGTCAATTGACACAGTACATGACTTTTTCTCCCTAATCTATTTGGTTGTTGTACACCAGGGCGAGCAAAATATCGTTGAAAGAAGACCATTATTATGAGCACCCTTCTCATCAAGGCTTCACAGTACTTTGAGCAACCTGTTATGTAAAAGCATCCAATGTGTGCCTTATCTCATTACGTGCGCCGAGGCTGATGTATTTCCGCTGCTTCCGTCAGTACACATGGTAGTGGAAGCTGAATGAACCTGGTCGAGTTTGATGATGCTGGCGATGAAGGATGTCTTCACTTTGTCATTGATCAATTACCGTCATGCCACCACACCGGTCTGGTAAGCGAGGAACATATATTCACAATGGAATGAAGAAAGCTTGTCCAAACCGACAACGAGGGTTTTGTAAGAAGATATTTTCAATAGAAAACGTTGCCTACGTTGCAATATCGTGGTAACAAGAGCCGAGCCCAAGGTGTACGAGAATAAGACTTCGCATATTATTCAAGTTATAATTGGTAATATAAGAGCGGAGATGAACGACGCTGACAAAAGAGTTTCATCGTGTATGCAAGTGTTACCTAATGAAACTTCAGTTAGTCTATAGCTAGGATGTGAAAAATATGCTTCAATATCACTGACAAATAATTTTTTTTCCTCGGCGAAAAACCAAACGGTTAAAACCGAATACAAATAAACTCTTTTATTCATTCAATTATTTTTCCAACCCTTATTCAACGAGTCTTACAGTGGTATTTAAAACTCTCGCATATTCAGTATACATTAATTATTCACCAGTAAAAACTGTATTCGTATATTTGCAATTTTAAGTCCCACTGTTGGAACAAGCTTAATCAATACAATTGAGATTTCTAATATTTTTTTTATCTCTCCACATTTGATTTATTTGCATTCATATTTATGTGCATATCTTCAGTGTAATCGAATTCTAAGCAAAACATTTAAAGGGTAAGTTCTATGGGGTTGTACAAACTATTAATGTATATATACAACTACTGTTAAAATTATTTGAATTTTTGTTTTGAAAATTTGAGCAGCATTTTGTTATATACGTTGCTTTACGATCGTTCGTTGTTTTCCTACAATGATAATAGCGTTGTCGGACGAACTGCGAGTAGAAAATACAGGGTGCTTGAGAGATTAATTATATAAATATATTTCATATACATTTTTAGTTAGCAATGCCACTGTTAGGAAACACAAAAAAAATAATTGACTAAACACTGTTGATTATCTGGAGAATGTTAAAAAATATTGCAATTTTTTTATTTTTTTCTACTTTACGACTTTGTTTATTGTTCATTTGTTTGTTTGGAGCAGGGAAAAGCCCACTTGAGCTAAGCATTACCAAATTTTAGCTCTCTCTCCAGTACGCATAAAACCTCTCATCTTTTGTACCAACAGATTATAATTATCCAAATGATACATTTCCTTAAATTACATTGGTTACAATGTCACACAGCACCATTCTTATCTATAATACTAATGCTAACATAATACTAATAACTAGAATGACAAAAATCTTAGAAACGAATTTTTTATGGTGTTATGAGTTGAGTGAAAATCGAAAACATTTGAGCAACGAATAAATAGACGGCACATACTGACGAAATGCTCGTTGTGACCGTAATTGGTTCTAGCGGAAGGAAGTATGAGTTCGAAGAATACGACGGCGAATATCGAAATCTAGTGAGCGTAGGAGTTCAGAACAATCGATACGAGATTGAAGTAGATCTGCGACGAAAGTTGCCTTAAACACGTCTCTACGAACAGACAATAGATCGAGACCTATGAGCTTGCAAAGGTCTAGGTAACTCGTAAGATTCATAGGATCTCTTCAAGGAAGTTTACGTAGCGCGAAACTACGTACCTCATTTTGATAATAAGGTGACCAAACAACAGCTGCGTATTCGAGTGTAGAACGAACCAGAGCACAATATAGCGCTTTTAGGCAATGTATATTCTCGAAACATCTCGTAACACGAAAAATAAATCCGAGTAACTTAGAGCCTTGGTTGATTATGTAATCCACATGCTGCTTGAAGTTCATTTTTGAATCCAGGATAACTCCTAAGTCCTTAACGAACGATTTTCTTTCAAGAACGGTTTGTGAAATAGAGTAGTCGAATTTAACTACCGAGTGTTTTCGTGTGAACGACATAATTGAGCATTTCGAGGCGTTTATTGTCATTCTATTTACTCTTCACCAATTTGTAAAAATGTCTAATTGTTACTGCAGGAATATAGCATCATTGGTAGTTTTGATTAGATGGAAGAGTTTGAAATCGTCTGCAAAGGATAATTTCCTGCATTTTAGCAAAGTACTTAAATCATTTAAGTACAGCAAAAATATGAATGGTCCTAGACTACCCTGTGGAACTCCGGAGCTGACAGCAAACGGTGATGTAAAGTAGTCACCAATTTTCACTGAGATTTTGTGCCCTGTTAGGTATGAGCTAAGTCAGCTGGAAATCTGATGATTTATCTTGTCAAAAGCCGCAGAGAACTCGGTGTATGTGGCATCTACTTGAAGTCGTGCTTGTAAGGATTGAATGATAAACGAAGTCCAACACAATCCGTTCGAATATTTTCGATACTGCACAAAATGCCGCTATTCCTCGGTAATTGAAAATTTCGTTTCTGCGTCTTTTTTTAAAAACTGGGGAGATGGAGATTTTCCCATAATTCTGGGAAAATTCCTTCTCTTAAGGAGTTGTTAAATAGTATCGATAATGGCACTAGCAGACTGCTAGAACATTTTTTCAGTAAAACAGATAGAATGCCGTCTGGACCCACACTGAAAGATGATTTCAGCTTAGAACATACTTTGCTCACTACAGCCGTCGTAATATTGGGATGAGGACCTATGTGAGTAAGCAGAGGAACGTTACGGGATGCTTCGGCGGTCTGCTCATCCGTTAGAAGTTCGTCAGAGAAAACACTGCTGAAGTGCTTGCGGAAGAGATCACAAATAGCAGGTGATGATGTTCCTTGAACACCATCGATTGACATGTGAGTTGGGAATCCCATTTCTTTACGCTGTTCATTAACGTAGTGCCAAAAGCTTTTTGGGTTCGTCCTAAGACTGCTCTGTATCCGATGTTGATATGCTTGGTAGAAAGTTTTATTCAACCGTTCATAGCGTTGATTTAGATACGAATAGTGCGAGAGATGAAATGGAGTGAAGGATTTTTGGTCAACTTTTTCAAAGCGGATGTAGTGTTTCGCGTTGTGTCTTTTCCGGTATGTGCTGCTCAATGGCGTGTAAAATAATGTGTGTCCAAGTCAATACTGCAGAATTATAATCACTGTTTGATAATAGAGACATCCAGTCCAATGATGAAAAAAATGTACATTGCAATGTAATCTCCTTTTTTGAAATCATAGTAGATTGATTCAACAATGTTTTTTAAAAGTAACAGGTCAAGCAGTCGATCATTGCTGTTGTATATGTTGTTTAATTGAATTAAACCGGCTGTGTTGTAGTCATCCAACAATCTTTGAACCGTAGAAGTTAACGAAGAACTCGTTGTATCTGGATACAAATACATGGAGCATTGATGAGTCCATTTAATACGTGGAAAGTTAAATTCGCCTACCACAAGGATCTTCTCATTCAATGCTGCTTGATTCGTGATGAATACGAGCGATCTTGAATGTTGATCAACCAAACAGGTATAATTCAATCGATCAGGCGGAATGTACAGCACGCAAAGATAGAGTGTGTAATTTGAGATTGTGAGAGCAATCCAAATTTGCTCAACATTGTTACAGTCCGGTAATGATAACTGGCGTGAATCGAATTGAGAACGACAGTCGACTAAATCTCCACCACCACTTTTTTAACACTGTTTTGTGAATTCCTATGCTGTCTATATACTGCATATTCACTACCGAAAATCTGCTTTGACAATGTATGGTCATTAAGCCAGGTTTCGGTGAATATATAGAGAGCGAAAGTACAATCCGAGCAAGCAAGGCGATAGTCATCGAGAGAACTGTTCATTCCTCCTACATTTTGATAATTTCGCTATAATTTTGCTTATATTTTAGATTCATGTACTTCTAACAGCTTCGTTTTTGCATCAACTGACCAATCATAGCGATGCTTCCCAGCTGATAAATCGCTTATTTCTTCGAAACCATCGTCTTCGGTAAAGAAATCCAGCAAGCCAGCATAGCATCTTAGATGTTTAGCTGGCAACTCGCTATGATTCAAAATTTCAATCATATATAATTGAAAATATATAGCTTGATAAATTCAATTCGAAACTTAGAAATATTTCCAATCAAATGGTGACATAATATTAATATTTGATACAAAATTTACTGAGCTGTAAGTGTTCAAAACCTGACCACATTTCTACGTGTATTTTCCATTGAGTTTTTAATTTTCACCCCTATATAAAAAACAAAGATGTGTTCAACATCAAAATGGTTCTGAATTATGTGTACGCGAAGCAATGTATCAACACGTAACTGATTTACCCTAGTTCCATACAATTTAAGCTTATTCAAGTTTCGGAAAGCTAACCGGTTGTAGTAGGAACATAAATCTTGGTAAGAATTTTCAATGTACCTGTGTGCATCCTTCCCACTTTCAGCGGCCATCTAGACGCAAGACAAATAAAACAATACCCCACTTCCGTTCGGTATTATTTAGGGCTTAAAACAGACCATGTGAATCGTAATGCACTGTCGCAATGAACACGATTCGGAACCCACAGGTGCCTTGGCGTAAACAACACTCTGTGGAGGGATTCGATGCATGCCTTGCCACGGGTCCGGAACTGCACGAGACCAATCGGCGATCTTTCGGAAAAGTATGCGGTGTAGACCGATTTGCCCCATGAACTCTAGCCGCAGAAACCGTTTCGTTCTATGCAGTGTAAAATCCAATGACCGCCGCTAGCACACCGCGACTACTTCTCCTACATTGGCACATTTTTCATTCCTGATATGCGCTTCCTTTCCTGCTGGTTAGTTTCTGGTGTTATTGTATAGGCACATTGGACAGAGGGCACCGGTAACCGCAAACACAAATAACTTGTTTTTTTCATCTCAGCCTGAACATGCTCGGAAAAACGAAACTTGTCGTTGCAGTAGTTTATGTGTCTAGTACAATTACTAGAGTTCTGAGTTTTCCTTGAAACAATAGCGATAGCACAGAATGGATAGGAATTTAGTGAGAGATGGTTGGGTGGGTCTCCGTGTCATGGTACTTGTACTGCAATCGTTTGGAGTTACGCCACCAATAATCGATACTGTTTAATCTGTTAGGATTTGCCTAGAACAGATAAAACTGGAGCAGATGCGTCCTCTTTTTTGAATTGCCTATTATCTTGTTTCACTTATTGTTTCTTCAATACTTCTTTGTTATCAACGTATAAAATCACTTTAGAGTTCGTCATTTACAATAAGCAAATTGAACAAAGGACAATAGTTCCTCATTTTTCAATACAGAAGATTCAACTCCCCATCTGAATGTTGTATCGTTATTATTTTCCTGCGCAATTTTCATGTGTTATAATAAAGTTTCTTGCCAGCAACATAGACTGCTGAGACAATTTGTGTTGACTTGTATCGAATGTCATCTGGATCCAAATTGCCGGTGCCTCTGGATCCAAATTTAAACTGCTGATGAGCTGATGAATAAATTCTTAACATGTTGTTCTGATATGCTAAATATGTGCACTTGATGTTCACAAAATGGCAAACTTTCCCAAATAAAGTTATTGAATTTTATCCGCATCCGAGTTCGGGTTTTGAAATTACAAGTTGATATATGCAAAAAATTGAAAAATATTCACTCAATTTGCTTAGAGTTGACTGAACGGGCTATGGCTAACTTAAATTCAAAAAGAATATCGAGCAATCCCATAAAACGCAACGTAATTTTTTGAATATGACTTCTGGTTTCGGAATTACAGGCGGGTAAATAAAAACAAAATCAATTTTAAGAGTGGGTTTCTATACATGCAGAGTACAATAAAATAAAATCCTTCGAACTTGTCATCTATTTCATAAATTGAAAACTCCAAAACAGAGCTCACCTCATTTTATCAGAAATGGTGTAACCGGTTCTTGAAAACATAGGTTCAGCGGTTTTATTGTCTCATAGATGGATATTGGATTTCATTTGGATCCGACTTCCGGTTCCGGCAATACAGGGCGAAGTACTTAAAATTTAAAACCATCATTTAGAGTGGCGAAGTAAAAAAAGTTGGGTTCAAAATTGTTTCAAGTTATGCTAAATTAAACTTTCTTGTTTTAATGCAAGATTCAATAAAATGTTTTGTGAAGAAAAGCTCAGTAATACTGATGAGAAAAGGAGTAATATGAGAAATGCATCATCACACCACTAGATGGATTAAAACAGTTTCTATGTTGTTTCAAATTCATTCATACAAATAAATTGGTTGCTTGAACATTTCGTTCAATTTCTACCATACTTATGACCATACTTATTTTACCTTGAGCATTTGTTTTTACGCATCTCTTTTCCTTTCTCATTTAGAAAGGCAATCACTGTGAAAACCGACAATAGAACAATGTATATGACAATCTAAAGTGTCACAATGCATTTGAATCAACTCGCCAAGATAGAAAATTATCTACCTATGTAACATATGCATGTATGTGTCCAAAATATGTACATAATTTTTTTTACTAACTTTAATTGATAGGTCTTACTTTCACGTCGAAAACTATTGAATTTAATACGGAATTGGAAGGATTTTGATAATATTAAAGGATGAAATGAAAAAAAGATAATAATCGTCTGACTTTCGATTAAGGGAAAGATGATCGAAAAAAATGTCGTTATTTAAAAACGATATGTTTCACCACTTCTATCATCTTAGATTTAGAAAAAATTTAGAATATTACTTAGTGTCAGAAGATAGGAAAAGTGGAAAATACACGTAAAAATGATGTTACATATGAAATCATTTTATATTTTCAAGCATATCGCCTGACCGTTAATTCTTCACCGTTCACCTGTACTTGTTTGACGTCTTTTGTCATGACTGCTGCAAATCAAGAAAATTTTTCACTGCATGATTATTAAAGAATGTTATGACCAAATATTGCCAACTTCAACTTTACGTATTTTGTTTTCATCGTACATAAAAACAATCGATTTGATTTTGACATTTATTGTTGTGAAAATGTCATCAAAACTCATCAAAGTTGCTCTGTCACATCGCGAAAGTCCAAATTACTTGCACGTCAAGTTTTCGGAATTGCTAAAAGTCATCTACAACCGTGAATTGTGAAAAAAAACAACGAGTCGACTAGCAAGAAAGAACAAACATTCAGCCAGTGATAGATCATAGAAGCTGTAAATGAAAAACTGACAAAGCTTGATTGCGTGGTACAGGCTTTTGAAACCTATGTCAAGACAGACTTTGAATAGTTTTCTGGACAAGAATATTATGCGGTAACTAGAGGAGGAAAAGTGACAAAGATTCCAATAACATTATGCTGTTGAAGTATGCAATCAAATATCTTGTCTGGCAGGCCATCTATTCATGTGGAACTTACGCATATTCCGGAACCTATTTGGATACCTACTTGTCACAACCACTCTAAAAATATTATAAGTGGATCTAGAAACCGAACGTCGCCATTTTATTTTTTAATACAATTTAATACAATTGATATTCATGGAACTGAGGTCCAATAGGAGATTAACAGTACTTATTGTCTTTTTCCGGACAGGTCCAGCCTAGAGGCCGTGTGGGATATGACGATCAAAAAATTTAGGCAAGAGTAGATCTACTGAATTCCTGCTTCCATGTTGTAAAATGCCACAATTGTAAGAGTTTTAGGCAGATTTAGGGAAAAGTTAGTTACCTTTCGTTAAAGATTTACGAATGCATTTCGACGAATTTGAATCAAACACTTATATGTTGTCCTTTCCATTTTTGTAGAATGTTCTAATAAAATAATTGATGTGGCGTTTCGAGGTACGATTAGGATTTCGGTTGGTTGACGTTAGATTGAATACCGTCCTCAGAATTTCAACTTCACGCGATGCATGTCACTTCTAAATGGAAATACTACTTATTGAATAGGAAATATCGGGAAGAATCATTTAGACGTCGTCGTGAATTGGTGTTGGAATAAATAATTTATATATTTGATTCGCTTTGAGGTCGATTACGGTTACAAACATCGCGTGTGGGTTTCCAAATAATTAGATCGTATCATCTACTTAGATAATATGATCATTTTCTCGCCCCACAAACACCTCTCACAAAACCCTACGGATCAAAGCGGTACGACACGAATTTCGAAAGTGCACCTCTAAGCCGTAGTCCGAGTTAGAGAATTATTTTGATTGTCACATGAGTCTCTTAAATCTGATTTTTTACAGTAAAATATTGAAGAATATAACACATGGATCAATAAGTCCCGAGACTAAAGCAGAGATGGCGCTCGTAGTAAACCAGTAACAACGTCTTTCTAGAGTGCTAACCTTTGCTTGAAACGGGTCAAAATTTTAAGTCGATCCGACCAGAAACAGCTGAGTTATCGAGGTTGGAGTAAAGTCGTTTTGTAGTTTGTTTAAAAAATGGAAAAAACCAAGTTTCGTGTTTTGATAAAACATTGTGTTTCAATGGGTAAAAACACCGTGCAAGCGAAACAATGGGTTGAAAAATGTTATCCGGACTCTTGTCCATCAAAAGCAACGATTTGTCGGTGGTTCGCCGAGTTTAAACGTGGTCGTACCGACACAAATGACGCGGAACGCTCGGGTAGACCTGTGGAAGCCGTTACACCGGAAAATGTGAGTGGAGTGACAAAAATTATAATGAAAGATCGTAAAGTGAAGCTCCGTGAGATTGCTGAGATGACACAGATATCATATGGAAGTGTATTTACTATCCTTCATGAAAAATTGAGCATGAAAAAGGTTTTTTCCAAGTGGGTGCCGCGATTGCTTTCGATGGAACAAAAACACCCTGCCACAAGTCGATAAAAACAATGGCGAAATTGAACGAATTGGGTTTTGATCTGCTTCCCCACACCCCATACTCGTCAGATTTAGCCCTCAGTGACTACTGGCTCTTTGCTGATCTTAAAAATATGCTCCAGAGAAAAAGATTTGGCTCAAATGAGGAGCTGAAACTGAAGCTTATTTTGAAGCGAAAGATAAATTTTTTTATAAGCATGGTATTGAAAAATTGGAAAAACGTCGGGACTTATTGATCCATGTGTTAAGTTCGTTGCTGAAAAGTATATCTCACCTAACGCAAACTAACAAACAAACCATCTGAGCGGAAGAAAATTCAATACAAGGTATCATGTTCGAATTTACTTATGCTAAATTATACGTTTTTCCTCGCATAAAAACTCTCTATTAGATCAGTCTTTTGCTGGTCATAATTGAACAAAGTAGTATGAAGTCAAAGTCAACCCCCACTAGGCCGACCGGACCGAGCCGAAACCGACTTTTTCTGCTTTGGCCGTGAAAATCGGCTCAGCCATCTTCAAAAATCGTAGTAATCTCCGTTTACTTTTTCCGGTACTTTTAGAATCGGAAACTGAAAATTCAAGGTGTCAAGTGAGGGGGTTCGATTGGCAATAATCTTTATATGGGACCAAAAGACCTTTCGTTTAAATCTAAGTTTGTGAAAACCTGTTCAGCCATCTCTGAGAAAATTAGGTGCACAAAAATGTTACATAACTACACACACGCATATATATTTGCTGATCTCGACGAGCTGTTAGTAAAAATGACGGTTTAAATAAAGATTGAATAATTAACTGCGCTGGAGACTAGTTTATTTGAATAAAAAAATCACTTATATAAAACTCAGATGGTTGCCTGAAAGTGAAAGTATAAAAAAGCGTATTCGTTTCGAGACGAAACTTGTTCACTTGTGCTGAATGTTAACTTTAGTGGCACCTCTAATTAATGGCGTATGGTTAACCAAAAGACAGAGAAGCTTTCGGAGATTAGACGTGTCTCAGAGAGAGAGAGAGAGAGAGCTTTAGAAGTCTGCAGAATGACAGAAGGCAATCGCTTTATAAGGACGGATGGTATGTTCACATCCTGAGAGTGCTCATTTGGCGCACGAGAGAAGAGTTAATATTATGTTCACCAGAGAATGCGATGAATTTATCGATGAAAGCTTGTTTATTCGAACATGTTCATTTTCCAGTGATTTCGCATTCGCTATTCCCGCTTCGCGATTGAAACGTATTCCATGCTTTTGAAGCAAATCCGGCAGAATAGTGTGAGAATCAGGGATGGTAGAACGGATTTTACCCGGGTGAAGAGTAAAATTTGACGGTGAGGGAAAGCATGGTGAATGAAGTATAAGATTTTTTTAAATTTTTCGGAGATATAATTATTTGAGAAGTTTGAGCGCGAATTCAATTTCGAATATGATAGTTTTATATTATTTTCCAATATTTCAAAAGATTTCGAGTGGAGAATTTCCTCCTGCGGAATTATCCGAGTGGGGAAAGCTTTATACTCACAACCAGTTCTTTATCGGCCCTGGTGAAATGTGATAATAAAATCCCACCAGATGATCTTGCTAGTTAAAGACGTTTTTAAAAAAGAGTAAATGAATAGAAGTTCCAGTGAAAATATGTATATAACAAAACATGTTTTGGTATATTCAACATTGTTTTTAACTTTTTTATAAATATAAAAAATAGGCATAGAATTCGCTCAAACTTCAGAAAAATTTTCCAAGTCCCAGAGGGCCGAGTGTCATATACCAATCGATTCAGCTCGACGAACTGAACAAATGTCCGTTTGTGTATGTGTGTTGTCAATAACGAGGTAGAGATCTCAGAGATGGCTGAATCGATTTTGATCAAACTAGTCGCAAATGAAAGGTCTCCCCGTCACCCAAAACGTTATTGAATGGTTTTGAGATAGAATGTTTACTTTTTGAGTTATATGAAGTTTTATGTCAAAATTTTCAGTTTTTTGACAGTATCTGTCATAATTGACCTTGAAAACAGAATATGTATTCAGACTTAGATTCCGCACGGTAATAGCTATCCAACAAGCGATAGATTGTCAAAATCCGTCCATTTTTAACGGAGATATAGAAATTTTTGTGTAAACGACTTTTCCCTCTATTCCAGCAGTAGGAGTTTTGAGCGCTGTATGACAAAGAAATGCTTGGGAGCAACGGAAAATACGATTTTTTATACTGTTACATACAATTGTTTCTAAGTACCAAAAAGACTGTGTACAGCATCCTTTTTCATGACATTTAGACTCGGACCGATTTTAGCACGGCTCGTTTTTGGCAACATAATCGTTCGAATACGACATATATAAACCAGATGATGGCTGAATTTTTTTTTAATTATATTGTTTTAAACTACTTACAGCAATAAATGCTGGATGAACATAACATCCATATACCATTCGAATCAGTTCGTCGAGATCAGCAAATGCGTGTGTGACAAATAATTTCACTCAATTTTCTCGGAAAATTTCTTTTCTACAAATTCAGATTCATACGAAAAGTCGTATGCTCCCAAACAAAGTTCCTGAATTATGTTTGGTTCCGACCTCTGGTTCCGGAACTACAGGATGATATGTGAAACGAAATCAAAATTGTGTAACTCATTCTTCTCGTAGATGGCTGAACCGAAGATACAAATGAAAAGTTTCAAGATTCTATAAAACATCTTGCTCTTCAGTCAGATCCAACTTCCGGTTTCGGGGATACAGGGTGATTGGTATAAAAATGTCTCTTCCACATAAATTAATCAGGTTTATCGGGTTAGCAGATTTGGATAGTCGATAAAAAAAAATTAACTTTTCTCAGTTTTAGTGGTATTCAGTTGACGATTCAGAAGGCACCTAAAAATTAAATTCGTGCTATGATTTCTCAAAGATGTCTTCACTGATTTTCAAATATTATGAAACAAATGTAAACTATACAGCTACTCAGGTGAATTTATCTGACTTCGGCCATACAGATTTTAGAATTCCGGTTCCAGTATAAAATCGTTTCTCAAAGCTCAATCGTTTTCTAAAAAAAAGCCTAAACAAATTTCAGAAACAAAAATTCAAATTAAAATAAACTTATATACAAAAATAATTAATTTTATACATACATACTACAATTAATGAATTTTATCCAATTATGACTTTCGGTTCTCGAATTACATGATGATGAATTTTTAAAATTCAAACCGATATAGAAGATGACAATCCCGAAAAGCTTCAAAGTTGGACTCAAAACTGTTGTAATTTATTCGTCATATGGCCATACGAATCGGTTTGGGTTATGCTGGTTCCTGAATACCATAAATTATCTTAAACTCTAAACTGGAACTTACATATCATGGCATGTTATCGTCGATTATCACACTTCTAGATTCAAATTCGATCCGATTTGCAGTTTCGACATTACAAAGTAATGAGTGAATAAAATCTCAAATTGTCGCTTAAAACGACGGTCATTGAAATAATGTCATGAAAACTTAAACACCGAAGAATATTCATGCAAAAAACACATGCGGATTGATAAAAAAAGGTATCATCTCACTGCTAGGTGGAATAAACACGTTTTTAAAGTAATTGTAGCTAACGACAATTACAATCGTTTTAGAATTTATATCATAACATAAATGATATATATTCAGTATATCTTGATCGTCGTTGTAAATCAATTATGTTTCTAAAAAAGAACCCTTATTTAAGGGGTTATATACGAAGTTGGGTCTAAAGTCTTGAAAGCATGAAAGCATTTTATATGCCATTTTCTGAAAAAGTATACTTTTCAAAATATGTGTGAGAAATTTCATCTATATCGGAACTCTAGATCTCAAATGACAGCCGAACTCAGGATTTCAAATGTCACCCAGTTCGAGCTAAAATTAGAATTTTATGTCAGTTTTTTTGCAGCGGTTTGAACTTTTAAACACACAAATCAAAGGCACAAATCTTCAAATAACCAGGGAAACGTGCCACTTGAGCCGATTAGCTCTAATTGTGATTCCCTGTAGCTCCGAAAAATCTTTCATTTGGGCCTTTTGTTTGTGAAAGCCGGTTGCGCCATCTCGGAGAAAAGTGAGAAAGTTCCGTTTAAGAGATTTTAATTCTTATTTCCGGTACTTCCCGGAACCGCATTTCAAGGACTAGTATAGACGAAGTCGGTTCGTATGGCCAGCAACTTACCTGATTTATACATTTGAACAGTTTTGAGTCCAATTAGAAAAATATTTCCCTATTTTACATTGTTGCTCCTCACGAAAACTACGATTTTCAAGTACTCATCACCTTGTAATTCCGGAACCGGAAGACATATCCGGACCAAATTCAGGAACTTTGTAAAGGACCGAAAGACCTTTCATTTTAATCTAAGTTTGGGTAAATCAGTTGAGCCATCTCGGAATAAACTTCCGTTTTGAAGGTTTTTACCACTATTCCTGGTATTTCCGCAGCTGGATTCCGAGAACCGGTATATCCGATGTGAAGTTATGTGATTGTCAACTTGCCAGATCTAAGAAATAAATGAATTTATTTACTATTTCTGATAAATCAGCTCATCTTTACAAAACTTTACGTCTGATTAGCGGTTCAAATTGATCTGCCGAGTTTAGCATTAAGTAACATAGCTCAATTTGAACTGCTCTGCACTGATTAATCAAAGACGAAACGCAATATTATTTCAAAATGCGCAAAGTTTGCCATTATTTTTTGTTTACAATTTGTGTTTTCCCTTTCTCTATAGAAAGGTATTGGAATTGCTGAAAAACCGACTTTCGAACGGAACAGTAGAATTTTTTTGACGAAATACGATTAAATGACGTTTGGAATTAAAATGAGATAGAATTTTCTATTCAATCGTTGCTAGGTAATAGAAAAATTGAATTCTCTTCAGCATAGTATTTTGTTTGCTTTGAATGATAACTCATACATTTTAAAACTAAATGGATTCTAACTGTCTTCAAAAAAATCCCCCGTAAAATCTCAATATCATATTACTCTAATAAATACGAGAGAATAAGTATATTTGAAAATATTTCATTTCATTCCAAAATATGTCTAGAATTTTTTTATCCTATTTATCTTAATACTACAATCGATTACCATTCTTTCTAACTACAATTTTCGAGTAACATTGAGTATTGATTCAGAGAGCATGCAGATCGATAAGAAAAAGGTATCATCTCACTGCTAGGTGGATAAAACACGTTTTTAAGAAAAACAAAACATTTTGCCTTTCCTTTATTCTTATAGTTTATAGAATAGCTGAAAAACCGACTTTAAATCCGTAGATCACCAGTGTAGTATACTATTCGACTCAGCGCGATGAGACTGGAAAATGTATTTGTGTAACTCTTGGGCTCTGAATCAAATTCCAAGAGCAATTGGCAGAGTGATACAAAATACAGCAGAGTGACGTAATCGACAAAATACATTTTTTTGCGTAAGCTTAGACTCTTTTCAAACATATTTTTTATTGTGAACCAAGTTTGAAGATTGATGAACTGTCACTTTCGGTTCCGGAGATATAATGATACCATTATGACCTAAGTAACGTAACCGACAAAACGCATTTTTTTATTTATCGGGTACAATTGTGTCGGAGATTGTTGTAGAGATTGTAAAAAGGTTAGGTTCGTTTGAAAGCTACTTTTGGGTTGTGAATCGAAGATATAATGGTATAAAGTGATCAATAATCAAGTTCAAATGTTTTATTACTGATGATATCTTTGATTTTAGAATGTTGTAGAATATGCGAGTTTACCAAATCAATCTGAATGAATCTGTGTCAAAAATCAGCTCAAACGCATGTCAAATGCAATTATCGTAATGAAATTAAAATGTTTAATGACACGGTTTGAACGACAAGACAAAAGCATTATCAAACCACTAGGGGAATTATGATGAAGCTTTCGTTTAACGGAATCGAAGGCGAATGAACCATGAACTGCATCAATTACTGGGAGGACAAACCCTCGTCCAAACAACCAAAGTCGGCACTTATGGTGGTCGGAGCCAAATGGTCCTCGAAAGTTATCTGACCGGTATAAAAAGGAGAGACCCGTAGGGTGCAAGATGGATCGATCAACTTGAGGACACCCTGCGGAGCCTTTGCAGCTACCGAGGCTGGCGGTGAACAGTTGTGAATGGATTAGAGACGACTGTAAGCCAATTATAATTCAAATATTTTGTGATTACTCAAAAAAAAAAAATTTCAATCCATAAAAAAATAACTGATCAAATCGAATTCGAGCCCGATATCTGATAGTAATTTTGCTAAGTCGTTCCCTCTGCACTAGTTCATCGGTAAAAACAAATTCGGTCAATCCCAATTTGTTTTCAAAATCTATTCATCGAATCTGAAACTGACGATAAACAGTCGACAGTCAGATCAAGAGCAGAACTTAAACACATAACACGAGAGAGATATTCATATTCAATTTCTAAAAAGCTTACACTTGGCTTTGCATTTTGCAATCGATTTAAGCAAAGTAACAACCCAGTTAGCATAAAAAAAAACAATTATCTGATGTGTTTCTAAAGTTCCTAATTAATGCCCTAGTCTTCTCAGGCAACATACAAAAAGATGCGATTTGTCTAAGTCGTATCAATTTGATATGAAAAAGTTCATTCGGTTTTTTTTCAATATCGATTATAAAGGCTTTAACCTTATAGTAGTTTGTTTCGGATTTGAAAAACATTCTGACATTATGTACGACGTGGAGAGCCGAATACAAGTAGACTGCGAGAAAGGCGATGGTCTCACCTATCGCACTGTTTTCGTCCCCCAATCATTAGGATAATTCAAAAAAGGAGATATAAAGATTCACCATTTAACGCTCTAGCTTCTAGCAGTACCTAACTATAAAAGGACAACTTAATCATAAAAGCCATCCCCTCCTATTAAAAATTCGAATCGTTCTGTTTCCGAACGGTCATATAGCTTGAGCACAAAAATAAGCTGCAAGATAAAATCCAACTAAAATCGAAGATTTATCCTTTTCTTGAACGAAGAGCCACTGCGTAGGTCCTTATCGCTTCCACCGTGATTTCTTCATCATTGCTGGATGCTTTTGCAATCATATATGTTAATATTGTCATCAATTCAAAGACGGGTAGAGCAAATCAAAAATATATTTTACCGAAAGGAATAAAAAGGCTATTCGATAGAATGATTTGTTCGATTTTCTCGAACTTTATCCTTCTGTTTGCCTTTTTGCCGTTATTCGAGACTTTTTAGTCAATATCAAAATCCCACCCACGAGCTGTTATAGTGCCGACCGGCGCAATCCTCCACATATTCTACTTTTATGGCCGTACCTCGAAGGGATGACATCGTCATCGCTGGACCGACAGGATCCAGCCCTATTGCGAGACGAATAGAAAAGCCCACTGTTCATCTCCCTTTAGGCTATCTTTTGTTTGTTTACGATTGTCATAACCAATAAAATATACCTTTTTTCATTTCCCGAATAGTACCGGTCCATCTGTGGATATGCTGTGCGGCACACCATCATCATTGCAAATAGAGTTGACTATGTATACATACAACACTCACTTATCTCACTCTTTTTTCAAGCTCTAATACAGGCCAACCTCAAAAAGGTTCAAACTCGTGCATCTTGTCGCTAGGGGACTTTATTCTACTCAAAACGGATTAAATTGAAGAGTTTGACGGACGCTATCAGAACTGGTTTGAAGTTTTAAATAAATCTAGCGCCAAAAATGTACGCAGCTTCCAAAATGTCGAGGGTATCGGTTACTATGTTGTGTTTTGAGCAGAACTTTAAAAAAAAATATTTAAATTATAGAAATACCCTGTTTTACAGTATATGGAATATATTGAGTCTCAATTTTTCGTTATTGGTTTTAAGCTGATCGAAAATGTCAATCGATGAAAAATATTACTTTGTTCATATGTATGTAGATAGTTACCATGTTTAAGTATTTCTTAGTATTTCGATCTACCTAACAGTAGCATCAGGTGTCACTAACATTCTAAATTCATCATACTGCGGTATGTAGAGCCATGAGTAGTTGTCTGACCCACAAGCTAAAACATTTGAGTGAAACCTACGGAAATCAATGAATGAAGAAATCTCTATTTGACAGTATAATCTAACAGACACCAAATTGCTTCACTGGTCAAGTTTTTCCAAGGAAAAAATTATTTTGAGTAGGGTGCATCAAATATTTCTTTACTGTTCGGTGTCCCGGGTTGGCCGTTCAATGCATAGGGCGCTGGTCTTTCAAACCTGTTGTCATATGTTCGAGCCCCGACCTGGAAGGATTTGTAGTGTCAGTAGAATCGTAGCACCAGCCATGCAATGGTTCTGTACACTCTGAATCGGCTGCGAAGTCTGTTGAAACAGAAGGTCAAATTCCGCTACAGGAATGTAATACCAAGGCTTTTCGGGATTCAAATGTAAATGCTTAAGCGACGAGCAAGCACGCGAATCTATAAATATAAGCGAAATTATTGCTAACCTTTTAGCCCTACGTGTAGCATGCCAGAGGTTGGTTGCTGAAATTACGACCTCCACACGCTTCCAGAATGCGTGACAGGTCCTAATTACTTAGTCTGGATACATTGATGTTTTCGGTCTTACAATTCTGTTGTCGTATGTTCTAGTCCCGACCTGGAAGAATTTTTAGTGTCAATAAGGTCGTAGTGCCATGCAATGATTCTGTACGCTATGCATCGGATGTCGGATCGGAGTCGGTTAAAACAGAAAGGGCGAGTTCCACAAAAGGAATGTAATGCCAAGCCTTTGCTGTGTCTTGAGAACATTTTTCTAGAATTACAATCTAGCATTGCATTTATACACCATCAGTGAGTTTAGTCGATCTCGGTTAGTAATTCAAAAAAATAAATAATACTTTAGCTGTTTTGCAATTACAGGTTTTTTCTTGCGGATGATTTTTCGAACAGGCCTTCATGACACGCCATACTCATTAATCCAGCGGTTTAAGAAACATAATACTTTTCTTCGGATCGTATTGTTCTTTGATTCACGGAAGTAAAGTTAGGATAATGCATTCCGATGTGAAACTTGACCTTCTGATTCAACAGAGTTCGGAGCCGGCTCCTAAGTGCTCAGGAATATTGCCTTCCTACGGTTACCACAATCTTTCCAACTCAGGTCTATACTATACGACATATGGTATGTTGGGCCAGTGCCTTATACACATAACCTTTTACTTGTCTCCTTTTGGAATGAACACCAGGTCCATGTTCTCGTCGATTACCGAATTTTTTCGCTGGAAATAGCTCACAATTTTCACACATCGCTCCACTCGAAGCTCTCAGATGCGATTAGTAATCATGTGATTTCACCACACAATCTCCTTCTACGATATTTCGTGCCGTAAAATCGCTTAGCTATTTTCTTCATTGAACACACTGAATTCGCCCGGATCTCTCTTTTGATGGTAGCGATATCGCTCTGGACCCGAGCTGACTTCGGATGACTAGTGGTCGCGTTCGCGGATCAATGATTTATATTTTGTTAAATAATCGAGTCTGAACTATAAAAGTATCTAGCATTAAGCTAGTGTGTTATTTTTCGATCAAGTGGAAAGAAGCTATTGGGGCAGATTTTCACTTCGAGAAGTTTTATCTTTCAAAACAACGAATCATCGATATGTCTCGAATCGTCGATATTCTCAGTGGCACACCGAGTGGATAGGTGAATTATCAAAGTGCGTTTCACTTAAAAACCACTGAATCTTTCAACAAAACAAGAGATTTGATTTAGGGGTTTATTCAACAACTGAAATAGTTCTTTGTCGGTTGGCGATATTCATCAATTTCTAACTGGAAATACTAAAAATGTAATAATTACTACTAAATGAGAAAAGCGAAAACTGCATCCGATAAGTAAACAAACGTCAAAAACTAAAAATGCATTTCCGTTCTTGGTTGCCATCAAAGATTTTTTGAATGTATGCTATTGGAATATCTCTATCTTACAATAAAACATATTCGCATCACCGATCAACACTGCTTTTCTCCATAAATACTTATTTATTTCATAGACAATATACATAAGTTTTTCTTCGCCGTGGCATCCACAATACATAGAACTTTAAACCTAATACATTTCGAATATCATATTAGTATGTTGGTATTCATTAGTTAATCTAAACACTGTTTTTATCAAGCGATTTGCTATTATAAATTACATTAAATAAAATTCATTCATTCTGTACATGATCTTATAATTATTTCCAGTTTGTTTGTATCAGTTCATCACTTTTATTCAATATAAAATAGCTGGCTATTGGTTGAACTCATGGAAGAGAAAACAGTCTAACATAAAATAAAATTTAAATTGGAACTCCAATGGACTTAATGAAATGATAAAGAAGTTTCATGAAAGGAAGGTCACGACAAGCAAGAATGTCGCGAACTGGGACATTGGATAGTCTACCTTGGGTACGCAAAGAATTTGTTAGTCGAGATCTGACACCACGATACTTCACTCATGTCCACACGACATGATCAATATCGCGATAACCTTCGCCACAAGCACAATGATTAGTCCAATCTCGGAAAGTCCAATTCAAACGAGATGTACATCTAACGTGTAGTGATTGGACATGAGTCTGGACATCAAGTCCCTACTCACATCCAGTCCCCTGAACCATGCCTTTGTCGATATTTTTGGAATAATTGAGTGCATCCACCGACCCAGATCATCTTTATCCCAAGAAGCTTGCCAGCTGACAAGTGTTCTTTGTCGGGACGCGCTATAGAATTCGTTGAAAGCAATCGGTCTCTCATAAATTTCACCCTCAATAGCACCACGTTTGGCTAAACTATCGGCTCTTTTATTGCCTGGAATGGAGCAATAAGCCGAGACCCAAACTATTGTGATTTGATAATTATTATTCAATATGACGTTCAGGCACTGTTTTATTTTGCCCAAGAAAAAGGTTCAGTTTTGCCAGCAGCGTTCGAGTTTGGCTTCAATTGCACTCAGACTATCTGTGAAGAGATAATAATTGTTTGGAGATAATGTGACGATTACACTCATAATGAACTGCTGCTAACTCTGCTATAAAAACAGAGATGCTGGTACTTGAAGCCTAAATCAGACCGAAACATTATTGTTGAATATATCAAACCCAGTAGCCTCTTCAATTCGTGATCCGTACGTGAAAAACATTTTCTCAGAGTCAATATGCCTGAACTTACTTGAAAATATTTTTGGGATTTCCAACGAGAGTAGGTGTTCCGGGATTCCACGCACTTCGCGCTGCATGGATGTGTCGAAAAATAAAGTTGAGTCAGGAACATTTAGGAGGCTGACACGGATAGGAATATATCTTTAAGGGTCGATTTCCTGTGACATATGGTTAAAATATACTGTCATGAATCTTGTTTGAGATTGAAGCTCACCTAGCCTTTCGAAGTTATTAATAACCATGGGATTCAGTACCTCACATTTTATTGTCAGTCGCGATGAAAGCTCCCAAAAACGATCTTTCAATGGTAGAACTCCCGCCAGAACTTCAAGACTCATTGTATGTGTCTAATGCATGCAGCCTTAAGCAATTCGCAAACAACGATACTGAATTCGCTCTAATTTGATAATATGAGAGTTTGCAGCGGAACAAAAGCAAACGCATCCATATTACATCACTGAAAGTATCGTTGTCTGATACAATTTTATTAGATCTTCCGGATGAGCACCCCATCAAGATCCTGTTATTGTTCGAAGAAAATTTACTCTTTGTTGGCATTTTGTTATCAGAAACCTAATGTGTCCTCCCAACGCGCATTTGAAATCAGACCACACCCCGAGGTATTAGAAAGTCAGAACCTGTTGGATCATTCTTCCCATAATATGAAGCTGCGCGGGATCATGCTTTCTTGAAAAGGCGACCAGCTCTGCTTCTCCGCAGAGAATTCGATACTCAGATGAACAGCCCAAACGGACAAGTTATCTAAGGTATCTTGCAATGGTTTTTCAGATCAATAGCTTTGGGTCCAGTTACTGAAACCACGCCATCATCTGCCAATTGTCTTAGTGTACATGGGAATACTAGACAGCTGTCAATGTCATTCACGTAAAAATTATAGAGGAGCGGGCTTTGACATGAGCCTTGCGGGAGACCCATGTAGCTAATTCAGAATTTCTCTGACAAAAGGTTGTGCAAAAAATTATTTATAATCGCTGGAAGTAAGTGTTGATGGAGCTTGTCTGAAAGAACATCAATGGAAACTGAATCAAATGTTCATTTAATGTCTAAAATTACAGATGCCTTTGGTTGTTTTTAAGCGAAGACAATTTGGATGTCAGACGAAAGTAATGCAAGGCAATCATTCGTCCCTTTATTTCTACGGAAACCAAACTAAGTATCTGACAACAAACCGTTCGTCTCGACCCAAGTGTCGAGACGTCGAAGAATAATTTTATCGAACAATTTTCTGATGCAGGACAACATTGCAAAGGGTCTATATGAGTTGTTATTGGAAGCTGGTTTCCCCGGCTTTTGAATGGCGATAACTTTCACTTGCCTCCAGTCAGGTGGAACAATATTTTGCTCAAGAAACTTGTTAAACAATTCCAACAAACGTCTTTTTGCGAGGTCGGGCAGATTCTTCACCAAGTTGAATTTAATTCTGTCCAACCCAGGAGCGTTATTGTTACAAGACAATTCCATCACAGAAAAGGGGCTATCAATGGAACCATTATTTGGAGAAGACTCCCTAATAATGCTATGCATTGGAACAGAATCTGGACGAACTTTCCTCGCAAAGTCAAATATCCATCGGCTCGAGTATTCCTCACTCTCATTTCCTACGTTACGATTTCTCATTCGTCTGGCCGTATTCCAAAGAGTGCTCATTGAGGTGCTCTTGTACTTGGTTTCTAAAGTCAAGAATTTTTCAAAATTCTGAGGAGTTCCTCCTCCTCGTTTTAAAAACGTCTTGAAAGCATTTTGTTTCGCGTGCTTAGCATCTGAGCACTGTTTGTCCCTCCAAGGGTTTGGAGGCCTTCTGTTAGACGATGGGCCAAGAAATCGTTTGGTTTGGGCTTGTTCTGCGGCCTCCAGAATCGAACAAACGAGGAAGTCATATTCTTCAAAGTGGGGGGAGCTCTTCGATTGAGTTCAAAGTACTTGAGATACTACTATTTAATCCAGTCAACATTTTTGGTCAAATCATATGGAATATTAACTGAATTAGCAATGCCTTTGTTACTACTAATAGATTGGTAAATGATCGCTATCGTGTAAATCAGGAAATACTTTCCTGGTGCAATCTAGTCGAATTGAAGTCGAGAAAAGAGATAAATCTAATGCACTTGGACGTGCAGGAGGTCTTGGGGTCCGTGTCATGCTACCCATATTTAATGCTAAAATTGTCTCAAATATTATATATTAGAGATGATCTGCTATCATTGTAAACGGATCATCCCGTGCTATTTGAAATCTCCTAAAATAAAACTTCAACTTCAACTTGAGCTCTTGGAGGAATATATACCGAAGCAATGCATATGTCATTTCCTTTAATGTTTATTTGACAAGCAACAACTAGAAGTAGATGGAATGCTTAATTTATATAAGGAATAACTTTTCTTAATTCCTAAAAGCACTCCGCCATACGGGGAGTCTCTATCGAGACGTATAATGTTAAAATCAATAAAATTTAAAGATATGTTTGAAATAAGCCATGTTTCTTTCACACAAAGCAAACACATCACATTTTTGACTGTGCAACAAAACTTTAAATGAATCAAGCACTGGCTGTGAAACGGAGCCTACTGGGTTATTGTCTTTTCTTGTGCTAGTTCCTGAATTGGATTGTGAATTTGACAAACCAGGTGACTAGGCACAGTTTTCTATTTTAAATTTAGCTTTTTAGATTTAACACGGCGATCATTTTTGAAGGTGTAATTTTAGGTGTCTTCTTTGGTATTTTGTTATTTGATAATCTCCTCTTTAAAGACCCTTGAGGAGTGACAAACGAGGTATCTTCACTATTTCCATCATAGTCAGATTCCTCTGGCTCCGCAGGATTTGAAAAACCGTTTTCGGTTTCCAAAGGTTGGACATCAATGATCGTTTTAAGGATTTCTGCATATGTGCGCTTAGACCGTACTTTTCAAGAAAGCTTAATTTTATCTTTACGCAATTTAAATACAGCGCATACTGAAAGACCATGAGCACTTTCCCCACAATAAACACATTTTTCAATACCTTTATCGCAAAGATTATCCTTATGAGGCTCTTGACAGTTTATACATTTAGATTTATTACTACAATAAGTAACTGGATGTCCGAATTTTTTACAGTGCGTGCAATTCATAACATGCGGTACGAAAAGCCGAACTAAAAGACGAATTTTATCGATATAGACATAGCTAGGCAACACAGATCCGGCAAATGTTATGCGAAACGAATCTGAGGGACGATAAGATTTAATACCATCGACAATATATGCTGAGTACAATTGCTTGCACTCGAGTATCCTAACTCCCTCAAGCATGGAGTTTTTAAAACGACCAACTCCATTTTTAGGTAAATCATCGGCTGTTAGACTTGCTTCAGTCACAACACCGTCAATTTCCATCTCCTTCGATGGAATGTAAACTCTATATTCAACAGCAAGTAATTTACAGGTCACAATATTGTTTGCCTGTTTCAAATTGTCAACCACAACTCGAATTTTATCTCTATTAACTTTAGAGATTTCTACAACTTTTGAAAAATGTGATGTCAATTTCTTTGTAATACGCATCAAATTTAATTCCTTTTTTTGAAAATAGACTATCCATGGCCCAGTGGTACCCTCTGAATGATGTTTAGCCCTTGGAGAATTTAAGATTTTACTAGTATCCGGGATCGGATTCGGATGATCTTCCATGAGATCATCCATTACATTACCTGTTTTTTTTTCTAAATGAATAATATCAAAATGAAAACTTATGTACAGTAAAATTTCAGTTATAAAAGAAATAAAAAAATAAATTACATTAAATCTACCTTTTTGCTGTTGTCTCTGTTCCTCTATCGTAAAGAACGATGTGAAGCTCATCCAACGATTTCTAATTGGCAGTCTTTTGGTATCGTATTCTGCTACCTCAGTTGCTCTGCCGTCGTTGTGGTCACCACTGAACTTGGTTGTGCTGCCTGTACCTGACCCCAGGTACAGTGCTATTGCTCTTGGTGGCGAACAAATGTGATCTTGCAGTGTAGCATCTCGCGATATATGTCGTCTCTTTCGATCCTACGCAGCGTACAAATTCTGGTACCTGGTAGATCAGCACTGGGTTGCTTTAGCACCTCTGTGCCTTTGCACCCCTTCGTCTTCGCACCTTCGTGCGATGGCACCTCTGTGACTCGTTACTTCTGCGTATGAATCTGCGTATGAAGAAGATGGTCTTCGTTGCTAGCTTTCCAGTCGAGAAACGTCCCGAATATTGCCTTGGCTATTAGCACCTGCAGCTGTTAACTCACGAGCAGTATAATCGAAACACAACTTCTTCACTTGAATGGTTTTTACTGAATGTAACACTGCTTTGTCAGAAAACGATCAACAACGACTAACATGATAAGCAACGTTTCTAGTGGAAACTATCTACGCGGATTGACAAACTCAAGAAATAACAACAAATGCGTTGTACGTACTTGAGGCGAAGTGGATTCTCTGACTTGGTGACTAGTTGGATATCAAGTGTTCGTCAAAGAAGCCATCTTGGAACACTACTATTTCTACTGTTCGTGAATGACATTGAGATGATAATTATCATCGTCGAAAGTAACGTATGCAGACGATCTCAAAGTTCATCGCATCATTACTAGCCCTGTGGATTGCTATGCTTTACAAACAAACGTTGATAGAATTATTGAGTGGTGTGGTAGAAACCATTTGAGTGTAAACATTGAAAAACGCAGTGCAATCCCTTTCTCACGATCGTGTTTGAATACTATATAACAGCTGTTCCAGTTCAACGCGTTTCTGCGTTTCGCGTTAAACATTAAGATTATGTAGTTTTGGAACTTATCAAACGTGTCGTCATTGATTTTGATGATGTGTACCAAGCCCGTACCCAGGATTTCGTTTCGGGAGGGGCCCACAAATAAGATACAATGCATCTAACTGATGATTCTTGTGTCTTTAGAATTTATTCATATTTTTTTTGAAGAGTGAGTGCAAGTAATTATAAACTTGAGTAAATATGTACTCACATATTTTGGATTGGACAATGAGGAATTTAAGCAAGAAGTTATATATGTCAAGGGAAAGGGACCGTTTTTTACATTTTTTTTCATCCAGTCCCATACTTCAGCTTCGACTTCTGGTTCCGGAAAAACTGAGTGATGAATATTAAAACCTTCAATTTTAAGGGTGTGTTCTTATGTAAAAAGGATGTTCTTATATGTTCACGAAGTAAAAAGGGAGCAAATATTTTGAAACTATTCAAGCTCTTCTAGTTTGCAAAATTTGTTGATTATTTGTCGAACAGATGGACGAGCAGATTCTAATAAATTTAAATTCAAATGAAGTGCCTTACAATTCCACATGATCCTATTTAATTTCATCAAGTCATCTTCCGTGTCTGGATCAGAGATGTCAGACCTGCAGATTTGTTTGTAAGCTGCAGACATGTTTCAGTTGTAGGCTTTTGAAAATTACGTTTTTTGTAGACGTTTGTAAAAATTTACAGACTTTTGAAATTGCCGCGGTCTTCTGTTTGTTCACTACACCAATTCCTTACATCATTCTTTGAAGAAAACTTGGAGTCCGCAGACTTTTTTCGAGTTTACAGACTTCTTCAACCCTGAGTATAAAAATTTTAATTCGTCATTGGGAGTGACGATGCAACAACAGAAAAATCTTCTTTGTAGCGTTAAAAAACTCTAGAATGGAACTCACATAAATTTCTCAGAGATGACTAGAACGATTTGAACAATTGTAAGAATGGATTCTAATGAAAGGTCTAATGGATTCATAGACTTGTATGCTACTTTAACCGAATTCGGCTTCCGGTTTCGGAACAGATCCGGAAGAAGCGGTCAGAACACCAAATTGAAACTCACACTCTGCTCTTGTATATCTGTGCATTATCTTGAAAAACCGATTTAGAATCGCTCCAATAATGTACAATCATATTTGCTGTCGAAGGTGTTTTTCTTTGTTCGAGGTAGTCCACAAAAAGTATACCGAGATAAACCCAAAGAACCGACTGCATAACCATTCCGCCCATTTTAGCCTACTCTTGCCGATTTCAGTCTATTGTCGGTTAATCATTCTGTTCTCTGAGGTATAATAACGGATCTAGACTTCATCAACATTAACTAACTGACACCATCATCATCAGCATAGGCGGACATGCTTCCGAAGTGTGCTCACGTACATCGTTCTAATCCTGAGTATGCAAGTGCGGCATCCAGCGCAGGACATCTTTTTCATTCGCAAAATCTTGCTAAATTATTTTGCTCAGTACTAATCTTTATGGCATTTTCTGGCCATCTAGTACCATTTCCTTTAATTTTGACATTGACTGTAATCAATGTGAAACCCGACTTTTGAGCTCGATTGCAGAAAGAAGCGGGTTACCTAAAAATGGTTGGTAAAATCTTCTAATTAACAGATCTTGTTAGTTGATGCCCCAAAAACTGTTCTTGATTCCGGAAATTGTGGTTAAAAATCCACAAATGGAAATTACTTTACTCCGATTTCGGGAGGGGCCAGGGCCCCTTGGGCCCCCCCCTCTGGGTACGTGCCTGATGTGTACATCGCTTTAGTACACAATATTTGTGAATGCGGAGAAATAATCTAAGCACCCTACCACAACTTCTTCTGAGACTATTTGTCCGTGGTTTGCTGTCAAACAATATCGATTTTAGTACTTTATCGGTGACACATCGACCTTGATTTGGCATTTCTTCAGTCCGATGACGGCTCGATCGCAGCGCTACGATCAGGCCGATATCGTGCTCAATCGATCCAATAACCCGGTGAATTTTGTCGACCCGCATCGAACAATTCTGCACTATTTGCATCAACTGCGTCAACCTGAAAAAGCTTTACGCTTTCATTATTTATCGGACCCGGGTTGGTGATTCAATGCATATGGCGCTGGTCTTACCAGAGATATTTTATATTTATTTTTTATCGATCATAAGGTCATTCGCCTCTTAGGGCCCTAAGTTCCAGTTGGAAATTCAACCAAGATATGTTCCGTCCTCTGAGTATCAGACATTCGTCGTGCTTCTTCCCAGTAAATCCGACCATCGGACGTATTGTACACCAAAGTTTTTGATTGCTTTTCGAGCAAAATCAATGCTTACATTGTGTATAGCTAGAACAAAAGAGTGTAGATATACCGAAGCAACCCAAGTTCCCCTGAGTTTTCTCACCGCCTCAAAAAGAAGTGCAACATTTTACCCTTGAAAGTACAAAGCATGTTATATGGTCACTTGGTCGTCTTTTTTGACAGCTTGAAGGTACAGAAAAATCTTTCCTGTTTCAAAGCTAAGCAATGTATTCCAGGAGCGGCTTATAAATTCGTTCTACTGCATCGAGGGAACTTTCAACGGGTTAAAGTTTCTTGGAAAACGAGCTGCTATACGCAAACTCTGTTAACTGTTTAAGCCTAATCATTCTTTTTCACCCGAAATTTTGGTAACTTGGGAATGTTTTTGAATAAAACAGTGTAATATTTCAGCGCAGTTTTCAGTTCTAAAATGGTCTAATTCAGTACCCCTGTCTAATGGTTCTAGTACCAAGAAAAGGAATTCATTCAGTATTTTCTAAACATCTTTTGCCGAAACCCGTTTTGTATCAACCTATATGTTTATTCATTCGGACCCCACTAGCCAAAAGTTCGAATAAAAGGGACTGATTTGGCTTAAGCAACTTACGAAGCTTATTAACAGAAATCTAAGCAACCCGATTTTTAAGTAATTTTCCACATCTGAAAGTTCGCGCGACGCAATCACACAAACTTCTATGCTACTTCCAGAATACATTGTTACTATGCAGCGAGAAAGTTCACACGAAACTTGTTCTGTACTCTTAAATTCTCAAAAATTCCGTGTGTACTTTTAAGCAACAAGATAGTGATTTTTTATGTCGTGTGACATAACATACTCCATAGTTTTTGTGTGCTCCGACTATAGCTATTTTATCAATCATTATCCTCTTAAACTCAGTAAAAATTAGGAAACAAAAAACGTTATAGTAACGGTACCGACATTTATTAGAAAATTCTAAAATCATCTCATTGTTTTAGCAACAACAACATACTCATTGACGCATCATGATGCTTCTGTTAATAATCTGAATATAGGTGCAATGGCCTTATTGCTTGAAAATTCTATTTCAACACTGTTGCTTCAACTTGCTACAAAACTTTCTTATGCACTCAGCAATTTCATCATAGCAGTAGGCGAAGAAAGGGTTCGGGTTCCATTTACCAAATCGAAACCATTAACGTGTCACTGTATAATGCTTCCCTTCGATTTCCATAAAAGACACATTTCCAACCTGAAGTTTAGCAGACAGACCAAACAACTTGCCTGTATAAATCCATTGCGCAATTCCATTTGAAAATCGGAGGGCCATTGAAATGGGGAATTCTTTCCGTTTTATGTTGGTATACTCCTTCCTATCCGAGGCCACCTTTGCCAATGCTCGACAACGTCAATCGTCTTTCTATTTCACATTAACACATATCGTACCGCATCCACAAAAAAGGTCAGACCATCGAAGCCGAATAACATGTTGATGGCTTAGTCGATATAATTGCTGATCTTCGTGATTGAATTTCGGTACCTAGCGAGACTAACAGTGATAATTGAATTTCGGTATCAGAGTTCGGTTTTCAGCAGGTGATTGTGAAGAGAACCTTTAAAGTGAGAATGGTTGTTTTAATAGCAGTGCAAATATTTTAACTACTGAGAAGGTAAACTTGAGTGCAGTATGGATGGGGGAAAATGGTAAGCCAAGATTAAACCAACACATTTCATTTCCATACATCAGCATTACATTTTTGGGTTATTCATAGGCTAATTTTGATTTAGAAATTCATTAGATATTTCATAAATAAATTAAAACGACCTTATGATAAGTAAACTTCAAATTCAAAATAAATTAAACCACTTCTTATTAGTATATCAGATATGGATACCATAGTGGCATTTATGTTGAGCTATTGTATTTTCACTATGTATGTACAAGTCTGTGCTAAGTAAAAACCGTACAAAAAATCCAAGTTAAATTCGAAAATTCGAAAAAACGTGTAACGTTGTAAACTATACAATTATAACGCTTTAAGTGAGTATTTGAGGAGAAATTCTCACTGTCTTGTAGTTGTAGTTCAAATGTTTCGTAGAATAGTCCCAAGTAACCAAACGTTTTGATAAAAAGAAATGATTTGATTTAATCACCTTACGAAACTCAGAAATAGCATTAACATAAGCAGCCCTGCCTTTTATCTAGAGGAAAATATATCATCGAAATATTTGATTCGAAAATGTGGGATCTCTTGTATTACTGTTAAGAATCATTTCTTTATGTTTTAGGTAGACTCAATAAAAATTGAATCATAAAAATACATTTTTCGAAAGAGCTACCTAATGTTTTTCTCAATTTAGTAATATTTCGCAGCAGACGAAAAATACTTAGCTAACATAAAAGAAAGAAAGGGAAATATTTCCGAGAGATCTTATATTTTAAAAATACTATTTTGGGAGTGGCACACCATACTGCTTCCCCCTAATTATTCACACTGGAAAGTTCAGGCGATGCATTCTAATGTACTTCCAGGAAGCTTCATGAGTACATTGTTCAGTTTATAAGCATTAAGAAAGGTCGATCCGAAATTGCTATATACTTTAAAATTACCAAAAGTTGCACGGCAAGAAAGTGAGTTTTTCGATGGTTTGGAAAATTATCTAAGAAGTGTTGCGATCAAAATTTGGCCAACTTCAATTTGACACATTATTTTTCATCGTGCATTTGAAAAACCTTGTACACTTCTTGTTTTGAATATGTGAGTGAAGTATTCAGTTGAAAAGGAGTAATTTGCCAAAATTTTGCTCGAATATCGCGAAAAATTCTCCTACTCGGCCGACAAGTCGAGGAACTGTTGAATATGGCAAATCAACCGTTTTATTCGTAATAAAAGTGTTTTGAGATTGTTTGTGAAGGAGGCCAGGAAGACCAGGGAATAAAAGGAGAATATCGATCCCTTCGTCAGAGATATCACAAATAAGATAGGAGGAGCGTCTTCAATCTTACATCAACCTAGAAAAACGAGCCGCACTGTTGACTTACGTCAAGACGGACTTTATTGAATCTCCTGGACATGAATGTTTCATGGCCACTAGAAGAGAAAAAGTGACAGAGATTTTCGAACACATAAAGCGGTTCAGATCAACAGTGAATAAATATATGTGCAGGAGTGCACGGTTAAATCGTCTAATGTGTTTGATCAAACAACACAATTGTACCGTTTTATTACGGTCGAATTGAACATCTTGCCATTTCAAGAAAAAGACCATGGTGATCAGGGTACTGACCGTGAATATGAACGCTTCCAACACGTCAGATATTGAACAATAGTAAATATTCGTTAAGCGAAACGTCAAGAAGTCACGAAAGGGCCATTCAAGGACCAGCTAGTGTCCTACGAAGAACCAAGGAAGGTGTGACCAAACAAATGACCCGACAACTTTCATTCTCTGAAAAAGAAGTTTGTGTGATTTTTGTTAATATACAGGGTCCGGCACTCGAAGTGTAACCAATTAAAAAGGCCATAAATTCAGTTTGGAAGATTACTTTTACTTAATTCAAAGTACAAAATGTGTAAAAATAATACAAAATTCAGAATCAATTCACTTTTGCTCGATATGACCACCTTTTGCCTTGACTTGATGACTTGAGAGAGCGAAGGAGTTGCTTCGTTTTGCCGAAAGCGGTTAATTTCCGAACATTGTATTTTCTGACGAGAAAATTTTTTCAATTGAGCAATTCGTAAACTCTCAAAACGATAGGGTTTACTTGACCGGCCGTTCATACGAGAATTTGAGTCATCGATTGGCCACCAGGAGGCAGCACCCGCAACAGATAATGGTTTGGGCCGCTGTAACCGCAGATGGGCGCTCTCCAATCGTTTTCATCGAGCCTGGCGTCAAGGTAAATGCGACATATTATCGGGAAAGTATTCTGGAGGTTGCTTTGAAGCCGTGGGCAGACAAACATTTCGGTGGAAGACCATGGACGTTTCAGCAGGACTCGGCACCGTCTCACAAAGCTCGAGTGAACCAAGAATGGCTGCAAAACAACGTTCCGAACTTCATCACGTCCACACAATGGCTCTCGAATTCACCAGATGCGAATCCAATGGATTATTCTCTTTGGGCCATTTTGGAGAGCAAAGTCCGAACTAAAAGATACACCAGTCTCGAGGCGCTGAATAAAGTTATTGTCCGCGAGTGGGCCAAAATACCTGCAAGTCACATTCGGCCAAACGAAGCAACTCCTTCGCTCTCTCAAGTCATCAAGTCAAGGCAAAAGGTGGTCATATCGAGTAAAAGTGAATTGATTCTGAATTTTGTATTATTTTTACACATTTTGTACTTTGAATTAAGTAAAAGTAATTTTCCAAACTGAATTTATGGCCTTTTTAATTGGTTACACTTCGAGTGCCGTATATGCAGTGAACTCGAAAAAGAAATATGCCTAATTGTTTTAATCAAACTACAAGAATAAAATCCTTGAGATAAACATTGTAGAACAAGGTTACCTAAATTTTAAATCACCGGTGATATTTTTTGCCTTTCTCATATAGAAAGGCTATGCAATCACTATGGTTTATGGTTTCATAGCCTGTTATTGCCTTTCATTTAGATCTGACTTCCGGTTCCGGAGTTACATGGTAATTCAATTTTCTTTGAAACAGCTCAACCGATTTACACAAACTAAGTTCTAAATAAAAGGTCTTATTGTTACCGATTTATTTTTTTTTTTAGTTGGTTTGACTTAAAGCCGCCATAAATAAGTTCAGTTTTGCAATGACTGAGCGGAAACATATATTGGAGAAGCCAAATGAATGAAAAACTAACAGAAAAGATGATATATTGGAAAAAGATACACTCAGAGACAGGACTCAAACCTGCGTTTTATGCATTCCGTAGGTACGCGCTACCATTTCGCCACTCTGAATCTTGTTTTAGTCACTCTACAACGCCAGTATAAAGCGAGAAGACTAGTGATTGATGGACAGAGAAGATGTTTGGATGTAAGGTATCGATCGGGTGACGGCCAGGATGTAGACCATGTTCGATGTACGTTCTACTGTGTCTGACTGGCGTTTCAGAGTGACTAAAACAAGATTCAGAGTGGCGAAATGGTACCGCGTATGCACGGAATGCATAAGAACGCAGATTCGAGTCCTGTCTTTGAGCGTATCGTTTTCCAATAAATCATATTTTCTGTTAGTTTTTCATTCATTTGGCTTCTCCAATATATGTTTCCGCTCAGTCATTGCAAAACTGGTCTTATAGTTTCCAAAAGAATCCAAAACATTTTATCCAGATCCGACTTTCGGCTCTGGAACTAAAGCGTGATAAGTGGAAAATTACGAATTTTTTTCACAAACTATGGTCAAAAACAGGTACAAATCCCATAAAACAGTCTGTTGGACCCTATCGCGTCATGTCTTAACAATCCCAGCTGCGATGTGCGGCATTCATCATCTTTATGCGACAGTAGAATTAAAGAGCAGCATGTAACTCACGAAACTGCTCTGTACGATTCTGAACTTCATAAAACGAAATATTTCGGGAACCAGTGAAATAAGAATCGGAATTATGATGGAAGTCACCCTTAACCGAAAAACTTTATTAGGATAGCGTTCTCTTATAGCACAACGGTCCGTTCGCGGCGCTGGTTTATTTCAATTGAATTCTTTCGCTACCTTTCATCTGACATTTCTGCTAACTAGCTTTACTAAGTCTACCTACACATGCCTACTTGGGGTTCGGGCTTCTTCGGTAGAAAGCAAAAAACGTCGAATTCAAACATCGCCCCCACCTTGAAATACAATATTTCAAAATCTGTACTACCTAGTATAGCGTATTAACTACTGCCTTACCAATACTTATATCTATCATAGTAAATTCTTACACATATTTCGCTACATTCTCTGGACAAATGACAAATCGTAAACAATGAACATTATTCATCTCGCTCAATTATGCTTTGGGTTTCCTGTGTGAATTCGTTTTCCAGTACCGCTCTGGACTAAATTGGTGGCTCTACTTCGGCTATCGGATCAGTATTGCTCAAAGGTAATAGGCAGATTTTTGTTACCGGCCGTTTGATGATCCCACGGTTTGTTTTAAGTGAAACAACGCGAATGAGGTTATCGCCTCCTGGATGCACACAAATTATTCTCGCCAAAGGCCACTTAACCGGTATTTGGAATTCGTCTACGATAACCGCCAACCGCCCGGGTTGGATATCGGTGTTTGGATTGCAGATCCTTGTTGCCCGTTGCAGCTCCTGTAGGTATTCCGTACGCCAACAATGCCAAAACTGTTGATTTAATCTTTGCAGGTACTGATAATGGTCCAGCTTTCCTATGGGAATCTGATTGGTATCAAGTTCCGGAAGTGCATTCAGGCTCGATCCAATTAAAAAATGAGCTGGTGTCAAACAGGAAAAATCATTTGGATCCTCCGTCATTGGCACTAAAGGGCGTGAATTCATACTAGCTTCAATTTGAGTCAGCAATGTTGTCATATCTTCGAAACTCAGTCGTGTGTTCCCGAGTTGACGATACATTTGCTTTTTTGCCACCTTTACCGCTGCCTCCCATAAACCACCAAAATGTGGGGCCTTTGGAGGATTTAAATGCCAGGTGATAAATTCGTTAGTGCAAGCCTCTTGAATAGTATTCTGATTATCGAGCAAAATACGACGTATATCATCCAGTTCATTTTTCGCGCCTTCGAAGTTTTTTCCGTTGTCGGAGTAAATATGGGACGGCCGTCCACGACGGGCGATGAATCGGCGAAGGGCAGATAGAAATGCTTGAGTCGAGAGGTCACTGACTAATTCTATGTGCACAGCCTTTGTGCAAAAGCATATAAAGATGCAAATGTATGCCTTTACAGAAGCGGCGCGTTTATGGATTGGTTTTAAATATAATGGACCGGCAAAGTCAATTCCGGTTGCTGCGAATGGTTTATTAGCGGTGACTCGAAGTGCGGGTAACTGTCCCATCTGCTGGGTGACGGGAATAGGGCTAGCTCGAGCGCATTGGTAACAACTTCGCATTACGCTTCTGATTAATCTTCTCCCATTAACAGGCCAGTAGAATTCTCTCATAGAGAAAGCGTTGAGCGGACACCACCGTGTATCAACATAAGGTGATAATGCTTGGCTATCAGTCGAGCATATGGATGGAAGTGTGGTAGGAGAGCAGGATGTTTGAATAGATATGGCTGTTCAGATAACTTTAGTCTCCCTCCCACTCGGATGGTACCTTCCGGATCAATGAATGGAACAAGGGAGCGAATATGGGACCGTTTTGAAAGGGTTTTGCCAGAACTCAAATCCTTTAACTCTTCCGTGAATGAATCCGCTTGGGCTAATTGCACCAAACGAGTGTTGGCTGCTGATATTTCCTGTACTGTCAACAGTTGGCTAGGTGATTCTCTAATCGCAGAACCTGATCGCGATCTAGTCTTAACTCGTACGTTTTGGATGAACCGAAGGCAATATGCAACTATTCGACCAAGACGAAGATAAGATGAACACAGATTGAATATAGGGTTGTGTGTAGGGCGTGAATTTAGTACCGCCACCACTTGCTCTCTTCGGCGTTCATTTCCTGCTTCTGGATATTCGGGGATGACTGAAACCGGCCACTGGTTCTCGGGTAACACGAGCCAATCAGGTCCATTGGTCCATAACTTATTTGATAGAAAATCATCAACTTCAACTCCTCTCGATACTAAGTCAGCTGGGTTCTGTTTGCCTGCCACATGATGCCATGAGGAACCCTGCGTAAGAGATTGAATTTCTGATACTCGGTTGGCGACAAAGGTTTTCCATGTGCTAGGTTCGGATTTTAGCCATTGTAGTGTTACCATTGAGTCCGACCAAAAGTCAGATGATGTCACATTCAAGCTAAGAGCGTGGACTACACAGTTATGTAGCTTAGCAGCTAGATCTGCTGCACACAGTTCCAGGCGGGGGAGTGTTACACGCTTTAAAGGCGCCACGCGTGATTTGGATGTTAACAATTGAACTCGAATATTGCCTTGTTCATCGATTGATCGTGCATAGACGCAACAACCGTAAGCCTTTTCCGAAGCATCTGCGAAGGTATGCAATTGCAATTTTGAATTTGGTAATAAAGCATAGCGAGCTATGCGGAATTCGGAAAGCTTTCGTAACTGTAGCATATAATTTTGCCATTTATCTTTTACCGGATTTGGAACTTTGTCATCCCAGCCACCAGATAGCGACCAAAGCTGTTGCATTAATATTTTAGCGCGAATTATCACCGGTGAAACTAGTCCTAAGGGGTCAAACAATTGGGATATGGCGGAGAGAATTGATCGCTTTGTTGGATGAACAGATTTCTGCTGTACTTCAGAGTCGAAACGAAGAGTGTCTCTTTGTGGCTCCCAACATACGCCTAGAGTTTTAACCGTTCCGTCCCTATCAAATCGGTGTTCAATAGGTGCAGCTACTTGGCTTGAAGTTAGACCATTCAGCACTCGTTGGTCGTTTGATACCCATTTTCGTAAACAGCACCCTCCTTTTGCGAGAAGTTCAATGAGTTCGTCCCGCACACTTATTGCTTCTGCAGTCGTCGCCGCTCCTCCGATGAAGTCGTCGACGTAAAAACCCTTTTGCAAAGCGTTGGACCCGAGCGGGTAAGCAAGTCCCTCATCCTTAGTAAGTTGCTGAAGTGTCCGCGTGGCCAAGAAGGAAGAGGGTGCCATTCCGTACGTTACGGTTAGCAATTCACATGTTTTAATCGGCTGGTTCGCTTGAAACCTCCAAAAAATACGTTGTAATGCGGTGTCTTCAGAATGCAGCAAAACTTGGCGGTACATTTTTTCGATATCAGCTACTAAAGCCACGGGATACGTTCGAAATCGCAGTATAATAGCAATCAAAGGATCTTGTACTACGGGACCTACGAGTAATGCCTCATTGAGTGAGAGCCCAGACGTAGTTTTTGCCGATGCATCAAATACCACCCTTACTTTAGTGGTAGTGCTTGATGCCTTGATGACGGGGTGATGTGGCAGATAACATAAACTCGGTGGCTCGAGTTCCTCGTCTTCAATGATACGCATGTGCCCGAGAGCAAGATACTCCTCCATGAATTGATGATAATCTTGCTTCAATTTTGAATTCTTAGCCAACCTTCGCTCAAGCAATTCAAACCGTTTTTTGGCCGTTTCTTTCGAACTACCTAGCATCATGTTGAAATTAGAATGTCGTGGCAGTCGAACTATATACCGTCCGTTCGGCATTCGAGAGACTGTTCGAGAGTAGAATTTTTCGCATTCCTTCTCCTGTGGCGAATAATCGGATCTAACTAACAATTCTTCCATCTTCCAGAATCTTTCCAGCTTTTCCTCGAGCGATTCCACTGACGTGGCGAGTACGTTGCACGAAAGCACTTTACTTGGAACCTCACTGGCATTCACGGGACCCGACACGACCCATCCGAAAACGCTATCGACCAAAGGTGGCAACGACTCGGAAAGTTGTAATCTGGCAGCGGACGTGAAAAACGTGAAGAAATGTTCATTACTTATCAGTAGATCGATTGTGCTGCTTCTGTTGAATTCGGGATCAGCTAGGAATAAATCCTTCGGAATTTTCCAGTGGTCAATGGAAAAGCTTTGACCGGGTAACTTCGGAATAATTTTCTCCATGACAATAAAATTTATGTTGGTTACGAAGTGTTTCTTTCTGGAACGGATTTCTGTAGTGACAGACTCTGTTACCAGCTTGGTATTATTCCCAACCCCGCTCACAATCATGTTTGTTTTAGTGCGCCGAAGTCGTAAAAGTTGAGCCATATTTTCAGTTATCAAATTGGCTTGCGACGCGGAGTCGAGAATCGCCCGCGCGAAATGCTCTTTTCCATAACAATCAACGATTATTACTATCGCAGTGGGTAAAACTATATTCGTCGCACGTTTCTTTACTGGATAGCAACATATTTTATCGATTTGGTTGGTAGTAGTAGCAGCAGTTAAAACCGGATCCTCAGTGTCTTGTTCACATTGAGTAGCATGTACATAGGCCTGATTCGCCTGTTCCGACCTATATGACCTTGGGTCTTGGGCAACTCGGTAGTAGTTTTCATCATAAGCCGGATGAATCATGGTATGGTGACGCCTTCCACAGACGCGACAATTGTCTGGCGAAGGACAGTCTCTGGCATAATGAGTGCTACGGAAGCAGTTCAAGCACAATCGTTTTGAGTTAATGACGTTTAATCGCTCGTCAATTGACATTTTACCGAATTTGAAACATTTCAAAAGAGGATGTCGTTGATCGCAAGCATGGCATTTAAGCATTGAGCTACTGTGAGTGGAATTGGGCCGATTTCCTTGACCTACAGGTTTTGACGTTGACACCTGAGAGCATACAAGTGAGGTTGGTGGTGTCTGTTGATGATTTACTGAGATGGACTCTAGAACACGATTTCTTCTGTGCAGGAAATCGACGAGATTTTTGTATGTCGGTTGGTTAATTGTTGACGCATGATCTTCCCAAGCTTTAAGAGTGTCATCGTGGAGCCGCGTGCATAATAAATGCTCCAAAATTGTGCTCCATGCCTCAGTTGGTTCTCCCATTTGGTTCAATCCTTTGACATGCCTCTCGAAAACGTCTACAATCGCGTGAAGATCTGCTGCGGTTTCCCGTTCCATGCGGGGTATATCAAACAATGCTTGTAGACGTCTCTTCTTCATTAGATATTCGTTTGAGTAGCGATTTACTAAGGTGTCCCACGTACTGGCATAATCAGCGGCACTGATATCAACGGATTCGATTAATTGAGCTGCTTCACCCTTCACTGCTGCTCTAAGATAATGGAACTTCTGAATGTCTGGAAGATCCGGGTTAGTGTGAATTAATGCATAGAATGTGTCGTAGAATACACGCCAGTCTTTATAATCTCCGGAAAATTCTGGCAATGATATTGACGGCAATTTGAGACCCCTGATTGCGGAAGGACCCCGAGGGAGTGTATTTTGCGAATCAATAGGAACGCCAGGGAAGGGTAATTTGGATAATAGGCCAGCCTTTATTTTGAAAAACTGCCTCTCGAATAAGGATCTTTGCTCTTGATGAATAGCCATACCTTCTTCGCTCATTTCCATCTCTTCTAGCGTGCATTGTACCTCTTCCAATTGTCGTCGAAGCTCGTTGAGATCCTCTAAACGTAGTGATACCTCAAGCCCGTCTTGCTCTTCGTTGAAATCATCCAAAAACTCCATAGCTCGATTTAATGATGCTATCAGGGTCATTCTGCGTACTGTAGCACGATGCCTTTTCGCGTGGTCCTCCATTTCAGTAACTCGGTTGGGACGAGCAAACAGAAGAGCTCGTCACAAAGTGTTCTTAGTAAAGGCTAACTATGCCTTGTATGACGTGAATAAGTAGGTTTAATTTCTCGATCAATAAAATCTCTGGCAGCTAGATGGTATTTCAGCTCCACCGGACGAACGGGATTTCGCTTAGCAGAACATCTAAACGTTGTGGATGAAGTGCTTGAAAATAACGGTCAGAATGGCTTGGTGATATCTAATCGGACGAATACGGCTCAAACGTTGGAAATCACATGAAATCGGAAAACAGAAATCTAAAGGGTACCCGGCATTACAGCATAAGGCGTTGGAATTACAATTACCTTACGCCTATCTATTATAGGCATTGTATTCTGGTTGTGCTCCAATGGCTGACAACAATGGCGCCGAGAGTGGCTTGGTCTTCCCAAACGGCAATGGCGTCCTAGGTCTCAAAGTCAAGATACCTTTGTAAGTCTCGTCTAGTGAGTACGACTAATAAACCTCAAATAAGTCGGCTGCACAATCCTGGTCACGGCACCAAAACTATGTTGGACCCTATCGCGTCATGTCTTAACAATCCCAGCTGCGATGTGCGGCATTCATCATCTTTATGCGACAGTAGAATTAAAGAGCAGCATGTAACTCACGAAACTGCTCTGTACGATTCTGAACTTCATAAAACGAAATATTTCGGGAACCAGTGAAATAAGAATCGGAATTATGATGGAAGTCACCCTTAACCGAAAAACTTTATTAGGATAGCGTTCTCTTATAGCACAACGGTCCGTTCGCGGCGCTGGTTTATTTCAATTGAATTCTTTCGCTACCTTTCATCTGACATTTCTGATAACTAGCTTTACTAAGTCTACCTACACATGCCTACTTGGGGTTCGGGCTTCTTCGGTAGAAAGCAAAAAACGTCGAATTCAAACACAGTCTGATAAATTCTACTAGTTTGCAGAGCTGGGTCCCCCCTTTTCCTGTTCCGGAAGCATCGATAATGGTGTAGAAAAACTTAAAAAATAAAACTCACTTCGATTTCTCTGCGCTGCTTGAACCGATTTTCACATATCTTGATTTTAATTAGAGCTTAATTAGAGCTTATATTATATTTTAAGCTACTGTGAAATTTTATCCGGATCCGACCTCCGGTTCCGCAATTACTGGGCGATGAGTGTCAAAGTTCGCCATATAACACATGGATCAATAAGTCCCGAGACAAAAGCAGAGGTGGCGCTCGTAGTAAACCAGTAACCACGTCTTTCAAGAGTACTAACCTTTGCTTGAAACGGGTCAAAATTTTAAGTCGATCCGACCAGAAACAGCTGAGTTATCGAAGTTGGAGTAAGGTCGGTTTGTAGTGTGTTTAGAAAATGGAAAAAACCAACTTTCGTGTTTTGATAAAACATTGTTTTTTAATGGGTAAAAACACCATGCAAGCGAAACAATGGATTGCAAAATGTTATCCGGACTTTTATCCATCAAAAGCAACGATTTGTCGGTGGTTCGCCGAGTTTAAACGTGGTCGTACCGACACAAATGACGCGGAACGCTCGGGTAGACCTGTGGAAGTCGTTACACCGGAAAATGTGAGTGAAGTGACAAAAATTATAATGAAAGATCGTAAAGTCTGTCAGATTGTCAGATATCATATGGAAGTGTATTTACTATCCTTCATGAAAAATTGAGCATGAAAAAGGTTTTTTCCAAGTGGGTGCCGCGATTGCTTTCGATGGAACAAAAACAGCAACGAGTCGATGATTCAGAAAGCAGTTTAAATTGAACGAATTGGGCTTTGATCTGCTTTGAGTAATATGAGAAAGGCATCATCAACACCACTAGGTAGATTAAAACAGGTTTTTATTTAATAATATATTTAATAAGGCACATTGCTTTAGGTCTAAGATGCCGAGGGCATTTCTATATGGTACTTAACACTAGAGAAATTACTTGAATTATTACATTGTTGTATTTCACTAATGATGTCGTATACATATCACTGCAACTCTGAAGTATCCAGCCGCCTGGAGACTGTCGTGATTCAGGTTCATCCTCCTGTACCAAGGTTTTGTCGATATCTTAGAGATAATGGAGTGTAGCCGTCGTCCCAGTTCGCCATTGCTCCACGAAGTTTGCCACCTTTCGACAGTTTTCTGACGAGAGATACTGAAAAATTCATCGAAGCACATTGGTCTCTCATATATCACACCTTCTAATGCGCTCACCTTAGCCATTGAGTCTGCCTTTTCATTGCTCGAAATGGAAGGGACCCAGACTAACGATATTGAATAAGTCTGAGCAAATCTCTCTAATGCTCCCGTATTCTCCTCAGGAAATATTGGGGATGTTTTACTAGCTTCATCGCCCGGAGAGCTTCTATTGAACTTAGACTGTCCGTGACAGTGAAGTAATGGCGTTTGGGCAAGGTTTCAATGATCTCAAGGTCGTACTGAATAACAGCTAATTCTGCGACGTAAATTGAAGCCGATTCACTGAGTTTGTACGATGTGGTGGAGTGTTGATTGGAGATGCCGAAGCCTGTGGACCCGTTGTTGTGTGATCCGTCAATGTAGAATATGTTTTCACGGTTGACGGTTCTAAATTTATTATCAAAAATGTAAGGGGTCACCTGATCCTGGCGTATGTGATCCGACTTTCCGTGAATCTTATCTCTCATGGATGTGTCGAAAAACACAGTAGAATCAGAAGTATCCAAGAAAAGCGCACGGTTGGAATCAAACGAAGAAGGATTAAAATGCCGAGCCATGTGATCAAAATACAAGGACATAACCCGGGTCTGAGGATTGAGCCCGACAAGCCTTTTGAAGTTTTCAAAAACTATCGCATTCAAGATATAGAATCGGATTAGCAATCGATACGAGAGATCCCAGAATCGAATTTTCAACAGTAGGACACCCGCCAGCACTTCGAGACTTATCGTATGAGTTTACTGCATGAAACCCAAGGCAATACGCAAACAACGATACTAAATTCTTTCCCGCTTAATGAAGTGAGTATTCGCGGCCGAGCAACAGCAGAAACACCCACCCAAGTAACAATCCGCAACTAGTTCTGATACGACAAAGTCCAAACTATGTTGCAACAAGAGCACGAATATGTTTTTTATGTTATACTGGTTAAAACATGGTCACAGCAATGTTTCATCATAACATAACTAGTTAGTTATTTAGGTTTCCAATAATAACATCTTTATGTCATAGTAAATTAAATATAATTTATAAGCTATCGTTACTTAATCCAAACATATCTTTAATCACAACAATGCTTCTAGCTACTAGTTGAAAATAAGTTTATTTTACTTCAATAGTAGCAACCCGTAACTAGTTTTGATACCACTTAACCCAACTATGTTGCAACAAGAGCACGAACATGTTTTTTTTATGTTATACTGGTTAAAACAAGGTGACAGCAGTGTTTTTTTATACCGTAAACATTGAACTAACTATCGTTTGTAAGTTATCGTTACTAGATTCTAACATATCTTTAATCACAGCTATGCTTTTAGCTACTAGTTGAAAAAAGGTTTATTTTCCGTTACGAAACCATTATAAATACGTAAGCGTATATGTAAATCGTTACTGTGAATTGATGTAGTAATAACTTAGATATTATAAGATTATGACATATAATTTCTTCATTGATTCGGATAGTTATCGGTAGGTTTTCCCAACGTTATGATAACGAAAATGCAAACAAAACAACCTTTGTTGGCTTGAATATGGGCAACACAATATGGAGTCTCAAGAAGTGTATGAAACATAAATAAAACCAGGATATTACTTGTTTCAAAACTACTTTTTGCCGAAAATAGTGAATGGCAGAGTAGTCATTTTTGTTCTATGCACTGTCATAAACACGAAGAAAATAATATAGGGATTGAACATCGATTGTGATATTACAATTATCATGATAGATGAATTTAAAATGATGAGAAACCACTCTACTTGGAATAATTGTGAGCATTCTGAACATAGTGTTATTTTACTGTTTATTTTTTATATTTTTATAAACAGATTTTGATTGAAGGCGCATAAAAAACAGTTAAGTAAAATTTAATTCCGCTCGACAGTTTCAAAATCGTTGTGAAATTTGTACCTTGTATCAAGTTTGTGATTTAAAGTACTCTTCTGCTTTTTTATTGATGATAGAAAAGTATTCTGTATTCATTCAATGTTTATAATGTCGATGGTGACTAAGTTTCAACTAGTTTACTTGAAAACAAGTTATTTTCAAGTTATGAAAAGATAAGTTCTTTCAGTATGACCTTACAACGTAACGACAACTTATTTTTAGCCGACCTAACAACTAGTAGAAACTGCGCTTTTTGAGTCATGCAAGTGGTTAGATGTTAGTAACAATCACTCAAATATCTGGTTGCAAACTAGTCACAAACAAGCTAGCGTAACAAAAATTGTTACTTGGGCATATTCCATTACGAACAATATCATTGTTTGGCACCGTATGATCAGATCTCCTGGATGGGCATCCCACCATGACCCGTTTATTGCTCGAAGAAAATTGATTTTCCTTTGGCATTTTTGTTTCAGATACCCTATGTGACATTCCCACGTGTCTTTGGAGTCGAACCAAACCCCGTGATATTTTAATGTAAATACCTGAGCTATAGTTTTACCCTTCAGTTGAAGCTTTAATTGTGCTGGTTCTCATTTCCTTGAAAATACAACTGGCTCAGTTTTCTCCGTAGAGAGCTCGATACCCATTTGAAGAGTCCACGAGCACAAGTTGTTGAGAGTATCTTGCAATGGTCCTTGGAGATCGACAGCCTTGGGTCCTATAATAGACACAACGTTGTCGTCGGTAAGTTGTGTTAGCATGCAAGATGTTTTGATACATTTATCGATATTATATACATGAAAATTGTATAAAAGGGGGATTAAACTTGTGCCCTGACTCATGTAGCTGAATGGTATTCTTGACAAATCATGCGCGAAATACATGTGTTTCTCAGACAATAGATTATACAAAAAGTTATCCAAAACTTGCGAAAGACCATGCTGGTTCAACTTCTCGGATGGAATATCAATAGAAACTGAGTCAAAAGCCCCATTGATGTCTAGAAATTACTGATGATTGATGTTCTCTGTTGAACAGTTCAATCACAATTGTCACCATACAAGACGTTATAGTGTCCAGTCGGGCGAGCGTAACATGCCATCGATCATTATTTACAATACAAAATTTAGTTCATGTTTTGTGATTCTGTTCGCTGATAATAGCATTTAGTTAGTATTGAATTAATTTTCATCAGTGGTACAAATGTATTCAATTATATATAAGGCTTTAGCTATTTGTATTAGTTGGTAAGTTCGTTTATAAGTTCCTGTTTCCCCGTTACACATTACAAGTAGGTTCACAATTCTTCCTACAAAAAATCGCAGAAGCAAATGATGTCCTTACGGTAATAACTATCTCAAGCATATAATAGGACTGAAAAGCCATCTCTTGTGACTGAAAACTAGGGTGCCAGAAAAAAAGAATCATATTTAATTTCGTAAAGCGATAGTGCCCAAATAATTATGCATCTCTGAAAAAAAGTCTCACCCTGCCCTATTTGAAGGACAACTTATTGAATTTTGACTTATTTCTTAATGCAATAAATAGTGCAAACGAATTACATAAAGGACTTTGACTTTGTGGATTTGACGCTATGGAGCCAGCTAAGAACTTTTGGTAGATAAAGATTATGAAAAATAATAGATTCATAGTACTTAAATATAAGCAAGGATGTGAAGTAAAAAATCATGTAATAATACTTTTTTATTTTAAATGTCTTGCATAACTGAATCTTTCCAGAAATCTCAATGCAAATTGTTCCGGTTCGTACTTTTTGCTGCCGGCGGGACGGCCACCCCACATAACCGACACCTGCGACCGGTATTTAGCTTTGTCTACAGTGTGGTTATCGCGCCCTTGCTCACATGCACCCTCTCATTCTGCTACTACCGCGGAAGGCGGAAGCACCCAGGGGGCACCAATCATCAGTTGTGTTTTTCGTCCCCCGCTTCCATAAATTGTATTAGGAATAGCAGTTGCTGAACATTCATTTCCATTAACAGTTCTGGTTTACTCTTGTGATGTTAAATAAATAACATGCTGCATTTATTTAATGTGATTTTACACACATTCCGACTGCAACATAATGTGCCTAATGCATGTTAGGTACAATAATTTATAAAACAATATATGAAAACGAAGATTATCCATACTAATATGTTCATGATAATCTGTGACGCTAAAACAACTATTAAATGAAAATAAACGTTTTCAGAAAATGAGAGTTGACACCTACATCGCGCGTGATCCGTCAAAAACAGTGTTACCGGCAAAGAATCATCCTTTACAATATTATGCAACCCAACAAACCCCTAGATGTTTACTATTGAAATGTCTGTGAAACAAATTACAAGTTTCGATCGAGATGGATGCTTTGACGACATCGATTGAAGCTCCTTATTATATTATGGTGTGATGATGCCTTTCTTATATGATTTGTATTCCCAGCAAGAATACTGCGGTATTCTTGAAAAAAATGCTCATTGAATAGAAACAGGGATGTATGTTCGGGCGTAAACTACTGAACTTTCAAACACTAATTCCGGAACCGGAAGTCAGATCCGGAAAAAGCGATTTTGTGAAGAACCGTAAGAGCTTTAATTTGAATCTAAATTCAAGAAAACTGTTTGAGGCATCTCGGAGAAAAGTAAGTTCCGCTTTGAAAGTTTTTAGTCACTATTTACGGTACTTGCAGAACCGGATTTCGGGGACCCGCATATCCGATGTCAGTTTTTATCAACTTGCTAGAATCCTTAAAAAGAGGAATTTATTTACTATTTTTAAGAAATTACATGACATGAAAGCGAACTATTGAATTTTCAGTTTTTTATAAATCGCCACCCTGTATTTTCGGAATCGTTCCATATGAAATTATAAAATTTTCTATGGGGAAAGATTGGTTTTCATTTGAGCCTAAGCTTCTTAAACTTGGATCAGTCATCTCGGAGCGAAGTGAGTGCATATTTTTGTCACATACAAACAAACATACTCATTCATACACAGACGTTTGCTCAGTTCGCCGAGCTGAATCGAATAGTATATAACACTCGGCCCTCCGGGCCTCGCTTGAAAGGTTAGTTTTCACAGTGAAAGTATAGCCTTTCTTCATGGCATTGTTACACAACTAGCTCGACTTAGGGGGGATTATTTCCTATCATCAAACGCTATTTCGCGAGAAATTAACGATTGGTATTTCTCCTTTAAAATATTTCAAACAATGAGTGGTTAGGAAAATAAATCTGCTTGCAATCTAACAGCATACTGTTGTTTTCATCATTATACAATGACGACAGCAAACAACCCATTCCCCAAAAAAGGAATCATCCTACTGAATTATGTCTTTCTGAATTTACATCATATGAATATCCAAATAACGGTGTTTTGGATATGTGTAAACATTGCCACCGCAGGATGGGACCCAATTACTGTGGTGCGTGTCGATGCTCGAGTACGTACTCTCCGACGTTCAGAAAAATCCTTTGTCTATGCTATGTGGGCGCCACGTTGGTGAACTGTTGAATATACCGGATGATTGCGAAATTTCAAGGGACGCTCGGGACCGTACCAGGAGTGAGAGCGTAAACATGTACATAAAAACATGCAAGACAAGCCGGGGGAGCATTTTACCTTCGGCAAGCATCGGCTGGAAAAAATGATGACAGCAGACGGTTCCCATTATCTTTCTACGTATTTCGCCCTCTGCCATCCCCTGGGTGGTAGACATAAGAGCAATGTCCTTACCTGCCAAGCGGAAAATGTGGCGACGAATATTTTACATTTTTCACACATTCTTCAAAAGTCCGCTTCTGGATTTTTTCCCTTCCGAATGCACACTTTGAGGCAGAAGAATGCAGTAAAATGGTTCGCTTGTGGACAACTTCATTTCCAAGGCAGTAGTGCAACATTTGCTCTTTACTGTGTCTAGACATTGACATTACGGTAATACGTTTCCATGAATGGTGTTTATCGATACAGTTTCGTGTGAAACCAGTATCTCCGTTTATGACGTTTTCAAAAAAAAAAAACAAATGTTACGTGAATCGATCGAGATAGAACATTACCATTTTATTCTGATGATAATGATGATGGGCTTAATACCTTTACAAAGATGTGAGCTGGACGATAGCTTCCACTGATTGCAAAATCTGCTGACAGTCTAAAATGAGTTTAAAAATGCGGGTGGGTAATGTCAGAGACATAACTGGATGTCGCGAATACGAAAAAACTGGCACGCTCCCATCACTTTTCCGAATATCAGTTAGTTGATTGATTGTATGAATTATGCAAGCTTTCTCCTTTTTCACTAATAGAGTTTGAAGCGATGCACCTACATTAAAGTACAGATTAGCTACAATAAACAGCTACTATTCTACAACTATATATATTGAAACAATTCCTTTTTAATTTGCTAATATAGGAGGCTAGGTACGACCAATTTGTAGTTTATTTTTATTGAAGCTATGAAGTTCGAAGATATCTGATTCTTCTCGAAATTTCAGTACGAGACAATTGCAATGGCCTGGTCTGTAATGTATCGACGATCTTCGGTATGCAAGAGTAATTTAATAATAATAATAATAATAATAATAATAATAATAGTAATAATAATAATAATAATAATAATAATAGTAATAATAATAATAATAATAATAATAATAATAATAATAATAATAATAATAATAATAATAATAATAATAATAATAATAATAATAATAATAATAATAATAATAATAATAATAATAATAATAATAATAATAATAATAATAATAATAATAATAATAATAATAATAATAATAATAATAATAATAATAATAATAATAATAATAATAATAATAATAATAATAATAATAATAATAATAATAATAATAATAATAATAATAATAATAATAATAATAATAATAATAATAATAATAATAATAATAATAATAATAATAATAATAATAATAATAATAATAATAATAATAATAATAATAATAATAATAATAATAATAATAATAATAATAATAATAATAATAATAATAATAATAATAATAATAATAATAATAATAATAATAATAATAATAATAATAATAATAATAATAATAATAATAATAATAATAATAATAATAATAATAATAATAATAATAATAATAATAATAATAATAATAATAATAATAATAATAATAATAATAATAATAATAATAATAATAATAATAATAATAATAATAATAATAATAATAATAATAATAATAATAATAATAATAATAATAATAATAATAATAATAATAATAATAATAATAATAATAATAATAATAATAATAATAATAATAATAATAATAATAATAATAATAATAATAATAATAATAATAATAATAATAATAATAATAATAATAATAATAATAATAATAATAATAATAATAATAATAATAATAATAATAATAATAATAATAATAATAATAATAATAATAATAATAATAATAATAATAATAATAATAATAATAATAATAATAATAATAATAATAATAATAATAATAATAATAATAATAATAATAATAATAATAATAATAATAATAATAATAATAATAATAATAATAATAATAATAATAATAATAATAATAATAATAATAATAATAATAATAATAATAATAATAATAATAATAATAATAATAATAATAATAATAATAATAATAATAATAATAATAATAATAATAATAATAATAATAATAATAATAATAATAATAATAATAATAATAATAATAATAATAATAATAATAATAATAATAATAATAATAATAATAATAATAATAATAATAATAATAATAATAATAATAATAATAATAATAATAATAATAATAATAATAATAATAATAATAATAATAATAATAATAATAATAATAATAATAATAATAATAATAATAATAATAATAATAATAATAATAATAATAATAATAATAATAATAATAATAATAATAATAATAATAATAATAATAATAATAATAATAATAATAATAATAATAATAATAATAATAATAATAATAATAATAATAATAATAATAATAATAATAATAATAATAATAATAATAATAATAATAATAATAATAATAATAATAATAATAATAATAATAATAATAATAATAATAATAATAATAATAATAATAATAATAATAATAATAATAATAATAATAATAATAATAATAATAATAATAATAATAATAATAATAATAATAATAATAATAATAATAATAATAATAATAATAATAATAATAATAATAATAATAATAATAATAATAATATAAATAATAATAATAATAATAATAATAATAATAATAATAATAATAATAATAATAATAATAATAATATTAATAATAATAATAATAATAATAATAATAATAATAATAATATAAATAATAATAATAATAATAATAATAATAATAATAATAATAATAATAATAATAATAATAATAATAATAATAATAATAATAATAATAATAATAATAATAATAATAATAATAATAATAATAATAATAATAATAATAATAATAATAATAATAATAATAATAATAATAATAATAATAATAATAATAATAATAATAATAATAATAATAATAATAATAATAATAATAATAATAATAATAATAATAATAATAATAATAATAATAATAATAATAATAATAATAATAATAATAATAATAATAATAATAATAATAATAATAATAATAATAATAATAATAATAATAATAATAATAATAATAATAATAATAATAATAATATTAATAATAATAATAATAATAATAATAATAATAATAATAATAATAATAATAATAATAATAATAATAATAATAATAATAATAATAATAATAATAATAATAATAATAATAATAATAATAATAATAATAATAATAATAATAATAATAATAAAACTACAAGGATCAGCCCCATGGGGTTGTTCGAGCCGTTGATGTGGAACAAGGCAACCAAAATTTCCAATGATTTACATTTTCAATTAATCGTTACATTTTTGAATCCGCAAATGCACAAGAGTCTGCTAAGATTGATCCTTATTAGGAATCAACACCGAACACGCGAACCAGAATATAGAGTCTATCGTGATTTGTATTTGTTTCGTAGCCGACGAAATTACATCAATAGCCCAAATGTATACAATTAAATGTTTGTACATGCTTCCCAGTAAATCCGAACATCGGACGCATCGTGCAAGAAAGCTTTTGATTGCGTCTCGATGACCATAAGGTCAAAGCCTCTATGATCGAAACAAAAGAATGTATTTCACACCCTATCGGGGAGACATCGGCTCGAAAATGCCTTGTTTGATGTTCCCTCGCTCTGTTTCTATAGCGATACATAATGTAAACATAAAGCTTTTTCAGGTCGACGCGATTGATGCAAATGGTGCAGAATTGTCCGATGACGGACCGATCGAAGCGCTACGATCGGCCCCATATCGTGCTCAATCGGTCCGATAATCGGTCCGATAATCGGACCGATGATCGGACTTATGCGGGTCGACAAATTTCACTGGGTTGCGATACGGATATCGATATTTAAGCTTCTCTTCACCAAGCTTGTGTTCAAGTTTTGTATGCAAGCAGTTATTTTTATAGCGTTTCTCTACCATTACTACCATTCTGCGATTTCGGTTGAAGCGATAAACTTTTTCTCATTATCAATCGAGTTCATCTTATATAAATTAGAAATTAGTCTTATGCACTCAAAATTTGCCCTGCGGTAGTTGTCAATTTCTCAAGCGAAACGACATAACATGGGATTTCATCCAATCTTGCATGACACAAGATCAAAGCATCCCAATAAAAGCTTCAAATCGTTTATGGCACTTTTTGTCTTGCTGTGTAGCAACAACCTACCTCTAGCAAGCTACGCATAAGACTGAAACGTTAACTATAATTTCGCTTCTATTTGTAGATTCGCGTGCTTCCAACAGCTTTGCTTTTGCTTCGATTGACCAATCAGAGCGCTTTTCCCTTTGATATATCGCTTACTCCTTCAAAACCGTCGACTATGGCAGGGAAATCCGGTATGCCGGTGATTTTTTGCAGCCAAAATAGGACACTGCTAGCTATTAATCAACATTTCAATGATATAAAATTAAAAATACTTGGCTATGAACATTCAAATCAATACGTAGAAATATTTCCAATCAAATGGTGACATAATATTAATAATTGATACAAAATTGACTGAGCTGTTATTGTTCAAAACCTGACCACATTTCTTCGTGTATTTTTCTTGAATTTCTAGTTTGCACCGCTATATAGAAAACAGAAATGTGTTCCACATTAATAATAATAATAATAATAATAATAATAATAATAATAATAATAATAATAATAATAATAATAATAATAATAATAATAATAATAATAATAATAATAATAATAATAATAATAATAATAATAATGATAATAATAATAATAATAATAATAATAATAATAATAATAATAATAATAATAATAATAATAATAATAATACAGAATAATCTGTATATATGGCAACCCTGTTTTGCATGGCATATTTTCACACAACCCCATACTAGTATAAAGATGTGTTCAACATCATCATTTTCGCTTTCGCATTGCCATTCGTAAATGAATGTGTTAGTGATGGTACAAACGATTTTAATTTCCATCTTGATGAATCTTTTGATAGGAAATATTGGATGTTTAATTAACTCTTAATGATAATCTGGGGCACTAAAAAGTGCCTTGAATTGTCACAATCAACAAGATCTGCATTTAGATCTGATATGGTTCTCGTGTGACTGTTTCGGCAACAGTTGCTCAGAAAATGGTAGGAAAGCAATAAAATTCAACTAGTTCTTTATGATGATCTTGAGCACTGAAAAGTGCTTTGAATGGGACTTGTTGTACTTTTTGTCTGCCACTGGTTTTCGGTGCCATCGTGCTGACGGTGTCTCGTGCGTTCAGAGCAGCTGCTTTAACTTAAATGACGCTATTTCTCACATCACATTTTATTTTATACCTGCTACTGGCAGCGGTGTACGAAGAGCCCCTTTGCCAAAATTCCTTTTTCTGTTCACAGAACGGGAAACAGTGAGACGACAGGTCCTCGATGTTGCTCTCGTGTGTCTTGTTTCGGGAACAGTTGCTCAGCATATGGTAGGAAAAATAAATCACTCAACTTGTATATGGATGCTCTTGTATAGATGCAGACATTTCGCGTTCTGATTGGCTGGTGTTGACATGGGTCAAATGAGACAGGTTTTTCAATAGTGTACTATTGAAAAACTTCAATGTTGTTCAAGTTGAAAATTTTCGATTCTATTGCTAGTTAGATTATATAAATCCTTCTACCGATCACTGAGCTATGAGCTTTCAAAGTAAGAGAAAGGCAAACGCGCTATATGAATTATCCTCTTTAATACTCGTTTATACCAAACATTTCAGAAAAGTATAATTTTGAATTATTTGAGATTATGTCACACAGCTGAATATTTTATCATAAAATTGTGATCATATTTCCGATGGCATGTAGCAAGAATTATGTTGATTCATTAGATACAACAGGAGATATTCACGATTAAAAACTTATCACTCTCTCAGAGGGTAAATTTTGAAAAGGCGCCCCATAGTAAAGTAAGTCGTATTCACGACAAAATTAAAGAAAAACTGAGATCTCACATTGTTTCCATAATTAAACTAATGGCATATTCTACTTCTGTCGCATTATTTTATTACTGATAATTGTCCACTAGTCTAGTGCTACAACCATTATAAAACTGGAGGATTACACAGATAGGTTTGGTACTTGAAAAAAATAACTAGGATATCAATGCCTTGAAAGATGAAAGATTTAAACTCAGAAATTATCGGCAACTCGATGGATATATCATGAAATAATTTATTAATAGCTTGCTTTTTGGTACAGTGTTGTGTTACAAAATAACTATTTTGCGTTAGAGGCCGACGATTCGGAGGAATTCCCTTCATCTACAGGGCAGGCTATTTCTTTGAAGAGATATTGCTTCGAAACGTCGGCCTTAACGCAAATTAAATGTTTTGTAAACCAATTCTAGTCCAAAAGGCCATCTATTAATAAATTACAACAAAAAAGGTCGTTCCGTCTTTCTTATATCTTGACATTATTATCGGTGATATTTGAATCGCGTTTGTTGATAATGTTAGTTCTTGATTCGTTATGACAATATAATGTACCTAACAATCCGAAAACGCGGAATTGCAATAAAACTGAGCTCCAGAAATATCACTGTAAATATACTACGAATAACCGTGTTAACGTGGAATCAGTATGAGTACGAGAAAAACTTTTTACTGTTCAACTTTTCCAATTAGTAATTTATCAGCAACTAAAACCCGTACTGTAATCGTTATCATGTGTGTCTTCTTCTCGTGCGCACCTATACACTAGCCGGCCATAATTAATCGGCTCGTAGATTTCCTCAGGGATAAAGGTAATTGAGGAGAAGCCAGATAGAGAAAAAGTTCATGAAACTTTTGACGTTAACAAGTTCATTTAATGACTTATGTAACTGCAACCCAGCCAGCTATCTACCGGCAACAAATCCGACTTCTGCATGAAACAATTCAAACAGATACCACTGTGAGTGGAAGACATTTTCGTGTTGTCGATATTAGGAATCAGAAAAAACTGTCTCGTGTAGCACAATTTTCCAGGATGTTTGTAGATTTGCGTTGTATTTGTGTAATACTGAGAAATGTAAGCTTAATTTGTCCACACAATGTATATTGAATCACAAACGTATCCATTTCAATTAGTAAACACAAATTTTTACATATTTCTTTTGAAAGTAATCTAGTTGAAGTACATAATTTCATCGTACCTTGATAATCACAATGTTAAACACTAAGAATAACTTGAAAATTTGTCTGCACTTATGATACAAACATAGGAAAAAAATGAGAAAATTCTATTTTGGGATAATTTGTGTAACTGACTCATTTCTTTTGGTTTATGTTTAGTGATGTTTTAGAAAATTAAATTTTTTTGTTAGGATCTTATAAAATGTACACAAAAAAAGTGATTACGCTGCTCGCCCAATCCATAGGAACGTAGCAATGCTTCTGTACACTAAAACGATATTCGCACTATTCCGGGACGACCGGGACGGGACCATCCGAAACTATCAGGGACGTTTTTTTTTCCTCATCGGCGATGACTGAGCTGCCGTCGTATGCATATTTTGGAATCCCGGATCTGGGATAAAATCCATTTGATTGCCGCCGATATTCGTCGCCGAGTTTTTCGCTCCGTCGGTGTCGGGAGAAACTCGGCGAGGAATATCGGTGATAAGCAAATGGATTTTATCCGGAATTCCAATACATGCACACGCCGGCAGCTTAGTTATCGCTGATAAGGAAAAAAAACGTACCGGATTGTCCCGGATGTTCCCGTCCTGGTTGTCCCGGAATAGTGACGCATTAAGAAGTTTCCTTGATCCGAATGGTCAAATTCCACAAAAGGAATATAATATCAAAACTTTGCTTACTGATGCTATACTGTTCAGCTTGGTGGCGTTCAGCGAGTTCAAAATGCCGCTTGTTTTCATCAACGTTGAACGTTGAACCGAAAGTTTTGAAAACTAAATTAATTGATCTAATCAGTTTCAAGAAATCTTTTTTTTTAAGACACAGAAAAAGGTACAGAATTCGTTTAAAGCCGAGAGCCGAGTTTTTTAGTTTTGGATTTTGGATATCGAATTATTGAAAAACTCTTTTGATCAGCGCCTGGAAACTCCCAAGTGATGTACACCACTCGACTCAGTTCGACGAAATTGGAAAGTCACCCTAGGAAATTGTTAAATATGGCACGGATTTTGGCGATTGAAACCGTTTCTTTCAGAATATTTTTTAACGCTTCGTCAAGAAACAAGTTTTGTATGTAAAGCAAATCAGATTGACGACGGATATTATATTGTAGTGGTCAAGGATGGCATGTCTGTATATGTACTCCTCAATTTTCTCGGTACAATGTGTACAATAGGAATATGACAAAGCTGATATCACCAATCTTAGACACATTTGACTATGAGGTCATTGACAAGGTCGGGAGAGTCATGGCAGACATTTACTGGCTCCGGATACAATCAGAATCAGGAATCAGAACAAATTGGCTCAAATGGCACGTTCCCCTTGGTATTTGGAGATTTGTGCTTTGCCATTAATTTGTTTTTAGCATCATTTTCCCGATATATAAGAGGAAAGGATTGAAAGGAAATGGTAAGGGTTGGACTAGGAGGATGGGAAAAATTGACGACACAAAAACACATAAAAGCAGAAGTAAATTCTGCACCCCTAAGGGATGATGAACAATCTGCTGAGGATCACATTTAGTGGAAGCAGAAGTAAATTCTGAACCTCTACGAGGTCCCGAACAGTCTGCTGTTAATAAAACCTCCAACCCCCGAGAGGATTTAGAGATCTTACAAAAGCGACACCATTCTGCACCCCCGGAAGAATGCAGAACGATTCGCAGTATGTACGAGCAGAAGTAAATTCGGTACCCCGTAAAGGATGTCAAACAATCTGCTAAACCCTATTTAAGGTGAATACAGAAGGGATTCATTCACTCCAGGAAGAATGATGAACCCTTCTGACTATAGCTCCTTACCACATTGGGTGTGAAACGGGAGAATATCCTTCAATTTTAGCTCCGCATACACAGACTCAACCATGTATGGAGAACCAAAAACCCGGATACGTAGCTGCGTCAATGCGGGACAGTTACATATCAGATGATATGAAGTACCATAATCGCATTCACACAAATCACACGAATAATACTCAGCACGTTGACATGTGATAATTGAGTTTGCAATGTCCAGTCAGAGCTCTGACCAGAATACTGCAATGATGCTTGAAGAAATGCAGTAGACACTTTGAAATTTTCAGATTTAAATCTGGTAGAAATGCTTTTGTCTGAGCGCAAGTTTGCAAGCTGCGCCAGTAGCTGGCATGTTCGGATGCAGCCCAAGAACGAATCTTGTGCTTTATCCAACTAGTTGAAAGTGGTAAAGCTGGTTCAGGACCAACGAAATCATTCGTTGCACCAGCTCTAGCCAACTCATCAGCCCATTCATTTCCAGTAATACCAGAATAGTCGGGTACCCATAAGAAGTAAACAGCATTTGAAATGCTGAGGTCTTCAATTTGAGTTCGACATGCGATCACTAATTTTGACCGTGAGTCATTCGAACTGAGTGCTTTAAACCCTGCCTGACTGTCGGAACAAAAATAAATTCGTTTACCACAGATCCTCTGCTGAAGTGCCGAAGAATCGCGTAGATTTCTATTGGAACACAGTACAGTATCTACCAAGTGAATGGGACTGCTTCAGCCTCATTTCACGACAGTAGACACCAGCACCAGCATGACCATTCAACAGAGAACCGTCCGTATAACAAACTATGTGTTCATCAAGTTGTCGTTCCAGACAACCAGACAACCATTCCTCACGAAGAGGATAGCTCACATTGAATGTTTTGAAAGGAAATCTGCATGTGAGAGTTATGTCACTAGGAGCGAGTAAATACTCATCCCACGTAACCATTTGAGACCACAAGCGAGTGTGGCTGGTAGCATAATCTAATGGGTTACTGTTCCAAAGCCTTGTAACCTTAAGACGGTATGCAAAAGATAATGCTTCTTGTTTTAGGAACACATGTAGTGGTTTAATGCACAGTAGCGCCCCTAGAGCTTTGACTGAACTGTCGCGACTTCTCCTTTCTGCCACCATACAAGACATCTATATGCTAAAATTCTTCTAACAATAGTTGTGTAGATCCAATGAATGTATCTGGGTTTGAATCCCCATGATTTTCCAAAAGCTCGTCTGCATTGGCCGAAAGCCATGCAAGCTCTATTAATCCTGAAGTCAATGTGAGCAGACCAATTCAGATTGAATCAAGAATGACCCCGACGTATTTAACTTGATCGACCACAGTGACCTCTGAACCGAAGAACTGATAATGCTTATACCGGTCATCAATATATGATAATCGTCGGCAAAACCATAAGTCGGAAATCCAAGTTCCAAGATATTCCGTTCACGACTGCATTGTTTAACCTCCTGCAGCCTTTCAGTCCTCGGCACGGAAATACACCTTGACTAAGGAGTTCCTATTTTTGTGGCCTTTTACGACATGGAACAGGAAACCAGTTGATCAATTCTTGGTAGAAAATAATTCCGCCGGATGCCACACGGCTTACCTGTTTGGTGGATTTATACCACCGGTACAGGTGGACCATAGCATTATTCTTAGCCAGTTGGGAAACCGCTACCGACACTACACGGCTATCTAGGCTGCTCAGAAAGGGAAGTTGACATTGATGGACAACTTCCATAGATGTCCGAGCAGCCGAGCAAAGAGTTATTCACCTAATTCTACATTTTCTATTGAAAGCAAATCACTATTGTTTTTTATCCCTATTAACTTTACATACAGCGTTCTAATCCTAACGAACAAAATAAATCCACCCATACATCTGTTGGAAATTCATTATCAAGAAATTGGAAAATAAACCAGAATACATAGCATAGTACATCGTTGATATTGACATTCATTTCTAAGGTAACACAATTTAAAATTTGGAATACTTAGTACTAGTAATTTTTGCAATAGTTCGTGCCCATTTTACTTATGCTCCAAATCTTACATCGGCATGACAGTCATTGTTTATTCAACAGAAGCGGTAAGCAGTTTTGTGTTTACCCCCTATGACGACCGAATCGAGGCAAGTTCTATGTGCTATGCTTGCAAACTTTCCGAAATTCTTCGAGAATAGAAAACTTTTCTTTTCCGAATTTTCATCTCACACGAAGCTTGAGATGAACGAAAAGTTCCACATCCTATTGCTTTTTTCTTCACTTCCAACAAAAAGAGCTCTAATGGAAAGTATAAAATATTAAACCAGCACCCAATTGAAATGCTTTTATCCATACTGGTAGACTTGAATTGTGAAGAGAACTCTAGGCCTCTATGGTCGGAGGAATATTTCGCCATCCATTGCCATGAAATTTTCTTTTTTGAAGTTTTTCGTTCGAATGGTAATATCAAAACACACATGTGAACACCCTTTGAACAAGTACATGATATTTACATTTAGGTACCTGGATGGAAGAATTTTAGGCTGTTTTCTTGACAAAGTTTGGAATGTAAAAGTGTCAGTCATAGATTTGTTAAGATTTCAATCGATTTATGGAGCCTGTTCGCTTCGAATAAGAAATCTATTTAGCGGAAAGTTGACGAATTATACTTCATTTTGCACTCTTAAACAGTTTCATTGTTGATTGAGCTTTCTACTGAGTACAAATGAATCAATACCTACTAGTTTTATAAGAAATATGTTTGCGTACTTATTTTCGTTGTTAACGGTCAAACAAACAACACTGTTGCTTGAGCTTTTATTATATGTACGTATCACCTATTAAGAAAAACGAAGGAAAGAAACTAAGCAAGGCTAACAAATCGTGTGAATTGAGACAAGATATATCAATAAGACGAATAATAGTCTCAGCAGGTATGTTCGGGTTCGTGTTATTATCAATAATCAACTGATCGATTGCATCACAGCTTGAAAAAGAACTTTTAATATTGGTTATAAAATAAAAAAAACAGTTTTAACCCACCCAGTGGTGTAATGATGCCTTTCTCATTTTCATGTTCTCCTGTATATTACAGTAGAAATTCCCCGAAATACTACAAATTAAAAAAGTTCTGAAAATAGTTTTGAAGATTTCTGTTGCATTATACTACTACATTGATACACTACATTTGAATTTAAGTTAGTGAAAATCTATTTAATCATATGTGAGAAAGTGAAGTGAGCTCCATTTTATCATATTTGATTATTATTGCCGGTACTTCCGGAAACGAAAGCTGGATATCGACATTCATTCGGTTCATTCAACCATACACTAACATGAATAACAAATTTATGTTCGGTTCGGTTGGAAAAAAAATCGACCGGTAGTCTGATTTGGATCAAATTCAGCAAATCATTTATGGGACTATTAATGGTTTATTTGGTTACAGAGTCTCATGGTCTGCAAACTAGAGAGAATCACTAGCCAATATAAAGAGGTAGCTTATGAACAAAGTATTCCTGAAATTGACGTTTTCATACTGAGCACCCTATCTCCGGAACCAGGGGTTTGATCGGAATGAAAATTGGGATACTCTTATGGCATCTTAAGAACTTCCATCTCCGAGAAAAGTGAGTGACATTATTTTCACATTTTGGTGCATTATTTTCACCTTTTTATGCACATCACCCTGTAATTCCAGAACCGGAAGTTGGATCTAAATGAAATTCCGGAACTTTGTATGGGACCATAAGACCTTTTATATGAATCTAAGTTTGTAAAAATCGGTTTTGCCATCTTCGAGAAAAGTGAGTGACATTATTTTCACATTTTTAGTGCATATCATTCTGTAACTCCATAACCAGAAGTTGGATCCAAATGAAATTCAGGAACCTTGTATTGGACCGTGAGACCTTTTATTTGAATCTAAGTTTGTGAAAAGTCTTCTCTGAGAAAAGTGAGTGACAATATTTGTCACCAATGTTGGTGATTGCCGAAAATTTGACAGAAGTTGCTCGATATTTATCAATATTGTATTCAACATTTTCAATCCGGTAGAAGATATTACAAGAACTCGAGTCTCTCAATGCATGAACCGCAAGAGAATTATTCTACATTTCTTCGCTCCACTTCATATTCTGAGTATTTCACGGCCCTTAAACAATTACTGTCTGATAATGATTGGTGCTGTGTGGAGTCTACCAAGAGAGAAACTCAAGTTGACAATTATCGCAGAAAATCGAATCGATGATTCGACTTGATGATTCTCATACTAGGTTGCAACATTTCAAAACCTTTGTGTGGAGCATTCACATACATTTTCATAGACACAACTTATACAAAGATTATATGCACATAGTTAGAATAAACGGCAATAGTAAAATGATGTTATCGCAATTATCCACTGCCCATACAGAATCGGATCGCGAAACGAGAATAAGCGTCCGTTTGTTGCTTTAGAGAGTACCTCCACAGCAGCGAGCTAACCTTTGATTCTCAGACAGGTCATCGAGAGAAATTCGCTCTCGCACTACTGTCTATTCTATGTTAAATGAACCATGCCGATTTTTTGTTGCTGCGATGAAATCCGATGATATCTCTTTGATGGCACTGATTTAATCGTGTGAAGAGTTGCTAGTGAGCGTCCTTTGATACGATAAAGGCCTCCTTGTTTGTCACACACAGACATTTGCTCAGCTCATCGAGCTGTGTCGAATAGTATATGACAATCGGACCTCCGGGCCTGGGTTCAAAAGTCGTTTTTTGCAGTTATTGTATAGCCTTTCTATATGAGAAAGGCAAAAATAGGTTATGTTCTAAATAATTGACAGACTATGATTTGAATACTCGAAGTAGGAAGAAGGATTTTTAGTTTTAAAAGTGTTTAAATTTTTAAACGAAAAAAAGCTTTTTCACATAGTGAGCGATTGTGATACATAAAATCTAAACGTGCTAATATGAAGTGGATTTTCAAACGCTAAAAATGTAAAGTTTTTTTAAATTCAGAACAAAAGATTGAAATATCAACAATACTTAAAGGACTCACCAGAGTAAAGAATTTAACGATTGCTTTAGGAAACGAAATCATCGACCAATGCCCAGATTCTCTCCACCCGTGTTCGAGCGATTGATACTGTTTCAATATACGTAGAAACAATATCGTAATGATTGAATTGTATCTCTAGTTTTTGTCTCAATTATATAAAAAATACAGAAATTATTGTGAAAATTCAATCGAGTCAGAATATGCCATATTGCATTTAGAATAACATTTGGTATATTCGATTTATGGTATTTGCATTTAGAATAACATTTGGTATATTCGATTTAGTCTTTCGAAATGTCAGTGCATTGTAAATGTAACGGATACGCACATCCAATTTTTATACTAGATCATGATTGAATCGATGTACATTAACCTTGCCAAACTAAGTCGATTGAAATGTCTTATAGTTCAATAGACTGGTACTAAATATTATTCGGATTAGACTTCCAGATCCGGAACACTATGTGTTATTTTTTTTGTTAATTTCGACAGCGTGTTTATATAAGTGATCATGTGAAAAGACACCATATCTTTGAAACGGGTCAACGGTGAATTCAATCATTATAAAATTATTTCCATATATCCTAATTTCGCTTACATTGGACCTCGCTATCCGGTTTCAGAAATGTCAGATTCAGAGGTAAAACGCTCCGGAACTATACTTTTATTGATTTGTTTGATAAGAAATGACTAAGTTTCAGTTCGTGTTAGCATCTCATCTGACACAGTCAAAAATCGCTAACGGTCGACACAGACAATACAGTGTAGTGAACAATAGAGCATTCAAAATGAGCAAATACGATTTACAAAAGCCTGAAACGTTAGACCAACAGTAAACGAAATTGAAGCTTTATTAAAAGAACGAATGCATCGAGACGTAAAAAAGTACATAAAATACAATTCAGCAAAGCTTGTAACTCAGTGTATAACATATCATGTTTAGATGTGAACGACATGCAACTACATTCACTTCGGTTAACAACGAGGTGCACAGTGTTGTGATAACGTTAAAAACAAAATTCGTGGCGCAGTAGACGGTACCATGGAAGTGCGTGTACATGACCGTCTACCGCATGTCAGTGAGCATTACATTCAAGAAAATATGTCAAAGTACGGAGAATAAGACTTTCATAGAAAGGGAAGTGTTCCGGAATTTTTCTCCGGTATTCGGAATGGCGTGTGGATGTTATGTATGTGGTTTCATAAGGAAATTCCATCTTACGTAATTGGTGGTCAGGGCAGGAGTCATCCTTGTAATTCGCTGGTTACCTAGGAGAACCAGCTGATTACATGTCGGTTTTGGGAAAAACCTACTCACTATGGTAAATTCTGCACTGAAAATGCGAAAAAGACAAGGATGGTAACTGGTAACTGGGTAATCCAGCACTCCTAAGTTAACAAACGGAAATAGCAATGATACTACAGTCCAAAACAAAAATTTCAATCATAGTGAAGCAGAAAAATACACAGTAACATCTAACATCATTAACAGCAACACTAAAATCAACGCCAGCATTAATAACAAAAGCAGCAGAGACAACAAAAATAACAACAACGATGATGACAAAGTGATCGAAAATGCGAGCAGACCATCTGCAATTCAGTCCTAACTGGATAACAGTGAAATCACCTTTACCCAAGAAAATGGGTTCCAACAAGATGTAGTAAAAAGTTTTCCGGCACAATTAAATTTAAACATCTTGAGCCGTGTCAAATTATAGAAAAAGGACTGATTTCTCATGTTTTTCAAGCCATTATCGTAGTTACTCGTATCAGAAATGACAATTTCGTGTGCATAGTTGACTTATTTCTATTATTCCAACAGAGCTCCTTTACACAATGTGTATTCGTATTGAACCGATTTGAAATGTGTGCGGCTCCCTAACGTCCGTCTTCTACTGATATTTTATGAGCCGTTCACCTCACTCGAGAGACATATTCATGAAAACTCTGCTATTTCTGTTCATGAATTTTATTTGGATCCGACTTCTGGTTCCAGAATTACTGGGTTATATGTACCAGAAAAGTGAAACCGATGTCAATCACTTTGTGAACAATCACTGAACAGATTTTCACCATCTTAGATTCTACTGAAACGTCTTAAGGAACCGTAATAATATTCCAATTTTCATTCGGATCAAATTCTTGGTTCCGCAGGTAGGGTGCTTAGTGTAAAAATGTCAGTCTAGTTTTGTTGCATCTTGTGTTGTGTGTGTGTGTGGGTCGTCAAATGGTGAGATAAGTCCTCACAAGTCCCTATCTCATGCCTCCCCGAGCGTCTATGATGACATTTGGTCAATAGAACGGCGTCGACTGGGTGCTATCGCCTTCTGCGTTAGTAGCAGAATGAGAGGGTGCGAAATGGCTTGTAGCTTGAAGCCCATCCTAAAATGCAGTGTTTATCATAGTATATTACAACATATAATTCTGTTGTTTATTACATCATGTATTATTATTATTATATTAATTATTATTATTATTAATAATATTATTATTATTATTATTAATAATATTATTATTATTATTATTATTATTATTATTATTATTATTATTGTTAGAAGAGCGTAGCTTACACTGCGACATTAACTGTTATATTGTATCGTAGCATATTATTTCATATATTATCGTCTTCCATTATTTTATGTTATTATATACTATGTTGTATGGTATTATACTGCATTGCATTATATCACATTATATTGTATTATATTATAATATATTTTATTATATTATATTATATTATATTGTATTCTATTTTATTATGTTATATTGTATTGCATTATGTTGTATTATATTATATAATATTATAGGGTTTATTATGAGTAGTACTACGTACCTCTGCGCAAAATATAAATTTGTTTTCCTTATAAGTTATCATTTTTAAAGTAACTTTCAACTAAATATCAAGGTCGTCACAAGGTGAGCTTGGTTCTCACTGGTTCCTGTTTCATGCCTACACGTGTGTCTGTGGTGACAAATGGACTATGGAATGCGTTGATGGCAGAATGAGAGGATGAGAAATGACATGTAAATTCAAGTAATATAATATCATAGCATATCGCAACATATCATTTTATTTATTCTATTATTTATTATATAATTCATTGTACTATATTATATTGTTTTTTATTGTTATTTTCATAATTTTATTTATTGTTATTATTATTAATTTGTCATCAATAATAATAACATATATTATTTTTATAGATGTAGATATTATTATTATTATTATTAGAAGAGAAATATTTTACTTCCTGCAGTATTGCGAAGATAGAAGAGCATAACTGACACTCTACATTTACTGTTATTTTATATCATGTTTCGTAATATATTATATTATATTATGTTATATTATATTATTTTGTAATCTATTATATCATTTTATGTTATATTAATTTCATTACACTATGTTTTATTGTATTTATCAATATAAAACATTTAGCACGGGAGCGTAAAGAGGAGGGAGCATCAGGGCATCGGACGAATTGATGACTGGACGAGGGATTGTGGATAGCCAGCCCAAGTCACTTGAAGGAAACTTGTTTCCTTCTGAAGGTTTGACATGAGTCTGTCGCGCCCTTCTCAAACAAACCATCAGGCGGGTTCAAGCATGTATAGCGATATGCTTCATCCATGCACTGGATATTATGGTTGGAAGAGCATCTTTTATTCCCGCACAATACGAGTAAGTGACTCTACTTACGTATCCGCCCAACCCTTTATGTTCGCTTTTTGGTAACAGCTATAGTAAGAAGGAGAATGGATGAGTCATATCGGGGCTACTGTAAGTCTACCCGCATCCACTGGCAAGTCCTTGAACTGATGGTGGCTTCACTTCACATCACATCACATCACATCTTGTGTTGTGTGTGTGTGTGTGTGTGTTTTTTTTACAAGGTGAAATACTTATGTACTTTCCCAGCTCACGCGCTCGGTAGTTGTCAAGCTACCGCTATTGTGAACCAGCGAGTGGGACTGGCTGAACCTTACCCACTAAAACACCTTGGACATCTTGCCTCGATCCCCCCGGAACTAAGCTTAGCTCAATACTTCGGGGGAGGCTATGCTCATGCACTTCTTCGTTTGGGAGAAAAGGAGCTCCTGCTCTCTTTATCCATCTCGGCTGTGCTCATGCACTTCTTCGTTTGGGAGAAAATGAGCTACTGAGTTTCTCTCTTTATCCATCTCGATCCACCTTTGGTGCCTCGACGACCCAATGCCGCTACTTCGCGCCACACTACTCGACTGATCCCCGACGATGGATCTAGCCTACACCGACTGAGAGTTTCCCCTTTTACGCCACGCGGGACAACCGAAGGAATGCCGAGGTCTGCTCTGCGATTCCGGTTGAAGCATGGCGTCCGGTTCGCTGATGCCCCGACGAATCGAATCGGTGTGTGTGTGTGTGTGTGTTTTTTTTTTTTTACAAGGTGAAATACCTACTTATGTACTTTCCCAGTTCACGCGCTCAGTAGTTGTCAAGCTACCGCTATTGTGAACCAGCGAGTGGGACTGGCTGAACCTTACCCACTAAAACACCTTGGACATCTTGCCTTGATCCCCCCGGAACTAAGCTAAGCTCAATACTTCGGGGGAGGCTATGCTCATGCACTTCTTCGTTTGGGAGAAAATGAGCTCCTGCTCTCTATATACATCTCGGCTGTGCTCATGCACTTCTTCGTTTGGGAGAAAATGAGCTCCTGAGTTTCTATCTTTATCCCTCTCGATCCACCTTTGGCGCCTCGACAGCCCAACGCCGCTACGTCGCGCCGCACTACTCAACTGATCCCCGACGATGGATCTAGCCTACACCGACTGAGAGTTTCCCCTTTTACGCCACGCGGGACACCCGAAGGAGTGCCGAGGTCTGCTCTGCGATTCCGGTTGGAGCATGGCGTCCGGTTCGCTGATGCCCCGACGACTCGAATCGGTGTTGTGGCGTCTGCTCGACTAGTCCCCGGTGATGGATCTAGCCTACACCGACAGAGAGTTCCCCGACGATGGAAGTTCTCCCGAAACCGACGTTTTCGATACCCGTCTACGGCCCGACCGTAAGGATGCCTGGGTCGATCCAGTGATGCCGGTTGGAGGATGGCTTCCGGTTCACTGGTGCCCCGACTATCTTAACGGTGCTACGCCACGATCTACTCGTCTAGTCCCCGATGAAAGATCTAGACTACACCGACGGAGAGTTCCCCGGCGAAAGAGGCTCTCCCGACACCGAGTACCCTGTTGCACCACTCGGGACACACGAGAGAGTGCCGAGGTCGGTCCAGCGATTCCAGTTGGAGCATAGCTTCTGGTTGGCTGGCGCCCCGACGACACAAGTCGGTGTTGTGGTGGCTACTCGACTAGTCCCCGCCGAAGGATCTAGCCTACCGCGACAGAGAGTTTCCCGACGCTGGAAGTTCTCTCGAAACCGGTTTACGACGAGCCTACTCAACTAGCCCACGGTGGTAGGTCTAGCCTACCCGACGGAGAGTTTCCCGGCGAAGAAACCTGTCCAGAAAACCGAGCCACATTCCACACGCTTCGTCCGTCTTCTTAGGGTGCCGAAAACAGTCCGGCATTTTTCGTCTTTGGACCTAGGTCATTTGACGCTGCTCTTCTCGCCAACTCCTCTGCAGTGTGGACATAATCTGAACAACTGTCCGGTTCACCGCGTTCCATTTTCCTTCGTCACTGCACATCCTTTGAACGATGTTCTCCACACTGACATCGGCGCCAACGATGGCAGTCATTTCGCTACGCGGTTGGATAAACCGTGGACAGCTGAATATTACGTGCTCCGGCGTTTCTTCTGTTTCCTGGCACTCAACACACAACGGCGACCTTGCGTGGCCAAATCTGTGCAAATATTGCTTAAAACAGCCATGTCCAGACAGGAATTGCGTCAGTTGAAAGTTTACCTCGCCGTGCACTCGAGTTGTCCAAACCGACAGGTTAGGAATTAATCGATGCGTCCACCTTCCCTTCTCCGCGTTGTCCCACTGCTGTTGCCATTTAGTGAGCGTATTGGCTCTCTCTCTGCTCCGGGCTCTTCCTGTGCCTTGATCCCTGTAGCATAGGCTATCCTCTTCCAGTAGCAGACAGATGGGGATCATTCCGGCTATCACGTGCACAGCGTCTGACGATATTGTTCGGTACGAACTTGTCACGCGCATTGCCATCAGTCTGAAAGTGCGGTTCAACTGGGCTCGGTTCCTTGCTGTTGTCAATGCCATCGACCACGCTGGAGCTGCGTATCGTACGATCGATGATGACACGCTCGCCAGTAACCTCCTCTTGCTACTGACAATCGCGGAATTATTGGGCATAATCCGAGATAACGCCAATATCACCTTCATTGCCTTCTTGCATATGTAGTCAACGTGACTATTAAAGTTCAGTCGATCGTCCAGTATAGCGCCCAGATGCTTGACCTCACGCTTCGAATTGATGATGCATTCACCGACCGAGATGCTCGCATGTTGCACCGCCTTTCGGTTGCTGATGATGACCATTTCAGTCTTTTCATGTGCCAGCACAAGCTTCTTTTCCCGCATCCAATTCTCAACGACGTCTACTGCCTCCATGGCGAGAACCTCCACCTCTTCTCGAGACTCGCCGATTACTAGGAGCGCCACATCATCCGCAAAGCCGACAATCCTAACTCCCCTGGGCAGATTTAGCTTCAGCACTTCGTCGTACATAATGTTCCACAACGTGGGACCCAGTATGGATCCCTGTGGAACGCCAGCCGTGACAGACATATTTACGTATCCGGCGTCTGTCTCGTATATCAGCGTCCGGTTCTGAAAATAACTTTTCAGAATCTGACATAGGTACTCTGGTATCCTCAACCTGTGCAGAGAGTCGGCTATTTCTACCCAGCTGGCACTGTTGAAAGCGTTTTTCACGTCCAATGTGACCACCGCACAGTAGCGGTTTCCCCTTTTCTACTGCTTCTGGGCCTTTTCCATGGTTTCCATGACCACTCGTATGGCTTCTACAGTGGACCTGCCTTTCCGGAATCCGAACTGCATGTTCGACAGACCGTTCTCGCTCTCAGTGTACTTCGTGAGCCTGTTAAGGATCACTCTCTCCAGCAGTTTTCCGACTGTGTCCAACAAGCATATAGGCCTATATGCTGACGGATCGCCGGGTGGTTTGCCTGGCTTTGGTAGCAGCACCAGCTTCTGCCGCTTCCAGATGTCAGGGAAACTACCATCCTCCATGCATTTTTGGAATGTAGTCCTGAACATGTCTGGATTCTCCAGAATCGCAGCTTTAAGGGCCACATTTGGAACCCCGTCCGGGCCTGGAGCCTTCTTCACCGGTAAGGCTTTCGCTACAGCAATCAGCTCCTCGTTTGATACTCGGATTTCGTCGCCGCGGACATCCTGTACGTCGTACAGTACTGGCGGCCATATCGTAGGCTCATGCTTCGGGAACAGGGTCTCGATAATAGTTTTCATCCTTTCCGGGCACCTATCCGGTGGAACTGCTGGACCTTTCATCTTTGCCATGGCCATCTTATAGGCATTACCCCACGGATTCTCGTTGGCGTTGTTGTTCAGCTCTTATAAACACTCTTTCTTGCTGAGCCTGATTGCCTTGTTGAGTGCGGCTCTTGCTATTCTATAGGGCAACCTTCTTTCCTCCCTTTCGCCGCTGTTTCTAGCTCTCTGCATCCTTCTCCTGGCATGCAGACAACGTGTCCGCAGGTCAGCGATCGTCGAATTCCACCAGTACGCCGGACGTCGCCCATTTCTGGGTTTTCCCATTCTAGGCATGGTTGCATCACACGCACGTGATAGTGTTGCAGTCAGCTCTTCCGCGCTGAGGTTTATTGTGTTGCGCTCGAGCCTCAGTGCTTCCACAAATACGTCCTTGTTAAAGTTCGCTGTTTTCCACTTTCGCTCACCAAACTGCGTTCTGCTTGATTCCACCTGCGAGTCGCGTCCAACACAATACCGGATCGCTTGGTGATCGCTGTGGGTGTATTCTTCGCACACTCTCCAGTGCATGCTCCTTATCATTCCCGGGCTGCAGAAAGTGACATCTATGATGGACTCTCTACCATCCTTACGGTAGGTGGTAGTGGTACCGTCGTTGGCAAGATCTACGTTCAGCTTAGCTAGGGCCTCCAGAAGACTGCTTCTCCTTGAGTTCGTGAGGCGGCTGCCCCATTCGACCGCCCAGGCATTGAAGTCACCAGCTACTACTACTGGTCTTCGGTCGGTTAGCTCTTCCGTTAGTTTGTCCAACATCCGGTTGAACTGTTCGATCGTCCATCGTGGAGGTGCATAACAACTACATATGAAGACTCCGTTGATTTTGGCTATAACAAACCCTTCATCTGCGCAGTGCACCACTTCTTGAATGGGGTATTTTCCCACTGCCCATATCGCTGCTGTTTTGGCTCCGTCTGATGTCCAGTTTCCATCTCCGGGTGGAATTTGGTATGGCTCCGAAATTATCGCAACATCGCATCTATGTTCCGCAACAGATTGCCGCAGAAGATGTTGTGCCGTATCACAGTGGTTGAGGTTAATTTGCACTACCTCCACTGGGACTTCGTTGCACTCGCTCGTTTGAAGGCCGGGCATCTGCTACCGCCTGTAGGATGTTTGTTATCCCCCGTGGCAGCGCAAATTAGGCATTTCGGAGGCTTCGTGCAATCCTTTGCCTTGTGACCTTCCTCGCCACACCTTCTGCATAGTTTGCTCCTATCCGGCCCTTGACAGTTCCGTGCGAAGTGACCAAAACCCAGACACTTGAAGCACACGTCCGGTAGCTGGGAAACGCTCAGTGGACACACAGACCAACCCACACATATTTTCTCCACTTTCAACGCTTTATTAGCTGCATCTACTGGCAGCTTAATTAAGGCTACCTTGGTGCCGTCAGGTCCATTCCTGATACGGATGGTCATCTGGACCTCTCCTAGCTCGCATTGCTCCTTCAGGGCTAATTTTACCTCCTCCTCCGTAGTAATCTCGTCCAGATCTTTACACCGGAGAGTCGCTTCCGGGCACAAGGCTCTTACTTCCACCTTGTTTCCGAGGGCTTTCTCGGTAAGCTCCTTGTACGAGATGCTGCCTGCTTTGGGGTTTCTTTTCAGCTCGAGAAGCATCTCACCATTACCAGTGCGCCTGACCTTTTGCACGTCTTCCCCTAGCTCCTTAAGATCCGGGTTCATCCGCATAGCGCGTAGGACTTCGGCGTACGAGTCGTCGCTCGCTTTGACGATGAGAGCCTCGCTCTTATTCCTCGTCCTGACGACCTTACGTTTTTTGGGCGGGTTTTTTTTGCTCGGTTTCTCCTTTTTTTTGCCCACGACCTGCCATTCAGTGCGGCTGTTTACCGCGTCGGTTGCTTCTGGTGGTAGTTTAGCTCCAGTGACACGGGCATCCTTGTGTCTCTTGGGACCACCTGGTCTAACATCTCCAGGCGATGCCCTTGGCCTCTTTGGTGTGAAGAAGGGCGTGGACTGCACCCCAGGGGGAACACTACTCGCCGTGTTGACCTCCCTCGTAACTGTGTCGGCTTCTGCCCTTTGCATTTGCGCTGCGCGACGTGCCTCTAAAGCAGTTTTCGCCGCTAACAACTCCTTCTCCCCAACTTCTGCTCTCTGCACTACGTTTTTCCACTCCTTTACAGCAGAACCAAGAGCGCCTTGGAGCTTAATCACCAACGCCTTGATGTCTTTGTGCACGTTACTTCTCTTATCCACATATTCGTGCAGCTCGTCCACCAACTTTTTCGCTGCCTCTACCCTCGGTGGTTGTGGTGGTTTCGTCCACGCGCTATACTGCTGCTGACCCTGCTGCTGAGCCTGCTGCTCGTTCGTGTGCTGCTTTTGCACCTGCTGGGTTTGCGGCGGCGGTGTCCTCACCAAGCCACTCTTGACAAACGGATTTGTCACTTCTTTCTCAACTTCGATTTCGATTACTTCCATTCTTTAGGGTCCCCACTCCGGGCCGCTATCTCCACTCGTTGTAGTAGTCGCTTATGATCCCTAGGTTATCTTTGCGAGCAGGGAGGCCTAGCGAGGGTTGAACACGTACCTTCATAGGGTTCGTGTCCAGAGCCGGATCAGCGTAAGCCAGGAGTGCTCTCAACTGGGCCTACTACCCACCTTAATTGGTGCGAGTATTGAACGTACCCGGAGGCCTGCCAAGGTTTTAACGGGACGGAGGCAGACGTACTGTTGGCCCGCTCGCCGTTTCAAGTCGGTATCACCCTTCCTTACTCAGGGAACAGAACAGCACGAATGTCAGCCCATCATCGTCATCCGATCCGTTATCCGCATCATGTCCGTTGTTGTTCGCCGTGGCCAGTATATAATAATCAGGGTCTTACTGGTATCGAACCTGATGTGCCGGTTGGCACTCCTGCTGGGCTTGTGTGCTTTGAGCGGTACACAGTCGCTTTGCTAGGGCCTACTTGCGGATACATGCAGCTTTTTATAGAAGTTCAACAGAGCCCACTGCCGAACCCCACCACATCCTAGGCAGGCCCCCTAACTCGCAGTGGCCATGGGGAGGGTGTGTGTGTGTGTGTGTGTGTGTGTGTGTGTGTGTGTGTGTGTGTGTGTGTGTGTGTGTGTGTGTGTGTGTGTGTGTGTGTGTGTGTGTGTGTGTGTGTGTGTGTGTGTGTGTGTGTGTGTGTGTGTGTGTGTGTGTGTGTGTGTGTGTGTGTGTGTGTGTGTGTGTGTGTGTGTGTGTGTGGACAACACCGAACAGTATTTGCGTGTCCTCACATACAAGTTATAAATAGACACATTTTAAAACTGAACTACTATACTTTAAAACTTAATAAAGACACAATAAAAGCAGTTGTCTGTACTGTTAGACAACCATGCTGAATCTCACTCTAGCCGGACTGGCGGCAATCTCATTACAGCATCACATGCGTCAACGCAGTGCCAGCATAACTGTCACTCGAGAGCATAATGGCAGGGTTGGCAGTATTGCCGTTTGGTTTGCTATTACAAGTTTGCAGACCATGACAGTTTATAACCAAACAAACCATTGATAGTCCCATAAAAATTTTCTAAATTTTATTTAATTCCAACTACCGGTATATTTTTTCCAAAATTTAAATGGACATAGAGAATCTTAAGGGGAGGAGGGTAGGTAGGTTCTAACAGATGGAAAATAACACTATATTAGAGATTTTTTTAGAGTTATCGTTCTAAAAAATAAATTCTGCATAGTAAAAAGCGTCATTCGAAAAACATTTAGTAATTTTTGGATGGAAAAATATTTAGAAATAAGTCAGCGAATGAATATTTTTGAGGCCGCTGCTTAGAAATTATGATTTGTGGTGTCCACTGCATCTAAGCGGATACTAATTAGACTGTAAAACCTCCCCCAAAGTAACATAAAACAAAAAGAAAAACATTGGGGTCTAGTAATTGACATGTACATTGACATGAAAAATTTAAAAATAATTGGTGAAGTAGTTTTCGAAAGACGATGGATACGGACTGTTTCGTCACGTTTTAAGTCAATCGAATTCTTCGCCGAATGGCATAAGCACAAACACCTAGAAAAATTGTGTAAATTTACGTCTTCTGGGACCGACATATATGAGCGTCAAAAATACTTCAATTTTACAGTAAATATAGCTTATATTTAATTCATTTTGTCTAAATATTTGTTTATTTTTGTATGAAATTGAGATTAAAAAAATTCCGAGGTAACTGGGGATCGTGGTTTTTGAGAAAATAATTTCTGTTTCCATATCCAATGGCGCTGTTCTCATCCATTACGAGAAACTGATCTCTTACTATCTTATTATTTCCATAGTTATTAACGATTGAGTGAAGTTAATAAATTTGAGTTCATCTTTGAAAAAATTTGAATATCTTTACAAAGTTTAAATACTACGCAATGTAGGAAAGAATGTCCAATAAATACTTGGAACACATTAACACATACATGATTTTGCCTCGAAATGCAGAAAAATATGTGTATGCCGAACTTTCTAAATTGAAATATGTTTATCATACTAATGACAATACCGCCTCATTTCGCACTCTACAGTCATTTGTTCAAATTGTTCGTTTTTATTTTCTTGTACCGCTAAACTACGAAAGATAGTGTCAAATGCGCATTTCTCATTTGCTTTGTCGCCAAGTGCTGAGGTATTTAGCAATGATATTTATAGCTAAGTTTGTCCATCCTCTGAAAATTATACAATCGCACCAAATTTAAATATGCATGAGTGTGACAGAAGGGACTGAAAGATCCGTTTTTGTTCTGACAACCATTCGGAGATTCGTTTTACTAAACTGTGCTGATTGCTGGTTTCAACATTTTTGCAATTTAAATGAAAATACAAACTGCCGCCTTTGTATAGTATGCAGTATAGTGCTGCTGTTCAACCAATCTTACTTGCTTGTTCACTTGCAGGCATTGTCAGTCTTGGCTGGAGTGAAATGGATAGTCATCTTGCGTGCAACACTCTAGGGATGAAAGCTGTCCAATGCTTTGTGAAGAGCCAGACTGCGGCATAAATCGTCCTTTTGTTTTAAATGACAGCATCTCAGTGGAACAGAATAAAATATCTTAAGAATGCATCGCATGGTAGTTTCACAGGATATTCTAAATTAATGAGATTATATTTGTTTTATCGAAGCACTGATCAATACTGGTAATTTGTTAACAAATTAAATTATTCCAATTTAGTTATAGCTAGTCCATGAATATGCAATATATGAATCGGATTTTTTATCTATGCATTTGAATGACCCTTATGGAATGCATGCTATCAGCATATAGCATATAGCAGCAAATAGTTATGTATTTCGGTCAAAATAGATGCAATCTCTAAGAGAATCGATTCGCTCTTTGTATGAGTTAGTTAGTTAGTTAGTTAGTTTACAAGTTCCTTTCCTCCATTCCACATTTCTAGTAGATTTTCTCTATAAATTAACACTAACTGTAAAGGCGGACTGGAACCAGATGCCAGGAAACCTGAATGTCACTACAAAAAATAAGTGTGATGTTCGTAAGAACATATATGAAAATTATACTCCCATAGTACTTAACGAAGAGCAAGAAGAAGAGTCTTCTGTTTACATAAAATGACTCTTGTCACGTCTCACTTTTCTTCACATCCTTGCTCTTTCTTGAGTACTATGGCATTATAATTTTCATACTATTTCTTCTTTTACAATCTCAAACTAGTATGAAATCGTTAAAAAAAATCGAAAAATAGAAATAACGGACTGGCCAGAAATCACAAAAATGTTGCAAAAGTACGTGAGAACCTCCGGACCCAAAAAATGACAAAAAAAGTTCGTCAAAAAGTTTCTAATTCCTTCTGTTACCGCAAGCACCATAAATGGACAAAGTGTATTTTAAAAACCTGTTTTAATCCACCTAGTGTTGTAATGATGCCTTTCTCATATCAATCATACTATTGTATATAATACTGTGGTATTCTTCAAAATAATTTTCTTCGATTCTAAAAAGAATAACCGAAATCGGTTTGTTTGACCGTCTACTGATAAAAACTATCAATTGGAGAAGATTTGAGGCCGATTGAGAAACCTTTTCACGGTTCTTCGCATTTTTCAGCTATGGTATACAATTTTTACCACACTTTGTCCTATATATAGATATATATATATATATATATATATATATATATATATATATATATATATATATATATATATATATATATATATATATATATATATATATATATATATATATATATATATATATATATATATATATATATATATATATATATATATATATATATATATATATATATATATATATATATATATATATATATATATATATATATATATATATATATATATATATATATATATATATATATATATATATATATATATATATATATATATATATATATATATATATATATATATTGAAAAAAAAACAAGGGATTGTTTGTGCATTAACCTTGTATAAGTGGTTTCATTATTATATGTAATTCCAGCACCGGAACCCGAGAACCGATATAGTCTAAGTCGGTTCGTACGGAAGTTTTTATACGAATTTGCCATCGTATTCTAAACGACGGTTTAAATTTTTGTTGAATCTGCAAATATGCAGTAATCTTTAGTAGGACCATAAGACCTAACTTTTCATTTGACCCTAAGATTGGAAATATCGCTTCTGCAAACTCTGAGAAAAGTTAGAGAGATCCACTTTTGAGCATATGACTATTTACTTCCGTCGTTAATCGAAAATCGTGAACCAGGATAGCCAGAATCGGTTTGTTCAGCTACTTTCTGATAATGGCTATCGATTTGTAAAATTTTGAAGCCAGTTTAGAATTTAGAACTTTCAGTTGAATTCAAAATTGTTAAAATTGATCACGCCATCTCTGAGAAAAGTAAGGAAGTAGTTTGAATTATAATTTATTTCACTAATCACCCTGTAATTCCGGAACCGGAAGTCTGAACAAAATAAAATTGAGGAACTTTGTATGGGACAATTATAGCTTTCATTCGAATCTAAGTTTGTGAGAATCGGTTCAGTCGACTTTGAGAAAAGTTAGTGCACTTATTTTCATTTTATTGTAATTCCGGAACCGGAAGTCGGATTCGAATAAAATTTAGGAACCTTGTGTGGGGTTACAAGATCTTTCATTTGAATCGAAGTATATGAAAATCGGTTTTGCCGTCTCCGAGAAAAGTGCAAAAAAATGTTACATACATACATACACACACATACACATATACAGACATTTTACGTACTCGACGAACTGAGTCGAATGGTATATGTCACTTGACCATCCGGTCCTCGGTTCAAAAGTCGGTTTTCATCGGGATTGCAAAACCTTTCTATATGAGAATGGCAAAAATGGAGTTTCTCATTCATTCGGCTTCTTTAATATATGTTTCCACTCATTCATGAATCGAACTTATTTATATCCCCAATATAATGTATGTATCGTTTAAAATACGCACACACTCACATTTATTTAACTTTTGATCCGTTGGGTAAAATTAAGTGGCGGGTAGGGTCTAACACTTTTGAAAAAGCATTCACATATTCTTTGTATTTTCCTTTAGAGCAATTCCAGGAAAGAGTTGACGAAAAAGTGACAAAATCAGAGGCGACCTTCTCCGATTTGGATGAAACTTTGCACATGGCTTCAGTATGGCAAACCATAAGTTTTGAACTGATGGGGAGGTCAATTCGACTCACGACTGATTTTAAAAAGGGCGTATGTATTTTTGCATTTCACAAAAATTGCCTTTTCAAATCGTACTCGGAAACCGTTAATTGTACAAAAATGGCGTTCAGGAAGAACTTGTAGGGAATCAATAGGGCACTCTAAGAAATACATACACAGAAAAAAAGTTGATTTTTTTTCTCAATAACTTCAAAATGAACCAAAAAAATCAAATTTTAAAAAAATCAGTGTTTCGATTTTTTTTTGATAATTTTTATTTTAAAGCTCTTATTAAAACCTACAGATCGATGACTATCCCATCCGTGCCTTTTGAAAAATGAAGAAATTGCAGCTAAAACAATTTACAGATATATTCGAAATTTCAAGTTCTCGTTGAAAGATAATCATTTAAACAGTAGAACATTACTCTACAGGTTAAGGCAATAAATTTGTTCATGATATTCTTTCTTCTAAAAGTAGCCGTTCTTGAGATACTTGAGATAGATGTTATGTGAACCAGAACTTCCAAGGTCTTAATGCTGCATATGTACTAAATTAAATTTTTGGATCTGGAAATTCCTCCTTATAACCCAAATAAATTTCTTTCAATGATTGCACCTCGTTTTCTATCGTTTCGTTCCTACTGCGTCCCGTTTGTTTCTTCGCTTTTTTTTCGTCCGTTGATTCTCTTGCCTCCGACACAATGTATTTGTTAGCCTTGAATTGGGTGGCTATTTTCTCCTTTGACCACGAGTTTGGCAAGACTGACAACAAACGCACTTTTTCATTCCTAGTGCAATCAGGCTTAGCAAACTGCTCTATCGTTTTAGTAATCACTTCATACATTCCTGCGATGCCCTTGTTGAAGAGTTCAATGTTGTGTGCTCTTGAATACTCCGCCGCGACTGATGCTTCAGAAGATGCTGAGTTGATTGAAGCTGCTGAAGGTACTTCCTCTAAATCGTATTGCGATGGGGATGGTTCTGGTTCCGTTGTTGACTGCCCTTCTGTTTCCGACGTATGACTTTCCTTAAAAGTCCGCCTACGACAGCGATCACAAATGCTTAACGTGGTATTCAATTTAACCTTGCACTTTTGAGCTTCTAGTTTTCCAATTATGGTTTCTGTTAATTGGAAAAATTTTCCGGAACACACAAAACCAGGAAAAGGTTTACAACACTTTGGGAAAACCATATTGCAGTGTTGTAACTATTTCGAAAGAGATTTGTTATAAAATGATATCTGTTCTACGATGAATAGCAATGCATATCAATTCGCCTGTACGTACGTTGGTTGTAAAGAGTAGGTAGTCAACTGGCACACCTCTTTGATTCTACATGTGTTTATTCGTTTTGACGTAGCTCCGTTAGTTCTACTGTTTAAATGATTATCTTTCAACGAGAACTTGAAATTTCGAATATATCTGTAAATTGTTTTAGCTGTAACTTCTTCATTTTTCAAAAGGCACGGATGGGATAGGCATCAATCTGTAGGTTTAGATAACAGTTTTAAAATTAAAATTATCGAAAAAAATTAAAACCCGGATTTTTTTTATTTAACTTTTTTGGATTATTTTGTGATTATTGAGAAAAAAATCAAAACTTTTTTTCAGCGTATATTTTTTTAGGGTGCTCAATCGATTCCCTACAACTTTTTCCTGAACGCCATTTTTGTACAATTAACGGTTTCCGACTTACAACGATTTGGAAAGGCAATTTTTGTGAAATGCCAAAATACATACGCCCTTTTTAAAAATCAGTCGTGAGTCGGATTGAACTCTCCATCGGTTCGAAACTTATGGTTTGCCATACTGAAGCCATGGGCAAAGTTTCATCCAAATCGGAGACGGTCGAGTCTGATGATCTGCTAAGCATTTCTGGAATTGTTCTTTAGTAAAACATTCCAAGGATATTTTGTTAAATTTGAAGCCTATCGGAACAAAACTCTAGAAGTTATAGTTATAGAAAAAGCTTATCCCATACTGCAAAGAGGTAACATTTTGCTTCTGCTTAGATTGACTTGAAAATTGGACAAAACATTCTTGAAATATTTTATAATGACAAAATGCAAAGGAAAATATGATTTTTTGAAAGTGTTGGCCCCCACGCGCCCCTGAAAAAAAAGGCGGGTGGGTAATGTCAGAGACATAACTGGATGTCGTGAATACGAAAACAACTGACATGTTCCTTAACACTTCCGAATATCAATTAGTTGATCAATTGTATGAAATTCTATGTAGCATTTGAAACGATGCACCTAAACTAAAGTACAGATTAGTTACATTTAACATTCGGAAACACAAATATTATGAAATAACCAGTATAGTTCTTTATAATAAAATAATGGTGGCTCTGAAAAGAACCTTTTATGATTTGTCATCTAATTCCAGGCTGAACTGTTGTACGTGGGTGCGATACTGATATGGTTGGTGTGGGTGTAGCGTTTACAACCGATTATAATCTTCCAATGAAGAAAACATTAATTCGCAGGGTTGATCAATAATACAATAGAAGGGACGGGTATAGCGTGATGGGATAGTCGATGCCTATCACGCAGCCCACCTGGGTTCGATTCCCAACCCCGCACATAGGATCAGAAAGATTTTCTGGTCCGAAGAGGTGAATGACCTTAAGGTGTTAAAACCATTGAAACAAAAAAAAAATACAATAGACCTAATATATTGAACGAAACTATCAAAATGCTATAGGGATTCGTTTCTAGCATTCAGAAGAGTCAAATTGCGTAATTATCTACGACATTAAACTCTGGAACATCTTTGATCTCGATTACTGTGAATTTCACACAGCGAAAAGTGCACAAATCTAACCAAGCTGTTCTAGATTTTCACTAAACTGAGGATATTTACCTTTGATTTGCGAACAACAAATAGTAATAGTTCTTTAGAAAACTTTCAGAGCCATTAGAACGGCTGATTTTGTGTGATGCTCCCCACCGTTGTCCTCTTTACGTTGTTTTTTTCACCAATGCAAACAACTAGCAGCTGTAACGTAATCGCTCTTGTCGGAAGCGAGACTAGCTTTGAAAACGACACAAAATACATCTGCTCGCAGTGGCGATAGAATCCAAACTGATCCAATTTTTGTTAAGATGTTTCTTTTTACGTGATTTCGTCTGTAGCTTTTTCACTAATGGGCGGTCCTAACGGCTATAAAAATAGCAGCATATAGAACTTTAATTTCGATTATTTCATTTCGGATTTGCATAATTTATTGAAAGAAACTATCAGGATGCTGTACGGTATTCATTCCTGCCTTCCAGAAGGACCAAATTGAGGAACTCACTACGATATTCACCACTTTTCGGAACATTTTTCTTGAACGATTTGTTGTACAGCAGCAGATATTTTGTTCTCTTCCTCAGAACGAGTTCTGATTGGCTGGTGTTGACATGGGTCAAATGAGACAGGTTTTTTAATAGTGTACTTTTGAAATACTTCAATGCTTTTGCTATACATGTTTAAGATAAAAAATTTAGATTCTATTGGTAGTTAGATTATATAAATCCTTTCACAGATCACTGAGCTATGAGCTTTAAAAATACGAGTAAAGCAAACACGCCTTATACATCCCCTTTAATAATCGTTTATACCAAACATTTCAGAAAAGTTTAATTTTGAATTATTTGAGATTATGTCACACAACTGAAAATTTTATCATAAAATTGTGATCATATTTCCGATGGCGTGTAGCAAAAATTATGTTGATTCGTTAGATACAATAAGAAATATTCACGATCAAAAACTTATCACTCTCTCAGAGGGTAAATTTTGAAAAGGCACCCCATAGTAAAGTAAGTCGTATTCACGACAATAAATTGTTTCACTTGGTTTTGGAACTTTAAACGCGTTTTTCTCAAAAGCAGCTTAACGAAGTAGATCACAAAAGCGTGTTTAAAGTCTTTAAACAGAAGACGAACGCCTCAGTTCGAGATGTGACTAAAAAGCTAAAGACTAAAATAATATCAAACCTCGAGCTGGACAGCATACATTTAAAGTTCAGAAGATCACAAACCGTGACGTAATGGATTGGGAGACATATGTAAAGGTGGACTTCAACCAGATTCCAGGAAACCTGTGTGTGACTGCCAAGGATAAGTTAGATGTTCGTGAGGCAGAAGATGATGAAGTTTGTCAAAAAGTTTACACTTTGGCAAGCGATTTGCACTTGCGAAAAACAAAGTCACGACGATTCGACGATTTTCTTAGGTAAATTGGCATTATGCCACTATACGAGGGAAGGGTTAGAGTGGTATAAAGCGAATGATGCCGAAAGATCCGAATCCCTGAAACACTGCGGAACTTTGCCCAATAGAAAAATATTGGGCCATTTTGAAGGAGTACCTTATAAAACAACCGAAAGCAGTGAGGAATGTAGAAACAAACGAGGCATGGTTTAATACGTATAAAATTTATTGCTTGCCAATTTCATTATAGTTACGAAGTACATATTATAATCTGTGTATAATTCATATACATACGAACCTAATGCAAATAAAAATTATTTACATTTACATTATTTGATTTTTTCCTCAAGAAATCGATCAGGTTGTCTCTGGAAAAATCTCCAAGAAAATTGAGCGGCAAGATAAAGAGTGGATATTGTCTTTCACGTCAATAAAACTACAAGGATCAGCCCCTTGGGGTTGTTCGAGCCATTGATGTGGAACAAGGCAGCCAAAATTTCTAATGAGCGACATTTCCAATTAATCGTCACAGTTTAGAATCCGCAAATGCATAAGAGTCTGCTTAGTCTTTATTATGAACCAACACCGAACACGCGAACCCAGAATATATACTATATTGGTCATGATTTGTATTTGTTTTTAGCCGAGGAAATTACATCAATAGCCCAAATGTATGCAATTATACGTTTGTACATGCTTGCGATACAGATATCGATATTTAAGCTTCTTTTTACCAAGCTTGTGTTCAAGTTTTGTATGCAAGTAGTTATTTTTATAGCGTTTCTCTACCATTACTACCATTCTGCGATTTCGGTTGAAGCGATAAAGTTTTTCTCATTATCAATCGAGTTCATCTTATATAAATAAGAAATTAATCTTGTGCACTCAAAATTTACCCTGGGGTAGTTGTCAATTTCTCAGACGAAACGACATAACATGGGATTTCATCCAATGTTGCATGACACAAGATACCAATTAAAGCTTCAAATCGTTTTATGGCACTTTCTGTCTTGCTGTCTAGCAACAACCTACCTCTAGCATGCTTTACGTAGAACTGAAACGTTAGCTATAATTTTGCTTATATTTATAGCTTCGCGTGCTTCCAACAGCTTCGCTTTTGCATCGATTGACCAATCAGAGCGCTGCTTTCCCTTTGATATGTCGCTTACTCCTTCAAAACCGTCGACTATGGCAGGGAAATCCTGTATGCCGGAGATTTTTGGCAGACAAAATAGGACACTGCTAGCTGTTGATCAACATTTCAATGATATACAATTAAAAATACATGGCTATGAACATTCAAATCAATACGTAGAAATATTTTCAATCAAATGGTGACATAATATTAATAATTGATACAAAATTGACTGAGCTGTAATTGTTCAAAACCTGACCACATTCCTACGTGTATTTTTCTTTAGTTTCTAGTTTGCACCCCTATATAGAAAACAAAAATGTGTTCCACATTAATACCATTACATCTCTGAAACCAGAAGTGAATTCGGTTCAGTTATCTCCCAGATTTTTTTAAAAGGTGAACACACATACATACATACATACACATAGACATTTCCCGATCTCGTCGTACTGGTATATAACACTAGGGGTCTCCGGAGCTTCGATAAAAAAGTAGGATTTTTCAGCAATTCTATAAACTTTCTATAGAGCAAAGTAGTACACATACATAGCATACATATGTTTTTTGAACTCGAAAAAACAAGCAAGCACTTCGGGTCTAGGATGGATGGTCGAATTTTGTATTGATCGCATAAAAGTTGATCAGGAGAATGGCAAAAATATATGAAAATTGTGTTCATACATGCACTCTCAGAAATTTCGAATATCAGTGAAAGGTTTTGTAGACAACAAAAAATGATAGTCGATTTAAGACTGAGTATTTGTTACTTATATAGGAAAGAGTTGTGAATGTTTCTCGTAGTGAACCAAAGTTGTTCGATAATAGAGTTAGGAAAATACTTTGACCGAAATGGATGCGCTGGGAAATATCTGCGATACGGATAACGAAGTTTATCGGGGATTTTCTATCGTTCCAGCTAGTTCACTGTTTGTTGGTCGACCTTTGCCAAGCGGTTCCATTCCTCGGTCGTAGCATCGAGAGCGTCTGCGAAAACACATAATAAACACGTGTAGATTGGGCGAGAGAAGAAGTGAAAAGTTTTCCATTTTGGTTTCAGTTCTCCACTCTGACGAGTGGGGGAAGTTTCTAAATTAAATTGTTATTTGAGAATCTCGGTTTTTGGGTGAAACAACCAGAATTTAATTACCGATTGGTACAGATTTTGAGTATTTCAAGCACGATGTTTAGACAAAATAAAAGGTTCGTGTGTTCAAGATTGATCAGGGAAAAAAACAACCGAGAAGTTACTAGTATTCAAAACCGATTTTGAATGAAGATGAGCGACATTTTCTCTATCGGTAACATTACATTCTTAACTCAAGCCATGTGCACCGTAATTAATTCTGCGAAGTTGTATCGCTAGCAGCTAAAGTTTTCTTTCATTATAAATGCAATTGAAACTTATTTAAATTCAAGTAAATTAGTAGCCATTGATCATAGAATCTCGGACAGGAAGAGCACGAACAGCGAATTGGAAAATAAACTTTTTTTTCTCACTGCAAACTGCAATTAGCCCTTTTCTGTTTAATCAGAAAATTCATGTTGTAATCAAAAGATGTAAAAAAAAACTTTCTCGACAACATTTCCAAGCTTTTCGTTCAACGAACAGACACAAACACAAACCATTGCTCTTAGAGAAATAATTCATTGCAACATTGGAAGAGAATATAAACTAAAATACGAGTTCAATGTTTAAATTTTTTTCACAGTTAGGCAGATTACATACTTTGCTTTGCGTTTGTTAGATCATTCAGTTTTGAGTTTTGGTACGACTCTAATAAATCAATAAAAATGGCATATGGCTTCTGTGTCCAACAGCTTCGACGATTTATTCGACGGTCGCTTACAGCAACACAACGATTCCACTATTTTTTCGCGACAGTTGTTATTTACAATTGAGTAATTATTTCGTTGTCCATGTCCACCTACATATTGTATAACTAGAGTTTTTTATGCCCGAGGTTATTTCTGAGCCACGAACTATAGTTGACTTCGATATCATAACTTGTACCGGGTCTAATCGTTTGACTTTTGGTATGATTTGGTTACTGATTTATTGCTACTACATGGATTTCATTTTTGCATCTGCCTCGCAACTTTTTACAATAAAATACAGAGCGTCGACACATAGGAAATGTCAACCATTTTTTACTGGAAAACCATTATCGAAAGTACGGGATACACATAGTAGAATTGGGAAGATGTCTTGGCATGCTGATCTATTAGAATGAAACACAGCGACCATAAATGAAGTAAACCTAGATTTCCCACTGTATGGAGACGCTGACAGCGCTTCTAGTGTGAACTAAAACCGATTTTCTTAAACTTAGATGCAAATGAAAGTTACAGGAGATACAGGTTGAAGAGTTTTGATGATTTCAAACCGTCTTTTAAAAACACATGAAGTTTCCTAAACTTCTCTGAAAACTACTCCAATGTATAATTCTTATTAGTTGATGGCCATACAAACTCACTTCGATAATATTGATTCTTGGTTTCTGTTCCCGAAAGTACCGGAAGTAACACTCAACACATTTGAAAATCCAGTATTCTAATGGGTGTCGTGATAAGGCAAAGAATGGGCTGCCAAAAAACATTTTCGTTCGTCTTTTTATGGTAGAAACCGATGGAGGGACAAGAACAAAAGTTTCCGTTATTCACTAGCTCGTCGTTGTTTAAAATTCATTCGCGGGTAGCATCATTCATTTTATTTACCATCACCACCACCACCAACAGTACTATCATTATCATTATCCAGCCATCGTCAGTTCCTCGATTAAAACTTTTCTCATTCAATTTTGCCTCTTGCAAATACTTTTGTTTTCATTGGTGAATTTTTATTTGGCGAACGTGAAAAATTATGCACAAAAAGTTATTAAGAACTGAACAAAATATTAGAGTTTCGATAAGGTAACTAATTATTGAGAAAATAAGGAAGTTCTGGTGAACCTTTCTTCTGTATTCTATTCAAATTATCTTTCGAAGCACAAATGCTAAACTCGGATTGATCTGTGTCTTAGTTGAATACTATTAGGTTCATCAGAAATATGAGAAACTGTTGTGAATTCACGTTAGAAATTGCATGGATAAATATACTATAGCTCGTTACAAAAAGCAGAATGCAAAAGTTTTTGAATAGAGCTTATGTAAGGGGAAGTAGGGGTAAGTTCGCCACAGTGATAAACCGCCACTCTTGGCGTTTCACTAATGTCGTTTTCGCTTGAGAAAACTGAAACTGACTCAGGGTAGTTTCATCATACAAAGACATTTCACGAAACACTTAACAACGGGGGTTTGGGCAAACATGATATAAAAACCAGGTTCAAAACTGACTAGCTTCAAACAAACGGTTTGACAGCAGTTAGAATGAAAACTACGTTAGGTTTGGCATCAATCGAAAACGACTTGAATAGTCTATCTTCAATACATTTACAACACACATTTTTCCAATATTCCTGAACGCAACTCATTAAGAACACTTTAGATTTGGATTGCATTCCTACACTGAGATCTTCTTTTAGACGTTTTACCTTTTTTTATATTTATAAAAAATAGGTATAGAATTCGCTCAAACCGAAAAATTTTCCGAGGCCCGGAGGGCCGAATGTCATATACCAATCGATTCAGCTCGACGAACTGAGCAAATGTCTGTGTGTGTGTCTGTATGTGTGTTGTCAACTAATAGGTCGAGATCTCAGAGATGGCTGGACCGATTTTGATCAAACTAGTCGCAAATGAAAGGTCTCCCCGTCACCCAGAACGCTATCGAATGGTTTTGAGATAGGATGTTTACTTTTTGAGTTATACGAAGTTTTATGTCAAAATTTTCAGTTTTTTGACAGTATCTGTCACAATTGACCTTGAAAACAGAATATGTTTTCAGACATAGATTCCGCACGGTAATAGCTAAACAACAAGCCATAGATTGATAAAATCCGTCCATTTTTAACGGAGATATCGAAATTTTTGTGTAAGCGACTTTTCCCCCATATTCCAGCAGTAGAAGTTCTGAGCGCTGTATGGCAAAGAAAGGCTTGGGAGCAACGTAAAACACGATTTTTTATACTGTTACATACAATTGTTTCTAAGTACCAAAAAGACTGTGTACAGCATCCTTTTTCATGACATTTTGCCTCGGACCGATTTTAGCACGGTTCGTTTTTGGCAACATAATCGTTCGAATATGACATATTGGAAAGATGGCAGTACTTCCGAATTCTGAACAATTTCTTAATTATATTGATTTAAACTGCTTACAGCAATAAATGCTGGAAGAACAAAACACACATATACCATTTGAATCAGTTCGTCGAGATCAGCAAATGCGTATGTGACAAATAATTTCACTCAATTTTTTACCTTACTTTCGAAGATGACTCAACCGTTTTCTACAAACTCAGATTCATATAAAAATTCGTATGCTCCTAAACAAGGTTCCTGAATTATGTTTGGATCCGACTTCTGGTTCCGGAACTACAGGATGATATGTGAAACGAAATTAAAATTGTGTAACTTATTTTCCTCGCAGATGGCTAAACCGATCTAAGATTCAAATGATATCTAAGAATCATCTAAGATTTGCTGATGACAACCAAATAAACTTATTTCAGTTTTAGTGGTATTCAGTTTTCGATTCGGAAGGCACCCAATAATTTAACTCGTACTACGATTTCTCAAAGATGTCTATACTGATTAGTTTACATTTTGAAACAAATGTAAACTAATCAGGTGAATTTGTCTGACTTCGGCTACACCGATTTTCGAATTCCGGCTCCAGTATCGAAACGTTTCTCAAAGCTCAATCGTTTTCTCAAATAAAGCCAAATCGAATTTCAGAAAAAAAATTCAAATTGAATAAACTTATAGTCCCACACAAAATTAATTAATTTTATCCAATGCTGACTTCCGATTCTGGAATTACAGGAGGATGAATTTTTAAAATTCAAACCGATATAGAAGATGATAATCCCGAAAAGCTTGAAAGTTGGACTCAAAACTATTGCAATTTATTCATCATATGGCCATACGAATCGGTTTGGTTTATGCTGATCCCTGAATATCGGCTCTGGAAGTATTTTAAATTACCGTAAATTCTAAAGTGGAACTTACTTCGACATATCACGAACAGTTTCATCGATTGTACCCTTTTTAGATAGAGTGATGAGTGATTAAAATGTTAAATTGCAGCTTAAAACGGCGGTCATTAAAATAATGTCATGAAAACCGAAGAATATTCATAAAAAAAACACATGCGGATTGATAGAAAAAGGTATCATCTCACAGCTAGGTGGATTAATCACGTTTTTTATGCGGTTTTTACCTTTTTGCCTGAAATGCCTCATATAGAAAGGTTATACAATCACTGTGAAAACCGACTTTTGAACCGAGGCCCGGAGGGCCGAGTGTCATATACTACTCGACTCAGTTCGTCGAGTACGCAAAATGTCTGTGTGTGTGTGTGTGTGTGTGTGTGTGTGTGTGTGTGTGTGTGTGTGTGTGTGTATATGTGCGTATGTGTGTATGTAACGTTTTTTTTGCACTAACTTTTCTCGGAGATGGCTGAACCGATTTTCACAAACTTAGATTCAAATGAAAGGTCTTGAGGACCCATAAAAAATTCCTGAATATTATTTGGATCCGACTTTCGGTTCGGGAGTTATGAGGTAAAATTTGCCAAATAAAGAAAATATCTGTTCTAACTTCTCTCATAGATGGCGCGACCGATTTTCACAAACTTAGGTTCAAATGAAAGGTCCTGTGGTCCCATGAATAATTCCTGAATTTCATGCGGATTCGACTTCCGGATCCGGAAATATAGGGTAAAGTGTGTTAAAAATTGTATACCATCACTTAAAATGGGGAAAAGCCTTAAAAAATTCTAAATCGACCTCCAATCTTTTCCAATTGATAGTTTTTATCAGTAAACGGTCAAACAAACCTTATCGAAGAGAATTATTTTGAAGAATACCACAGTATTATATATGATAGTATGACTGATATGAGAAAGGCATCATTACACCACTAGGTGGATTAAAACAGGTTTTTATATATATAAAAAATAGGTGTAGAATTCGCTCAAACTTTCGAAAAATTTTCCGAGGCCCGGAGTGCCGAATGTCATATACCAATCGATTCAGCTCGACGAACTGAGCAAATGTCTGTGTGTGTGTGTGTGTGTGTGTGTGTGTGTGTGTGTGTGTGTGTGTGTGTGTGTGTGTGTGTGTGTGTGTGTGTGTGTGTGTGTGTGTGTGTGTGTGTGTGTGTGTGTGTGTGTGTGTGTGTGTGTGTGTGTGTGTGTGTGTTGTCAACTAAGAGGTCGAGATCTCAGAGATGGCTGGACCGATTTTGATCAAACTAGTCGCAAATGAACGGTCTCCCCGTCACCCAAAACGCTATTGAATGGTTTTGAGTTAGGATGTTTACTTTTTGAGTTATACGGAGTTTTATGTCAAAATTTTCAGTTTTTTGACAGTATCTGTCACAATTGACCTTGAAAACAGAATATGTTTTTAGACTTAGATTCCGCACGGTAATAGCTATCCAACAAGGCATAGTTTGTTAAAATCCGTCCATTTTTAACGGAGATATCAATATTTTTGTGTAAACGACTTTTCCCCCATATTCCAGCAGTAGATGTTTTGAGCACTGTATGACAAAGAAATGCTTGGTAGCAACGGAAAACACGATTTTTATACTGTGACATACAAATGTTTCTAAGTGCCCAAAAGACTGTGTACAGCATCCTTTTTCATGACAATTTGCCTTGGACCGATTTTAGCACGGTTCGTTTTTGGCAACATAATCGTTCGAATATGGCATTTATAAACCAGATGATATCAGTATTTTCGAGTTGAAAGTAATTCCATAATTATATTGATTTAAACTACTTACAGCAATAAAAGCTGGAAGAACATAACTTCCATATACCATACGACTCAGTTCGTCGAGATCAGCAAATGCGTGTGTGACAAATAATTTCACTCAATTTTTTCGGAGATGGCTAAACCGTTTTCTACAAACTCAGATTCATATGAAAACTAGTATACTTCCAAATTTGGATCCGACTTCTGATTTCGGAACCACAGGATGACATGTGAAACGAAATTAAAATAATGCAATTCATTTTTCTCGTAGATGGCTGAACCGATCTAAGATTCAAATGAAATCTAAGAATCATCTATGATTCAAATGAGAGGTCTTAAAATCCTATAAAAATTAGTCAGATCCGATTTCTGGTTTAGGAGATACAGGGTGATCAGTATAAAAATGTCCATTTCACATAAATTAATCAGGTTTATCGGGTTTGCAAATTTGGATAGTCGATTACCAAATAAATTTATTTCAGTTTGAGCGGTATTCTTTTTTGGATTCGGAATGTACCCCCAAATTTTAATTCGCACTACAATTTCTCAAAGATGTCTACACACTCCTCAGGTGAATTTATCTGATTTCGGCTACACCGATCTTAGAACTCCGGATCCAGTTTCGAATCGTTTCTCAAAGTTTAATCATTTTTTCAAAAAGGCCAAATCGAACTTCAAAACAGATGATGAATTTTTAAAATTCATGCCGATATAGAAGATGTAAATTGTTTGGCGTATTAATTTATGGCCATTCGAATCATTTTGGGTTATGCTAATTCCTGAATACCAGCTCTGGAAGTACCATAAATAATGACGAAAAACTCTAAAGTGGAACTTACTTCGACATCTCATGGAATGTTCAATCGAATGTCACACGTTAAGATTGAAATTCGATACGATTTGCAGATTCGAAATTACAGGGTAATGAGTGATTAAAATCTCAATTTGCCGTTTGAAACGACGATAATTAAAATAATGTCATGAGAACTAAAACACCTAAGAATATCCATGCAAAAAACACATGCGGATTGATAAAAAAAGGTATCATCTCACTGCTAGGTGGATTATTCACGTTTTTTACAATGCATTTTCTACACGGATTTCCGAAGCTACGCGTTTTATTTTTCCTGCGGATTTCCAAAGTTGCGCGGTTTTCTAGTTTTGTCTTAGAAATGCTTAAAACATCGAGATCTGATGCTTTCCTGATTTTTGTTAAGTCACGCCTGACACTTAAAAAACTTTCGGTTTAATTTTTTTTTCGATTACACCAGATCTTGACGTTTCATGCATTTCTAAAACATTTGGCATAAAAAAACATTTTTCTTTAGTTTTGAGTTTTTTTAAGCGGGTTTCCTAAGTTACACGTTATTTTTTACGCGGATTTCCGAAGTTACGCGGTTTTTTTGCGTGTTTTTTTACGCGGTACGTATCCTCCGCGTAAAAAGATACCTCAGTGTATTTTATTTCCTCGTAGTCCATTCCCTCCTTCAATTGAACTCGTGCATAAATTAATAATGGAATCCCTTTTCAAACCATCTGAATTATTGGTCTATTCTTTTTCTCGACACTAGAATACCAAGAAAGATGAGTTTGAACAAAAATGTGCTTATGATTGTTTATTAAATCGAATCTACAAGTGAAAAACTATCCGTGTGAGTTAAGGCCTGTTAAATCTCGCCAAGAATGCAGTAGCTTCTGTAATATCCTTGAAATGTGCTTCAAACACGTAAAAATGTCTTACTTCTAATTTTGAGTCAAAATTCTTGAACCAGGAAACGAAAATAAATGACACAATTAACTTACCTCTCAATTTGAATTGCGTATGTGTGTTTTTAACTTATCCCAAGATCCACTGTCTGGCAGCCGTTTACAGAAAAATGTGTTTTCAAGTATTTTGTTTACATATGCAAATTTAGTCAAAGCAATTAACTAGGGTATCGAGGAAACCTTGGTTCAGGAGGATGAACGTGAGTCGCGATTTCATTCGTGTTATGTCGCGGCTCATGTCAAATCACTACACTTTCAACGCACATCTCCGGCGTATTGGACTCGTGGAGAGCAGTCTCTGCACCTGTGGCGACGGTTATCAGGACATCGAGCATGTCGTGTGGTCGTGCGTAGAGTATCGTGACGCCAGGTCGGAGCTTCTGGAATCCCTTAGGGCCCGAGGTAAACCGCCTGAGGTTTCGGTTCGGGATGTGTTGGCGAGTCGGGATAGTTCCTATATGCTTCTTATTTACCAATACCTTAAACATATTAATATACAAGTGTGATCCGTTGTATTTGGCATATAAAGTTTTCCTTACTCTTTTCGAGACTAAGAATACTCTTCACCTATAGGTTCGACACTAACATCTGCCCAATTCTCCCAATCCCCCGTCTGTCTACCATCTTTATCGATACTAACAAGATCTTTTTGCTGTTACTAACTTTTTGCTCCCCTTTCCCCAGTCTCTTCACCATCTCGATGTCAGCTAACTAAATATTTGTCGTTATTAGTTATTTCGTTTCTATACCCCCCTTTAAAAATCCGTTTTCCTCAACAATTACCTCATGGTTTTTTTTTCTTCATACTATTCGGCAACATCGCCCACGGAAAGCCGCTCCAGTCGATGACTAACATGCGGGCACCCGCCGGGTCTTCGCAGCCTGGGGGTATTTTTCGCGGTCTCACAGAAGGAAGTGGTAATTTTAGATACATTCTAACGTCACCTGGTTGATTCCAAATTAAAAATTATTCCGATTATACGTATCAAACAACACATTGAAATTAGACTTTTTTGAGAGTAGCACTTAGACACCGCATCGTACTTCCAGTGATGCCAACTCCTTCTTTCCCTTACAATGATACGAAAAAAATGCACACAAAAAGTCATTCCTAAATCTGATTAGTCTCTTCATTCTTGAAAAATTAAAGCTGTGTCATAATGAAGAAGCGTGAAAAGTTCAAAAGATGACATTCTGCTACACATTTCTGGAATAACTCAATTCTGAATTATCGTAGGCAAATAATGCTTTATTCATTACATTGTAAACACTATACCTACATTAAATAACACACGAAATGCATACAGTAAGTGGTGACGTTTCAGCAGATACAATTATCGCAAACCTCCGAGCCTTCGTAAATGAATTGCAGTAATTCTAATTGTATAATTCGAGTGAAGAATCGTCATTCCTACAATTAGTGCAGTAGATTGTCAGTATATCGCACTAAAAGTGAATTACTGGCAAATGTACTTATAATCTGAAGCTGTCCAGAAGATACAATAGAACTAGTTACACATATCAGTTGACAGCAAGGCTTATCGCACCATCTAATGACACAACATTTTCACAGAGCACGCAAATGCCTTGCAGATGCTGTCTTCTTTTTTGCATGAGCTCTGTATTCTCGTAATAGTCAAAAACCTTGTGTGAGCGTCCTGCAACACAAGCAAAAGAAGTTGTAACCACACGACAAAAACACTTTTTCCCCAGTACTCGATTTATTGCAGCTTAGCAATAAATTCTCAGCTCATTTTCTAATGAACAATATGGTCCAGTGTGGTTTCCTTACAATGTCCTAGTTTGCGTTCAGTCGTTTTGTGACTAGGGCTTCATGGTGGTTGGTTTTGTCGGCTGTGGACCATCGGACTCTTTGTCTGTCTGCTTGAACTTGTGATGCTTCCTTGTGGAAAGTTCGTACACAAGCCCTAGATGTGTGCCTTGGCTCAAGCAAGCATGGTTCATTTGTTTCCGAAATGCTTCCGGAACGGATAAATATACATACATACATGGCTAGACATTGATGAAAGTTATTTATGCATATGTTTTCATTAGTTGGTTTTGCAAAGCATATACCATTGATGAAACAAAAGCTTGATACATTTCGGAGTTTTGATGCAGGTATTCTAAGCTAACAAAGAGACAGGTTGAAAATGTATTCGAAATAAAATCTTAGAACGTCAGGAACATGCCGTTTGTGTGCTGAAAGAAAAAAATGTTTCATCACACTACTGTAGAACCATGGTTGATCATTGAGAATCTGAGAATTTATATTATTTATATTTGGGCTCATTTCGGTCGTTTTTCAATAAATGCATAATTCAAATTGATCATTGTTGTCGGTTGCGATTCTTATTTACCGTTTCATCAGTTTTTGCCTTTCTCATATAGAAAGGTTACGCAATCACTTGTAAAACCGACAAGTAAAAGGATGGCCCAACCACTGTTTCATCCGCTATGGTATACTAGTTAATACACAAACAATCCCTTGGTGTCTTTCAAAAATCGAAGAGAAACATTTTGAATAGAATACCACAGTTCTATATATGAGAAAGCCATTATTACACCACTAGGCGGATTAAAACAGAGTTTTTTTTAACACCACAACTCACCGGTTTCACCAAACTTAGAACATTTCTAGCGTCTGAAAAGTTAATTCGTCGGTCTTGCCAAATGAAAGCCATGATTTGTTTCACTTCAGGTTCTGAAAATATAACATGCTCCGGCCAAGTTTCGGACAATATTTTCTGTGTATTTTTTAAAATATGTTACGGATCGCTGAAACGTTTCGCTTATATGACAGCTGAACTATTCAATGAGACTATTCGAATTTCATTTGTTATTTGACCAGCGCCTGAATATGTAGAGGAATGATGGAAGTGGAACAATGCTGCCGGAAAATGAACAAGAAGGTGAGCAAATCCCCAATTCGGTGCGGAAGGAATGAAGGACAAGGTCAAAAGGAATCCAATCGTGAAGACAAGCAAAGCAATTTCTCTGCAAAAAGTCGTGCTTAGGATTAGTACAATTTTCGCTAAAATTTTCTTATACCATAATGGACGATGTAACATACGTGCTGGAAGACTCTAGACAGTTTCCGGGTCTGCCTTTTTATGGTATGATAGAAATGGCGCAACCGGTAAAACGCACTTTTTCATGGGCTCAATATTCTTATATTTAAAAACTAATGACCGACGATATAATCTTATGAATATTTTAATGAGTCGATTTAAATGATAAGAGAAAGGCACTATCTCACTAATATCAACAGCAAAACTTGATTTATTTTACCTAAACTTGAAATGACTTACAGAATAAATAAATTTCTCCATCTTCAAGATGCGATACAGAAATCCATATGTTTCATGTCGAGTTAAATCAGTTCATGAGGAACCCATTTCCCAACCTTCTGAATCTTCCCCATAACGCGTGGACGATCAAAAATGGCTTGGCGACTAACGTTTAACCTCTTCACCATTTGTTTTTAAGTTCATCAATCCTTGCAATTCGTCATGTTCAAATTTGTCGTGCATTCTTTGTTTTTCACACTGAAATAACAACTTCTTTAAATCGTTTAAACCAACGTTCCCAAATCGCGACCGATAGAGCATGTTCTCCGTAAGCTATATCAAGAATTCGATAGAATTCAGCTGCACCTGTACTTTTGAATATGCTGTTTATTGTGGTATCAGGAATCATCAGGAATCAGAACAAATTGGCTCAAATGGCACGTTCCCCTTGATATTTGGAGATTTGTGCCTTGCCATCAATTTGTTTTTAGTATCATTTTCCCGATGTATAAGAGGGAAGGATTGAAAGGAAATGGTAAGGGTTGGACTAGGAGGTTGGGAAAAATTGACGACACGAAAACACATAAAAGCAGAAGTAAATTCTGCACCCCTAAGGGATGGTGAACAATCTGCTGAGGATCACATTTAGTGGAAGCAGAAGTAAATTCTGAACCTCTACGAGGTCCCGAACAGTCTGCTGTTAATAAAACCTCCAACCCCCGAGAGGATTTAGAGATCTTACAAAAGCGACACCATTCTGCACCCCCGGAAGAATGCAGAACGATTCGCAGTATGTACGAGCAGAAGTAAATTCGGTACCCCCTAAAGGATGCCAAACAATCTGCTAAACCCTATTTAAGGTGAATACAGAAGGGATGCATTCACTCCAGGAAGAACGATGATCCCTTCTGACTATAGCTCCTTACCACATTGGGTGAGAAACGAGAGAATATCCTTCAATTTTAGCTCCGCATACACAGACTCAACCATGTATGGAGAACCAAAAACCCGGATACGTAGCTGCGTCAATGCGGGACAGTTACATATCAGATGATATGAAGTACCATAATCGCATTCACACAAATCACACGAATAATACTCACCACGTTGAATAGTAGCCATGTGATAATTGAGTTTGCAATGTCCAGTCAGAGCTCTGACCAGAAAACTGCAATGATGCTTGGAGAAATGCAGTAGACACTTTGACATTTTCAGATTTAAATCTGGTAGAAATGCTTTTGTCTGAGCGAAAGTTTGCAAGCTGCGCCAGTAGCTGGCATGTTCGGATGCAGCCCAAGAACGAATCTTGTGCTTTATCCAACTAGTTGAAAGTGGTAAAGCTGGTTCAGGACCAACGAAATCATTCGTTGCACCAGCTCTAGCCAACTCATCAGCCCATTCATTTCCAGTAATACCAGAATAGTCGGGTACCCATAAGAAGTAAACAGCATTTGAAATGCTGAGGTCTTCAATTTGAGTTCGACATGCGATCACTAATTTTGACCGTGAGTCATTCGAACTGAGTGCTTTTAAGGCTGCCTGACTGTCGGAACAAAAATAAATTCGTTTACCACAGATCCTCTGCTGAAGTGCCGATTGTATTCCACACAGAATCGCGTAGATTTCTGCTTGGAACACAGTACAGTATCTACCAAGTGAATGAGACTGCTCCAGCCTCATTTCACGACAGTAGACACCAGCACCAGCACGACCATTCAACAGAGAACCGTCCGCATAACAAACTATGTGTTCATCAAGTTGTCGTTCCAGACAACCAGACAACCATTCCTCACGAAGAGGATAGCTCACATTGAATGTTTTGAAAGGAAAACTGCATGTGAGAGTTAGGTCACTAGGAGCGAGTAAATACTCATCCCATGTGACCATTTAAGATCACAAGCGAGTGTGGCTGGTAGCATAATCTAATGGGTTACTGTTCCAAAGCCCTGTAACCTTAAGACGGTATGCACAAGATAATGCTTCTTGTTTCAGGAACACATGTAGTGGTTTAATGCACAGTAGCGCCTCTAGAGCAGCAGTAGGAGTTGTCGTGAATGCTCCTGTCATCGCCATTAGGACCATCCTTTGGAGATGATTTAGCTTTGACTGAACTGTCGCGACTTCTCCTTTCTGCCACCATACAAGACAACCATATGCTAAAATTGGTCTAACAATAGTTGTGTAGATCCAATGAATATATCTGGGTTTGAGTCCCCCTGATTTTCCAAAATCTCGTTTGCATTGGCCGAACGCCATACAAGCTCTCTTAATCAGAGATGTCTATCTCCTCTGTGTGACGAAGAGCAAGCAAAATTTCTCCCCTCGCACTGACAACTTCAACGAGAGCTCTTTTCTTTCACATTTATACACCACTGTTGTGTAAGTGTGCACGCATCAAGAGTGCGTTTGTTTATTTCCTTTTACCTCTTCTACTGAATCGCACCAAAGTGCTAGAGCATTAGCTAATAAATTCTCTGAGGTGGATGCAGATACTTTCACAGAGGTGCACACGCCGGTGAGCACTCTGCTGTATGGTTTTCGTAGATGAAGCGTGGACACGCAAAATCAGCAAAATAAAACAATTTATCGTAAAATTTTCGGTTTTCCTTGCAAATTTTTCATAGCAAGGCCAGATCTACTCTCTATTAATTGAAGTTCACAGAAGTGTTCGCTCACAATCACGCGCCAATGGTCACTTGGGTGTATTTAGACGAGAGCGCGTGTGAGCGATTCATGCGAAGAGAATGTGTTTCACTCGCGCCAGCTGCTTTAACCACAAGCACACGCTCAAATGCTGTCTATTCGACACTGAGAAGAAGTGCGCTTTCCTCTTTGTGCGGTGCTTCGTTTTTTTCATCCTCGGTGGGGCAGAAATCTGACACTAGCGTTTATCACTATGGTGAAATGCCATCTCTGCTCTTAATCCTGAAGTCAATGTGAGCAGACCAATTCAGTTTTAAATCAAGAATAACCCCGACGTATTTAACTTGAACCGAAGAACTGTAACGGACGAGCTTCTGTGATTATCCTACGATGAGCGAAAAGCACCATTGATGTTTTGCCCGGATTTACAGATAATGCAACCTGAAAACACCATTGTTCAACAGATCGCAGGGCTTGTTGCATTAAATCAAAGAGAGTGTTAATGCTTATACCGGTCATCAGTATATGATAATCGTCGGCAAAACCATAAGTCGTAAATCCAAGGTTATTAAGTTTCCTCAACAAACCATCAGCGACCAGGTTCCATAAAAGTGGGGATAGTACACCACCTTGAGGACACCCACAGACACTCAGCTTTCTAATCTCTGCTTGCCAAAGCGATGAACAAAGAAGTCGATTACTAAGCATCTGACTTCCGGTTTTTGAGATTTTTACGGGTTACAAATAAAAATAAAAAAATATATATATTTTTTGCAAGATGGTAAAACTAAATTCAACCATCTTTGATTCGAGCGGTCTCAAAATTTCTGACTTTTATTTCGCGTCGTTATAACAGCTCTATTAGACATTTGTCTAAATACTTTTTTTGGTAATTTACGTCTTAAAACCGAAGCGAAGATATTGTGCTTGAGATCCTCACAATTCTTTGAATGGTGGATGAGTCATCCACAAAAAATGTAGAATACACTAGAACCTCAATTTACGCGACTTTTTCTACGCGTTTTGTTTTGAATAACGCGATTTTTTATTTAAGGTCTGAGGACAGAGGGTCGCGTGTTGAGTTTTAAATCGACCACGTGGCTCGATCAATTCCCTTTGCGCATCGTATTTCTCTTATACTCTCTCGTATAGGAGCAAACTGTACCGAGTTGCCAGCATACATTTTATTATTTGAATGAGAAGTTTAATCACATAAATCTATCGTATGGGTTGGACTTTACATGGATTCCAATGAACAATGAAAAAATATTCAATATTCACAAAGATTGAGTGTCTGTGTGTTTGGCAGCCTTGTCGAATCAATTTTATTTCTTTTTCTTTTTCAGAATGCTATCAGGAAACCAAAGCGAAAAAAATGGCGGATGCATTGAAACTGACTTTGTTTCACAGAAAAATACAAAACTTTATTTTTATCGCGATAACATATATGTTTTTATGTGCTAATCGCATCTAAACTAAATTATCTATACTTTGTCACGGTGGATTTATGATACAAGCCTTCAAAGCCAAAATATTCGATGAACAAGTAGAGGTATGTATTTCCGAGCGTTCCAATTTTCAGGAGTTCTTCAGTCAGAAAAAAATACAACACGACCGCTAAACTCAATGAATCATTCTGAAAATTTTCTATATTCTGCACCGTTTCCAAGAAAATATAATTTGAAACGCGAAAATATCAAAAAACCTACCACTTTACGGTACTGTCCTCAGCCCTTAATTTACGCGATGATCGCGTGGAAAAAATGGTTTTGCATAATGAAGGAAATCTCAATTTATATACATATACAAATCAATCTAACATGCTTCAGGGAATTGAATACTGTGAAATGTACATTAATGAAATGTTTAGTTTCAAAGAGTCTAAATAAGATCGTGTGCATCCAAGAATTGCCTTGAAAGTAAATATATATAATCACTTTTATATGACTATTGAGTGCGGTATGTACTCGTAGTAATATTCACAGAAAATTGACATGCTGTGATAAGATCTGTAGAAGAACTTGCATGTCCAAAACCTCCTCGGAAAAGGCTTTAAGGTCTACCAACACAACCGATGATCCATCCAAAAACTACCGGAAGTTCAGGCCTTAAGATTTACCAGCGTAACAAAGTGCTTTAAAGACCTTATCGTTCTCGGTCCATATTCGTGATGCCACATGCAATCAATAGGACCAATGTGATTGCTCTAAGTCAATTTAAAATTTATAGCCGACGAAATTACACTAATATCCAAAATGTATGCAATTATATCTTTGTCCATATTTGCGATACAGATTTTGATATTAAAGCTTCTCTTCGCCAAGCTTGTGTTCAAGTTTTGTACGCAAGCAGTGATTCTTATAGCATTAAGTTTCTCTACCATTCTGCGATTTCGGTTGAAGCGATAAACTGTTTCTCATTATCAATCGAGTTCATCTTATATAAAATAGAAATTAATCTTACGCACTCAACATTTACCCTGGGGTAGTTGTAAATTTCTCAGGCGAAACGACATAATATGGAATTTCATCCGAGCTTGCATGACACAAGATCAGAGCATACCAATTAAAGCTTCAAATCGTTTTATGGCACTTATAATTTTGCTTCTTGTTATAGCTTCGCGTGCTTCCAACAGCTTCGCTTTTGCATCGAATTGACCAATCAGAGCGATACTTTCCCTTTGATATATCGCTTACCTCTTCAAAACCGTCGTCTATGGCAGGGAAATCCAGTATGCCGGAGATTTTTAGCAGACAAAATAGGACACAAACACAAACAAATCGAATCTTAGAAATATTTCCAATCAAATGGAATAATATTAATAATTGATACAAAATATACTGAGCTGTAAGTGTTTAAAACCTGACCACAATTCTACGTGTATTTTCCTATATAGAAAATAAAGATGTGATCCTTAAAAAAACTTTAGCCGTTGTAATTGTAAAACAGTGCAGTCCCTGAAGACAATACTCCAAGTAGTTCTTGGATATTGGAACATCTGTTAAGTGTACATAGTCTCAGAACATACTCAGAAAAGCTTAAGCATCGGATGTAGTAGGATTGTGCATATTATTCTTACTAAAATCAAATGAAATTTGAAAATTCTTTTTTTACGCGAAAAAATTGAAATAACGCGATGTTTCATTTAATTTACGCGAAATTTTATTTACGCACCCCCTACTCTGCGCGTAAATTGAGGTCCCATTGTATTGGTACAACAACCCGAAAAATAGATGTATAACACGTTTATAAAATTTTTGACTGAACAATTGACATGAACGCTGTCCAAAAAGCGATCAAAAAGGCTTCTTTTTGGGTTTATTTCAATCTCGTGAACTGTAAAATAATACGCAGAAAAAATCGAGAAATCAACCGTCAAAGGTACGCTATCGTTTTTTTTCTGTACAATACAAGGCACCTGAGACCGAGCACGAGGTCCGACGTATAGAAAGAAATTGGACAAATGTACTGAATAATATCTCTCTGAATTTCAATACATAATCATGAACCGTGCAAATAATTCTGAGTCACCATAAAAGATAAATGAATGTTGAATGTGAATTTTTCATATGTCGTTAATATTTGTATGGCGAAATAAATGAATAATTTTTAATTGAAGCACCTCATTCATCGTTGATACAAATAAAAATTACTTTCAAAAGTTGCAAAGTTTTTAAAGACTCATCAGTTAGCACTAACCAACTCCAACCACTAGAAGTAGAAGGAAAACAAAGTTCTTTGTTTATAATTATATAGCTTCTCTTCCTAGAAGAGGAAGGTTGCATTACGTAGATCGTCCGCTTGTATAACTCTCTAACTAACAAGCTATATTCCTATCGACTCGGGAAACCACCAAGGGCTATTCTACTTGAAATAAACACACTTTAGCAAGCTACTGATTATTCAATTATTCCAATAGATGAGGCATTTTTGCGGTTTGGGCGAAAAGTCTCCGTGGCTGTAGGCCTCTAACAACCATAAACCGGAAAATATGCCTGAAGTATGGGATGCTAAAGATGGAGTGGAGAGGGTCTGTGTTGAATGCACGGAATATAGTCCACAGCTATTGCTTGTCACTGCGAAACTAGAAAACCCATAAAACTAGAGGTGGGGAACTTTGTCCGGAAAAGTTTCAGAGGGATAAGTTTGTGACAATTTTGGCAAAAATCATTATACCCTGCAATAAAGATAATCCTATTATGTCGTAACAATTTTCGTCAAAGTTATGTCGTATAAAAAATCATCGGTAGTAGATGTTACAAATTTTTGGTTTAACTAAGTACTAATTTAGTTTATCAGAATTTTGCGGTTTCACGGCTGCCAATGATGTTGTTATTTCTTTTCTTCATGCAGGAAAGCTTACTGTGGTAAATAGCACAAATAATAATATTTTTGCTATAAATTCATGTTTGCATGATTTAGTTACTGACGCAGTATGTTATGCATTACTGCACTAGACATATGAATAGTTTGCTTGCTATCGATTTATAAATTCCACGGGTTTAAATAGTTTGCCGATATCAATTTACGCTGTCATTTTGAGGGGATGGTTGGCGTAACATGGTGCCATGTGGAAACTTGGTTGAAAAAGTAAAGCCTTGGTATTACATTCCTGTAGTGGAATTTGACCTTCTGTTTCAACAGACTTCGCTGCCGATTCAGAGTGTACAGAACATGGTGCATGGCTGGTGCTACGATTCTACTGACACTACGGATCCTTCCAGGTTGGGGTTCGAACATACGACAACTGGTTTGTAAGACTAGTGACCGCCAAGCCGGGACTTGGTTGAAATCATTCTGTATTTACATACTTGCAGAACATTCCTGGTTTGCTTCCGATCACAAACGCTCATTGCTTATTCATGGCCGGTAATACCAGAATAAAAAGCTTTAGGACTCATGATGTTACCTGTCGTTTGTCGATTTTGAAACAAGCCATTGAACCAGGAACCACTTTTCGTTCAACAAACCCGGCAGACAGAGGTCCACTGTTGAGCCATTTTCAATATGAGGAGTTGGAGCTCCGTTGAACTAGTTTTACTGGAGCATTTTGAAAGTTTCTAACCACCAATTTTTTTAAAACAAATACTAATTACCTGTAGAAAACTTTTACTTTGCGTAGAATAATAACACATTTTCATTTTATTTGAAGAAAACACTCTATTTCTGTAGGAAAGAAAACAACAACAAATAGTTCCAACAAACTGAATGAGTATTTCGTTCTGTACGTCGTTCAGAACACGTTCAACGCCCAACAAGATCAAACCGCTTTCTCCGTGGGTATGCGCATGTGCAGCTCAGTCATATCCGAAGCAGAAAAAAGTTGTTACCGGAGAGGTCAGATCGGCCTAATGGAGGTTCTAGATACTCGTATACATAAAAAGCTCTGCATTTTCACATAAATAATGAAAAAGTAAAAAATATTACCAAAAAATCAATAAACTGATTGACTATTTTTACAGCCTACATACATGCCTTATTGCGAGACTTTGAATGAGTTTAAGAAACACTTTGTAATTTTAGAACAGTTTTAGCTTACAGCCAATGTGAAAATATTTTAGATAAAAATATGACTGTGCCAAGCTTTTTTGTTTCAATGTATATTAGTTGTAGAGAATGCTCCTCCGTTCAACGCATATGCTAAAACTGAACAAAACGAATAGTGTTTACATTTCATTTTATAAAGAGTGTGAAACAAATCAATTTGGTAAATAAAACCTAAAGATGCACTGTGTGCAGCATGACAATATCAAGCAAAACATACCAGTGTACACAGTTCGAAATATTCTTGTGATTTTACATCTTTCAAGATGCACATAAATGAAGCATCGTATTTTCAATTTCACTCGGAGTTTTAAAATTTTGTTCGAGTGGAATATTGCGTCATTTAACAAGTTGAATAGTTATGACATGTATTATTTGTAGAATTATGTCACCTGTGAAATACATTTCGTTTTCTGTGTGAGGATGATACTAAAGATGAGCCTGCGTATTATCTACCTTCAGTAGCTAATGATTTGTATATTCGAGACACAATGAAGTAAGATGGAGAGATTGTATCCATCGGAAAGATAAAATAAAAGCTATATTTTCCGGAATCTACAAAGGGATACGATTGTTGGGCATGTGCTTAAAGAAACTTGTACATTGTTATACAATATGGTAATCCTTGGGAGCAACTGGACAAGAAATCATCTACACCCAAGAACAACGGACTTTTTCTAAATCATAGCTTGAAGAGAGCTTCTTTTGTAAACGGGGTTTTCCGCTCCTTCATTTCAAGCGTTGCACAGTGGTTCGTATCAATAAAAACGTGGACATAAATCAGTAGCTGCCAAACCGTTCTTTCAATGCATATAATTGCTTTGAAGAAATTATTTACAAATATATACCGCGTAATTTGATCCTATCATTAATTGTTCATGGCCTACTTTGACAAAAAATGTAACCATAACTTTTTTTTCTGAAGAGATAGAAATTTTTTTTCTTCTACAAAGTTTTAGAACTATTAAAAATAATTTACTTTGTCAAATATACCAAAAGTCTAGGTCGCACCGTTTCGGATATACAAAGCGTTTTTATGGCAACCCCCTTAAAATCAGTTTTTTATTCATAAATTGTTTCGAGTTATTTTGTTATGCATACTTTGTTTGAAATAATTGTAGAATTTATAAAATCGCATATTTTTGTTGAAGATAGTGCATAGGTTTGTTCTTTCCTGACAAAGTTATGCAACATTTTACCTTGTTTTTACCTAGGATAAAACCTTGCACCGAAGCGAAATAGGCAACTTTATGCAGCTGATTTTTACAAAATTTGTAGGAAAAGATGTGCCCAATATCATAAAAAAAATCTAAGTGGAACTCGGTGGAACTTTTTTTTTAGGTCTTTTCAAAGTTAGTTTTAATTACTGAATTATGGCAACCCCCTTAAAACTAGTTTTCTAGTCATAACTTGTTTCGTGTTATTTTTTTAAGCATACTTCGTTTGGAATAATTGTAGAAAATACAGAATTTCATAATTTTGTAGAAGCTTATGCATAAGTTTATTCTTTTCTGGAAAATTTATGCATAATTTTACCTTTTTTGACCTAGGAAACCTTGTGCCGAAGCGAAATATGCAACTTAATGCAGCAAACTTTAATAATACTTATAGGAGAACATGTACCTTATCCAATTAATTTTCCAATGAGAATATCTTTAGTACTCTTCGTGTGACTCATTTTCACTATGGCCATGCTGAAACCATGAATGGTTAAGAAACAGAGGGCGCACAATGGTCCAAAACTGGAAAAAGACGGTCACAAGTCTGTACAGACTTTCACTGATACTTAAAAGCTAACGTGTCTTAGAAGAAGTTTTACAAAATTATATAACGCTTCTTTTGAAAGTAGCACCTTAATTTTTGTTAAGGGGGTAGTACCGATTTCGAAAAAAAATAATTTTGTTTTTGACGAAAAATTTTTTTTTTCTATCTCATTTCAAAGAAAAAAACATTTCAAGTATTTTTGCTGAAGATATGAATAATGTAAAAAAAATTTTTTTTGAGATATTCGCTTTATTTTAAAAATAGTTTTTTTTGGATTTACCTACGTAGAATTTATCTCTATTACCTAAGTATCTACTACAAAGTTAGCATTTAAATGAGTAATTTTTCCCAATACTTTTCACAAGCTAATCAATTAACTAGGTAGCTAATGTTACCTAATAAATCATTACAATATGTCACTTAGTCGCATTGCATTCGATCAATCAGTATCAGTCACGCTATCGTTAGAGTTTTCCGTATCGATAACTTCTTGTTCTGTTGTAAGATCTAGAATATCAATTGCTTCCAGTGACAATTTCTTTCCAGTTTTGATAGGTTTGTAATAAATATTCGAAATCAGTGGGTCAGACGCTACTAGGAGTCTACAAAAAACAACTGTCATCGTTTTTTCACGGCTGTTTTTCCTCGTGCCCACGTTTGGATTTTTTTATTTGTTTATTAATTTTTAACTTTTTTCATTCAATAAACTATAATGGTTGTTTTATGGAATCGCTTATTTGAAACCTAAGAAAAAACCGTACACTCATGCCTTGGACGAATTTTTGTATCTTTGTTATATTTTACGGGCTGTTGAAAAAAGGCTTTGTGTGAATTACCCCATGGATTATTACTATACATGCTATGCACGTATGCAAATATATGAAAGATATTTCTATCCTATTTCCGACTACCAGTCTGGACGCGCGTAAACACGCATAAACAAGTTCAAAATTGTTGCGATTTTTATTTTGTTACTTTTTACAATTGACAATATTAGAATAAATCTAAGTGGAACTAGATGCAATTTTAGGCCTTTTCAAATTTAGTTTTAATTATTGAAAATCCGGAAAATTATCAAAACTTCAACACGTATTTAAAAAATGGAAAAATGTTTTCTAGACAAAATATGATAAAGTATTGTTAAAGTACAAACCTTTACGAAGAGATTTCATGTTTAAACGTGTAAATAAATTGAGTTATCGCGAAGCAACACGATTTTTAAGACGAGATGTTGATCGGGCGACGCTCACTGCAAAAGTGAGTTACATAAATAGCAGACGCGTGGCGCCCTCTGTTTCTTAACCATTCATGGTTTCAGCATGGCCATAGTGAAAATGAGTCACACGAAGAGTACTCAAGATATTCTCATTGGAAAATAAATTGGATAAGGTACATGTTCTCCTATAAGTATTATTAAAGTTTGCTGCATTTAGTTGCATATTTTGCTTCGGCACAAGGTTTCCTAGGTGAAAAAAGGTAAAATTATGCATAAATTTTCCAGAAAAGAATAAACTTATGCATAAGCTTCTACAAAATTATGAAATTCTGTATTTTCTACAATTATTCCAAACGAAGTATGCATAAAAAAATAACACGAAACAAGTTATGATTAGAAAACTAGTTTTAAGGGGGTTGCCATAATTCAGTAATTAAAACTAACTTTGAAAAGACCTAAAAAAAAGTTCCACCGTGTTCCACTTAGATTTTTTTTATGATATTGGGCACATCTTTTCCTACAAATTTTGTAAAAATCAACTGCATAAAGTTGCATATTTCGCTTCGGTGCAAGGTTTTATCCTAGGTAAAAAAGGTAAAATGTTGCATAACTTTGTCAGGAAAGAACAAACCTATGCAATATCTTCAACAAAAATATGCGATTTTATAAATTCTACAATTATCCCAAACAAAGTATGCATAACAAAATAACTCGAAACAATTTATGAAAAAAAACTGATTTTAAGGGGGTTGCCATAAAAACGCTTTGTATATCCGAAACGGTGCGACCTAGACTTTTGGTATATTTGACAAAGTAAATTATTTTTAATAGTTCTAAAACTTTGTAGAAGAAAAAAAATTTCTATCTCTTCAGAAAAAAAGTTATAATCACATTTTTTGTCAAAGTAGGCCATGAACAATTAATGATAGGATCAAATTACGCGGTATATATTTGTAAATAATTTCTTCAAAGCAACTATATGCATTAAAAGAACGGTTTGGCAGCTACTGATTTATGTCCACGTTTTTATTGATTCGAACCACTGTGCGTTGGGTTAAAGAAAAACTATGGGTTGTCTAATTTTTAAACTTTAGGTAGTTATTATCCTGTATTAAAGTCTGCTACAGTGCTGATTTCATGACAAAATATCGAGTCATTCCTTCTAATTCAAGTCATCCCTTCCAACTAGTGCATAAAAACGTATATTCAAGAACATGTAAAGTTGTGTGATTTGAGAATTACATGCCTTAAAATCGAGTGAAAAAAAACAAAAGATCGCCGTTAATCGACTGAGCCACAGAATCACATATCTGCTTAATGAATAATTGATACATATAAATCCATACAGCGGCACTCGGTAACTCAATTTTCACAAACTTTTCAAATGAAAGAGCTTACGGTCTCGTATCTTTCTATTAAATTTCATCTTTATCTGACTTCCGGTTCCGAAATTTCAAGGTAATTTGTGCAAATCAATGAGAAAAAGCGCACTAAATTTTAATAAATTCATTTAGTTTGCAGATTTTGTCAGTTGTATGATATATACACCTTCTTTGGGACTACTTGGTACCGGTTTCTGGTTCCGAAAGCACCGATAATAGTGAAGAATCTTACTTCGATTTCTCAGCAAATGTTAAATCGATTTTCGTATTCCAATTAATGCTCTCATTGTCTTATAAGATACTGGGCAATCTCATGCAGATCCGACTTCCGGTTCCGAAATTATATGGCGATGATTGTCAAAACTTTCGAGAAGGGATACAAAATGATAATGCACTATCGAGACGCATTTGTACGTACTGGTACAAAATAATAAGCACCATCGGCTTTGCTCCGTTCGCAGCGTGCTTTGTTCAATTTCGCATAGCGTGCAGGGTTGCCACATCTAAATCTACATTTTCCATCAGTGCACAATCTGTAAATCTGTATCGGGAGATTTAAATTCTGTATTGAAAATCCGTATATGAAAATCATAAGAAATTAAAGCGCAACTAAATGAAAATGTCTTTAAATCGAAAAAGATAGGTTTTTTTTATTTAGAGGTAGCGTTTATGGTAATGTAATTTACAATGATTTCTTGTAACTAACTTAATTTATGACCATGGTCACCATCTTTCCATCTTATCAGAAGAAATTTTAGAAAACATATAGAATTACGCTAAAATAATTGCAAGAAAAGGTAAAATAGATAAACCTTCATTAACGGATGGGATCATTTGTTGTGTTTAACACCCTTGGTATTTGTTTTAATTCAATTTGTACCTAGTGATAATTTTGAAATTATAAGTAATATGAAGAAATTATAAGTAATATTATTACACCACTAGGTGGATTAAAAAAAAGTTTTTTAAGTGTTAAATTCGATAAGTAATTTTTCAGTTATTTTAACTATTTTTCGTAGAATTTATCATTTTTTGGATATACATTCTGCAAAAAGTTAGTAAAAAAAGTCTAGCCCTTTTCAAATAACAGTGCACATCAATTTAGGAAAAACAAAGTGGCTTTTTTTTATAAAGTCTATATGCCGAAAAAGTTTCATTCAAATCTGAGAGAATGCTGCCAAATTCGAATGAAATTTGGCACGAAATTCGTCTATTCGAATCGTACGTAAATAAGCGATTTTCAAAATTTAAAATCGATTTAAAAAAAACCATTTCGAATTCAATGAAATTTTGTCTAAAGATAAGTAGTTATGTTCCCTGTCAACCTTCCATATGATGCAAGATGGAAAATAGTTTTTGTAATAAAAACTTTCTCTTATTTAGAACTGAGTCTTTCTGCTTTATGAAGTCGATTTTTTCAGTGCACTTTTTTGAAGGATTTGTCATTTTTCGACCATAGCTATTAATTAATTTTTTTATTAAATTTATTGAAAATCTTTGAGCCTTTCCAAAAGACAGTCTAGATCATTCTATAAGAACAAAGTATGCGAAGTGGCTTTTTGTGACAAAATCAACAATTCTATTCAAATCTGAGAGAGGGTTGCACCATTAGGCGAGAAATTTGTCTTATACCAGGTGCACAAGTATCAAATTTAGATTAGCTGTCAACAGATGACGCATACAAAATATTTAAGTTTATTTCGAGCCTTTTTTTGGTTGGGCAAACCTTTTCAAAACGTTATATTTGTTTACTGGGTTTTGGACTCTAAGCTACAAAAAAGAGCTTTTGCTTCGAATTGCATATGACGACGAAAAATTGACATATATTTTGAATCCGAAACGCAAAAAACATGGGTGCAAAATGTACTATGTTTGTGGTGGGGTTAGAAGAGATTAGTGTACTACGAGCTTCTTGAACTTGACGAAATAGTTATCTCCGTTCACTACCGCTAACAAACAATAAATTTGACCAACGGATTAATCGAAAAGCAGCCAGAATGAAATCGAAAACACGACAGTTATTCTGCAGCATGACAACGCTCCTACGAGCTGAATCTGCAAAGTGGTCAAAGAACCGGTTTCTACGCTTGATTTTGACCACCCGCAATATTCACGAGATCTGGGACCTTCCAATTATCACTTCTTTCATCGATGGGACGGGTGTACGGAAATGGTTCGATGTATGGATGTTAATGAGTAAATTTCTTTTGGGCTAGCATTCATCAGTTGTCCAAGAAATGAGCAAAATGTTGAATATAAAATATTTCACTAACGTTTATTTTTGTAGAAAAAATGACATATCTGCGAAACCAGGTTTATCTATATTATCCTCCTAAGACTCTCATCAAATCATACTTTTTGTATCGATACACAAAATCCGAAGTGTGTAAAAACTGTATGGACATGCATTGATACACGAACGCTTTTGAACCTAAACGTATTGAAAGATCCTCAGAATTTTTTAAAAGAAACCCACACCACTTCTGAAGCAAACATGAATGTTTATGCAATTAATTTGGAGTTTCCGATTTGCATGAAATCATGACCTGTTGTATTCACTCTTCGTAACAGAAACCTTAGCTTTATACTTCAGGAATTTTGACACCAGGATCCTTTATTCTATTGACAAGCAGTAATGGAAGATTCAAGCTGGCAAAAGTTAGTTGAGTTTGCTCTCGAAACGGAAGGAATGATTTGCTATCACTTCCGTTTTGTATTCGCAGTGCCGTATTATCGATATCCAGTTTTCGGAATCGCTTTGTCATTCTAGGTCCGATAACTTCCGAGCACATGCAATTGTGAACCGGAATGTTCGTTTGAATGGCTGTTCAAGAAACTAAAAGGTGACAACGGATTCTGGATACGAGAATGAGAAAAAGTTATCCTGAAGGAAAAGCAAACATAAGTATGGTCAGCAATTCCTTCCACTATTGCACTCGGTCCCTCTCACCTTAGTCATACAGACATCCCTACATACAAATCGAGAAGATAAACTTAGTTTATGAAAGTTGTCCGCCGTTTGAAGAGATCTTTTGCAGCATCGATTGGCTTCAAGTGTGACGTCGAAAGAAAGTTGAGATCCTAAGGGAGGGGAAGCTCAACAATTGAATTTCGCTTCGACGTACAACGAGATCTTGAAATTGGCATCAGTCCTCATCCGGTATCAGGAGAGATACAGGAGACCATCTCTATCTAGTAAGTAGTTCTGTGAAAAGATGAATTTGATTCGAAATGGAAGGAAGTGATTTTCATTTTACCATTCAAGGCAGCAAGCATTTTGTGTCTGGCCATTATATAGAATTTCAGAAAAAAGTTTGATGTTTGTTAGAAAGAATGTGCGCTAAGATGTGGAAACTCAAATTAGTTTATAATATTGACGGTAGCTTTTAGAAACATTCGTAACGTAATTACCTTTCAACAAAAATATTATAATAATTTTTATAAAGTGTAAAGCGATATTTTGATATATTTATACATGGTCCTAATGATTACTTCAAGGAAAATATGATGGTTTCTTATTTTGATGCTCAGAAATAATCTCAATGCTGCGTTTGAGTTCATATACGAATACTACACAATTTATCACACGATTCTATTTCAAATAAAACAAAATTCTGTGTTTTCGTGTTAAGTGAAAATTAATTAAATTTCATTTAATAAAATTTCCCTGCTATCTCTTGATCAGATAGGGATTATCTCCTATCGCACTAAGTTTTTATGCTCAGACAGGGTCGGATTAGGTACTTACAAAATGCTGCAAAATCGTTTAAATCACCCAGTATCAGCTGTCACTATTCTCAAAGTAATATTTTTTTTTTGCCTCGATTCGATAAAATTAATTCCGCTGAACCGGTCCTGGTTATTAGCGGTAAGGCGACTTGGTCATGTAGTGTACCTTCTCAACAGATGAATGTAATTCTATGGCATGCTCAACGCGCTTTTTAAGCTTCACAACATAAGAAGCTACAACTACGAGCAGCCCCGGAAGTTGTTTTCTTTACTTCCTGGCGGAAAGTTGTTTTTCATGTGTTACTTATCAGCTTTTCGCTGTTTTGTTTATCGTCTCGAGACGAGCCATTCCGTTAAGCTTCTTTTCTATCGTATATCTCTTCCATACAAAAAGGCTTAGCAATTTCAAACGTATCCATGGAGTTAGGGTTCAACTATTTGAAAAGAATCATGATGAGCTGAAAAATATTGCACCAGACACACCCTCGCCGTTATCCTTCCGAACCTGTCTGGCACGGAAGAAGCAGTACCGGTGCCCCGAAAACGCTTGCCATAAATTATTTATTCAAACGTTATCATATCCCGATAACGTTTACCCACCCGTATCCTGTTTTAGTTGCTTATACTAATTCAATGGCTTTAGCTTTTGGGATTTGTATTTTCCGATTAGATCAGTGTTGTTTCAAGCATTTACATATCCCGCCTAGCTTCTAGTTCTTTCAAAGCAAACAGTTATGATATTAGACTTATTTGTGTGGGAGTTTAGCACATAAAAGTACCGTAAAATTGAGAACCGTTTCTATGGATGAAAGCAAAATATCTAGATAGTCCAACTTGAGGCAAACAGTATACTTCTTTCTTCGCCATGGTATGCAGAACACTGCTCAATTACGTGTAGGATGCAGGAGAAGCATGAAAAGTTCAAATGCATTTCAATACTCATCTATGTTTGGTTTCTTCGGGGCATCTGATACCGTTTGAAGTGCCAAAGCTGGTATAAATTGAAGATTTTTGCTATTTTTACCAACCGAAATTACCTCCGACATTTGGAACCGTGCAAACTGATCCGTAAGACCAGTGTATTTTCTAATTCACATCACCATGCCAAAAGTCGAATGTTAAAGCTATGAATATACACAGTTCGAAAAAATCTTATGATTTTACATTTTATAAGATGCGCATAAAAGGAGTGTCGTATTTCACACAAATTTATATTTAAGAACATGTAAAATGGTATAATTGGAATATTACGTGGCTTGAAATTGAATGAAATGCAAAACAAAAGATCGATAGCAGCAGCGCAACTTTAACCGAGAAACATTATATCACAAAGCTTGCCAGTTAATCAACTGATGCACAGAAGTGCATATATGCATGTGTAATATATACATATAAATCCATACAGCAGCACTTGGTAGCCGAGTGCAAATTACACTCGGAGCCAGTATAATTCAGTATGTCTGGAATACTGTGTCTTTTGACAAGTTAAGTAGTTATGAATTCTATCGTTTGTAGAGTTATGTCACCTGTAAAATTCAGAATTTTTTTCTGTGTATATATTGGTATAGAACTCTTATGTCTCTGTGAAAAGTTTCTTGGACACGGCAACCGTTATTCATTTTAAACAGTACTAACAATCGATATTAGAACCCCTGGATACGTACAAGTGTAAGTAAGTCCAAAATAATAATAAATACGGTATATGCCTTCAGTCTTATACACCCGATTCAATTAAGATTATTACTAATCTTGTCTTTGAGTCTTGGATTTGCATTTCGTTAATCAAAAAGGTTTGTTTATTTGAATGCTTTAGAAGAATCTTAATAAATAGATTTAATGTAGAGGTAAAAGGAAGAAAGTTGGAAGTGTCACTTTCCGGGCAAAGTATCAAATGTTAGTTGTTAAGAGCTACTGACATCTATTTGTACCGATCGTAAAGAAATCTTTGCGGTATACCAGCATATTTTGGTACCTTGTGAAAATTGTTAATGCTTTGAGTGATATTGAAACTTCCTTTGAAGTCTTCTCCACATAAATGTTTTGCTGTGTTTAGGTTGAAAAAATTGACGCTACACTAAAAATATAGTTAAGTTTTAATTTTGATGGCACAAAAGGATTTATTGTGATTCATGCATTATCCAAAAATAACTGTTACATTTTTCAAAACGTGTGGGAAATTTAGTATGAGATAAAGATGAAAATTTCATTTTGCAATCCAATCACTCGTAAAAATATTTGTACACACACGTTGCAAACAAAGAAGATCATGATTTTTGTGCCAATTGTATTTAGTTCATGACCAGGCACATGCTCAAATCATGACCAGACACTGAAATCATGGCTACGCACTATGGAGCTTCTTCTATTTTCCAGATTGTGACTCGGACTTGAATGTTTCTTCTTGAGCCGTAGTGAGCGTTTCTGGCGCCCAAAATGAACTCAAAAATATTCGCTCCCACCAGTTTGTTAATCAACACAATAAAGACGAACTGACATTATTTTATTTTTCTGTAACATTTCAAGCAATATTTTTAATTTTATTGAATACTTGTAGCAGTCTTGAGTCGCATTGAAAGCGTAAATTCCACAAAAGCTTACTGGAAACCATTTTAAGATCCAGCCAAACAGATAATTCTTCACTTAACTTAACATTGGCGAAGATGACTGAATAATATACTAAATTGGACGATAAGGACTATAGCAAGACTTAACAGTAACTGTAACTTAACAACGTGCAAACTTATTAACGTCACCATTAGAGTTGTTACATGGGTACATGTTATATGTAGATAGCATGAAACACTACAAGTTAGTCTGTTTATGTTGGTGTCGAGAGGTGCTTAATTCGCATAAATTATCTCGGAACGAGAGACCTTTTGTATGAGCGCTTGTACGGAGAAGTTGATTCCAATTGGATGCATAATGTCAATACAGTAGACATTTTGACATTTTCAGATTTAAATCTGGTAAATATTCCTTTTCCTGAGCGCAAGTTTGCAAGCTTCACCATCAGCCCATCCCTTTCCAATAATACCAGACTGGCTGAGTACCCATAAGAAGTAAACATTATTTGAAATGCAGAGGTCTTCATTCGATCTGAGTGCCTTTAAAGCAGCCTGACTGTAGAAACAAAAATAAATTCGCTTACCATAGATCTCTGCTGAAGTGTCGATTATATCCTGCCACCGTAATCTAGGGCACTTTCATGTAGATAAATGATTATGATTACGGTTGCATCTCATCGCATTTATGTAACAGTACAATACTAATTCTAAACCTAATCTAATTTAAATAGCTTTCCTAGAAAAATGTTTAATATGTACTATGTGTGTGATGGGATGAAACTTCGAAAGCTCGGCGAAATAGTTAATATTGGCCATTACCATTGCCGATAACAAATGATAGATTTGACCAACGCATTAATCGAAAAACGGCCCGAAGAAATGGCAAAGATATTCTGCAGCATGCAACGCTTCTACAAACTTAGCCAAAGTGGTATAACGCATAGTCGGGAGCTTCTCCGGACCCGTTATATTCACCAGATCTGGTACCTTCTAATTATCACGTCGTTTCTTCGGTGGGACACGTAGTGGCTGAGCAACATCATCAACCTTTCGAAGATAAATGAAAATGGCTTGATGTATCAATGTCAATGGAAGGTGAGGGATTCTTCTAAGGTGGAATCTGTCATTTTCCATAAAAGATTATCAAAAATGTGCGGAGGCGAGCGCCTAAACTCAAATACAAAAAGTACGGGTGTGTAATGTCAGAGACATAACTGGATGTCGTGAATACGAATAAAACCTACACACTTTCTTTATACTTCCGAATTCGAACTGGTAGTTGATCGATTGTGTGAATTGTGCAACTTTCCCCTTTTTCACTATTTTAAACGATGCGCCTAGACTAAATAACAGATTAGTTACATTAAACATTCTGAAACGCAATTAAATGTAATGAAATAACTAGATAGTTCTTTATAATAAAAATGGGCCGTATAGAGTACAGTAAAGTAAAATTTCGCATAATTCTTCAGGAGTATTATTATGGTTCTAAAAAGAACCGATTTGAAGAATTCTGGAATTAGGAACTGGACCTGAGTTCAAGAACTAAAATCAGAACTTAGAACAGACTCAGAATTCAGTTGGATTTTAGTTCTAGAATTACAATTTCGAAACTGAAATCAGTTCCGAAATCTTTTTCCAGAATCCAGTTCAGCACACAGGCTCTGAATTCTAAACCCGGAACTAAGCTCTGAAACTTGAAGACGATTTTTCGCCTCGACCATCAAAATGGGTTGTATAAAGTACAGTAAAGCAAAATTTCGCATAATTCTTTGAGAGTATTATTATGGTTCTAAAAAGAACCGAATAGAATTCTAGAATAAGGAACTGGACCTGAGTTCAAGAACTAAATTTAGAACCAAGAACAGAAGTTCTGCTTTCATAGACGACTGCTCGACCTGACGATTGAAGTCCAAATGAGAGCACGACCTGAGCGTTTGAGGTTTGGTACCATGCAGAAGGTGCACTCTCCGAAGCTGCTGGTCCCACGACGTCTGCTTGCATCCAACGCACAAGAAGAAATGATCGAATTTCGCATTTTTTTTTTTGCATAAATATCTGTTTATTAATCTTATTTTTGTGTATTACATCAACATTTTACAGTACAAGTGTTTTGACCCTTTGGCCTTTCATCTTTGTTGTTCATACGATTCGTTATTAATATTAGGTGTTTTAGTTACTCTTGTTTTACATACTAATGTTTAATCATAATATTTATTTTAATTATTAATAAAATATCTACCTACTTATAACTATCCCTAACCTAATACGTACAAATTTTGAATTATTTGTATTTCAGAGATTGAGCACCTCTCTTCAAATTTCGTGCAGTATTGTTCGAATTTTTGTTCTAGTATATCCAGGGAGGCCATCTCATGTACTTCACTAGTCCTTGTCCAAGGGGGTAGATTTAGAATCATCTTTAAGATCTTACTTTGAATGCGCTGGAGCCTAAGTTTGTGTGTTCGTGCACAGCCCCGCCAAACAGGGACTGCGTATTCAATTGCGGGGTAGATGATTTGTTTATAGACAGCCATCTGATTCTTCAGGCATAGTTTAGATGTTCTACAAATCAGCGGATACAGAGACCTAATGAGTATGCTGCATTTTTGAACGATTTTGTCAACATGTGACCTGAATATCAGATGTCTGTCAAAGGTGAGTCCTAGATAGATAACTTCATCGGACCATTGAATGACCTCATCACCTAATCGTATTCTGCATTCGTCTGATTGAACAAGTTTTGGAGATCTTGAATGTGGAAACAAGATGACCTGAGTTTTTGCTGCATTGATCACAATTTTCCAGCTTGTAAAATATTCCGTTAAAGCGTCCAGACCTGTCTGTAGTTTATTCTTCAGAGCATTAATGACACGACCTTTGTAAAGAATGGCAGTATCATCAGCAAATTGTGACAGAACACCACCACCCGGAAGAGGTGGGATGTCTGATGTGAAAATGTTGTATAGAATGGGACCTAGGATACTTCCCTGGGGTACACCAGCAGGAATAGTGAATCTTTCTGAAAGTGCATTATTCAGAGAATCCTGGAATGCTCTATCTGCAAGATAATTTTTGATAATTTTAATAAGATACATGGGAAAATTATACCGATGCAGTTTGAACACCAGTCCATCGTGCCACACATTATCGAATGCCTTTTCAATATCCAATATTGCCATGGCAGTCGTTTTGGACACTGATTTGTTTTGCTGGATGACGTTGTTAACCCTTGTGAGTTGGTGGATGGTGGATCTTCCTTTCCGGAACCCAAACTGTCCTTCCAGAAATATAACCTGTTCATCTGCGAAAGCAAGAATTCGCCTTTGTATTGACTTTTCAAACAGCTTGGATAGGGCAGAGAGTAAGCTGATGGGCCGATAGCTCTTGGAAAAGGAAGGATCTTTCCCCGGTTTCAAAACTGGGATAACTTTAGCTAACTTCCACATTGAAGGGAAGTAACCAAGCTCCCAGCACCTGTTAAAAATTTTAGCTAAAAAGACAAATGAGCGAATACTCAAATGTTTCAGCTCAATGTTGAATGTGTTGTCGAAACCGGGGGCCTTCATATTTTTGGATTTTTTCACAAAAGCCATCAGCTCATTCGCATTGACTCTACTTTCCTCAGGAATCAAGCTGTCTGATTGGTCAACCTCAGCTACGCTATCAGCAACGGCTCTTTCATGTGGACTAACAATGTTGAGTCCTAAATTGTGAGAACACACAAACTGCTGGCCTAGCGCATTTGCCTTCTCTACTGGTGTGATTAAAGGTATTCCTTCAGCTGCGTCCTGGGGTGACATCAGAGGAGGAATAGGCTTCGGTTTTTTCTTAAGCACCTTCGTTAAGGACCAGAAGGGCTTTGAATGTGGGAGAATTTCTCGAAGCTTTTGCTGGAAGTTCCTGTTGCGAAGCTCAGATATCCGTTCCTGGATTATCCTAGTTAAGTTGTTATAAGTAGTCTTCCTATCTAGGATGCCAGTTCGTTGATACTGCCTCCGGTAGATATTCCGAAGTCGGATGAGTTTCTTGGTGACACTGTCGATTTGAAGAGAGGAACTCGGCATATGTTGTACTGGAACCGTCCTATCACGAGCGACTGTGATTGAATGCTGGAAGGAAGATAGGGCCGCATCGATTTCCATCGGGGAATCTAGTGGAACATTGATATTAATAAGTTGGTCGGCGATTTGTTGAAATTGGACCCAATCGGTGCGATAATAGTTCCTCCGTGGTTGAGTAGGCACTGTTTCTGGTGAAGATCCCAACGTCAATATTACTGGAAAGTGGTCAGAAGAGAGCTCGTTGAAGACAACCGGAGAGCTGTCTATGGCGATGTTGCTGATGAATATATCCAAAATGGAATGAACTCCCGATCTGGAAAGTCGCGTTGGTTGATCCGGAGCGAAGATGTTGTATTGTCCAGCTTCGTAATCTTCGGCAAGTACGAATCCGTTTCGATTCTGTCTTCTGTTTCCCCACAGCTCATGCCGTGCGTTTAGGTCCCCAGCAATGATGAATTTGTTCTGTCGTCGAGTGAGCATAGCCAGATCTCGCTTCAATGATGCACACGTACCATCTCGAAGATTGGTTTGTTTGGGGCAGTACGCTGCAATGATGATGATGGGTCCCATCGTCGTTGTAATCTCAATTCCGATGGCTTCTATGAGTTGCAATTTAAAGGCTGACAGAAGCCTGTGCTGAATGAATCGTTTAACGGCAATGGCAACTCCCCCTCCTCTGGTAGTTGTCTTGTCGAGCCTGTGAATCCTGTAATTGGAAATATAAATAGAAATTTCAGGTTTAAGATGAGTTTCAGTTAAAATAGCAATATCGGCATTCTTCTCTTGAAGAAAGTCGGACAATTCAGCAGTTTTGCTCCTGAGTGAGCAAGCATTCCAATTTACTATAACCAACTCATTATGTTGCATATTCGATGATGAATTTGCCTAAGGCGTTGATTTGATCTAACCGCGTTCTGCAGTTTCGTAGTTTTGTTGTCATTGTTTCAAAAATGACGATCAGTTGTTCAGCAGAGAATAAATCACCAGAGTCATCCTTTGCTTGTGGTTGATTATTGCCCCATCCAGGAGGGATTCTTGAGGAAGATTCTTTTTGAGATCCAGCGGCTGAAGTCTTTGGATTGCTGCGAGGAAGTGGCGGCAAATTCGGAATATCCCTCTTCGGTGGGAGCCGTGGGAAAATAATTTCATCCTTCTGTGGAACATTCTTGCGCGTTGATTGTTTACGGGATGCCTGTTGTCGAATTTTTGTGAACTCAGCACGTTTGGGACACGATTTGCTAGTAGATGGATGGTCGCCATCACAGTTCACACATTTTACAGCGATGTCATCTAGTAGGCAATCGTTGGTATTGTGTGGTTCGGCACATTTCCCGCACCGACTTTTCATGTGGCAATTCCTCGCTCCATGGCCGTAGTTCAAACAGTTCGTGCACTGTGTGACATCCCGATGTACCGGTTTATACTTTTGCCATTCGATGATTATGTGAAATAACGATTTAATCGTTTTCAGTTGACTCATGGTGATGGAGCCCTTCTCCAGATGAATCAGGTACAGTTGATCTCTAAACTTTTTGTCCGTATTATGTCGCTTCATTTTGAACACCATCAAAGGCTTTAGTCCAGCCTCCGACAGTGCCTGCTTTAGTTCGGCTTCCATCATGTCGGGTAGTCCTCGAAGTACAACCTTCATAGGTTTGTTGGCGGCAATATCATGTGTGAAGTATTCCGCTTTTGTCTGCTTCAGATAACATTCCACTCCTTTGTAGTGGTTCAAAGCCGGAACAGTTATTTTGTAGCCTTCAGTGCATAAACGAATTGTTGCCTGTAGTCCTTTGCTGATCAGTGTGTTGAAATCCGAGCGTAGAGTTGGTGGGAGCCCTTCAGGTAGAAAGGCGGCATTTTTTCCTTCTTCGGCAGTTCCTCTTCGACATCAACTGGCAGATCAGCATATTGGTTTTTACTCAGCAAACGGTCGTTTACCTGTACATCACTTGGCTTCAGACGCTTAGCATCCTTTGGATCCTTCTCGGATCTATGGCGGTTTTTACCCATAGCTTGGGTAGGTAGACAACTGCGAATAAAAAATAAAACAAAATCGAAATTAGTCGTAGTAGGTTATTCGTCAATCCACATCGAGTGTTAGATGACGAATGATCGAATTTCGACCACGGTTCCCCTTTTATACGCAGTCAGTTGAAGATATGTGCCTGACTACCTCAAAATCGTCGTCCTTGCGCGAAAAAGCCAAGCAAAAGTAAAGAGTTTTCCGCGTTGTTTTCAAAATTTGAGAAAACCTAATATTTTAGTTGTTTGTGGTTATCTCACACTGTTCAAAATATTATCCTAAATTCCTGATCATATATTTGATGAAATGGTGAAAGAATTATGTTGCTGCCTTTAATACAAGTCGAGATATTCTCAATTAAGTTCTGCCCATTCTTCCATATGGCTAATTTTGAAAAGGCACCCCATAGTAAAGTAAGTCGTATTCACAACAAAATATTTCGCCATTGTTATTGAATACTCGATTATGTTTTGTGCAAAAAACGACATGCCATCTGGTACCACGGAAATGTTAACCCTTTTAGAAACGCGGACTTTAAACAAGTTCTTTAGAAACTCAAAGTTTTTCAAACGATGGAAACATTAATTCAGATTCGCTTTATCAGATGAAGTTATGCTTATTTCAAATTTCAAAATGATACTCATTTTCAAAAATTAAATGATTTAGTACAATTTCGTTTGTTTAGACGATATTCGTGATGCCAAGTTTTACATTACGAGTAATATGTTAATTAATAACTCACCCACCGATCGGCGCTAGTCGGCGCGGAAGCTTACGATAAAAGATAGATTATAGTATATCTCTAGAACCTGATAATAGAGAAAGTCGGTATTTCAGGACTTCTAATCAAATCAAATAGTGTAAACCGTAGTTAAACGTATTCCTTATTTGGTGGCGCTAGTGCCTAATCCATGTGTTTGATCCCGTAACTCAAGATCTTTATGACTTATTGAAATGGTTTCTTCGACAAAGTGTTTTTGGGGTTTCAAAACCTGTTATATGATTGACAAAAAGCATAGCAAAGCTTTGATATTATACTCCTTTTGGTGGGATTTGACTTTGACTTCGCAGCTGATTTATAGTGTACACAACTATTACAAGCTTGGTGCTACGATCTCACTAACACTAAAAATCCTTCCAGGTCGTGACTCGATCATACGACAACTGGATTGTAAGTTCTGCGTTCTATGCATTGAACCGCCAACTCAAGTAAGCATGTAGTTATTTAATAACTTAATAGTTAGTGGCTAGACATATTGAAATCTTTTTTCATACTGGACACTAGTAAGCAAGTAGTGTGTTAAGATGTATCAGCTATTGATACCTAAAATTTGAGGGTTTTGATAGAGTAAAAGCATCAACTTTGCACTAGAAGTTTTGTTTATGTATATAGATGAAAACACATAATATCATAGTTGTTTTCTGAGCGGATTAAACGAGTAGATCCCGGCAAATGTTGTTTGAAGTCGACGGTTATAATCTAGTAGTAAACGATATTTGGAGTCGTATTAAAATCCAAGATAGCAGCTTCCGGTCTATCTATGTAGTTTGAAGATTTTTTTTTGTTTCAATTATAGAGGCTTCAACGTTAAGGTCATTCGCCTCTTCGGGCCAGAAAAGCTTTCTGACCCTATGTGCGAGGTTGGGATCGAACCCAGGTGGGCTGCGTGAAAGGTATCGACTAACCCATCACGCTACACCCGTCCCCAGGCTTTGAAGATCTTTTCCGGATAGGTATTTTTGTAAATCACTCGGGAAACTCGATCAATAGTTACCGAAAAAGCGTAGTTACATGCAAATAAATTGCCTGAAACACCATTTTTGAATGGCTGCATTTGGATAAATACTAATCGAATTAGAAGTATTGCACATAAGAAGAAAGACTGAAGTATTCCCACAGTAATACCTACACGTTTATGTAAAATGCAAAATTTCGTCATTGATCATAAATCTTCACGAATATTTTCTAACACTCATAATTTAAATTTAGTTTCAAATGCTACAAAGAAGAACTTTGAATGCTTACAGAGTTATAAAGACTATCCCAGAAAGTATGGACGCAACCAAAAACCGCGTTTGAATCTTCGAACCTATAAGAAGCTGAAACAACCAAAACGTAATCCGAATCAAGAAGAATCGATCAGGCCGAGGGTTCGAAAGCTGTACAATACGATTCTTTGAAAAATTGGAATTTTTGGAAATTTGAACTGCATAATCATGGACGACGAAACCTACGTGAAACTCGATTACAAATTCTTTCCGGGACCACAATATTATACGATGCGAGAAGGGCAAGTGTTAAACCAGTCCGAAAAATCGATTGAAGTTGAAAAATTTGATAAGAAAGCTATGGTCTGGCAATCATATTGTAGCTGCGGTAACATTTCGAAACCGTTCATCACCACTGCTTCAATGAACAGCGAAATATACATCAAGGAATGTTTACCAAAACGACTTCTACTCATGACTCGAAGCCACAAGGATCCTGCTGTCTTCTGGCCAGATCTTGCTTCTTGCCACTACTCGAAATCAACGGTAGAATGGTATACTACCAAAAATGTCACTTTCATTCCAAAAGACATGAATCCACTAAATTGCCCACAACTTCGACCAATTGAGGAATTTTGGGCATTAACGAAGACACATCTTAGGAAACATGTCTCGGCAGCCGAAACCATTCAACAGTTCGAAAAAGATTGGAAAAAAGTGCCAAAACTTGTCGCCAAGAAGTCTGTACGGAATTTAATGAGGAACGTTCGCAAGAAGATGCACCAGCCAGTCTACAATGGCTAAGTAGCAAATGTTGAGAAAAATATTCTGTTGTTGTAGTCTGATATTATCAGTATATCGAATAAAATTGGAATATCTAACACTTGTGAATTATTTACAGCAAAATCAAAGTGCGTTCATACTTTCTGGTACAGTCTTTTTATCTCTAACTCATTGTCAACTATTGAACTGCCATCCCATTGAAGTGCGTTTTCTTAATCACCCGTTCATACAATAAAAATAAAACAACTGAACCAATTGACACGATCTTGTAACAGTCTTTCATCCGATGGGTACAAACTCTTAAGGTTGGCGATTCAATGGATAGGATCTTACAAGTTGGCGTATGATCAAGATCCGACCTGCATTTTTTTTTCGGCTGCAACGATTGTGTAAACCGCAGGGTCAATTTCCACAAAATCGAGTTTAATACCAAGACTGCTTTTTGTCCCAAGTTCTAAGAGAATCGGAAGCAAAATAATTAATTATTCAGAAATTTATAATGCAAACTAGCAGTGCTACAAAACCAATCTAGCTTCGCATATAGCATTGTTTGTGATTATTAAATAACTGAAGATAACATACTTGTGAAAATTGTACTTTTGATGTTAGCTGTGATTGATACAGCTTGGTGTTAGCTCGTCTGGTAAATGTATAACTATACAAAACTCATTATTACACACAACGCGGTTTTCGAGAATGCAAATGAAATTAAGAAAATACACCACGGGTTTGAAAGCTTCACCCTCTACACGAGTCTCCTGAGCCACAATAATTAAAATAGAAAGCCTTTCATATACTAATTATTAAAATAAGCTCTAGCACTAGCTATCTGCTGCGTCGGGTCGCTTTCACGATGCCACATTTTCGTCAATAATTGATACCGGTACGCTGCGTCACATTTGCGTTGTGCCGCGTAAATAATCACCCAATTTATATTCAAATTTGTTCAGTCCCTGACTAAAAGCTTTCATTTATTATGAATCAGTGGATAATAGCAAAAATCTGAATATCTAGATTGCTTCAAATAAGGTATCTAAAAAGTACACAACACAATTGTCTTTTGCTCGTTGACAAGGCAACTACGCTACGATTATGTTCGGTATTACGATTAGCTCTTTGATCTACGATGAAACGATTGAAACCGAGCATTTGCGGGGCGAAAATGATTTCAGAAGATCCATACTTGTATCTTGAAGCTTACGTAACTTATATATTATTATTTGGAATTATATATTCCAAATGATCATGAAATAGATTTAAATATAATACACAATTATAGCCGCGTTGTGGCCAAGTGACGAAGCATCCTTTCGGTGAAAATTGCACATTTCCGTAACATAATGCGTTGAATCCATTAGTAGTAAACAAAGAAAAACAATTGACTCGGATGCCCAATCGTTGCGGTTTCCATTCAATGTTTTTTTTCTGTGAGAATCTTATCTACCTATCCAGCCAACAACAAATCTGTCCAAAAAAAATACAGACGAAAGCGGCGAAGAAACGTATAACGAATTCGAACGGTTTGTTCTGCTTTCCGATCCAACTTCAGTTGCTCTAGTGGGTGTTGTTACCTCCAGGCTGGGGAGACTAGCAATGAGTTTTTCTTGATACGCTAACGGTCCTGATAGGTGAATCATCTTCTTAGTGAGCACCTGTCTTTCACTCCCCACCACCCCCTCCTACACATTGTGGCGTGCGGAAGAATCTTCTCAGAAATATGTACGCTATGTGGAAATTACCAATTCTGATCACGTTCGTTTTTGAAGACGTCTTGTTTTGCATTCCGTTCGTCGGTTGTATTGAGATGCCACTAGAACATAGGATGTTGGTAGTAGTATGAAGGTTTCCGTATCATGGAAACGATGCTACTATATGTGTTTTGGAGCAAGAACTCTACCAAACACGATGATAGTTAATTAGATTTCAGAGGATGATAATTGGGTAGGAGTGTTCGACAGTTGCTATTTTCGAAGCAGTACAAAGCTTGTTTCTTCCAGAACAAATTCGAAAGGATACGATGATTAGCAAGACGCCGTCTTCAGATGCAATGTAATACTTGGAAGGTGCTTCAGGATATAGCACGAGACATTAGAAATTGAGCAATTTACATGGGAATACCATTTGTTCAGAAAAATTTGTCTAAGAAACTTCGATGTTGTAGGATTTTGAGAATAATCTGTCAGAATTAAAAAATAAAACAAAAATATGTTCAAAATTTAACCTATAACTAGATTTAGAAATTTGCTCCGGGTCAGGTACGGGTGAGGATTTTTATTTTAATCGGGTACGTATTAAGTTCGGGCTTAGGAATTTGCATACCGGACCATCTCTAACTCATTGTCAACTATTGAATTTAACCCTGATCTGACTTCTGGTTTTGGAGTTACGTAAATCATGGCAGTACATTCCTTTTGTGGAATTCGGCCTTTCTGCTTCAACAGACTTCTCAGTCGATTCTAAGCGTAAAGAATCATTGCATTGCTAGTAGTACGATCCTACTCGATCAACAGAGCATAACAGGATTCTATCAAAATAATATATGATCTTAATATTTATATCTCCTTATGTTATAAATATAATTCCAAATCAGAAGCAAACATTCAAATTTTATTAAGATTATAGCAAGTCCAGATATTATATTAAGGGTCCTTATATTTCAGGTAAAACTATACTGAAGAATTGAGAAAAAATGAGTTGAAACACTTTTGTTGATCATATTTATGACTTTCAACCCGAAAAATGCTATGCTTCAATGAATAGAAGTATCAGGAATCAGAACAAATTGACTCAAATGGCGCGTTCCCCTTGATATTTGGAGATTTGTGCCTTGCCATCAATTTGTTTTTAGCATCATTTTCCCGATATATAAGAGGGAAGGATTGAAAGGAAATGGCAAGGGTTGGACTAGGAGGATGGGAAAAATTGACGACACAAAAACACATAAAAGCAGAAGTAAATTCTGCACCCCTAAGGGATGCTGAACAATCTGCTGGGGATCACATTTAGTGGAAGCAGAAGTAAATTCTAAACCTCAACGAGGTCCGGAACAGTCGGCTGTTAATAAAACCTCTAATTACCAAGAGGATTTAGAGATCTTACAAAAGCGACACCATTCTGCACTCCCGGAAGAATGCAGAACGATTCGCAGTATGTACGAGCAGAAGTAAATTCGGTACCCCCTAAAGGATGCCAAAAAAACTGCTAAACCCTATTCAAGGTGAATACAGAAAGGATTCATTCACTCCAGGAAGAACGATTAACCTTTCTGACGATAGCTCTCTACCACATTTGGTGAGAAACAAGAGAATATCCTTTAATTGTAGCTCCGCATACACAGACTCAACCATGTATGGAGAACCAAAAACCCGGATACGTAGTTGCGTCAATGCGGGACAGTTACATATCAGATGATATGAAGTACCGTAATCGCATTCACACAAATCACACGAATAATACTCATCACGTTGAATAGTAGCCATGTGATAATTGAGTTTGCAATGTCCAGTCAGAGCTCTGACCAGAATACTGCAATGATGCTTGGAGAAATGCAGTGGACACTTTGACATTTTCTGATTTAAATCTGGTAGAAATGCTTTTGTCTGAGCGCAAGTTTGCAAGCTGCGCCAGTAGCTGGTATGTTTGGATGCAGCCCCAGAACGAATCTTGTGCTTCATCCAACTAGTTGAAAGTGGTAAAGCTGGTTCAGGACCAACGAAATCATTCGTTGCACCAGCTCTAGTCAACTCATCAGCCAATTCATTTCCAGTAATACCAGAATGGCCGATCACTAGATTCGACCGTGAGTCATTCGAACTGAGTGCTTTTAAGGCTGACTGACTGTCGGAACAAAAATAAATTCGTTTACCACAGATCCTCTGCTGAAGCGCCGATTGTACTCCACACAGAATCGCGTAGATTTCTGCTTGGAACACAGTACAGTATCTACCAAGTGAATAAGACTGCTCCAGCCTCATTTCACGACAGTAGACACCAGCACCAGCACGAGCATTCAACAGAGAACCGTCTGTATAACAAAGTATGTGTTCATCAAGTTGTCGTTCCAAATAACCAGACAACCATTCCTCACGAAGAGGATAGCTCACATTGAATGTTTTGAAAGGAAAACTGCATGTGAGAGTTAGGTCACTAGGAGCGAGTAAATACTCATCCCACGTAACCATTTGAGACCACAAGCGAGTGTGGCTGGTAGCATAATCTAATGGGCTACTGTTCCAAAGCCCTGTAACCTTAAGACGGTATGCACAAGACAATGCTTCTTGTTTTAGGAACACATGTAGTAGTTTAATGCACAGTAGCGCCTCTAGAGCAGCAGTAGGAGTTGTCGTGAATGCTCCTGTCATCGCCATTAGGACCATCCTTTGGAGATGATTTAGCTTTGACTGAACTGTCTCGACTTCTCCCTTCCTGTCACCATACAAGACATCCATATGCTAAAATTGGTCTAACAATAGTTGTGTAGATCCAATGAGTGTATCTGGGTTTGAGTCCCCATGATTTTCCAAAAGCTCGTCTGCATAGGCCGAAAGCCATGCAAGCTCTTTTAATCCTAAAATCAATGTGAGCATACCAATTTAGTTTTGAGTCAAGAATAACTTCGACGTATTTAACTTGATCAACCACAGTAACCTCTGAACCGAAGAACTGTAACGGACGAGCTCCTGTGATTATCCTACGATGAGTGAAAAGCACCATTGATGTTTTGCCCGGAATTACAGATAATCCAACCTGACAACACCATTGCTCAACAGATCGCAGGGCTAGCTGCATTAAATCAAAGAGAGTGCTAATGCTTATACCGGTCATCAATATATGATAATCGTCGGCAAAACCATAAGTCGGAAATCCAAGGTTATTTAGTTTCCTTAACAAACCATAAGCGACTAAGTTCCATAAAAGTAGGGAAAGTACACCACCTTGAGGACACCCACAGACACTCAGCTTTCTAATCTCTGCTTGCCGAAGCGATGAACAAAGAAATCGATTACTAAGCATTGCGTGTATCCAATTCGTGATACTTGAAGGTATTACATGACCACGGGCTGCTTCCAGAATTGAATTGAAAGGCACGTTATCAAAGGCACCTTCAATATCTAGGAAAACTCCCAAGCAAGATTGCTTTTGTGAGAAAGTTTTTTCAATGTTGTACACAACATCATGTAACAGGGTTGTAGTGGACTTTCCACGCTGGTAAGCATGTTGCATTCCATGTAGCGGATGCACGCCCAAACTAACATTCCTGATATAGTGTTCGACTATGCGTTCCACTGTTTTAAGAAGAAATGAGCTTAGACTGATAGGCCTGAAACTCTTCGCTTCCTCATAAGTGTCGCGACCGCCTTTGGAAATAAATTTGACAATTATTTCCTGCCAGGCTCTTGGAATATATTCAGTCGCAAGACTAAAAGTAAGTATTTTCTTCAAAACATGTTTGAAATGTTCATACCCTTTCTGCAGTAACACTGGGAAAACTCCATCCTTTCCAGGAGACTTGTACGGAGCAGAACTCTCAACTGCCCATTTGACCGATTCAATCGTCACAACGCTTCGAGCAAGGGCCCAAAAATCGTAACTACCTGAAAAAGTCTCGGGAAGAGTTGTCGGTGATGGATCCATACATCCTGGAATGTGAGTGTTAAAAAGATAGTGAAGTACATAACCTTCATCAGACAAGTGTTCACCATCTGCACAGATAAAAATATTTTGCGATTTTACATTTATTTTCATGCACATATTTGGAGCAGGCAATTGAATGAAAATTTACATTACAAAACGAAGCGGTTTGTAAATATACAGTCTTGTTTAATGAAAAACTAAATGAATTTTAATGTAATTTTACATCAATAATGGTTTTCAATCAGATTTTTGTTTCAACTGATGTCTATTTCATAGTACTATCGGTTTACATGTCGTGTAAGTTTCATCTTTTCTTTCTGTGTGAAGTTCTTAAGAAACTGACATTAAAGTCCTTAGACTTCGAAAGTAACTTATTTAATCTGCTAGCCTCGTTGAGACTAGAGACATTTGTGCAGAGGCTTTTCCAACCACTTCGCTCAGACGATCGAAGAGCATTTTTGTAAACCCATCTCTGCGTCGGTGGTTCCAAGCTCTTCTGCATAGTTTCCTTAGTCTAGCAAGTTCAGCATTCCACCAAGGATTTCCTCTAGTAGCTCGCACAATCCGAAGTGGGCAAGCCTCTTCATATGCTGCAACTATGAGTGAGTTTGTCTCGTCGATAACATTTTCCAAATCAATTGGGGTTTCAATTGTTTGTTGATACCCGTAAAATCTAGTCGCCAAGCCCTCTTCATAGAGGTCCCAGTTTGTAGATTTGGGATTACGATATGTGATAATATCAAATTCAACGTTCGAATGATCAAAGAAGATGTACTTATGATCAGACAACGAAGGTTAGAGCTCATCAGAGACGAGCCAATTTACCGAATCATGCGCAATTCTATCAGAGCAGAGAGTTACGTCCAAAACCTCCTCTCTTCTAGATCTCGCAAAAGTTGGACAATTTTTTGCATTGACTATGTGCAGGTTTGTACTGCTCACAAATTCTATCATATCAGAGCCTCTCGAATTTATATCTGTGCTGCCGCAAATGATATGGTGAGCATTTATGTCGCTGCCGATTATAAGCGGTAAATCACTTTTGCAGCAGTATGATACAACCTTTTCGAAGTCATCGCTTGGCGAAGGTTGGTTATGCGGTTAATATGCCGAACAATAGACATATTTCCTGTCTATGCCATCAATAGTCATACTAACTGTGATAGCACAAATATCCCGAGTTGTGAGCTCCGATATGAGAGAAACATCGAGAGCACTATTTGCAAGTATGCATGCTCGAGGCATTTCACGTAGATTAGTCATACCATTCTTGTTGAAGGCAACAAAGACTGGGTTTAACAATTTTCCAACGTGGAAGTTTCCCTTTTGGAAATATGGTTCTTGAACCAAAGCTATAGAAGCTTTACCTTCTTGCAGAAGTCTGGATAGATTTATAGTTGCTGTACGTTTATGCTGGAGATTGATTTGTGCTACTCTAACCATTATCAATTAGGGTAATGAACAGGCTGGTCAGAGAGGGAAGTTGACATTGAGCGTAAAGAATCATTGCATTGCTAGTAGTACGATCCTACTCGATCAACAGAGCATAACAGGATTCTATCAAAATAATATATGATCTTAATATTTATATCTCATTATGTTATAAATATAATTCCTAATCAGAAGCAAACATTCAAATTTTATTAAGATTATAGCAAGTCCAGATATTATATTAATGGTTCTTATATTTCAGGTAAAACTATACTGGAGAATTGAGAAAAAATGAGTTGAAACACTTTTGTTGATCATATTTATGACTTTTAACCCGAGAAATGCTATGCTTCAATGAAGAGCAGTAACAAACTTTTTTTTCCAATCACACATACCTGAAAATGCTTTTTAAAGCAATAATTTGATAATTGATTTTGAAATGACGGGCTAAATTTTGAATTTGAGATCGTTCCTAAGTAATTCCTACTTAAATCGTGCAAAATTTTTGTTCAAATATTAATTTTAAATCGAAAATAAATATTTTTCAAGATGATTTTGCGCTTGTTCTCTTACGAACAAAGAAAGGCAAGGCTAAAACTATTGGAAAAAGTAATATAGCATTCGACTCAGTTTATTGAATTCTGAAATGTTTCCTCATATATGATTTTCACAAGCTTCTAGTCAAATGAATGCTTGAATTCTTCAATTTATCGATGACCGATTTTTGTTTCCGAAAACACAGAGTGATAAATGTTAAAAATTTCAAAACGTCTTCGAAAGTGACGCTGCAATAAACGAAAAACAAAATCTAAACTGGGCTCAAAACCAAAATCTCAACTCAGCTCAATACTTCTTCGATTTATAGGTCTTTTAGTTACGACTTTAGCTTTAACAGGACCCCGGATGTACTGTAAATAGAAAAAATATCCTAAAAATATTCGTATCGATTTGTCTTTAGTTCTTGCTGTGCTTTATACTATGTTGATCTGATGATTTTTTACGTAGTTCTAAATTAAAAACTTTGTTATTATTACATTGAAAATTTTACTGGTGACGCTGATGATATCATCATGGCCTAAGGCAAACTAAAGTAATATCGAATCACTTTCACAATTTTTTAATTCAAAATCAGTTAAATCGAAATGATTTGGTTAGGTCATCAATTAAAAAGATATACAAATTGCAGATATCGCATTTTGCTTGTTGTCATCTACATCATTGCATGAACATTTTTACATTAATGAATCAGACCAAAACGATTTATCGCACCATAATACCTTCGATTTGAAAAGTTCAAATTTTGCAATGTAGAGTTTGAAGCAACCGACCCGCATTATGAGACTTTCCGTTTGAATCATTTTTCTGTGAGCCAATCTAGGTAGATATCAAACAACCAAACCGGTATGAAAGTTCAATTGTGATGGTTTTTGAACATTACTTGCGGGGCTTCTGGGTGCGGATATCGCAAACTAATGTGACTAATAGACAATTGGTTCATCATCAATCATAAAAACTTGCTATTCGAATCGATGATATATACACTTCTTCTGATTTTTCATTATCTTTCAAACGAATTTTGATTGTAATCTAAATTTACGAAAATCGATTCAGCCATCTCCGGGTAAATTAAGTGCACATTTTAATCAAATATACCCGCCAATCGACACACATACACGTACAGACAATTCACTACTTCAACTAACGAGCGAACTGATTCGAATGTTATTTGGAAGTCGGCCCTCTTGGGGCCTATCATTCATCAGTTAATTTCCTCAGATTCTATAATGTAGTTTTGTTTCACAGAATTCAGTTCTTTACGTTCAGGTACAACTTTTCTTCAATACCAAAAAAAGCTTGCTCATAGTTCTAAAATAACCCCTTTGTCATGTCATGGAAGGAAACGACGAAAAAGGTGGAGAGCGATAGAATATTTTTGTAGTAATATGGACTTACACTAATTATTATATGATACCAATATATCCTTCCAACATAAGTTATTTCTCATGCCCGAGGCAATCGTAGTGTAAGTTGGCATTGAAACTTCCCGGTTCGGAACCTTCCTCTTAACTAACTGTGCATGACTTTTTTATGGAACATCAAAACGCCTAAAGTTATGCAATTATTATCTTACTTCGCGAAATCTGTTTTTACATTTGCACGGTAAAACCTTTTTCCCCAAAAAATGGGTAGTAACAGCTGAAAAGTTGTACTAAATTTGTAACAAATTTAAATATAATATTGATATTTACATATCAAGGTTTCTAACAATTTTGTTATCACCTAGGTTAAATTGAGTTATAAGTCAGATAACCTCAGATACAATTTTGTTCTCCCTTGTTGTTGAATCATCAACACGTTCTCGTTTTTGATCAACAGTGTTCAAACGCGACACTCACTTTGAACTTTTGATCGTGAATATCTCTTGTTGTATCTAACGAATCAACATAATTTTTGCTACATGCCATCGGAAATATGATCACAATTTTATGATAAAATATTCAGTTGTGTGACATAATCTCAAATAATTCAAAATTAAACTTTTCTGAAATGTTTGGTAATAACGAATATCAAAGAGGATAATTCATAAGGCGCGTTTGCCTTTCTCGTATTTTTAAAGCTCATAGCTCAGTGATTTGTGAAAGGATTTATGTAGTCTAACTACCAATAGAATCGAAATTTTTCAACTTAAGCGTGTAAAGAAAAAGCATTGAAGTATTTCAATAGTACACTATTGAAAAATCTGTCTCATTTGACCCATGTCAACACCAACCAATCAGAACGCGTTCTGAGGAAGAGAACAAAATATCTGCTGCTGTACAACAAATCGTTCGAGAAAATGTTCCGAACAGTGTTTAATATCGTAGTGAGTTCCACAACTTGGTCCTTCTGAAAGGCAGGATTGAATCCTGTACAGCATCCGGATAGTTTCTTTCAATGAAATGCAAATCCAAAATGAAATATCGAAATGAAAATTCTATATGCTGCTATTTTTATAGCCGTTAGGACCGCCCATTAGTGAAAGGCTACAAACGAAATCAGGTAAAAAAAGCCTCTCAACAAAAATTGGATCAGTTTGGATTCTATCGCCACTGCGAGCAGATGTATTTTGTGTCGTTTGCAAAGCTAGTTTCGCATCCGACAAGAGCGATTACGTCACAGCTGCCAGTCATTTGCATTGGCGAAAACTCAACGGAGGAGAGCATTACACAATTACTCTAAAAGTTTTATAAAAAACTATTAGGATTTCTTGCTCGCAAATCAAAGATAAATATCCTCAGTTTAGTGCAAATCTAGAACTGTTTGATTTGATTTTTGCACTTTTCGCTGTGTGAAATTCACAGTAATCTAGATCAAGTGAAGCCTTCTTTGTTTTTGCGAAAAATGTGGAGAAGGGGAATGCTTGCATAATTCATACAATTGATCAACTAATTGATATTCGGAATTGTTAAGGAACATGTCCAAAATGGAGCATGCTTTGAGCTACATTGATTTTTCTTTAAAACAATTGTCACAGTAGTTATGCTACATGAAACTTATTCTGATTCGTTATATAAATCTTATCTCGTTTCCGTTTCAAGTTTTAATGAAAATGGATAAACCGCTAATGTGCTAGAAACGGTTCTTAAACATTCCAACAATATTTTGAAAATCTCACCCTAGATGTATAAAAAACGAACACAATTTTTTTTTTCGTTTCCCAATCCCGTTAAAAATGTAACAACGAAACGTGAAATAATGTAATTATCAATCTCAGATCAATCCCACGATATCCTCGAAAGAGTCATCGGATATCAATCATAAATCAATTTTTAGATCCTCAATTATGTTCATCATTTCTGATTTCAGCTCATGGCCGTCGTGCTAGCTATAAACTGTAAATTTTTTCCCTCTATCTCGAGCCAAAATTTCTCGCGAATGAATGGTACAATTCGAAAGCACAGACTGCAGTCATATTTTTACTTTTTCACAACAGAATGTGCTATAATTTCCCGAAAATACACAAGTATTCAAATCCTTTATTTCATTATAGGGTTTCTTCATTTGTTACAAAAACTACTAAACCGATTATCGAAAACTCCATACAAAATTCCTAAACGTTATTTGAATATGACTACTGGTTTTGGAATTATAGGGTGATATGTGCCCAAAATAATGAAAATATTCGCACTACCTTTTTTGGTGATGTCTAAACCGATTTTTACAATCTTAGATTTAAATGGATAGTCTTACAAACCTATTGAAATTTACAATTTTTGTCTTGATCCAACTTCAGTTTCCATAATTGCAGGCATCACAAACAGCAGACATTCCCTTGAAATTTGTTAAAAAATTTCTCTAATATGTTAAACTGGAAGATGGCCAAATAATTCCGTTTTATTTATATCGGATCTCAGTTTTCGATTCCGGAAGTACCATAAAAAGTTGTCAAACACTTTGAAAAGAAGTTCACTACGATTTCCTAGGGACGGCTAGACCGATTTTTACAAGCTTTGTTGATCACTAATATACCGGTCCCCGGGTTCCGGTTTCGAATTAAAGGTTTTATTTATTATGGGATAACAAAACTCTTGAAATTTGTTCGGATCTGACATCCGATTCCGGAATTATGCGATGATGACAGTTTAAAATTTCAAAACCGTCGTTATAAGAACGATGGAAAAATTGTAAAAAATATCTTCTTCATTTGACTAAAAACTTGTAGTAGGTAATGTTAGAGACATAACCGCGAGATTTATGTAGGACTGCTGTCGACAAGGGCAGATCACTTTAAAAATGCACATTTATTTTGGGTACATTGTTCTACTAATAAATTATCCATTTCAAGTGAAATCTTATTAGATCTTGCTTTGCTTTGCTTCGGATTCTGAAAAAAATCGAAGGTTACTATTTCTCCAACTTTCAACACAGTTGACGAATTTCGCACAGCAAAAAGTGCACAATCTATCAAATTATTCTAGATTTTCACCAAACTGATGATTTTTACCTTCGATTTGCAAGGAAAGTAATATTAACAGTTCCTTAGACAGCATTTATAGCCACTAGAACTACTGATTTTGGATAATTTTCCCCATCGTTGTCCACTTTTCGTTTTCTTTTTCTCCAATGCAAACGACCAGAAGCTGGATGGTGTAATCACTATGGTTTGAAGAGGAGCTCACACTGTGAATGTCCAACAGCAGCTATGCTCACAGAAGAACTAGTTATTGTTTTTCTGCACTTAGGCTATATGATTGGAAACACATATTCGCCATTGTCTCAAGTATCAGTTGAATAATGCCGGGTGTAGCTCCACTGTCCACTGCGTAGATGGCAGCCTCACCCGATGTGTCTCCGTTCATGAATTATCATATACTGAAGCTAGAAAACGTGCACGAAAATTTCTTTACAGTTCATGCTCGCATCTCATCCGACACAGTCGGAACTTTCTTACGGTCGAGACGACAGAAACACAGTGCAGTGAACAAACGAGTGTACAAAATGGGCGAATACGATTTAACAAAGCCTGAAACTTGGCCTACAAGACCAAATTCAATTTGTATTGATTTCAAGCGCTGCAAAGTTAGACCAGCAGCAACCGAAATTGAAATCTTGTTTAAGGAACGAAATCATCTAAACGTTAATGATGTAAGTGAGATTCAATTCAAAAGGTGTCTAACTGTGTGTGCATTATACTTTGGTTAATAACGGGGTGCACAGTGTTGATCATGACAATGTTAAATATAAAACCCATGTGTACATGGTGTACAATGCCATAGAAGTACGCGTGCATGACCTTCCCCCGCAGACCAGCGATCATTTTGTTCGGGAAAGTATGTCGCAGTACGGTGAAGTTTTTTCCATCGAAGTATGGCGGAATTTTTTCCTGGGTATTTTAATATGAGCCTTTAACACTAAATCTCCTCACACATTCCAGACCAAATCTTTCACACACCCCAGACCAAATGACTATTCAAGACTAAATCTTTCACACACCCCAGACCACACGCACTTGACAAAATCCCGTAAAAACACCATTCCACGAAAACCTAGAAACCTACATAAAATAAATACATTACCTACATGAAGGCAACTAAAATATCAACACTTGCACTTTCCGGTGACCCAGAGAAATAAACACCGTGGTCATAAAATTCGACTGCAGAAACAAGGAAGCATCAAGTTTCAAATCGTTATGTCATCAAAAAGGCAGAACACACAAAATAAACATAACCGACTGTGTCACTTCCCTCTTCTTGACGTCCCTTATGTCCACAATTGAAGACCAGCCAGCACGACCTAGAATAACAGTAACTCAGGAGCACACACTAACTCAAACCGACACTCACGAGAATAACTCAACATGCTATCGCCCTCTCCTCTCCGTATCACACCCGCTCACTCTCATCAAGAAGTTTATTTCCTCTCTTACTCACAAAATATACAATGGCCGACATGATACAACAAGTCCCATTGGTTAAACCCGATTTACACTGCGCGTTCTAACTCCTCCTCCCAGATTCTCAGTAATCCCAATTGTAAAAACTAATTAGCTTGTTAGGCTAGGAGAGCATAGGATATATAAGTTAACGAACTGATAGAAATAAAGCAATCTTAATCACACCTTTAATCAGTTTACAGTATCCGGAATGGCGTGCAAGTAGTACGTATGCAACTACGTAAAGCAATTCCATCTCACATCATTGGTGTAAAACGCCGATTATGTATGAAAATCAATTGGTTACATGTCAGTTTTGTGAACAACCTGCACACTACGGCAAACCTTGCACTGAAACTGCCAGAAGAACATCTTCAAACAAAAACAAGGACAACCGCTCAACAACGCAAACTAGATGGCGCAGTCTGTTTCACCATCAAACCAACAAACAACTGTACAAAGCGCATCTACAGTATCTAGCAATGAACTCAAGACTGCGATTAACAATGAAAACAAGAAACCGGAAACCACTCCAATCTTCGCTAGAAAGAAATGGAAGCTCCTCTCCCCTAGAAGAAGGGTAACAACGAGATCTATAATATTGGTATTTTATTCAAAATGTTTCGATTTTTGAAAGAAACCAAGGGATTGTTTGTGCATTAACTAGTATGACATGAAGATTGAAACAGTTCTCTGATCGGTTGGGCCATCCATTAGAAAACAAAGTGAGTTTACTATTATATGTACTTCCAGCACCGGAGCATCAGAACCGGCATAATAGAAGTCGGTTCGTACGACCACCAACTAACATGACGTACAAACTCTTCTAGTTTTTATTCAAATTTTGAAGATTTTATTCGATTTTGCCATCGTACTCTAAACGACAATTGAAATTTTCGTTGTATCGAAAAATATGCAGTAATTTTTGGACGAACCATAAGACCTTTCATTTGACCCTAAGATTGGGAATAACGGTTTTGAGTCCAGTTTAGAATTTTTATACGGTTTTTGTTTCGCCGGCTTAAGGGGCGGGTAGGGTCTAACACTTTTGAAAAATCATTTATTATTTTTCTTTTCATATTTTCTTATAGTAAAACATTTTAAGAATATTCTGTGAAATTTTCAAGTCTATCGGAACAAAACTATGGAAATTATGGGCCTTATTTCATATTGCGAAGAAGAAGGAGCTCGACACACAGGCCCAAGATTCTTGCTTCATTTGACTTATAAACTTGACAAAACATTCTTGAAATGTTTCATAATAACAAAATGCAAAATATGATTTTTTGAAAGTATTAGATCCTACGGGCTCCCTAGAGTAATAAATTGTTTCCATTGATTTTATAGACAAAAAACTTCAAACGCGTTTTTCTCGAAAAACTACTGCACCAATTTTTTTCAAACTTTGCACACACTTTCTACATAAAAAAACCAGACCCCAATGTTTTCCTTCTCGATAATTGTTAATTTGGGGAGGTTTTACAGCTAGAAAATGGCAGATTTTTTTTGTGAAAAATCGTAGTTTTCACTTTAAACAACCACTGATATAAAATGATGATTTTTTTCATCATTTAGACCCTACTCCCCCCTTAAGTGACGGTGTACAATATTGAATACACTTTACCCTATAACTCCGAAACCGGAAGTCGGATCTGGATGAAATTCAGGAATTCCGTATGGGATCGGAAGACCTTTCATTTGAATCTAAGTTTGTGGAAATCGGTCAAACCATCGCTGAGAAAAGTGAATGAGATCCATTTTGGAATATATAACCACTATTTCCGGTACTTCCGGAACCGGAGACCGGGAGCCAGTATAGCCGGAATCGGTTTGTTTGGTATCCTACTGAAACTTTTCCTCTAGAATTTTTTTACGTTTTTTGTTTCGCCTGTTTTAGTGACGGTGTACGATATTGAACACACTTTACTCTATAACTCCGGAACCGGAAGTCGGATCCGGATGAAATTCAGGAACTCGTAGGACCTTTTATTTAAATCTAAGTTTGTCCAAATCGGTTCAGCCTTCTCCGAGAAAACCTAGTGGGATTATTTGACACAAAACACACACACACATTTTCGATGAACTGAGTCGAATGGTATCCCTTGGTCCTCCGGGCCAATTTTTACTAGTCGGTTTTTCAAGTGATTGCTTTCTATATGAGAAAGGAAAAAACATGGGTCAATCGGCCACGTGAAGCTTATACCCTAAGGTCTCTTTTTACACGGGGGTTACGTTCCAAAAACCGCAGATGTGATTATTTGTTTGTTTTGTTTTGGATGAAATATAACTTTTGATCATTTGAAGGGGATTATTTTTTAACCCCCAAATTTATGCAAGGTTCACATAACTGTGAAAATGTAACTTATTTCCCAATAAAAACGAAAACCTAAAAACCAGCCTGAGGTTACGAGAAGGGTCCAGTCATACTTGATAAAACACATTGGATGACAAATTAAAATTAGAACACTTAAGGAAACGCGTTGTACGATAAGCAAATTATTCTAAACGGCTCTAAATGACCTTCTGTATATTGCATTCAGTTTTCAAAAGAACTATAATACGTACAATTCGAACCCATAAACACTTTCACTACAAAAAAAGCTTGAGAATAAGTTCTATTTAATTCCGAAGGTGCGATGTGTATTAAACACTAATGATCTTAACAGTAATTCTCAACTAAACTGAGAGGGAAGACATGGGTATTGGGTGAAGATCTATGCACGCAGCGACAAAATCAAATGGGAAGAATTCATAGAGATGAATATGGATCAGATTAGAAAAGTTATTACTATTTGTCATGCTGAAAAAACTCATTTCATTGGCTTAAATCATAATACTACTAGAGCTATAGAATTCAAATGGGTATAATATACTGTACTGTTTGATATGACGAAGAGTTGACGAGATTAGGAAATATGACTAGTTCTTCAACGCTACGAAATTCTCGATGATATCAAGGGGCTGGGGTCCACTAGGAGATTGATAGTATATATTATCTTCCTCCGGACAGTACTAGCCTAGATGTTGTGTGGAATCCGGCGGAAAAAAAGAAACCAAGAATAGATCCACTGGGTTCCTGCTTCCATGTCGTAAAAGGCGACAATTGCGGGAGTTTCTTTTTCCATTCAGTTATCAGATATTTTCAATGTTTCATTCCTGATTACTCTATTTTACTAAATTATCGCTCCATTCAACTCCATTCAACTTATCAATTTCCGTCAGGCTTCGGAGAAAAGTTTTATTTGGTATGTTTTTTTCTTCCATGTTATGCCTTTCATGATTATAAATTGAATGATATAAAACTCAACTATTGCGCAAATCCGTTGATATTACAAAGTTAATAACAGAGATAACATATATCGGTATATTGAATACATAGTAAAAAATACTTGATATTAATATTTCAAACAATAAATTAATATTTTTCTCGGTAGCCGGCTGCCCAGATCAACCAATATAACCATTTAATAATTTTAATAAATAATTAAAATAATAAAGCGGAAAAAATAAAGAATCAAGACGCGCATGAAATCTGTTGACCTTTATTCGGTGGTTTAAAATGGTTTTATAACAACTGTTTAGAATATGTCAATGCAATGAATCAATTATTTTGTCTAAATCCTATTCACTCGTTTATTTTGTATCACATAATTTCATTTACAAAAAATAGGGAAGTTTTTATTCGTTACGTGATAGTATTTAAAATTTTCCTTCAGTTTTCATTAATAAGAACTGTGAATCAACACTTCTCGGGACTTCAATATAGGATATTGTGGAAACGTTCACTCGGGAAGTCAGTGAGTTTAGTGCTGCATCCGAGCATCTTGAAATCGGAACATACTGAATCGCGCGCGAATAATACCAATACTGAAACTTTTACTAACAAATATCCTTCTCCCGTGACACTTGTGGAGTGCGCAGTAGTATATACGGCCTCTAGTAACAACAAGTGTTGGACTAACATCCCTTCCCATTCCTTAGACGATCTACGTTCGAGCCTGGCCGGCGCCGGTACTGATCAATGAATTCTGGAATTACCAGAAGATGTACATTGAAGGATGATTTACCTGTCCCAGGTCGGATCATCTAGAAACTCCCTGTACAATTTCAGCTAATCCCGATCAGTAACGGAGTAGCAACCAGGGGTGGTCGCTCAAGCTCAAGCTACGAAACTCTCGATGATATCAATGACGATGCTGACATCATACACTCAGAAAAATCCTCACTTCAATGCTACGTGAAAACGTATGTGATTTTTATCCATAGAACTTTTCTTGTAATACTTATGTGAAGTATAGATAGCACAGAATGAACTCATGAACTCACATATGTATCACGTAATATCTACGTGACTTTTTTCGAGGATTCTATAGAATACTTTTGTGAAATTTATGCAAAGTTAATTTAAATTGTGCTGTAAAATTTATTTCATCTGAACTTACTTTTTACTATAATTTTTCTTAATAGTCACATTATTTTCATGTCGTTGTTACCATAAAGTTCTATATTGAATATTAATAATGTATATTGGTACTAAAAACTAATAGATTACATAGTCTGTTGGACATAACATTGCGATAAATTTTGTTCGCACGCAGATATTCTGAAAACTTTACTTTTTAAATTCGTTTCTGTTGAATCACTGGTGAAAAATATCAAAAATGCAGAATGCTTTGTTCTAAATCCTTTCTCCGAAGCAGCTGAACTGAAGCAAAGATTGTTCCCTTTAAGGAATGCATTCAGCTGGAACTAGTAGTTCAAGATGTGCTGGAACACAATCTAGAGGTTTTGCCTTTTGAACTCCGCTGTAGAAAAAAACAAAATTGAATTGTGTTTTTTTTTGTATTTTTGTTGCAGTTTTTGTGTTCCAGTTTCGTATTTTTTTATCCTAAAAACACTGTGATAAATATCTTAGAAGGGTCAAAAGAGATTTGGCCTATGTTGTTTGCTCTAGGTTTTTCAACTGACGCCATATTGCGAGCACAAAATGAACATGACAAAATAAATTCAAGTAAGTGCGTGACACATAAAATATATGTGACAACAGCAATAATTCTGACATATGGTTCATTTCGTGTTCAATCATGATCCGCTGGTTGTTAAGAAGATCACGTAAACTCCGATGACAAAGCCATTTTTGGAATCTACGTGTTTTTTCACATAAGGTTAACGTGTGGATTTTTTTGAGTGTACACCACAACTTAGCAGAAGAGACGTTGTCTTGTAATTTACAACAGGGATTCAAGATCTAAAGACTGAATAATCATTTTATGGAACGACAGTAAATGATCCCGTGAACTGTTGAATGAATGATTTTAGTTAACTTTCAAACTTTAAATTCGCTCTCATAATCGTTTTCTTACAGACAACCTGTTCCCTTTTTTAATTTTTTTCTCAAAAAACAAATGACAGTGCTTTTTAAACTTTCATCAGAAACCGTGTTAATTGCGAAAACCATGTAAATACCTTAGTGTATATACGCAAATTGGCCTGAATAAAAAAATTTATAAAAAAAAGGTTTATTTATAGATTCGGTTGATTTGAACGTTTCGTGCCAACGTGGTATTAATAATATTCTTATATCTTTTTCCATTCATTTCGTGAAAGAATTACAGAAAATACTCAAATAGAGAAAAAGTTATGAAAAAAACAAATTTGGAGTCATTTTGTTACATTTTGGTGTTGTGAAATTTCGATAATACACCCAGGTGAGCATAGTAAAGAAAGACGTAGTCCTACGTCAAAAATAATCCTGTTTTGTACGCCATGTAAGTTGAAAGTAACGCCAAACGACTTCGAATAACCGATTCTTCGATACCGGTTACGGAAGTACCTGAAAAAGTGAAACTCATTTCCTTTCATGTTGATATAACGCACAAACTATTTTGTTTTCTTTCAAGAATTCAACGAAATTTTTTTGAAGAATGACACCGTATTGCACATAAGAATATGAATGCTATGAGAAAGGAATCATCACATCAATATGTGGATTAGAAAAATTTTTTCTTCATCGCTTTGCAATCAATCGTTCCAATGTTTCCCCATTTGTTTTGAATGTTATCCACAGTTGCTTGCACCGCACATGATGCGGTCTGCTTCGAAATTGAGGCAAAAGCGATGTTTAATTCATCGAAATGTGTTTATAATGCAGAATAAGCGGCAGAAATTTCCCAAGCATCAAAATTAGCGCATAATAAATTGGCAGTTCTAGTTTAAATGCATCAAATATAATGTCACCTTCGGCCCTTGGCACAACAAATGAATCGAACTAATAAATTCTGACCAATGTAAATTCAATTATTGATTTATCGTTTTGCTTATGACTAAAGACAACGCTTTCTTGGGTATAATTTCCAATTGCATTGATGAAAATGATGCAATTTCGAGTTAAACTAGTTTAGAGTGCAATGCTTACATGTGCATCATTTCAACTTAATCTGTCAAGTGGTTATCAAGATGGCTTGCAAGTAAGAAACCAATGATCGATTGGAACGAAGCCAACGTTTTTGTACCAAAGAAGATAAATCCGCCAAACTCACCAGAACTTTGTCCAATAGAAAAATTCTGGTTGATCTTGAAAAGAAAGCTTAGGAAAACAGGGAAGGTCTACAAAAACGACAAGGATTTGAAAAACGAGAGAATGCAAGTTTATAAGAAAGATAGCGCAAATGTTGCGCAATATATTATGAGTAGCATTCAGTTCAAGATGCGGCATTGAAGAGGAAGTTGAATATGTGTTTATTAATCTAAGAGTTTCAACAATATCCGACTACAATCGAATACAGTCTTTAAAAATGCAGCAAAAAAAGTGTAACAGTAGCAGTGATCTGAAATTCATGTTGCGATGACACTGGTTTCTATCGAACTCTCCCAAACGTACGTAAAACAAACATTAATTAGTTATGCTGTTTACCTGCTAGATAGTTGCAGCTGTTTCAATAAATATAATATATTCCCTGTCGTGATATTCAACTAATTGCCTTTTAAGTATACTCATTCGTGCATACTTCGAAAAAACACGTACTATTTACATTAAAAGCCTTTCACTGAAGGGATTCACCATATGTTCGTAATGAGCGGTTACATTTGCATTAGTACGCAGTGCATTCCTGTAGATTTAACTTATGTTGATAATAATCGTTTGTTCTGTAACGCATGGATACCTTCCAATTCGTACCTCCACCTACACCTATCACGCACTGTTCCCAGCATAACATCCAGTAGTGTTCTCCTACAAGCTTCAAAGAAGGCCGGCTCCGATCGAACTGTGTGCCAGACATGGCGGTAGAAATTGTCCGTATGGGTTGCATTTTCAGTAGAGCTGCAGCTGGAGGGAAAATGTGGTAAAACCTGTCAGATAATACAATAAATTTCTAATAACATTAACGATAATTGATCCATAAATAAAACCGCGAAAGAACAGCGTATGTTCTTCTCACATTGTTAGCGAATGGTGTGCGCATGAGAAGGAGCTGATAAAAATCAATACCGGGTTGTTCCGGGGAGAAATTACAGTTACCATTGCAGTCACTCTGGATGGTACGGATTAACCTTTGGGCTGTACGCGCGGTTAGTTTTTTTTATGTTGTCAGTTCAACCCACTGCTGCTGCCTGAACCATAATCGATTTGCGCCCATGTAGCATGTTCGGAATACTCAAAACCCCACGTACCGTATTTTCAATGCTCGAAGGCTTGCAAGGTATGAGAGTTCACAGGCGGTAAAGATTTATCGTTGCATGAGAGATAAACATGCAATTATGAATGATGTTTGCTGTGTAGCTCTAGTTATTCGCATTGAAGCAACTCCGAAAAAAAAATCGCCAGACTCATAGTCTCAAATTTGCAACGAACTTTAACATCGTTAGATCATTGAGCTCTTCCATTAGGTCCCGTTACAATTTTTCTAGTCACAAAAATCACTGAATTGCGTTATCATGCTAATAATAGAGCTGGAAAATTATTATTATCCTTCAAAATTACAATCACAAAATTATACTTTTTATAAATGAGATCTAGAATTGATAAACAGTTCGTCATTATTCGATATTGAAATGAAAAGGAGTTAATTGTTTGTTACTTCATGAACTCATAGGAAATTTCATCATCATGCTCACAATATTTCGCTATCAGTAAAAAGCAAATAGAATTTTGCTTGGAACTACATTTACATTAGATTCACTGATTGTTTTTAATCTTTAGAAGATAATCTAAGTGATAGTTTGAATATGTGAATCAATAATTCGTATAGGGCAGGGTTATTGACATTCAAAATTTAACCTCGTTCATTTAAAATTGAATTATCAATTAATAACATCATAGAGACGTCGATGATTGTAAATATTTTCATCGCAGCTTTTGTTATATTTAACTTTGAGAGTATCAGGTATAGCTATAACTGAATTATTATCCAGTATTTTTCATGATAACAGAACATTCCCAAGGTACTCTAAAGAAAAACAGTACTCATATTATCACAGAATACATTTTCGGACGCTTTCTAGTATCACTGGTGTCATAATCTGACCACTTTCACCTCCCTAGACAGTTATTGCCTAAAATACGAATTGACTATCATGCAATGTCCAATTATTCCATCATAAACTTCGAGAAAGGAGCGTTCCTCTGAATTCCCATGAGACCGCGACGGACGTCTCATTTTGCTTTCTCAACGATCATCTTTAACTTTTCTTCTGGGCACCCACACCCAAGACAACTCAGCTGAGAAAACCAGAAAAACAACTCGTTTCAGGCGTCTTTTTCAAGGGAACCTAAAGTACAAAATATAACACAATAAAGAAGACTATCAAGCGTAAATATTACGAAAGAAACCGCATCACAAGCGGAAGGATGCTGGGTGGTGAACAAAGCTCTTCTGGGAACCATACCAGTGTTATGTTCCGTTCCGGAAGTGTTTGTTTGTTAGTGAGGTTATACTTTCCGTTTATGGCTGAGCTCTTGCCCCAAAATATGGTTCAACTACTGCATGCTATTTGAAGTGAAAACTGTTATTAAGATGAAAAGGTTTGTTTATCCTTTTGAAGCGAGCAGCAAGATACGCTCTGCACTATTTTCCAACAAATGTCAAATACTGTATACTGGTACTTTGTGTGAAGCTTTATGGTGATAGCTTTTCGGCTACAAAAATGGTATTCATCCGTATGGGTTGTGCGAAACATGGTTTGGTAAATATGAGGTTTTTGAAAAATAAATAAGGATAATCACAATTTTTAGAGCTCGTTTTTTTGTGAGTTAAACCCACCGCCAGTGAAAGAGCAATGCCTTCAAACATGGTCAAAATTGTGCTATTAACAGGTTTTCAATTTGTCGTTATGACAAATCGTCCACACACTTTGTCTACTGAGAATTTTTTTTTTATATTGCTTATTACTTAGAGTGGGTCGTGTAATTTTTTTCCAATATTGAATATGCACTATAATGTTTCAGAATGATCAACAATTGAGATTTGTTTATTTGAAGCGCAATTTGATGGATCAGTTGGTTTCATAAATGTATGTTGTACTACAAACTATTGTTGAAAACCAGCTGTTTTATTGCAACAGTTGGCTCTCATATAACGAGTATATAAATCATTACCCACTGAACATAATCATATAAAAATAAGTTGCATTATCTTATAATAATAATAATAATGGTAAGCAGTTCGCGCATTCCTTTCACGAAAAGGTTTAAAAGTCTCCTTACACTGACTAGATCTCATGAGTCAGTCGCAAAAAAACCCGTTGTGATGAAAATTAGTTTCAATATGCTGACAAAGCTGACATTTCCACTCTCCTTATCTAATACGTTTCTATTGGGTGTCCTGATGGTTCCTCTCGATGCTCTGATGCAAAGCCACTGTAAAAGAAATACTACAATATCATACATAAATTTGATAAAATAAATCAATCATGAGTAAGTCGAATAGGATTTTCAATTCACAATGGCGGAATGCAGATGGATGATAGAACGTGGAGACGGTGTATGAACCACGAATTGTAGCAGCTGCTTTGAGAACCAGCAAAAATAGGTAAGGACAAGAAAAAGGAGTACAATGAGAAAAGTGGTTCGATCAAATGGAGGGTGATTTACGAAGTATTCCTGCCTTGCGCGGGTGGCGATTAGCGACCATGGATCGAGATTTTTGCTAAACACAGTAAAGAACACCATATGACTAACCTGATCGGTAGGGTAAGTAAGTAAAAACGTAAACTAAATATTTTTTTTGAAGAATTTTGCAGTATCAATAGTAGTTAAAATGTCTCTTGTTGTGTGTCATTCCACTGATTTGTTGTGAGACATATTTTACAAGCGAAAAAACTGTTAAACTGAGGTCGTTTTGAAAAATGTGATTATATCAATCAATTCTCATCTTTTCTATTGGAGTCATTGAATTATTGAATTGAAATGTGCCTCAGTCGTATTGCAAAGAAATTCTCACATTCTCGAGAGCAATTTCTTAATACACTTAGAAATATCTCAATGATTTCTTAAGGGGGGCATACTATAACACTTTACCCTATACAGCAAACAGTACAGAAGTCGTTTTTCAAAGCGATTTATTTAGAATAAAAGTAGGTTTACGTACTACTAAAATTTTTAGTCGTTTCATAATCTTATAACAGATCGACTGAAAAGTTCGTATCGTTTCTATGAGAGGGCGCCACTAGAATTAAATCCATACCATTTTCAGTTAGTATCAACCTTCAAAAGATACGTGTATAAATTTGACAGATGTCTGATTATTAGTTTGTGAGATATTGCATTTTGAGTGAAGCTACTTTTATTATTGTGAAAAAAATGGAAAAAAAGGAATTTCGTGTGTTGATGAAACACTACTTTTTGATGAAAAAAAGTACCGCCGATACCAAAAAATGGCTTGATGAGTGTTATCCAGACTCTGCACCGGGCGAAGCAACAATTCGTAAGTGGTTTGCAAAATTTCGTACTGGTCATATGAGCACCGAGGACGATGAACGCAGTGGACGTCCAAAAGAGGCTGTTACCGATGAAAACGTGAAAAAAATCCACAAAATGATTTTTAATGACCGTAAAGTGAAGTTGATCGAGATAGCTGACACTCTAAAGATATCAAAGGAACGTGTTGGACATATTATTCACGAATATTTGGATATTAGAAAGCTTTGTGCAAAATGGGTGCCGCGTGAGCTCACAATCGATCAAAAACAACAACGAATTGATGATTGAAAACCATGCTGAAATTGAACGAATTGGGCTTCGAATTGCTCCCTCATCCACCGTATTCTCCAGATTTGGCCCCCAGTGACTTTTTCCTGTTCTCAGACCTCAACGATACGAACTTTTCAGCCGAACTGTTATGATGCAAATTGTCTATCCTTCAGTGAATCGATGAACATAATTTCAAATTTTTCACTTAATATTTTTCAGAATAAAAAAATATTAGGTTAAAAATTTGAAATTATGTTTATCAATTCACTGAAGGATGGACAATTTGCATCATATAAGATTATGAAACGACTAAGCACTGCCACACTTTTTATTTGGCAAACACTAGAATAAAGTTTTTGATAATTCTTGAATCTTGAAAAAATTTCGATAATTTTGTTGTGAGAATAATATCACGAGTGCTACGGAAACCACAGAATGCATTTGATTGAAAATTTAGAACACCATCTAATAGAATACATTAAAAATTATACCGTCTAATCACTTTATTCAATGTTCATAAAAATATCACAGGCTGTATTGATACATCCGAATATTTCTCTGTACGCATCTGTATTTTTTAATTAAAATAAAGGATATATTTTATTCATCTAAAAATAAAATTAATATTCAAACGGAATTGCATGAAACGTCGAAATTTAGTGTCATCTGAAACCTTTGGCATCAAAAAAAAAATTTCGATTTCGGAAATCTTAAAATTTCAAATCTTAACCGTCGGCAGAGCTTAAAATTGTCACGCATTCTCAATGAAAGAAACTATTCCAGCAGTCTCATTTTCAATGTTTTACTGTCTCATTCGTAAACGACCGACACCAGAACAAACGAAGAGAGACGAAGCATTTTCGATTCTCATCGAAAAAATTAAAGAGAATAATTATCAACGCCTCTCTTTCCTGTGTGACAAGCAGTGATGCCACTTTTCGTTGAAGTCAAATCAGTAGATTTGGTTCCAAGTATACTTATACTAGTACATTTATATAAATCCAAAAGCTTTTTAAGCACTAGTCCACAAAAGCAGGCTTCCAATAATGACAGATCGATGACTAATAGATGCATGATTACAATTTTAATTGAACAAGCAAAAAATAATATGCAGACGATGTAACAATATTTAATAATTTTCCTTTGAAATCAAGAGATATAATGCTACATCAGATGATTTCTAGTAAAATAATGCTAAATCCGTAGAACTCATATGATTCATCCGTAGATCCGTAGAAAAGACAGAAATCCGTAGATCTACGGATAAATCCGTAGGGTTGGCATCGCTGGTGACAAGGCGAAACCAAACTAACGTCTTCAGGTAGCAACCGCAGAATTTCAATTCTCATTCTTTCATCGATGTATTAAAAATCTGTGACGCTTGGCTATAAAAAGTGACTAAAATATGGTAAATCGGAGTAATTACATCCCAGAATTTCTTTGGAAACCAAAACTACTACAAATTCGAGCACCAACAGTTAAAATTTGTTGTGAAACCTTTTTCTGTCGTTTTCAATTCTCACAGCTTTGGTTGAATATCGTCACTGCATACTATGGGATTTTCACTTAAAACTGCAAATGACTGAAAGGGCAAATGAAAGAAAAAATATAATTTTGAAACTACTGTTCCGCTTACGTCATTGACTGGACATGGATTTCGTTCTCATAGTTTGCAAGCGAAGCTGAGAGTGACAGTACTTTCTTGTCGTTTTCGTCTATTTTTCAGTCAATGAAAATGACTTTTATTAGCTCTGACCGACGGGCAGCACCCCTTACCCATATCCGATTTAGCTCAAATTGTATGGGGACTTTTTTCGAGGTTCTTAAAATTTTGAGTTTATATATATATATATATATATATATATATATATATATATATATATATATATATATATATATATATATATATATATATATATATATATATATATATATATATATATATATATATATATATATATATATATATTTATACCATCATATCTCCGGAACCAGAAGTCACAGCCATTTCATCTTTGAATTTAACCAATGACCTAATAGTAGCTTTTAAACGAGCCTAAGTTTGTTAAAATCGGTTCATCCATCTCTGAAAAATTGAGCGGTAAAAATATCTTTGAAAATTGCACACACACAGACATTTTCCGATCTCGTCGAACTGAGTCTAACACTATGGGTCTCCGAGGCTCCACTTGATATTCGGTTTTTCCAGCAATTGTTTCTATAGAGAAAGGCAAAAATAAAAAGAAGTAGGGCTATTGTACCAATAGTCATTTCATTATTAGAATCACTACGTTATTAGGACGATTACTCGACTTTCAATCAACGAATGGTGATGAATACGAAAATAATATCGAAGAAGCAATACCGTAGAAAAAATAGTTCCACATTGTGTAACACTGCTGTTATGGTACTGTAAATTAATGTTTTTGTCTTTCTCATATAGAAAGGTTATGCAATCACTTGAAAAACCGACTAGTAAAAATTGGCCCTGAGGAACAAGTTTCATATACCATTCGACTCAGTTAATCGAGCTGAGCAATGTCTGTGTGTGAGTATGTGTAAATAATCCCACTAGGTTTTCTCAGAGATGGCTTAACCGATTTTGACAAACTTAGATTCAAATAAGAGGTCTCAAGGTCCCATACGGAATTCCTGAATTTCATCCGAATCCGACTTCCCGTTCCGGAGTTATATGGTAAAGTGTGGTCAATATTGTACACCGTCACTTAAACCGGCGAAACAAAAAACGTAAAAAAAATTCCTAAACTGGTCTCAAAACTACACAAATCAGTAGTCATTATCAGTAGGCAACTAATCAAACTGATTCCGGCTATCCTGGTTTCCGGTATCCGGTCCCGGAAGCACCGGAAAGAGTGGTCATATATACCAAAATGAATCTTGCTCATTTTTCTAAGTGATGTTTTGACCGATTTCCACAAACTTAGATTCAAATGAAAGGTCTTCCGGTCCCATACGGAATTCCTGAATTCATCCGGATTCGACTTCCCGTTCCGGAGTTATAGGGTAAAATGTGTTGAATATTGTACACCGTCACCAAAACCGGCGAAACAAAAACCTTAAAAAATGTTGTCAACTGGACTCAAAACCGTTATTCCTAATCTTAGGCTCAAATGAAAGGTCTTATGGTCCTATCAAAGATTACTACATAGTTTCGGATACAACAAACATTTAAATCGTCATTGCACTCTAAATGACAAATGATGGCAAATTGTGTAAAATCTTCGAAATAATAATGAATAAAAACTAGTAGCGTTTGTACGTCATGTTAGTTGGTGATCGTACTAACCGACTTTGATTATACCGGTTCTCGGGTTCCGGTGCCGGAAGTGCATATAATAGTGAACTCACTTCGTTTTCTTAAGGATGACCTACGCGAGTAAAGCCCTGTTTCATTCTGTATGTTATACTAGTAAATGAAAAAACAACTCCTTGGTTTCTTTCAAAAATCGAAGAGAAAAATTTTGAATAGAATATCACAATATTGTTCATGAGAAAGGCATCATTACACCACTAGGTGGATTAAAACAGGTTTTTCATGAGGTTCGATACACACGCTTACCTGAATTCTCAAATATCTAGCCAGAAAAGTATGAATGTATACCCAGATTACTAAATGAATAACTGTTCAGAGTGTTTTAAGCGTGTTTGCTCAAAACCATAATGTTGGAAAATCTAAAATGATTCCAAATATATGAAACTAGACTAATATTTAAAAATTCGCTAATTGACATTGTCGCTGAATTAATATTGTCGGGTTCGGGTTTCACAAATTACTTACCCGATCATCTCTACTCACTTGCACGATATCTTTATTCAAGTCTTGCTTGAAATATTCTAAATATTTTTGGGGGTATTTTGTTTTGATAGCAAAACTCACTATTAATTCGGTGTACAGTTTTGCTCGAGTAAATATCCCAAACAAACGAAACGTTCCCAACGGTAAGTTTCCTGTGCTCAAATGAAATAAATTAATGTCATTGTTGCAGTGGATACTTTGACTGAGATGCAACAGGACAGTAATAAAAGCTGCAGTGCTGATTTTCTCCAAACAACTGCACCACAGTACTATGCATAGTGAATGTTCATGTGACTCCCATGACAGCACAAAAGAAATACGTTGAATGCATAAAACTATCTACCTAACCACCCAAGAACAAAAATTAGTTGACGGAAACGAATTGAGCTTTTCGCCTGTCCCCAGTGAACATATAAGAGTCTCTTTTTATATATCAACCAAAACTGTCACAACAAGTGGTCACTTGAGGTATTTTCTATTTAAAAGTTACAACATGGATGTGGCTGCAGTGACATTCCAAACACTGCAGTAGGAAAAACTGATTATTTCACGGTGACTTTCCCAACGGAGGAACATCACTGCATTCTCTCTTCTGACGATGGTCAAGAGGATTAGCAGGCCCAAGTAGAAGCTTAAACTGGTTTAAGTCTGAAAATAGATCTCGATCCGCAAAAATTTCCAGTTTCCAACTTTCAGCAAACACGAATATCTACCATACAAACAAGCAACGTTAACGGTCAGCAAATAATGAATGACGAGGGTACGGAGGTCAGAGAGCAAGGAAAATCGGGTTTCCGAAAAAACGGAGGGGTGGATGCCTGCTTCAACAGACAGATATACGTGTGTGCAATGCTGATCCTTTGAATGTCGCTTCTGGGGTTTGAAATTAATCTTCTCTCGCTTGCTTTCTGCAGGTTTACTGTTTTCCGCAATCAAACGTCAATTTACCAGTAAATTGAATTTAGATAAGAAAGAACGTTCACGCTAGACGATTTCACATACACGTGTGTTTCACTGTATGCGATATCACTTGTGGGATCACTTGTGGCTGTCTGGGGAAATTTACTGTTTCAGCAACTCAATTCCGTGCAATGTATCTATACAACTCTGTTTAACTATTTTCAGAACGATGCATAAATGGCTGAGAAAATGCAAGGAGCGGCACAGAGAATGAAAATATTTAGTTGCAAGTGTCTTCGAATTTTCCTTAAGTGTAGCATAGAGGAAGACATTTTCTACCTATATCTAAAGAAAATGCGTCACTGTTCTCGTTAGAGAGTATGTCAACTCCCATAACTATTTGATGTTTGTTACAACGCGTTAGTAGCTCAAAAATTATTATTTGTTTGAAGAAAAGTTCTTGGTCATCTTTCGGTGATAAATTTGTCTGTAAAATATTATTATTTCATCAAAAATAATTAAGCTTTATGATAAAGTTGTAATTCTATATAGAAGTATCATTTCTTAGTCTCTTTTTTGCACAAACTCACACACAAACTAATACCATTAAGGCCATTTTATTTTCAGGCGAATGAATGGAACAAATAATCCAATAAATTTTTTACAGTAAAATCTCCTTTCGTGTGGATTAAATCATTCTGTTTCAACTGACATCTTAGCTGATGATACAATACCACTCATAAAACTGTATAAGTATGAAGTAACTCGTCTTTCAAAAACGTCTCGTTCTGACAAAGATAACAGCACATTTTTTCAAAGGTTACCGCATCCTTCTTTGGGTCCGTGGCAAACTCTCCCAGGCTACGAAGACCTGGCGGGTGATAAGCATGTTGGTCATCGACTGGAGCGGCCCTCCGTGGGCGATGATGGTAATGTTATGGAATCGGATGAAAGAAACATAGATAAATAAATGTTGTGGAAAACGGAGTGGAAAAAGAGATCTAATTAGTTGACATCGAGATGGTGACGAGACATGGGAAGGGAGAGCGAAAAAGTTATTGACAGCAGAAAGATCTTGCTAGTTTCGATGGAGATGGAGGAGATAGAAGATAGGAGCAAATTTATAAGTAATATATAACAGATTACAGTTGTACGTTAATGTGTTTAAAGTACTTATAAATGACAAACATACAAGAATTATCTCGACTTAAAAGCTGCAATATGGTATCTGCTCACGTTTGGAAAATTATGTCAAACATTCCCGGTTCGGGAGATTTAATCATGTATACTTCGGATTACCCAAACCCGGATAAGAACATTCATCACAGAACCCATACATGTACGCACAAAAAATTTTGGATGCAAAAACCGGATTGAAACTTAACCGGTTTTTTCAAAACAAATGTTTCTATTCATTTTTTGCAGTTAAGTTTAAAGGTGAATACACCAAGTGGTGTGGTAATGCCTTTCTCTTGCCATTTAATTGGCCTTATTACAACATTTGTAAGATTTTATCCTTGACCATTAGTATTGTGAGCTTATGAAATAACCTGATAGTAGCTTTCGAACGTGTATAAGCCTTTCGAAATCGATTCTTTTATCTCCGAGAAATTTTGTTTTTTTTGAAAAACACTAGGATTTGTTGGTTACTCCACATATGCCATTACATCGCTCAAACCGGAAGTGTTTGCCACAGCCCTACTACCCCTGTTTGCTTGAAAATGTTAGCTTCAAATAAGTTTATTCGTCAAGTCATTTTTGAGAAAATTCAGTCGATGGAATATGTACCCATAGTCGACTACGTCACTTTTTCTGTTATATCTTCAAAACCTAACAACTATTTGATTTTCGAACTTTATTTAAAATTCAATAATAGCTTTCAAACGAGCCAACACTTGTGAAAATCGGCTAACCCATCTCTGAGAAAGTTGAGCGATTAAAAAACAACGAGTTTTGTCGCTTACGTTACTTATACCATTATATCTCCGGAACCGAAAGTAGCAGCCATTCGATCTTTGAACTTCATCCAAAATTCAATAGTAGCTTTCCAACCTAGAAATTGGAGCGGTAAAAACAACGCGTTTTATCGGTTACATTATTTATACCATTATATCTCCGGAATCAGAAGTGACAACCATTTGATCTTCGCACTTAATCAATGGTACAATAATGACTTTCAAACGAGTTTTTTCAAATAGGTTCAGCAATCTTTGAAAAATGCACACACCCATCACGTCGAGCTGAGTCGAATGATATTTAACATTATGGGTCTCCAAGTCTCCGTTCGATAGTTGTTTTTTCCAGCAATTCTTAATAAAGACTATTCCAGAAAGTATGGACCGCTGCCATTTCGCAATGGTTCAATGTCAATTTTTATGGCTGCGTCCTGTTGTTTACACTCTTCTCTAACCACTTGTGCAGTTGTTTTGGTTTGCTTCGAAATGCGTGGATTTTCAACAGAACAACGTCGAAAAATTGTGTACAAATGGTGCACAGAACGCGGACTGTCACTGAGAAAGATAGCAAAAATGGAAGGAGTAAGTCAAAAAGACGTGCGAAATGCAATCAGGAAGTTCGGTGAGGATAACACCTTTGAGGATAAACCGAAAACGGGTCGAAAAAAAGGTCCTGCTAACCCTCAGTTGGATAAACGTATACCGAAGGCGTTCGAGCAGTGGGCACTTCGATGACAAATGTTCTTCATGCTAAAGAACGTTTGAATCTTCGAACCTATAAGAAGAGTTCGAAAGCTGTACAATGAGATTCTTGCTGGAAATTTGAACTGCATAATAATGGACGACGAAAGCTACGTGAAACTCGATTACAAATCCTTGCCGGGACCACAATATTATACGATGCGAGAAGGGCAAGTGTTAAACCAGTCCGAGACATCGATCGAAGTCGAAAAATTTGGTAAGAGAGCTATGGTCCGGCAAGCAATTTGTAGCTGCGGTAAGATTTCGAGACCCTTCATCACCACTGCTTCAATGAACAGCGAAATATACATCAAGGAATGTTTACAAAAACGACTTCTACCCATGATTCGAAGCCACAAGGATCCTGTTGTCTTCTGGCCAGATCTTGCTTCTTGCCACTACTCGAAATCAACGGTAGAATGGTATACTACCAAAAATGTCACTTTCGTCCCAAAAGACATGAATCCACCAAATTGCCCACAACTTCGACCAGTTGAGGAATTTTGGGCATTAACGAAGGCACATCTTAGGAAACATGTCTCGGCAGCCGAAACTATTCAACAGTTCGAAGAAGATTGGAAAGAAGTGTGAAATCTCGTCGCCAAGAAGTCTGCATGAAATTTAATGAGGAACGTTCGCAAGAAGGTGCGCCAGCTAGTCTACAATGGCTATGTAGCAAATGTTGAGAATAATATTCTGTTGTTGTAGTTTAATATTATCAGTATATCGAATAAAATTTGAATATCTAACACTTGTGAATTATTTACAGCGAAATCAAAGTGCGTCCATACTTTCTGGGACAGTCTTTAGCTGCAATATTTGCCAACCTATAATAATCATACTAAGTTTGTTTCGATTTCTACCCCTCCTTTCCCCTCTCGGCGGCCCAGATCATACTAGGGTAACGGCTCCCTATTTCATCTGAATTCTTATTTCCTTCTCCAGGAGCGGCGGAGCAGATTCCACCCTGGTGTGGAATAAGAAAGTTTTAGAGGTTAGTCGAAGAGGTATGGGCGTAGGTATATTGAAGGGAAGAGAAAAACCTGCATCTCCAGGTGTGAATTTCCACACCCAGTTCAGTATACTTCCAATAGGGCTTCAGCCGCCCCTGCCCATCTAATCCATCCATCTCATAGTTTTGAACATGAATCATATCTTTCAATGTACCTGAATCAAACAGTGAAATGTTTTAATACGTTTATTTAAGTTTTCGTCACACTTTTCCATTTAAAGAAATGGTTTTAAATCCTTCCGTTTTTTTCGTTAAAGCGACCGTTTTTTCGTAAAAAAATAAATTCACTTTTCAATTTAAGAAACATTTTCGTCTCAAGTTTTATAGTTTCGTTGCTTCGAAATTGCACTTTGTCATCAAGTGCGTAAAACTCCTACCACTGGAATAAGGCGAAAAGTCGCTTACACAAAACTATCAATATCTCCGTTAAAAATGGACGGATTTTGACAATTTGTGGCTTGTTGGGTAGCTATTACCGTGGGGAATCTAAGTCTAAAAACGTAATCTGTCTTCAAGGTCATTTGTGACAGATATGGTCAAAAAACTGAAAATTTTGACATAGAACTTCGTATAACTCAAAAAGCAAACATTCGATCACAAAACCATTCAATACCGTTCAGGGTCCGCTCCGCTTAGCAATAAAAATCTTGAAGAATACGAGCTGAAACTTGCACTTAATTCACTTGATTGCGCTTTGTTTTCATCTCATTCCGTATCGCAAGGTTGCCAAGTTTTCTCATAATGTTATAAAAAAAAAAATCTTTTAGTATCCATGACATTAGTTTTATTATAGCATTGATATTTATATTACAATAAAACTGTTTCGAATATTACAAGAAAGCGAGTGTTAAATTCTAAGAACAAACCATTATGGCAAATCTAGTAACACTGATTTCATTCCGATATATGAAGACAAACACGAGAAAAGGTCCTAAGTGCAAATGAGAGTTTCGCTTTGTTTGCTTTCTTTTTTGATTATTACGGTCCTATCGGTAATCCCTCTCTCTAACCCTTTACATAGAATAACGACTGAACCCATCGACTTCTGATCTGTAGTTCAAAAATTTGTAGGAAAATACAGGAATAAGCCTTAATAATTGAAAAAGTAAGTAAACAAAGAGAATCTGTCATTTGCACTTGGGACCTTCTCTAATGTTCATCGATGTATATCAACATATCGCTGTTAAGCGCGTTTGTTTCATTAGCTGTGCTCTGATATTTTCATATTTTTAAAAGGGATTAATCTTGCAGTTAAAATTTAAACGTAAAACGAAATGAAAACGACCCAATAATTTTTAAACTCGAATTGATTCCAAATTAATTCTAAAAATATCATGTATTGTCTCACAATTGACATTAGACCCTTTTAAGAAGAATTCAGACATTTTGAACCTGAGAGTGTAAAAGTGCATTTTTTGTTTTGATTACTATTGCAATCGCTTATTAGGATGACGATATGATGAATAAAAATCCAACGAGATCAAATTGGGAACAGAGTAGTGAACATATCATATATGTTTTTTGCTGTTTTTTAAATAATAGTTTCATTTCTTAGAATTGTGAACTAGTTCTCAGGCGAATTAAGTTTAGATATGAAACAATTATAATGATTCTAGTGTATAAATCAGGTTTTTGAGGAAACTTCCTTACAAATGAGATGAAATAGGGAGCCATTACCCTATAATACAGTGTGGTGAAGTGATCGATTTAAGCAATGAATGTCAGCACGTAATCGAAGCCTTAAGCCTAAAAAAATCATACATTTCATTTAACTTCCGGCTTATATTTCAGTAATAACATGTTCCACTACAGCTAATAATGAAATATTTTAGAAAATGTGTAACGAAATTATACAATGACAACTACAACATCATGTAACGAAACTATACAGCATGTGTGTAATAGAGAAGTGGTAGTTCAATTGTTGAGCAAATCACGTAAACAAACTAATTGAAATGAACAGAACATATACCGGTGAAATCAAATCCATAAACAATTGAAGTATTGCTCGGATGCTACCACTGCCCACTTATATCAACTTGATGTTTCCTATCGTAATAGAGCACAGCTCATTTTACGAGCACTATTTATCGGTAGCGCAAAAAATGCATCTAGGTTTATACAATGAGCAAGATGGGAAAACAAGATGAACTTGTGAACGTTGCAGAAGCAGCGATCTAAAGTGTTTTTCAGTTCAACTGTAGATTCTGTGAGTAGAGCTATATAGCGCGAAACGGAAAAACCGAAAACAACGATGATAACAAAATTTCCCCAGCATTGGTAATCCTGTCGGTACAATTCAAAACAACAACGAAACTCGTTATTCTAGTCGAATAGTGCGAGGATAGCTGCAGCAAAGGTTCAACGTCGTCAGCAGAACTTATTTGTGAAGAATCAAGGGAGTGGTATGGATGAAGAGCTATATTCGGTGGTGAATAAAACATTTTTTATATATGAACACGTTTCTAGCAAGAAACAACTAAAATAGAACCGAAATCCAGCCATCTTTGAGATATAGATGTTGTCCAGTGTGGCCAATGTGACTCCAGTTTTGTTAAACTAGAATCAACCCCACAAGATTGTAAATTATGCATTTTCTTGTTAAATTGTATACCCTTACTAGTATTGCCCCCTTAATCCATATACCAAACTGTAATGGCCAAGAGGCGTCGAAGGCGTCTGAGAAGATGTACAAAAGATGAATGGGGACTTGCATTTCTCAGAACTAAATAGCGATTCCTTTCGCATTCGCTAATGGAATTTTTCATGAAAATTTTCCAATGCCAAACTACAATGTGTCCGACAAACAAATTCGTCTCTGTATTATTAGTTAAGGATACAATGCAATAAACAAAGAGTGTTCATGTTGATTGGGTGCACCTGTCAAATGTTCATAATCATGAGGAAATTTTGTATTAGATCGTGGATTTGGAAAAAATAACTCATCATTTTTACACAATTTTTTAATCAAGCTACTTTGATAACTCAAATTGATAAATTAGATGAAATAAAGTGAACAGTTTGTGTATAAAGGCCTTCAAATCTACCTAGTAGCGTAATGATGGGTCATTTCGACGAAAACCGTTTCACCGAATGTCATTTCGCGGAATATAATTTCGGCGATCTCTTCAATCGTCCTAATATCGTGATTTTAATTGATTTAAGGTAGTGACAAATGGAAGATGATAGTGTTTATGCCCGTTTTGTTGACCTGAAATCGCACAGAATCTCTCATGTTTAAAATAACGGATAAATTTTTTGCCCTGTATTCAATCCAAAAAAATTCAATCCAAAATAATAATTATTCTATATATCGTCGAAAACATGGTCAGCAATTTATGGTAACATTTTCAGTAGTATGAGATAAGCACAAATAACTCAAAATAAAAGTTTTCCAAAATGTTTTGGTATGAATGAAGATTAAGGTGAAATTCAGTGCCAAAATAAGGCGAATAAATTATCAACCGCACGAATTGAACGAATCATCGCACAAAGCATATTGTGCAATACCGACACGTTAAACAGACACTAAATAGTTTGACTACAAACCATGAGTATTTTTCATTGACTTATATGAGGGAGACTTATTTGTGCACGCTAGTTAAGACGATCAATTTAGTCATTCATTTTATTATCAAAATACCCTTATAATTGATTTTCTCGCCTATAGCGAAATTGTTCGTTCTTTGTTATATATCAAAATCTTCGGTATGACCTGTATACTGATAATTCGGTTCATAAACAAGAGATGTGAATGCTGAATTTGTTACTTTTTGTGGTTCACCTATACATCTATGTAATTCCTTAAAAACTCTTTAATACTTAGATACATGGTAGTTCCTATAGACGATACGAGTAGTAAAAATATGGCTATTCATAACAATACACTACAGCTTTAGTCCGATAAGTCCGATAATGAAACTCAGGTATTTCGTATGGAACCACAGGACCTTTCATTTGAATCTAAGTTTGTGGGCGTCAGTCACGACATCTCTGAGAAAAGTTAGAACATATTTTCATGTTTTTGAACATTGTGCATCATAACTCCGGAACAAGTTAGATCCAACAAAAAATCAGGAATTTAGTACGGGGCCTAGTAAGCTTTCATTTGAATCTAAGTATATGAAAATCGGTTAAGCCATATCCGAAAAAAATCGGTCCACTTATTTTCACAATTTGTATATTTGTATATTTTACCCCGGAATCGGAAGTCGGATCCAAAATATATTCAGGAATATTGTATGAAACCATTTGAATCTAAGTTTGTGAAAATCGGTCCAACCATCTCCGTGAAAAGTTAGTGTAAAAAACGTTACATACACGAAGACATTTTGCGTACTCGACGAACTGAGTCGAATGGTATACGACACTCGGCCCTCCGGACCTTGTTTCAAACGTCGGTTTTCACAGTGATTGCATATTCTTTCTATATGAGAAAGGCAAATTGCATAGCCTTTCTCATATAGAAAGGCTATGCAATCGCTGTGAAAACCGACTTCACAACCGAGGCCCGGAGGGCCGAAAGTCATATACTATTCGACTCAGCTCAGATGTGTGTGTGTGACAAATATTGTCACTTAATTTTCTCAGAGATGGCTGAACCAATTTTCACATACTTAGATTCAAATGAAAGGTCTTACAGTATCATACGATTCTCCTGAATTTTATTTGGATCTGACTCCCGGTTCCGGAATTACAAGAAAATATGTGCAAATTTATGAAAAAATGCGCAATCGATTTTCTTGTAAATTTCTTAACCGATTTTCACAAACTAAGAAACAAATAAAAGGTATTAAAATATTTCAAAAAGTCCCCGAAAAGTTAATCCAGATCCGACTTCCGGTTCCGATATTACAGTGCGATTAGTGAAAATTTTCAATTTCATGAGTATTTTCACACAAGCGATGGCGAAACGAGGTTCACATTTTTATAAAACTTACTACTAAATTCAACTAGTTGTCAGATCTTGTTAGTTATTGAATATATAAAACTACTTTTGGACTACTAGTTCCCGGTTTTCGCTTCCGAAAGCACCGATAATAGTGAAGAAAATCTCATAAAACGGAACTCATTTCGATTTCTCAGCAACGGTTAAACCGATTTTCACGAATCATGATTCAAATTAAAGCTCTCATTGTCTTTAAATATACTGTGCATTTCAGTCCTGATCCGACCTCCGGTTCCGAAATTATAGGGCGATGAGTGTCAAACATTCAAATCGTCATTCAAAATGACGCTACAAAACTAGTACGCGACGGTACGTGCGGCTTTTTTTCCATTCGCAGCGTGCTTTGTTCAATTTCGTAAAGTGTGCAGGGTTGCCACATTAAAATTTATATTTATCAGATGAAAAATATGTTAATTTGTAAATCCTTTATTCAATTTTTATCTACTTTTTAGTGCTATTACAAGATCATTAAAACGATGCTTTTCTTACGCTTATTGCCTTACTCATATAAAAAGTTTATACAATCACTTGAAAAATTAACTAGTGGAAATTCGCCCGAAGGGATAAAAGTTCTATATCATTCGACACAGTTAATCGAGCTGAGCAATGTATGTGGCTGTGTATGTATGCGTGTGAGTATGTGTCAAATAATGTCAATCATAAAATAAAAAATTTCGTAGTCCCAGTTGAATTTCACACCGTCATTTAGAGTGACGAAAGGTAAAATTCTTTTAGATTTGGCTTAAAACTGATACAATTTGTAGCCTTTATTAGTTACTTACTAAACGAGCCGAATTCGGCTATACTGGTTCCAAGTTCCCTGTTGCAGGAGTACCGGAAATAGTGGCCAAAAAGTTTAAAACGAGACTCACTCAATTTTCTCAGAGATGATTTGATCGATTCCCACAAACAGGCTCAAATAAAAGTTACTATAGTCTCATAGGTTGCTGTTTAATTTCATCCGGGTCCGATTTCCGGTTCCAGAACTATAGGGTAAAGAATGTTTAATGATTTAGTGCGACGATGCAAAATAAAAAAAACTTTCATTAATTTGTCATAACTATTAACAATTTGAAAGGTTATGTTAGTTCATAGAAAAGTTTCTTCTTTATTATTTTAGAAAATATGAGTAATATGAGAAAAACATCATTACACCACTAGGTGGATAAAAAGGGCCGAGTGTGATATACTATTCTACTCAGTTCGTCGAGTACGCAAAATGTCTGTATGTGTGTGTGTATGTATGTGTGTATGTGACAAATAAGGTCACTCAATTTTCTCAGAGATGGCTGAACTGATTTTCACAAACTTAGATTCAAATGAAAGGTCTTAAGGTCGCATACAAAGTTCCTGAGTTTCATTTGGATCCGACTTCCGGTTCTGGAATTACAAGGAAATATATGCAAATTTATTAAATTTTGTTTTGGATTTTTGAATTCATTTTCACACCGAAATCTTAACTGTAACGTTGCTAAAAATAAACTATACAAGTTAGGATTCGATCAGTTGCGCTTTTCTTTTTTTCTTTTTTACGTTAAATATTGTATCATTATCTATTTTTTTTTGTTTCGATTATAGAATAGAGGTTTTAACCTTAAGGTCATTCGCCTCTTCGGGCCAGAAAAACTTTCTGACCCTATGTGCGGAGTTGGGAATCGAACCCAGGCGGGCTGCGTGAAAGGCATCGACTTACACATCACACTACACCCGTCCCCTATTATCTATTTTTGTCAACATTTATATACAGTGGCTACAATATTCTAGTGATACAGTTTATAACTTTACATCTATGGTATTATCTGCTAAGTCTATGTGTTAATTTTTATTTCTTATTGTTTCAGTCCTAAATTGTTGGTGACTTTTATTTCATGTTTGGATTTATATCCTTGAAATTGTATATTTTTATTTACTTAACCTAAACTAACCTAACCTAACTCTAGCTGTAAAGCGCTCTAATAATGGCATGTTTAGAAGTTGAATTTTTAGTTTTGAATTTATTGTGTGTGTTTTCAAATTTCCATGTCCATGGAGCTTATTTTTATGACATTTAGAGCAATTTTTCTAAACTGGAACTGCATACTCAATGACTGGATAAACTATTTGCCTACAAACAGCTAGAGGGTAAAGAGATCTTAATAAAATGTTTCATTTTAACACTATTTTGTCAACATGTCGGAAAAGTCGGGGAGATTTAGAGTGTTGAATTATGACAGCTTGAGTTTTAGTTCCATTGATGCATTTTTTCCAACTGCTGAAATAACCAGTACATCCATTCCTCTCTGCATTTTGTTTACTAATGAACGAATTACGCGGTCTTTGTAGTTGACGGAGGTGTCATCGGCAAACAATGAAAGTACGCCATCACCCAGAAGTGCCGGAATATCTGACGTAAAAATATTTAATAATATTGGGCCAAGGATACTACCTTGAGGAACACCAGCGGGAACATGAAATTTATCCGATGATAAGTTGTTAACAAAGACTTCGAAACTTCTGTTTGACAGATAGTTTTTTACTATTTTGACTAGATAGGTGGGATCCTTTCCAGGCTTTCTTATTGGGATCCCTTTGGCTACTCTCCAACTAGAGGGAAAGAAGCTAAGGACCAAACATTGGTTGAAAATAGATGCAAGATGTCAGTCGTCAGGTGGAGCAGTTGGCAATGAAAGCTGACCTTTTGCGTGGTATAAAGCCACAAACGCTTGGGTCGTGCTTTCATTTCGACTTCAATCTTCGGGAGCAGCAGTTGTCAATGCTTTCATTTGGACTTCGGTCGTCAGGTGGAGCAGTCACTAGTAATAAGAGCAGACCTTTAGCGTTGTGCAAAACCTCAAACGCTCAATTCGCAGAGCCAGTTTCCCTTCGAAGAAGATCGATTACATCATCATGTTGGTGGTCGTTTGCATTGGAGCAAAATACAACGGAAAATGGACAATAATGTGTAACATTATGCAAAATCAGCAATTCTAATGGCTCTAAATGTTACCTAAAGAACTATAAAGATTGTTTCTTTGTAAATCGAAAATTAAAATTATCAGTGTAGTGCAAATCTAAGATAATTTGATCAGTGTTTTGCAATTTTCTCAGTTCTAAATTCGCAACAGTGTTTAAAATCGTTTATATCCAATCAGTGTTTATTATTTTAGAAAATTATACAATTTGGCTCTCCTGGGATGCCAGAAAATAATCCCGTACAGCATTTTGATAGTATTTTTACCTTTTTACCTTTTTTTATATATATAAAAAATAGGTATAGAATTCGCTCAAACTTTCGAAAATTTTTCCGAGGCCCGGAGGGCCGAATGACATATACCAATCGATTCAGCTCGACGAACTGAGCAAATGTCTGTGTGTGTGTGTGTGTGTGTGTGTGTGTATGTGTGTGTGTGTCTGTATGTGTGTTGTCAACTAAGAGGTCGAGATCTCAGAGATGGCTGGACCGATTTTGATCAAAATAGTCGCAAATGAAAGGTCTCCCCGTCACCCAAAACGCTATTGAATGGTTTTGAGATCGGATGTTTACTTTTTGAGTTTTTCGAAGTTTTATGTCAAAATTTTCAGTTTTTTGACAGTATCTGTCACAATTGACCTTGAAAACAGAATATGTTTTCAGACTTAGATTCCGCACGATAATACCTATTCAACAAGCCATAGATTGTTAAAATCCGTCCATTTTTAACGGAGATATCGAAATTTTTGTGTAAACGACTTTTCCCCCTATTCCAGCAGTAGGAGTTTTGAGCGCTGTATGACAAAGCAATGCATTTTTGGGAGCAACGGAAAACACGATTTTTTATTCTGTTACATACAATTGTTTCTAAGTACCAAAAAGACTGTGTACAGCATCCTTTTTCATGACAATTTGCCTCGGACATATTTTAGCACGGCTCGTTTTTGGCAACATAATCGTTCGAATATGACATATATAAACCAGATGATGGCAGATTTTTTTTAAATTATATTGTTTTAAACTACTTGCAGCAATAAATGCTGGAAGAACATAACATCCATATACCATTCGAATCAGTTCGTCGAGATCAGCAAATGCTTGTGTGACAAATAATTTCACTCAATTTTCTCTGAAAATTTCTTTTCTACGAATTCAGATTCATACGAAAATTCGTATGCTCCCAAACAAAGTTCCTGAATTATGTTTGGTTCCGACCTCTGGTTCCGGAACTACAGGATGATATATGAAACGAAATCAAAATTGTGTAACTCATTCTTCTCGTAGATGGCTGAACCGATCTAAGATTCAAATGAAATCTTAGAATCATCTAAGATGCAAATGAAAAGTTTCAAGATTCTTTAAAACATCTTGCTCTTCAGTCAGATCCAACTTCCGGTTTCGGGGATACAGGGTGATTAGTATAAAAATGTCTATTCCACATAAATTAATCAGGTTTATCGGGTTAGCAGATTTGGATAGTCGATAAAAAAATTAACTTTTTTCAGTTTTAGTGGTATTCAGTTGTCGATTCAGAAGGCACCTAAAAATTTAATTCGTGCTATGATTTCTCAAAGATGTCTTCACTGATTTTCAAATATTTTGAAACAAATGTAAACTATACAACTATTCAGGTGAATTTATCTGACTTCGGCCATACCAATTTTAAATTTCCGGTTCCAGTATAAAATCGTTTCTCAAAGCTCAATCGTTTTTTCAAAAAAGCCTAATCAAATTTCAGAAACAAAAATTCAAATTGAATTAAACTTATATACAAAATTAATTAGTTTTACACATACATACAAAAATTAATGAATTTTACCCAATTAAGCTTCAAAGTTGTACTCAAAACTGTAACTTATTCGTCATATGGCCATACGAATCGGTTTGGGTTATGCTGGTTCCTGAATACCGGCTCTGGAAGTACCTTAAATTACCGTAAACTCTAAAGTGGAACTTACATATCATGGCATGTTTAATCGATTATCACACTTCTAGATTTAAATTCGATTGTATTTGCAGTTTCGACATTACAGAGTAATGAGTGATTACAATCTCAAATTGTCGCTTAAAACGACCGTCATTAAAATAATGTAATGAAAACTTAAACACCGAAGAATATTCATGCGAAAAACACATGCGGATTGATAAAAAAAAAGGTATCATCTCACTGCTAGGTGGATTAATCACGTTTTTTATATATATATAAAAAATAGGTATAGAATTCGCTCAAACTTTCGAAAAATTTTCCGAGGCCCGGAGGGCCGAATGTCATATACCAATCGATTCAGCTCGACGAACTGAGCAAATGTCTGTGTGTGTGTGTGTTGTCAACTAAGAGGTCGAGATCTCAGAGATGGCTGGACCGATTTTGATCAAACTAGTCGCAAATGAAAGGTCTCCCCGTCACCCAGAACGCTATTGAATGGTTTTGAGATCGGATGTTTACTTTTTGAGTTATACGAAGTTTGATGTCAAATTTTTTAGTTTTTTGACAGTATCTGTCACAATCGACCTTGAAAACAGAATATGTTTCCAGACTTAGATTTCGCTCGGTAATACCTATCCAACAAGCCATAGATTGTTGAAATCCGTCCATTTTTAACGGAGATATCGATATTTTTGTGTAAGCCTTATTCCAGTAGAAGGAATTTTGAGCGCTGTATGAAAAAGCAATGCTTGGGAGCAACAAGAAACACGATATTTTATACTGTTACATATAATTGTTTCTAAGTACCAAAAAGACTGTGTACAGCATCCTTTTTTATGACAATTTGCCTCGGACCCATTTTAGCACGGTTCATTTTTAGCAACATAATCTTTCGAATATGGCATATGTAAACCAGATGATACCAGCATTATCGAGTTGGAAGTAATTCCATAATTATATTGATTTAAACTATTTACAGCAATAAATGCTGGAAGAACATGACTTCCATATACCATACGACTCAGTTCGTTGTCGTGCGTGTGTGACAAATAATTTCACTCAATTTTTTCGGAGATGGCTAAACCGTTTTCTACAAACTCAGATTCATATGAAAACTACTATACTTCCAAATTTGGATCCGACTTCTGATTTCGGAACCACAGGATGACATGTGAAACGAAATTAAAATAATGCAATTCATTTTTCTCGTAGATGGCTGAACCGATCTAAGATTCAAATGAAATCTAAGAATCATCTATGATTCAAATGAGAGGTCTTAAAATCTTATAAAACCTCTTACTTTTTAGTCAGATCCGACTTCTGGTTTAGAAAATGCAAGGTGATTAGTATAAAAATGTCCATTTCACATAAATTAATCAGGTTTATCGGGTTTGCAGATTTGGATAGTCGATTACCAAATAAATTTATTTCAGTTTGAGCGGTATTCGTTTTTGGATTCGGAATGTACCCCCAAATTTTAATTCGCACTACAATTTCTCAAAGATGTCTACACACTCCTAAGGTGAATTTAACTGATTTCGGCTACACCGATTTTAGAGTTCCGGTTCCAGTATCGAATCGATTCTCAAAGCTCAATCATTTTCTCAAAAAAGACCAAATCGAACTTCAAAAAAAAATATTACAGGACTTAAGGTCCCATACAAAATCGGTGAATTTTATCCGATTCTGGAATTACAGATGATGAGTTTATAAATTTCATGTAAATTGTTTGGCGTAATAATTTATGGCCATTCGAATCATTTTGGGCTATGCTAATTCCTGAATACCGGCTCTGGAAGTACCATAAATAATGACGAAAAACTCTAAAGTGGAACTTACTTCGACATCTCATGGAATGTTCAATCGATTGTCACACGCTAAGATTGAAATTCGATACGATTTGCTGTTTCGACATTACAGGGTAATGAGTGATTAAAATCTCAATTTGCCGTTTAAAACGACGATAATTAAAATAATGGCATGAGAACTAAAACACCTAAGAATATCCATGCAAAAACACATGCGTATTGATAAAAAAAGGTATCATCTCACTGCTAGGTGGATTAATCACGTTTTTACTAAAACATTGAAATCCGAAATGAAATAATCGACATTACAGTTCTCTAAGGTGCCATTTAGAACCATAATTTTATACATAAAGAATTATGCCAAATTTTACTTCACTATACTGTATACGGCCCATTTTCAACCAGTTGTAGTTTGTAGTAAACTTTCTGCTGATTTGCTAAATAAAACGCATAGCATCGACTCAGAAGCCATTCATTTCGAATTTGGCTGTCGTTGTCATCGTGTTGATTATGGTGCGATCGAGGAATCTCCAAGCGAAATTTAAAGCTTGTTACTGCAAGCGGAAGAAGCAGGAGACTCCAACAGAACACATATCAATATCGCATTTACGGAAAACAGGTCAGCCTGGAGATAGATGACGGAAGTCAGCGGTATCCATCGGAATTTGACCTCAACTCGTCACTCTTCATCACGAACGCCTTCATAAAAGGTTCTTTTCAGAACCACCATTATTTTATCATAAGGAACTATACTGGTGATTTCGTAATATTTGTGTGTCAGAATGTTTAATGTAACTAATCTGTACTGTAGTTTAGGTGTATCGTTTCAAATTCTAGTAGTGTAAAAAAGCAAAACTTGCACAATTCACACTATCGATCAACTAATTTATATTCGGAAGTAAAAAAGTAGGAGTGTCAGTTTTATTCGTATTCACTACATCCAGTTATGTCTCCGACATTACACACCTGTACTTTTTTTGTTTGTTTAATATTTTTAATTTTTTTCATTAAATAAACTATTACGGTTGTTTTATGGAATCGCTTATTTGAAAGCTAAGATAAAGACGCACATTTCATGTCTTGGACGAATTGTTGTATCTTTATTAGATTTTACGGTATAGGCTGTTGATAAAAAGCTCTTTTTTGAAAACGCAAAAAATCATATCTCGAAAATTCCACGTACCATATAGAAATAAAAAAAAAGTGTCAAATATTTTCGAGTTGAAGAACTTACCGAAAAAAAATATTTAGATGAAAAAAAAACTCTATATACAGCCCTTAAAATTGTTTTAAATATCTTCATGACCTCTGGAACATGAGGTGGCAATCGACTTGTAATATGTTATCCAGTTTTCAGAGACTAAAATTAATTCATTCATTCATTTATTCAGCCCTGCTCGCTGGAATTACCAAACATTGAATGGAATGTATCCAGTTTAATCCTCGTTGAACATGTACGTACAGCATTTTCCGACATAATTCCAGCTGTTCTGTGGAAATCTTCGAAGCAGTATGGAACGGTGTGGTCTGTATTTAAATTTAAAGTCATTTAGCGTTTTCATCATGTTGAAACAAACCCCCAGCTTCAAATTTGCGGTGCCGTAAAGTCGAATTTTTGTTTGAGATATAGCATGGAATGGAAGTAAATCTCCATTCGCGTCCTATATCTCATTTTCGGTCGCTTCTACGTTGCATAGTGGAAGCGGCAGAGTGGTACATCATTCTTACCATAATCTGAGTTCGTATTTGCTGCACCCAACCAGTTACACGAATGTAAAAGTTTTCAGTTGTTTAGGTAAGCGTAACATGGTATAGAGGACCATCCACGCTCAATTGCGAGAGCATCACTTTGACTGTCTGCCTACAGCGTTTATTTTTCGGGTTGACTTCTTTGATCCGGAATGTAGAATCCAGTCGCTCTGCTGGTATGTGCTGTCATTCATTATCGTTGGTCGCTTGGCTTACTTTTTTGACTATGACAAAATGCGGGAGTCACGGGACGCGCGATGAAAGATTTTTTGGTTGAATCAAATCCCATTTCATAGATAATACTACAAAGGACTGTCCATGGAATTGTTGATCCAATCGTTGACGTAGGAAGTACACAATCAAAATATCATTTTTTGTGTTATCTTAAACAGTCGATAACCAATCAATATTATCAACTTCTCAGGCTAAGTCTATCAAGAGAAAAAAATTAAACCCTGTAAAGAGCAATCATCAGAGCAAGCACAAGGCACCAATCTTCGTAAAAATGAACATCTTGGGATGTTGGTTACGAAATCAAGCATGTTTTAGGTAAAATTCGTCACATTTCTTCCATATCTTTCAGTCACTGATTTTTCATGTGGAAAACATCTTTGTTTTATATGTATAGGGGTGCAAATTCGAAATTCAAGGGTGAATACATGTAGAAATGTGGTTCGCTTTTGAACACATACAGCTCTGTCAGTTTAGTTTGAATCACTGATATTATTTCACCAACTGTTTGAAAATATTTCGACGCATTAATTTGAATGTTTAAGGTGAAATGTAGTCTTAGAAAAGGTGCGCAAAATTTTCACCGCTTGAGTTAACAAAATCGTCGCACAAAGCATAACCAGAAAAACCGACACATAGACACCAGGAATATTTTCAGTGATTCAGCGCAGTGGGTTTACCATTCGTTTTGTTGGCTTGTAAAAAGACTCATTGATTCGTAATTGATTTTTTAATCCTTCACATTTTGAATATATCCTAATTCAATCGTTATTGTTGATGATTACTATTACACTAGAATTATGAATCATTAGTAATTATGATTGACTAACATGAGGTTATATGTATATGTATTGAATTACTTGCTTACCATGTATACGCCTGAGTTTATTAGCAAGCATGGATTCTCCGTCAAAAGAACGATTGAAGATAAGAAAACATTCAAGTATTTACGGTAGTTCACCAGACCCTTCACGCCGATGAGGTGAAATTTATGTAAAAGCATTCACTTGACACGTATGATAGAGCGCGGTCGAATTTATCGAATAAAACACTGTTAAAATAAATTACTGGACTGGAATTACTGCCAATATATTCAATTCTAATTGACTTTCATTGCTGCATAAATTCTTGGCCTTATAAAACATGTAATTTTTGATCACGATAAAATGCCACCGTACCCACCGTGCATTTCTCACACCATCTCAATACGAAACAGCAGCGCGCAAGCAATAAAAACAATGCGGAAAAGTTTATGTAAACTTTTCCAAATTTCGGTTGTTTTGGCTAAAGTTTTATAATTTTGAGTTGCATTTTCAGATGCTTTGTGAAATACTGCTACAAACACTACTTTTCAGTTTTAAAACCATCCTCATGGAACGGAACAGTAACCGTTTCTACATTTCAAAAACCAATTAAAGCAAAAGCAAAATTTCAAAATTTCAAGAATACTCAGTTGTGATAAATTTAATTGCAGAAATTTTAAGTGTTTTTAGTTTTTCGAAAATCAGTCAGTTTTTGAATAATTGATCAAAAACGCGACGCGCGAATTTCGCTACATTTCACCTTAAAGTCACGTTTTTTCAATTATATATTATGAAAATTTTGAATCATAGCTAGCAGTGTCCCATTTTGCAGCTCAAAGCTATTCTGGTTTACCAGATTTCTCTAACGGAGACGACGGTTTTGAAGGGGTAAACGATATATTATTTGAAAAGCATCGCTCTGATTGGTCAATCGATGTAAAAACGAAAATGTAGGCAGCACGCGAAATTTAAACTACTTTTGCAGCCTTATGTGCAGTGATGTCAGATCTACGGAAATCTCCGTAAATGAACGGATTCGAAGATTTTTACGGACCTAAGGATCCGTAGACAAAATCTACTGAAATTTTTTTTTTTCTACGTAAATCTACGGAAATTTGATTTTATCAACAGAGAACTACGGGAACTAGTTTTGTCTGGCTAGCAAAAAAAATGCTTTCCTCCGCGAGAGCTTCTAAGACAAATGTCAATCTAACGGAAATGTCACTACTAACTATCTGGCATCGCTGCTCATGTGAAACATGTCAGAGGAATGTTGCTGCTAGACAGTAATCATCACACAAAGCACTATAAAACGATATGAAGATCTAGTAGGTCTGCTTTGATAAATTGTAATTAACTCGCATGCGTCTGATTCGAGACCCAAGCTATGCTATGTAGTTTTATCCTGAGAAACCTGGAACTGAGCTAGAGTAAACCTTGAGTGTTTACAATTGATTTCTCATTTAAATAAGATAGACTCGGTTTAGAATGATAAAAACTTTATCGCTTTAACCGAATTCGCAGGCTGGTTAGAACCATAAAGGATCACGAAGCGCTACGTTACACATTCTCAAGAGAAACTTACTGTTTTTTGCCCACAGTATTAGAATCTATTAGAATCGATGCATAAAAATATTTCCAAATAGTAAATGCATTGTTCAAAAATCTGTTGTAGATTTTCAAAACTGTATTTATTTTCCGTTTTTCGAGCTCGCACCTGTATATATAAAACAAAGACGTAGTCCTACGTCAAAAGAAAAATTTTCTAGGCACTGCGAAAAACATGAATTGAATCGATAGATCCTAAACTAGATTTTTGGACATCAATTTTTGGTATACATACAGACTGGTTCAGGAAGTTACCGTTATCATTCTGTATGTTGAATTGGAGCATGACATGAAAGCAGTGATCATGGAAGTTGGACTTCCGAAGTTGTTTTTTTACTTATCACCTTGAACCGGAAGTCGTATCTTGATAGAATTCTATTCAGTTTCATGGAAAATTTAAAATATTCATATCCATCTAAATTTGTAAAAATCGGTTCAGTCATCTCCGGTAAAGTCAACCTCAAATTTTTGCACACACATCGAAGGAATTGTTATAGTTTTTGGCACTCTGCCCTCCGGATTCATAAGTCTGTTTCCACAATGATTTAATATTCTTTCTATATGAGGAAAGCAAAAAGGCTACATTGACAAGTTAACGTCAGAGCTTGTATAATCTTATAAGGCTTAATTGTTTTGTAAAATAATGAGGTAATGCCGATCTAATGGTCTTCGTGACAAAATAGCACTCGATCTAACGCGTCTAACCACTCAGTTTTATTGAGATACGTGCAATGTGGGATAGAAAAAGTTTTCATGTACCGTCGAACAGACACAGAGCAAACCAAGGAAAGCTTATGATAATTTCTCGAATACTAGTCTGTTTTATGGCTCCAACCGACAACGGGCAACGATCCAGTTGGTAACCTAACCCGAAAAGTGCCATGGGAAATAATGGAGAAGCCAATACATTACCACTATGTACACCTCATTAAACTTTGCAGAAATTCATTATAACTTCTGCGTTGTGATTCAAGTTGAATTTTCAGTTTTCCATTCGAATGCACCAACGAATTCGAAGAATGTAAAAATGTTCGGTGCTCCAAAAAATACAACCAAGACTTTGGGTCCGTTCTTTGAAACTACAGCCGAAACTTGTCGCAGCACTTTTGCTGCGTTAGCAGTTCATAAAATTATCACCGCCTAGACAAAGGAAAAACTTTTGCTTTATTGCTTTTACTTCGATGGCGACCAACGAATGCATTGTGTTTGTGCTCTGAAATGGTGCACTTTGAGGTGGCAGTGGAATATCCTAGGTGCGGCATCCTTTGTTATGTCGGCTTAAAATCGGACGGAAGCATGATTTATTGCCGTACTTCCAAAGGCTCTCACACTGATGTCTCGTACTCAATGAATTCATTAGTTCTCTTTGTAATGAGGATTTAATAATTGCTGAAATTTACTAAACCATTAACGCAATCACCCGTAACCAGTTCTACCAGAGCTTCCAGTTTAAGAAAAGAACGCAATTAAACAAGGAAACTGTGTTATTTTATATTGTTTTCCCATTTTACTTGGAAGTAAAACAAAATAAAACCCTTGTGGATTAACCTAGTGGCAGGGCCGGTGAAACATGTTATGCCCAGGTGGGTAATTTTTCGTACCAAGGGAACGACCCACTATTTTGAATTTTTGAAATGATATTTATCCCTTAAAAGTGTAAGGACGGTTTTTATAATGTTTTGTTTCGATCAAGGATGGCTGTTATCGAATCGAAGAACGCTCATTTGCAACTCTTCACACGATTCAATTAGTGCCATCAAAGAGAAACAAATATCATCGCAACAACAAAAACCCGGCATGGCTTATTTAACATAGAATAGACACCAGTGCGAGAGCGAATTTCTCTCGATGACATTTCTGAGAATCAAAGGTTAGCACGCTGCTGTGGGATTCTCTCTGAAGCAACAAACGGTCGCTTATTCTCGTTTCGCGATCCGATTCTGTATGGGCAGTGGATAATTGCGATAGAATCATTTTACTATTGCCGCTTATTCTAACTATGTGCATGACGAACTGAGCAAATGACCGTGTGTGTGTGTGTGGTTAGTTATGTGTTGTTGACAAAGAGGTCAAGATCTCAGAGATGGCGAGACTAGTTGCAAATAATAGGTCTTCTAGTCAGCCAATACGCAACTGATTGGTTTTGCGATGTTTACTTTTTAAGTTATACATAGTTAGATGTGTGTCAATATAAGGAGCATAATTGATATGAGGCTCCCAAAATGTAGTTTTTGCATCATAACTTTCTTAAACACACAGACGAAAAAGGGAATTGAGGGAACCACGTGGTCGATTCACAATTTATACGCGACCCACTATGCACAGGCGTTAAATAAATATGAAAATACACTTTTAGAAATCAGTGTCTTAAGATTCGTTACTAAACGTAGTACTCTAATATGCGTTAGTTTTTCTTTAGTTGTTCCCAAAACCTGTTGGGAGGTGTAAAAATGTTCCTTCATTATCTCTATCTGAAACAAACGATAACGAACGACTCTAAAATAAAAAAAATACTGGTAGATAAAAACTGACTTGTCGTTTACGTCACTTATATCATCATATCTCTGGAACTGGTAAGGATAGCCACTTGATCTTCAAACTTCACCAATAACTCAATAGTAGTTTTCAAACGAATCTAAGCTTTTTTTAATTGGTTCAGCCTTTAACACACACAAACACACATACACACACAGAGGAACAATTTCCGATCTCGTCGTCTAATCGAGCTCGATCAAAAGTCGTTTTTTCCTATAATTCTATTACCCTTTATTGAAGAAGGCAGAAACATTGATGCAAAAGTATTCAAATGTATGTAGTGAGATTAAGTGTGGTTAATCGTTTTTATACGCGAATTTCCTTAATTGACAAGAAGTAAAGATACCTAAAAAACGGGATAATACAAATTTTCGCGTTTTAGCGAGCTATTGGTGCGCAAAACAGATCCCTGGAGAAACCCATTGTCATTTCGCTCTTCCTTATTTTATTCCCTTCCTCAACGATTTACTAAGGAATTTTACAGTTTGAAAGAGATTTACAATAACCGCGCTCATACTTCATCTGTTTATGCAAATAATATTAATTAAAATAGTCGAGTTTAGCATGTAAAACCATGGTTAAGGATATTACAGAGTACCGCGCTGACGACGCCAGCCCTCACAAGGTGTCGCTTTAATCGCTATTTCGAGATATGCAGTTAGCCTATATAGCAGCTTCTGTCAAATTTTCGGCAATCACCAACACTGGTTTCGATATACATAAAATACGTAAATTTGAAGTTTAAAGTGTTTTCGGAATTTTGTTTTGAAACAAAATACGACATAAAACTATTGTGGGTTTTTTTTAACGGTTGAGGTTTTTGAGCTAGTTTCAAAATCATTGACAATATTGTTTTGAATACTGAGGCAGCAGTCTTTTCTATTTCGTATAATAGTATTTGTGCCTGCGAGTTTTAAAAAATATGAGACTTTTGGTTACCCTGACCGTTTAGTGAAATTGATGATGAAAGGTGCTGAACTCGTTCATCCAGTACAAGAAAGTAGATCGAGATCATCCTGCATTTCCTTGAATACGAAGAAACAGCTGATTTTCGATAAAAATGTGTCTCACGAGAGTTGAACGGCGCACAAAACAAATCCACAAACAGTCCAACCGCTGATGTCCATAACACATTGTCGCACCACAAACACTAAACCTACCGACATATAAGTGCCGTTAGTTATTCATTTTTGGAAACAAAAATGGAGATTACGAACACCGTGTGTTGATAAAATATTGCTTTTTAAAAGAAGAAACCCGCGCAAGGTTTAATAAATGTTACCCGGATTCGTTAAAAACAAAGATTTGTGGTAGTCTGATTTTAAACGTGGCCAAATGAAATATTCTTCCGGAAAAAATACAGCAAGTTTTGAACATCATGATAGATGAACGCCAAATCAAAGTTCATGAGATTAGATGAGCTAAGATGAATAGACTTTCGCGAATATCTGGGCATGAAAATCTTGTTCAAATGGATGTCTCGTTCGCTCACGACCAAGTCTATAGTCAATATAGACAGTATTTTTTTCTATCAGAGATTGTGAAAAACTCATTGTGTATGAGAAAGCTGCCGCAAGTAGAAAGTAACAACTTCTGGTAACTATTTTCCGGCATACCCGAGACGCGAGTGATTTGCATTGATGTGATGCTTAAGCTAGACTCCTCTGGTTGAAGGTTGCTAGGGAGATTTTTGCTTGCTCGAATAACCCTTGCCACGTCTAACCTTTCTGTTGTATATCCTCACATCCTTGCTATACCTTGAGTATAAGTAATCAATAATTTTAATTTTATTTATTATTCTTAGTTATAATAAAAATATTCTTGATCTTATAAATAATAACAATATTACTATTGTTTTTCGTTCGAATATTCAGGTGGGTAATTACCCACATTTGGAATTTCCGGGTGGGTAGTTCTATCCACCATACCCACCTCTTTCACCGGCCCTGCCTAGTGGATCCACGATAATGCCTTTCTTTTGCCTTTTATCTAAGTCATCTGCGAGAAAATTCAGCCGATGAACAATGTGCGGTTAGTCGGTTACGTCACTTATACTGTTATATCTTCGGAAACATTAGTGACTATCATTTGGTTTTCGAACTTCATCCACAATTCAATATAAGCTATCAACTGAGTTTGCTAAATTTAAATTATTTAGATTTTAGTTGGGTGTTCAGTCACAAGTGGTGACTTTCCAGTCCTATTATACACATGCTTTTGTTATTACCATTAAGACATCATTTGCTTCCGCAATTCTGTGATTTTTGGAGGGGAAAATTTTAAACCTACTTGTAATATGTAATGGGGGAGCAGAGAGCGAATCTATTTTTGTAGAAATTTGCTTTGATATTATGTAATACATTTCCAGACTCAATCATGGCCCAGAACTTTAGTTCTGGTGAGGATAAATAAATGATGGCATTGCATAAATTCCGCAAATCGGTTCTTTTTAGAACCATTAAAATATTCTCGAAGAAGTATGCGAATTTTACCTCTACTTAGTGTCTAAATCAACAAAAAAATGTATTTGTTCCGTATTATTTATTTGTATGGTAGAATATGTCCTCAATAAGTCGTACTTTAGTATTGATGCACTCCCGACCAGATTCATATAACAAAATCATAACACAAGTATATCAGCGGTTGATATGTATATCAATTAGTGTTATTTTGAGATAATTAACAAATGAAAACAGTTGAAAGTTTAAACTTATGATATCAATATATTAGCAAACCAGTTATGATGTTTTATTTTCACTTGCAAGAGTCATAAGTTGTCTTGTGTCGCTGCATATCCTCCATAGCTGAACCACTAAGTGTTATTTTCAACCGATCGTTCGAGCAATGCAGATTCCCTCGCATATGGAAACAGTCATATATGTGTCCTGTTTTCAAAAATGGTGATCGACGAAATGTCGCAAATTATCGAGGAATAACTAGCCTCTCGGCCTCATCGAAATTATTTGAGATAATTGTGAGTGGTGCTATTTTAGATCGTGCAAAGAACTACATATCATTTGATCAACACGGATTTATGCCTGGTAGATCAGTTACAACGAATTTGTTAACCTTAACGTCTGAATGTATTTCTAGTATGGAGGCAAAAGCACAAATGGATGTGATCTATACCGATCTAAAAGCAGCGTTTGACAAGATTGATCATCGAATACTGTTGTGTAAATTATCTCGACTTGGTTTATCATCGCAACTTGTGTCTTGGCTGAACTCATATCTTTCCGATAGACAACTGCGTGTAAAAATCAATAACGTTGCGTCGTCCGAATTCTCAAATAAATCAGGTGTTCCGCAAGGTAGCAACTTGGGACCCTTGCTATTTGTAGTATTTTTCAACGATGTTGCATTACTCTTGGGATCTGGTTGTAAATTAATCTACGCAGATGATTTGAAACTGTATCTCGCCGTTCGTAGTGTTGAGGATTGCCAACGACTGCAAGATTTGCTTACAAGGTTCGCAAATTGGTGCAAGGAAAATAAACTCATTATCAATGTAACCAAATGCCAAGTTATCACATTTCATCGGATTCTACGTCCCATTATATTCGACTATAACATTGATGGAACAATTTTATCTAGAGCGACTCAGGTGTGTGATCTTGGTGTACAACTGGATGCAAAATTGACGTTCGATGTCCAACGGTCGTTAGTTATTTCGAAAGCTTCCCGTCAGCTGGGATTCATCTCTAAAATTGCTAAAGACTTCAAAGATCCGCTTTGCTTGAAGGCTTTATATTGCTCACTCGTCCGCCCGATTCTGGAAAATGCTTCAGTAATCTGGTGTCCGTATCAAATATCGTGGAGCCTTAGAATTGAACGTGTTCAGAAACGTTTTGTTCGCATGGCATTACGACATTTGCCTTGGAGAGATCCTGTAAACTTGCCACCATACCCGGACAGATGCCAATTATTGGGAATCGATACTCTACAGCGCCGAAGAAAAATTCAACAGGCATTGACTATTGCGAAATTAATAAACGGGGAGATCGATGCTCCAGAATTGCGTAGCAAAATTAGTTTTCGAGTACCAAGCAGACCATTGCGATATACGACTCTACTTCAAAACGGATTTCACAGGACTTTATTTGGAAGTAACGAACCTATAACTGCGTGCACACGAGCTTTTACTTCTGTTGAAACAATTTTTGAGTTTGATGAGCCTTCCCGTCGCTTCGCAGAAAGAATGAAACGAACTATATTATAAGGACTGTTTTTTTTCTATGTGTTAATTTATTTCACTTGACGCATTGTAATTACTTTTTGTTTTGTGTTTGTTGTTTAAAAGATAGTGGTTTTTGCGCCTGTCTGAGAATGGCATGAAATTTGTTCAACTCATATGGGCTTTTTCCCACTCTGTCGGTTCATTTAGACATATGTCCGATGAACCCAATAAGAGATAAATAAATAAATAAGTAAATAAATAAATAAATAATAATGTTCATTAACCCTTTCACGACCATAAGATGTACAGGACGAAATATGTCAGTACAAGACAATATTTTAGTTATTGAGGGTGTTCATTAAGAGAATATCACCAGAAAAACATAGCAGAGCGCATAAGTTTCCTATAATTTCATGGGGAATATTTTCCCTATAGTTCTTAGAAATAAATAAAAGAAGAGTTGGGTTTATAATATCGTAATTTAATTTATTGCTTTAATTGCTTTAATTATCAGAATAGTAAAATAAATAGTTAGCTATGGCATTCTACGAAACGATTTCATGTTCTTGTGGACGTTGCACATAACACATTTATTATGTGTTCTATTTTCTATACGTCATTTTGCACAAACTTGTTTAGTGCAATAAAGATTGATAGTTTTTTTTTACTTATTCGTTCAGAAACACATTTGCCACATTGGAAATTAGTTTTCTTTAACATTTAGTAAATAAAAACATCGATTTAATAGTAATTGAACAATCTATAACGATTTTTATTAGGGGGAAACATATTTCCCTTGAGCGTTAAGGGGTTAATTGAAATAATGAGTTCTTCCGTTACTTTATATCGAAATATAGTGATCAGAATTCTATTCTATTTAATTTATTACAACTACTAGCTGAATTACCCGGCGTTGCTCGGAAATGTTTCGTGAAGGAAAGGCCGAAAAAAATTCTCGAAGTTGTCCTGCTTAGTGAAATACTCTTATAGTGAAACATAACATAGTGTCCCATCTCAGATCTCTCAATAATCATAATTTTCATGGTATTCTTGACAAACTATATGTGCTTGTAACGCACGTGTAACGCACTATATGTGCTTGTAACGCACTTCCGTACTTTCTCGTCACAATCGATCTACAATACCTTTGGCTTCCATGGCTATAAACACTTGCTACTCCCTTCTCTTTATAAAAATTTTATGACATCATGAATTGTTCAAAATTTTCCATCTGATAATGATTATTTTATAACGAAAGGTTGTTTAACATCATAACTACATTCGTACTATAGAATGACGTTTTTATAAAAAATTATTTTACCAAGGTTTTAACCATTTTAGTCGTTCATCGGAGGGGGAAACCTATGAAATAATGATTCAGTTAATACAAATGTTGTTGTAACCCTATTTCCATCACCTTGAGTAGACAGTTTTCTCAATTTACATAATAAAATGCACATTGATTGTATGATTTCGTGAATTCAGATCAATGTTGAGAATAGTTATTTTCCCTTCCTCTTGTGAATATTTTTGTGAACCTCTCTCAGTTGCTAGAAATATACTGTACTCGTAAAGAAGTACCAATTTTTCGTAAAACCCGATCAATTTTCCCTTACACTTTCCATGTTCGCGGCACTTGCTACTCTCTCTCACCTTCAAAATAACCTTATAATCTATTTTGATTTAACTTCCTTTTTGTCAGTGAACTTACTACAGATCTCCTCCATGATTACCCTGAGTAGTGTAGAAAGTATTTGTGCTTTTCAAAAAATATCGATTCCCACCTTTGGTACATGTGCCAAACTTGATGGCGATTCGTTTAGTTGTTTCGTAGTTATGCTGAGACTTAAACTCGCATTCATAGGTAGATAAAGTTATTTCCCCTTAGTTCTTTGAATTCCCCGGCAAAATAGAACCAGATCCTTTGAAATTATTCAAAGAAAAATACGACCCTGAAATATCTGTCACTCTCTTGTTTTATAAAAAATGGGAGATTAAAATTTATTTTCGAAAACCCCTCCTTCTAGTCTAAATGTCCATTCTATTCAAATTTCGTCATTGACCCTCTCCCCCCATGTTAAGGACACTTCCTACACACTTTCCTCCGATTCGATTCTCGTCAAATTGAATAAATTTTTTCATGACCCCTGTTAAGGATAGTTGCTACGCTCTCTCCCCCATAAAAATACCCTTACAACTATCTCTGAAGAGCAAAAAGCAGCTATGCCAAGTGTGATAGCAATCCGTTCAGTAGTGTCGGAGTTATGCCGTTACATCCCCCTTTTATGCACTTGCTGCATTCACTCTCCATATCTATCATATCTAAGGTATGAAAAATGTTTGCATGATCTTCAAAAATTATCGATTCTTGTTAAAATTCATGAATTAGTTTTCTTGGCCCCTCCTGTTAATGATACTTGCTATGCTTCCTCCTGTATAAAAATTCCTTTATGACTATTTCTGAAGAGCAAGAAATAACTGAACCAAATTTTATAGCAATTCGTGCAATAGTTCCGGAGTTATGCCGTTACAAACATTGTACTCCTTTTTTAGAGGCACTTACTACTCCCTCTCCTAACAGAATATCCTTATAATCTTATCTAAGTTGTCCAAAAAGTGTCTTCAAAAAGTACCGATTCTCGTCAAATTAGAATTTTTAATGACCACCTTTGTTAAGGACACTTGCTACGCTCCCTCCCCCGCATGGAAATATTCTTTAACCATATCAACATTACACATTACACCCCCCTTTTTAAAGGCACTTGCTGCATCTATCCCCCATTAAATTATCCTCTACGGTATGCAAAATGTTTCTAAGATTTTCAAAAAATATCGGTTTTCATTAAGTTATATGAATTTTTTCATGACCCCTCCTTGGTTATGACACTTGCTAAGCTCCCTCCCCCCATAAAAATACGCTAATGATCATCTCTGAAGAGCAAGAAGTACATGTGCCAAGTTTGATAGCAATCCGTTCAGTAATTCCGGAGTTATGCCATTACAAACATTACACCCCCTTTTTTAAAGGCACTTGCTACATCCATCCCCCATATAATCATATCTAATATATGCAAAATGTTTCTGTGGTCTTAATGTGGTCAAATTAAACAAATTTTTTCATGACGTCCCCCTGTTAAGAACACTTACTACGCTCCCTCCCCCCATAGAAATACGCTTATGACCATCTCAGAAGAGCAAGAAGTATCTGTGCCAAGTTTGGTGCAATCCGTTCAGTAGTTTCGGAATTATGCCGTTTTAAACATTACACCCCCCCTATTTAAAGGCACTTGCTACATCCACCCCCCATTTAGTCATATCTACGGTATGCAAAATGGTTCTACTGTTTTCAAAACGTATCGATTCTTGTCAAGTTATATGAATTTCTCCATGACCCCCCCTTGTTTTTGACACTTGCTACGCCCCCTCCCATATAAATATACAAGAAGTACCTGTGCCAAGTTTGGTGGCAATCAGTTTAGTAGTTCCTAAGTTATGGCGTTACAAACATACAAACTTACATCCATTTTTATATAGTTTATTTTTTTATAGATTGTTAAAAATTTTTGATGTCTGACTTCTGTATTTATAACAAATTCAAAAATAGTTGTGATACAAACGTTTTAAAAACTGTTACGATTTTGTTACTGCTAGAGTCTTTTTTATTATGATTTTTGATATTTTAACAGCTTACCAACCAAAAATATTTCAAAGTTTGTAACCAAATATTTTTGAAATAAATTAATCCCGTTGTTATAATTCTGTTATTACCATCTGATCGGCTGTTACTATCCTGGAAGTGAAGTCAGTCTACCCGCATTGATTGGTAAATACTTGAACTGGTGGAGACTTTACATACAAACATACATCCATTCATACATTCATACATACACACATATTGAAAGTAATGTAGTAGTGACTGATATCAATTCAAATATTCATTACAGAAAAACGTTTTTGGCAACTTTCAATAAGTCACAAAAGATCCGCCTTCTACGCTTTTTTGTTACATAGTAGTTGTAAAGACGTTACTTTTGTTTCATATGACTTAGTTTCATTGAATAAATTTAGTTGGATCGAACATGTGTTAAAGGGTTTTTTTCCAAAATAGACCCGACACTTAACTAAAACTAATAAGCACATTTGTTTTTCTGCAACAAACCTAATATGAGTTTCGTTAGTTAGGCTACCATTAATAGTGTTGATCATAAAAAATTGACACATTCCCTATATGTATATCGTATTCATCTTCATAAGGGACCAGTTGTAATTTAAACCCATCAAAACAGTTATTCGTCATGATTAGTCTCTATTTGTTTTCTAGTAATGCCATAAATAATTGCGCTCTCCCAAACAACTTTCCAAATAAATTGTCTGGATAAACTGCCTCAGTTAAGCGCTTTTAATTTGCTTATGCAAATAGCAATACATCTATCTGTTGGTTTTATTCCAACAAATGAATTCGGGGTCAACATTTGAACCCACGCTAGTTTTACTTGCTAGATTAATGGAGACAGCGAAATAGATTAATGGGGTAGGATTTAGAGTTTCAAGCACACAACGCCAATGGCACCGTTTTGCAGTGATACAATTATTCTGGCTCCATTGGACCAGGCATGGAAACATAGCAATATTTAGTGCAAAGAAGATACTAGACACAAATTCATTGCTATTTTTCATTGAATTAAATTAAAACAATCTTATCTTACGCGCCGGTATCGGAAACCGGACCCAGTTCGGCGGCATGCAAAACGTATCTTATCAACTGTGCTATACCGCCCCTACAACTAGTATCCATAGTTCGTTACAATACAATCAATTACATTTGGGATTCGAGACCGGTACCACACCAAAGGGAAACTTAATTTAGATTGGAAGTCGTGACCGAAATCAAATACTAGTTAGAATTGGAATATATTTAGTTCGATGTACAGAGACACCTACAACATGCTCAGCACTGTTTGCATAGTGTGTTTTGATCACTTGAAAATACTCGTAAATTGATTAACTGTGGAAAATAGCCGTTTACTATCATGGTAACTCGAGTACAAGCGCTAGTAATAATACCAATGATTTTAATACTTATGTATTAACAGAAATGAAGCACAAACCAATCGAACTCGAATTGTTTACAGGATCGTTGTTGAGATTTAGGCGCTATCACAAACATTTCAAAAGATATCCGCTTTAACTACTTTTACAACCAATCTGATTTCAGCAGAATATTTGTTCACTAGAAATTCTTATCATTTGCAAAAAAAGCTGCTTGTTAAAACTTTCATCGGACAACTTTTGAATTTTTATTCATTCTAAGTCACGTCGTAGGCTTAGTAAAGTGTAATAAAGTTTGAAGTTTTTTTTTATTATTATACTTAAACAATCCAAGTATTCGTTTATATGGTTCAATTTGCCAATCAGACCTTTGCTTAGCAGTTTTACTCTGTGGAGAAAACTGTAAACAGTGAAAAATGCGAAAAGATACTACCTTAGGGGAGGAGACAATGCAGTGTAGAAGTTTTGCTTTTCCTCGGAAAGCATAAAATTTCCAAACAAAAAATAACTTTGGAAAACAACCGTGCAATAATACTTCCGACAATCGTATTGCACATTTTGTCTTCGGAAAACTTGAATCCTTACCATTTTGTCACACGATAGTATTCGGACACGGTTACAGTTTGCGAATTGTCGAAATAGAGAGTGGAAATAAAGCTCGACAAAGCGATGATTCTTCACCGTAAAAATTTCTTTTGGAGGCTCGATTCCGTCTGCACATGAATTACGAGCTATTGATTCCATTGCTATTGAAAAAATTTGAACAGCTTGTCAAGCTTGACTTGTCAAATGAAATCAATCCTTACAAATATGCTCATAGATGTGTTAGTGTTCTTTAAATTTGAATAATCTGCATCTGTTTATCTTGTAGAGCAAGCAGCACTTCATTAAAAAGTCCGAAAGTCGTTTCGCCGAAAGGGTCATTTCGCTGAAAAAGCCATTTCGTCGGAACGGTCATTTTTTTAGGGGTAACAATATCTTTTTGTTTATATATCTCCGCATGTGGCGCAGCCACATAACCAAAGCCAAGATGGCTCGGCGGCACAAAGCCGTCGAGGCGACGCCAGCTGAGTTGCATACAAACCTGTAACCGCCTCGATTGCCCGGTCTATTCAAAGCTGGGTTTCTTTGCTTCAGTTAGGTCCGAACGAGCGGTAGCGAGGTCGGATAGCATACGAACAAAACGTTGTGGCGAAGCCGCATTAGATATTTTTCCATCTGCACTCAGTTATCGGAAAATTCCGCAAACAATTTCACACTAAGGAGTATATCGATAAGTAGTTAGCAACATTCAAACAGTTATTACTCTGAAATGGCTTAATGTTTTGTAGCGTGTAGCGTGACATGTTTGTTTACAAGTCAATAACAGCTGCGCACGATTGGTTTCGGTACGGTTTATCGTTTCAATGATGAGTCGAATTGATCCGGAAACGCGAAAGAAAATTCTGCACACTGGGTGCTCAGAAAGTGGTGTCACGTACAACGAAATTGCAAAACGGGTGAAAGTGCACCACAACAGTGTCAAAAATATTATCGAGAAATTCGGTAAGACCCTTTCCATGAAGGATTTGCCCCGATCCGGTAGGAAAACGGGTCCCAGCCAGCTCGGCCGGACTTAAAAGTGGTTGAGTACATCAGGAAAAACCCATTGGCGTCGACGCAGGAATTGGCCAAGCAGTCCAACACCAGCATCGGGATGATTCAACGGATCAAAGTTCGGAACTCCTTGAAAACGTATAAGAAACAGTAGGTGCCGAAAAAGTCCCTGGTACAGCAAAACAAGGGCGCGAAAACTGTATAACCGGATTCTACAGAATAAAGACGGATGCATCCTGATCGACGACGAAACCTATGCCAAGGAAAACTCTCGAGCGCTGCCCGGACCGCAATATTATACGAAATCGGTGTACCAGGACCTGGACGACGCTGAGACCACGGTGGCGATGAAAAAGTTTGAGCAGAAGGTGTTGATCTGGCAAGCAATTTGTACCTGTGGTTTGCGGTCGTCGATTTTCTTCACGAAGGGCACAATTAACGCCAAGATGTACGAGAAAGAATGTTTGAAGAAGAGAATGCTGCCACTGTACAGAAAGCATAAGGCTCCTCCTCTCTTCTGGCCGGATTTAACTTCAGCCCACTACCCCAACTCCGTTCTACAGTGGTTGTCAACAAATAATGTACAATTGGTGGAAAAGGACATCAACCCACCGAACTGCCCGGATCTTCGGCCAATTGAAGGTATTGGGTAATTGTCAAGCGGCACTTTCGGAAGGAAGGTACAGTGTCCCAAAACATGCAGGAGTTTATGTTTTTATATCATTTATTTTACCCCGAGCAGGAGTTCAAAAAACTGGACAGCTGCCACCAGGAAAGTCACAAAAGTAACTGTGCAGAATTTAATGAAGAATGTCAAGTCCAAAGTGCGAGCGTTTCACAGAAACTAGGATTTTCTTCAATATAATCAGTGAAATGCATAAACATGTATTTTTTCTACAATATATCGAAAACTGATGTCAAAATATGTTTTTTTTGCTTTTTTATTCAATAATCAATGTTGCTAACTACTTTTCGATACACTCCTTAATAAAGTCAATAAGTTATTTTGGGAATTCCGTTCAGAGGATCATGAATGAACCTACAAAAATTATTCAAGTCTTTGGATCATATCAGAAGTACGATTGTAGGTCAACAAAACGGGAGTAAACATAATCATTTTTTATTTGTCTTTTTTTTATCAATTCCTATTACGATATTAAGACTAATGACGAATTCGGCGAAATGACCCTTTCGGCGAAATGGCTTTCGACGAAATGACCCTTTCGGCGAAATGGTTTTCGACGAAATGACCTTTTCGGCGAAATGACTCTTTCGGCGAAATGGCACTCAGCGAAACGGCTTTCGGCGAAATGACCCTGATCTGGCCTTAAGATCTACCAGCGTAAACAAATGGACTATCAAGATCCGTGTACACGGCTCATGTTCGTTATAACTCATGCAAATCATTCGCTTATTGTGAATATTCTAGGTCATCCAAAAACTACCTGTAGTTCCACGCTCTATACTCGTGATTCCACTTACAATTAAGAGGTGTATTGTAGATGTTCTATCTACTTGGAGTACTATCATTCTATAATTTTCATTTTTCTGTTTTCACAAAAATCTAGTAGTAGTTCTTACTGTGACACAGAGTAGTCTTTAAGGACAATATTCAAAGTAGTTCTTGGATCATGGAATATCTCTTACAGATTCCCGTGGTCACAGATTATGCTCAGATGGTCCTAACAGTTCGGCTGAAAAGTTCGTATCGTTTAATAGAAACACACATTTTTTTGCCAAAATTTGTTTTTATTATTCAACATAATTGCCATCAGAGGCGATACAGCGATTATAGCGATCTTCCAACTTTTCGATACCATTTTTGTAGTACGATTTGTCCTTTGCCTCAAAATAGGCCTCAGTTTCAGCGATTACCTCTTCATTGCTTCTAAATTTTTTACCAGCGAGCTTTCTCTTGAGGTCTGAGAACAGGAAAAAGTCACGGGGAGCCAAATCTGGAGAATACGGTGGATGAGGGAGCAATTCAAAGCCCAATTCGTTCAATTTCAGCATGGTTTTTCGTTGTTGTTTTTGATCGATTGTGAGCTCACGCGGCACCCATTTTGCACAAAGCTTTCTCATATCCAAATATTCGTGAATAATATGTCTAACACGTTCCTTTGATATCTTTAGGGTGTCAGCTATCACGATCAACTTCACTTTACGGTCATTGAAAATCATTTTGTGGATTTTTTCACGTTTTCATCGGTAACAGCCTCTTTCGGACGTCCACTGCGTTCATCGTCTTCGGTGCTCATATGACCAGCACGAAATTTTGCAAACCACTTACGAATTGTTGCTTCGCCCGGTGCAGAGTCTGGATAACACTCATCAAGCCATTTTTTGGTATCGGCGGCACTTTTTTTCATCAAAAAGTAGTGTTTCATCAACACACGAAATTCCATTTTTTCCATTTTTTTCACAATAACAAAAGTAGCTTCACTCAAAATGCAATATCTCACAAACTAATAATCAGACAGCTGTCAAATTTATACACGTATCTTTCAGCCGATCTGTTAGATGCTTTTGCGTATGAACGTATTCAGATTTTTTGAGTTATTGACACCAAAATCGAATGGAATTTAAATAACCTTTTTTTACGCGAAAAATTTGAAATAACAAGATATTCTATTAAAATTACGATAAATTTATTTTACGCACCCCTGACTTTGCGCGTAAATTAAGGATCCAGTGTACCAAATCAACTGTTTGGCGATAATTTCGTGCTTTCCGATTACGGTAAAAAAATCCGTAGTGCAAACCAAAAACAGATAAATAAACTAAACGGAAACGGGAACCAAAAACAGATATATAATTAATTAAATTTGAGGGTACCGCTTAAATTCGTTAGAGTGACTAAAAATAGTCCTGTCTATTTAAGTGCAAACTTATTATGGTATCCGGAGTTATGTGATAGCTACAATGAGTTTGAAAGGATTTGGTAGCGTGTAGGCGGTGTAAACAAACAAGTGCAGGATAATAGAAGAGTAAGATTGATGTCAGAGTGAGCGCGGAACGAGGACCGAAGCGAAGCGATTCAATGCGATGTACAGTTTTCGCGTCGCATTCACTCTGACAGGTTTGCTTTGATCGCATGTAACTAGTTCACACGCGCGTCCAGACGCTTCGCGTGATGCTTTCACTCTGACAGCAACCTAAGGGACTAGTGATTGGAGTCCACAGATTCATGCATTGATGAGCATAGCTGGAGTATCCTAAATTCGTTTTCTTCGTATGCCTGATTGTGATAAATAACAGAACACGAGAAAATCAAAAACTGAAAAATATGTGTGATGGATAGCTTTTTCAAGTGTTACCAGAAGTATGCAAGTGATTGAATTGAATTCAGCTCGTGATTAATAAAATGCAGCTCTATATGCATGAGAAGCAGATAAATAAATTTCATGAACAAACAAAAGACTAACTGATTTTTGAGAGCTTTTACCCAGATTTGCTCCTATTTTGATTAATACTAATATGACACTCAAGATTGAATCGATTTCGAATTCCGTATCCTTGAAAGTTAATTACAATTTTCTACATTTTCATTACAATAACACGTTAGTTACATGTTGTTACTTTTTTCCATATGCTTGAGTCAGATGGGGATCGAAGGATTGTAGACTAAATGGAATCTAGATGTCAACCACTGCCCCACTAGTCACTGATAGCCTTTAGTTGATAGGACTTATATTCGCGAATAGCGAAATTATAAAAACTATGCTAAGTCGTTGTAGATGGATAGAGCATCCGATGTCTGATATCTGAAAGATATCTGAGCAATTGGAAACTAAGAGTAATTGAAAAATCATCATTAATGATTGAACACATATTAGAAAATAATTATAATAAAATATCTTATCCAATGAAAATCCGATTTGTTCTAAAAAGCGAAAGTGAAGAATCTGCGAATGTACTTTGACGTTCTGATACAAAATTTTGAAAATTTTTTGTCATAATGAGATCTGCGATGAGTATAAGTTACGCAACTATTCTCATGTAAAAATCATTATTGGAATGTTTTATTTCACGTATATTCTCTATCAATGTTTTGAAACGCCGAATCTTTAAATTGCGTTATCACAATTATACTTATGAATTATAAAAACGTTTTGTTGTTTAGTCTCTCACAGTTCGACCGAACGTTTTCAACCAGCATTGGCTGCATCAACCTAGCCAGTTCTGCCTAATTAGTTGGCAGCACACAACTATGAAAACCACTGTTTGTTTACTCTGTATTGTAGCAAATATCATTTCTCTTGAAAGTCTTGTATCACTGACTCTGTTTGTATGGAAAGAAGGAGTAATATGTCTCGCCAATGAAAATATCACTGTAACATAACGACTGCGTAAATATCATAAAACATCAATCTCTGCTGCGTCATTGTTACTCCTTTGTTACCAATTTTCCAGCAGCATTCATTGAAATTTTTCGATCTTAAAATTTACGGATGCAGAATAATTCGAACACAGAGTCATTTAGATCAATTTCCCACTGTATTTAACATAACTGTGTGACATAATTATTACTGATTTTTTAATACTGTGAAAATGCATTGCTACCGATGCAGTATAGTATGAAGCCACGTTATGATGAGTTTTCATTTTCGGTGATGTTTCTGCGAACAAATGTAGTAACTTCTTACTAACGCAAACGGTGAGTATTACCTCAAGGGTGCGTTTTATTCCAACTTACCATTCATCCCAGAGAATCTAGTTTAAACAAGATGCGGTTGTCGATGTGAATTACGTTATGTTCTTTATAATTCCTTTCAATCCAAGGGTCTTGTTTCTTACTACAAACAAGGATGAAGTGCGTATGCGAGTGTAACTGGAAAAGCTGCTCTCAGCCTACCGAACGAAACCGCAAGCAGTAATCCCATACTTTATCGAACGCCAGATCTCGTCCAACATAGCACAAATTATGCGAATAGGAGCGATGGGGATAGAACTTGCAGAAGTCTAATTTAATAACGGTGAGTAAATTACAGCAGAACATCATTTTAAGTTATGTGATGCTTACGCTTTCCAAATCATACGGCTTTCACAGTGGCAAAGCATTCAGTGAGTTTGAGAAATATTACCACATTATCACACTCAACTGTATCTATGCTGAAAGAACATATTTCGGGCACCTTGTGAATGGAGCTTGCCATTAGTCTTTGTGTTACATGAAAGGCAGTAATAAGGCTAAGAGTGTCAAGTATTTTACGAACATCTTCAAGTTAGTAATCAGTATCAGTATACGGTTATAATTTATGTCAAGCACGTCTCCACATATGTGATCGCTACTGGAGCACGGTAGAAAAAAAAAAACGGGTCCAGGAAAATGTGTATTTAGAATAAGCAGCTTAAGAACCCATTTTTGTTGAAATGTCAAAACGCAACCAAGCATAACTAATGTTAATTTTCACATGCTATTGCTAATAATTTCAAATATAGCATAATACTACGTTCACACTATAGACTATGTTTATGACTATGATGATGATGACATTTTTCTTGCCGGCAATTACTTGTATTATCTGTATAGTTCGAACGTGCTATAAATTTCAATCAAATCTATTTATTCATTAGGGCAATGCTGACAATCTGACAAGTCCTAATGAACTAAACTAATAAAACTAATTAAAAAAGGTAATACTCAATCTAATGTTATAGCAACCGACGATGAAACTGTGAAGTGGTCAAAAAAACCTAATTGTCTCCAACGGTTCGTGCAACGTCCCACTTTAAGGTTTCTTTTTCAAGTTATAAATATAATTTTTCAAATCAAAATCATTTTTCAGTATGTAGTACTGTCTTTCAACTTTTAATAATAATATGTTAAGTTCTGATTCAGTGAATAGTATTGAGGAAATATCGATTTTTCAAAAGGTGTCAAACCGCTCACCCGGATTTACACTTGCTGCTAATTACATAGTGGCCTACTCATAAAACTGGAACTCGGAAATGTTGGTTATTTTCAGAATTTGGAATAGAAAATTAAAAAGTGGTACACAATACACTATCAATATTTAGGTCAAATCTAAATTGAATTTTATAAGAATATTGACAAACCGAAAATCGACATCATGATGTTTAAAACGACTTGTAACATCAGTTTTGTTTGGTCATCTATTCGTCACACTCGTTTCAAAACTACCATATTGTAAGAGTTCGCAATAATCTCAATGAAGTGAAAGTTATTATCTTGGGTACATTTTATAAGAGACATTTTTAGAATACTGCTCATTGAACGCAATACGAAATGACAATATGAAGAGATCGCAAATAATATTTCAGAGTAGATTTCATAATTAATGGCGAATTACCTAAGATGATATTTAAGTAATAGGAGGAATATGTTTTAATAAATTTAAATCGTTGTGACTATTTTAGAATTATTTTAGGATAAGAATTTTATGTAAAAGTGATACTACGGCGAAGAAAAATTTATGTAAACTGCCTTAAGAAATAAACGTATTTATGGAAAAAAAATATGAAGAGATTTGAAATTTTGGGATTTGAAATACCCTAAAAATCAATTTTTGGCACCTAATGTTCATGATTTATGATAGATGCACGTAAAGGGAAGTTGGCAATCGATCGTTAATTTCGGGTCCAAAAGATGTAATAATATCATGTCGGAAATTTCACAACTAATTCAATTGAATCAGAAAACAAAGCGGACAGCAAGTTCATTTTACATACTTCAGACGGTAATTATTGATATTCATACATTTAGAAAAATTTATAGATGCACATAAAAAGAGCGTCGCGATTCTCTTTCATTCACAATACAAAGCATGTAAAGATAAGTCATATTATTAACTTCGCAGCTAATTTAGCTGATGCTTACATCGATACAGACGCAAAGTTTATGTTTACATGTTAGTAGATGTAATATTGTGTCATCACCGAAGAAATTACGGCATACTTGATTTTCTGTCAAGCGTAAATATCGTTTTTTTTTCTAAGAGTGCACTCTTCAAGCTAATTGACGTGTTTTGATTGACGCTAGAACATCAGTCAATTTATTGATCTCAAAGTACGTTTAAGTTCGAATTGTCTCGGGTTGGCGATTCAATGGATATGGCACCGGTCTTACAAGCCAGCTGTCGTTACAGGGATGCAAACTGCCTCCCCTTTTTCATTACTGTAGTCTGTTAACCCACATTTATATTTTCTATTATTCGTACTGTACCACGCTGCTGCATCCAAACTAAAATTCTATTACAGTAGACATGCGAAGCAGTGTCGCATTAAAAACTAATGCCGAAATCACCACCGCTTGAAGTAGGCGTAGAAATTCTATCTTTCTAATGGCGTTTTCGTTTTTAATTTGCACTACACCGGTGCAGTGCTACACTGAGGCATGAATAAACGAACAAAAATGACGAAAACATAAACAGTAACCATTGGCTACAATAGACGATTCCATTGCACAGAGCTACACCAAACTTTTGATGAGTGCTACACCAGTGGTATCGGTGCAGAAAAAGTGTAGCACTGGTGTAGTGCAATTGGCAAAAACGAACGGTTTCAGTGCAGCTTTCGCTACACCAGTGTAGTGCAATTTAAAAACGAAAACGACATAAATTTTACTGTCTCCTTGTTCGCGCTACTGTAGCACAAAAAAATGTAGCTCGCTACGGTAGAAAAATGTACTTTGCCGTCGCAGAAAAATGTACTTTACCGCGGTAGTTAACAGTGGTATCGAAGAACAGTAAGCGCAGTACATTGCCTATATTCTTCTCTATTTCAAAGATCATTTTCGCTTATTCAGAATGTTTTATAAGTTTACCATTTGTATTTTTTATCCTCATGTTTACCGGAATCAATTAAAAATCAACGCACCTTTTATAGATTTTACGATGAATTATTCTTTGGTCTGTGATTTACTGAAAACAATTTTTTTTTGACGTAAAATGATTTCCACTTCGAGTCAATAAAATTCTAAACGTAGCGAAATACTTAACGATTTCTTTAAACTTTCGACATTTGATTTTGCTAGATGGGAGAGAGTTGTACAAGCAATACTGATCGTTCAATAAAAATACATCTTCAAAGATAATAACATCGACAAAAGGTTCGAAGAGGACATCAAATTTCTGCTTGTCCTTATTTGATTAAACCTAGCCTCTATTGGGTTGTAAATACAGCCTGAATATATTGCATTTATGGCTAGATTACAGGAAAAGGCATCTGTGTTTCCGTTTAAAAGACTTAAAAAAGTTCGTTGAAGAATCTCTTAGAAATGCATACGTTTGAAATAAAGATATAACTAGAAACTAAAATACAAGGAAAAAATGAAATTGCCCGCTTCAGAAAGCTTGATTTTTTTTCTTAGTAGGGTAACAGTACCTTCATTCATTTCAGCTCCGTACCTCAATAAGCTGAAATATGGTGCATTCTGAATGCATTCGCGAAGGTAATAACACCAGTATTATGCACAATTATGACGTAACCTGATTTTTCATAGCCGAAACAAAAATATTTCATCCGATTTTATCATAATTTGTTGATTGGTAGTCGCGTAATCCTCAAAATAACGTGGTAGCTCCACAAATGTAAGATGAATGCATTTCTATAGCCATAAATTTAAATCTTTCACTAGTCTGGATTATTCTAAACATAACATATAGTCAACACAAACATTTTACAAGATAGGCTCATGCAAATGCAATTCTTCATGTAAAAACAGGACTTGATACCAGATAACGAATTGCATCGTTCAAAAAGATTATCAATAATGTCAACGAATTCCTAGTTCAATAAAATCTAATCAGTTGTTCAAATAGATAAATAATTCGTCAATACTCAAAAATAATACTTATGCATGTGAAAGATCAATTTAATCAACCTTTCACTACACACCTTCTGAGCAAACACCGTAAAGTACAGCTGTAGAATACATTTTCGTCTGCAGTTGTAAAGTACATTTTCGTCCACAGTAGAATACATTTTTTTCGTTGGCGGTAGGAAGCAACACTACATTTTTTGAAGCTACGGGAGTTTCAAGCAGCAGCACAAGGCCGTACCATCAAGAAAAGGTAGAATGAAGTAGAACAAAATTTAGTTTTACCTGTACCGTTCTGATCGTCGCTGGTACTCTCTATGCGGAAAAAGTACCATCAAGCAGTTGTAGCAGGTTGTAGAATTTTGAATGTGTTGAATGTACAAGGATAAATGTATTCTACCGCTACCGTTTCCATCCCTGGCAATGATTCTTAGAGTCAGTAGGATCGAATTTTTTTTGCATGAATATTTGTTTATTAATCTTATTTTTGCCTTTCTGTTATAGAAAGGTTATGCAACCACTGTGCAAACCGACTTTTTAACCGAGGCCCGGAAGACCGAGTGTCATATACCATTCGACTCAGTTAGTCGAGTACGCAAAATGTCTGTGTGTGCGTATGTGTGTATATAACGTTTTTATTTTGCAGTAACTTTTCTTGGAGATGGCTGGACCGATTTTCACAGAAATAGATTCAAATGAAAGGTCTTGTGGTCCCATTCTAAATTCCAGAATATTACTTGGATCCAACTTCCGGTTCCGGAATTATGGGGTAAAGTGTGCAAAAATTGTGATAATAAGTGCACCAACGGTTTTCGGAGATTGCTAAACCGATTTTCACAAACTTGGATTCAAATGAAAGCTCTTTAAGACTCATACTAAATTCCTAAATTTCATTTGGATCTAACTTCCGGTTTCGGAGTTATGGGATAAAATGTGCAAAAAAATGAAAACATGTGTTCTAACTTCTCTCATATATAGCGCGACCGATTTTCACAAACTTATGTTCTAATGAAAGGTCCTGTGATCCCATACGAAATATCCGAATTTCATCCGGATCCGACATCCAGATCCGGTAATATAGGGTAAAGGGTGTGCCCTTTGGCCTTTCATCTCTGTTGTTCATACGATTCGTTATTAATAATAGGTGTTTTAGTTATTCTTGTTTTACATACTAATGTTTAATCATAATATTTATTTCAATTCTTAGAAAAATATCTACCTACTTATAATTATCTCTAACCTAATACGTACAAAGTTTGAATAATTTGTATTACAGAGCTTGAGCAAGTCTCTTCAAATTTCGTGTAGTATTTTTCGAATTTTTGTTTTAGTATATCCAGGTAGGCCATTTCATGTACTTCACTAGTCCTTGTCCAAGGGGGTGGATTCAGAATCATCTTTAAGTTCTTACTTTGAATGCGCCGAAGTTATCTAAGTTTGTGCGTTCGTGGACAGCCCCGCCAAACAGGGACTGCGTATTCAATTGCGGGGTTTATAGACAGCCATCGGATTCTTCAGGCACAGTTTAGAAGTTCTACAAATCAGCGCATACAGAGAACTGATGAGTATGCTTTCAGTAGGATCGTTGCATCCGCCATGCAAAATCTTCTGTACGCTATAAATCAGTTACGAAGTCTGTTGAATCAGCAGGTCAAATTTTCAAGAAAAGAAATGTGATACGAAGGCTTTGCTTTATTTAACTTTCAGTTAAATGTTGTCGTCAATTTTTTCCTGTTCTTCAAACCATTATTATAACTTCTCCTAATAGGAACGACAATTTCTAAACCAAAGTTTACTGCATTATGCATTACATGAATTCTACTATTTAAATATAGCGCCTTCACAAAACTTGAATATGTATTAAACAGACTTGAGCTCTATGCGTTTCGTTAATGCCGCAGAGACGGTTGCTGTGCCCTTCAGCATGTCGACCTTCTGCGGATTATTTTAGGCGCCGTTTGTCTCGCACAAGAGGCACTTTTCATCGGAACTCCACTTCTGCATTGGATAAATTCAGTGAATAGCTACTTTCTAGAATTCATAGGAAACCTGTTTTAATCCACCTAGTGGTGTAATGATGCCTTTCTCATGTATAATATTGTTGTATTCTATTCAAAAAAATTTCTTCGCTTTTTGAAAGAAACCAAGAGATTGTTTGTGCATTAGCTAGTACAACATACAGAATGAAACAGTGCTTTGATTGCGTAGGTTATCCTTAAGAAAACGAAGTGGGCTCACTATTATATGCACTTCCGGTACCGGATCCCGAGAACCGGTATAATCAAAGTCGGTTCGTACGGCCACCAACTAACATGACATACAAACTCTACTAGTACGCACTCTAAATCACGATTTAAATGTTTGTTGCATCCGAAAATATGCAATAATTTTTGGTAGGACCATAAGACCTTTCAATTGACCCTAAGATTGCGAATAACGGTTTAGAGTCAGTTTATAACATTTTTTACGGTTTTTGTTCCGCCAGTTTAAGTGACGGTGTACAATATTGAACACACTTTACCCTATAACTCCGGAACCGGAAGTCGGATCCGGATGCAATTCAGGAATTCCGTATGGGACTCGGAAACCTTTCATTTGAATCTAAGTTTGTGAAAATCGGTTTAACCATCGCTGAGAAAAGTGAGTGAGATCCATTTTGGTATATATGACCACTATTTTCGGTACTTCCGGAACCGGATACCGGGAACCAGGATAGCCGGAATCGGTTTGTTTAGTTGCCTACTGATAATGACTATCGATTTGTGTAGTTTTGAGACTAGTTTAGTAAAATTTTTACGTGTTTTGTTTCGCCGGTTCAAGTGACGGTGTACAATATTAAACACACTTTACCCTATAATTCCGGAACCGGAAGTCAGATTCGGATGAAATTCAGGAATTCTGTATGGGACCACGAGACCTTTCACTTGAATCTAAGTTTGTCCAAATCGGCTCAGCCATCTCCGAGAAAACCTAGTGAGATTATTTGACATATACACACACACACATCCATACATACACACACAGACATTGCTCAGCTCGATGAACTGAGTCGAATGGTATATGACACTTGGCCCTCCGGGCCAATTTTCACTAGTCGGTTTTTCGAGTGATTGCATAACCTTTCTATATGAGAAAGGCAAAAATTTAAAAGAACTCTTCAGGCTTTCTTTGTGTTTGTATGTGTTGTTGTTTTTGTATTACAAATACCTCAATTAGGGATTACTCTGCTCATGCAGGTGGAAATTTTTAATATTATGATTTTGATAATAGTTATGTAGTCCTATGTCAACAGTCCGAACGACACAATAAGGCTGTCCCTTGAAGTTTTTATCTACAATTTCTCGATAGTGTTCATCTTAAACTGATTGAGTAGGATCGGTTTCCGCAAAAAAAACCGTTACTGTTATTGTTAATAATGTAGCTTCATGATAAATATTTGGAATATTCTCGGTAACTGGCTATTCACATACATTTATTCAACCAATCTAGCAATACGTTTAGTTTTCGTGACATGTGGTATTTAAAAAGTCAAAATAATAAAAAATCGAAATGCATGTGAAGTATTTTAATATTTGCCTAGAGCTTCTCAAAATTATTTAGTATTTAATCAACCTACCCCGATCAACATATCGTATCTAAACTATTTCTCTTCTTGATACTTGTTAGAAAATTTTGATATTTTAAATACTAACGAGACCAGACTTATATCAGCACTTGCTTAGGAAACAACTTTTTGTTATTAACTGGTTAAGGCTTGATAATCGCGACATTATTTTTTTTCGAAAAGATTTTTTTAATTATTTCAACTTGTGTATTGCATATTTTCCTAATGGAAGTTTCTCTGGTTACAATCATAGAACAAAGTTTATTAAGGAGTGATAAGTGATGCGTGAAAACATGTTCCGCTGATTGTTTTTTTTTTAATTTTATGAAATAAAATTATCATGTAGTTGGAAAATAAATAAAACAGTAGGTTCTGTTTAAAGCAGAATTTCAATTAAAGTGGAGAACTTTGTCGATGTTCCGTCAATTTCCATACGAACGCAGATTTTGTTTCCAAATAAAGTTTCGCATACCTTCTCTGAATACTTCAGCGAAACATCTTTGTTTTAATAATAATATGTAAATATAAATGGCATATTGTCTTGAAACTCAGAACTTCCTCTTTTTTTAAATATTTTTTTTATTGCGTTTCGTTTTCTGTACGTCAGATTCCATTGAAATTTCATAACAACATAGCAATTCGTTTTGAACAGAGCTCAAACTATACTTGAGCCGCAACTTGCTGAATGAAAACCAGTGATGACTTACAGGCCGAGCACAAGTAGTAATTATTCACTTTTAATATAAAGTTACTATAGTTCGAGCTTAACGTCTGCTGAGAAGTTAAATTAGAGCTACCGACGGAATAGGATTTTGAATTGCCCCAAAATCCGTGATTAATTGATATACGTACGAAAGGAACTATTATTTGCAGCTTTTTAAAACCCATACTGGTTCGTCGTTTTGCTACTTGTCCTGCCTAAAGTACAATTTGTAAACATTTTCGTGTTTCGCCCAACTACAATTAAATTTACTCATCACCCCTGAGATTACCTCAATTTGCATAATAACCCTGTTAACCACGTTGAGTAGCCTCACCGCCCTGCTGGCTAATGAAGAAAATTAAAATACTAGCAAAACTTTATCCCCCTTCTCCTGAGGCGGGAACAGCGATGCTCTTTTGCAGCGAGCAAGTGTTGTGGCAGTTACTGCAATAAAGTACACAAGTCGAGCGTTAGTTCCATGCGGTACCTAGACGAGTATGTTATGTATTCATAATTGGCAGTTACATGTCAAGGTATAGGTAGGTCACACACACCAGAAAACTCACCAACGAAAAATGCAGAAAAATTAAAATGAGCAAAATTTAAGCGACGAAGGTATTTGGTTTGCTTCTTTTGCTTTACAAAATATTTATGCTGCATTATCGACCAACCTGCTTCAATGATGATCGACAACAAATATTGTTTCAATTAGCGCATAACTTATTTTTGTGATGGTGACAATTATATGTAGCCAACAAACTTAATATTTTATTTAAAGTTCTGCACATCAAAAGAAATTACTGGTGATTTTATTAAGGAATTCGCTTCTTTTGATACCATAACTTATAAAAGTGCTCTTGTAATTATAGTTTTTACACATCACCCTATTATTTCGAAACAGGGATTCAAATGCGAAAAAAATTAAATGTAAAAATTGACACGTTCCATCCATTCTAGAATGCGAAGTTGATTTTTAAGTATCAGTAAATTAATTATCGAAGAACTATTTAATACACCCGAACCTCCATTTACGTAATAATCGGGACTACGTAAATCGAATCATGACGTAAAAAAAGTTTACGTTATTTGGAATTTTCGATGTAAAAAAAGTTTACGTTATTTGGAATTTTCGACGTAAAAAAAGTTCACGTTATTTGGAATTTTCAACGTAAAAAAAGTTTTCCTTATGTATATGTATTATTGGATATGTATAATATATTGCATAGTTATGGAACGAAAATTACGAGTATTTACAGGAAAAGGATGTTCTAAGCAGCATAAATTTCCAAGATGGCTACTTCCGGTTTATTGATATTCCTTGAAAACTCTTACAATATGGGTATTTTCGGTACGGGTTTGATAAGTAGATGTCGAAAAACGATGTTTGAGGTGGTTCTGAATTCCAAGATGGCGACTTCCGGTTTATTGATGTTCCTTGAAAACCCTCACAATATGGGTATTTTCGGAACGGGTTTGATAAGTAGATGTCGGAAAACGATGTTTGAGGTGGTTCTGAATTCCAAGATGGCGACTTCCGGTTTATTTATATTCCTTGAAAACCCTTGAAATATGTGTATTTTCGGTACGGGTTCGATAAGTAGATGTCGGAAAACGATGTTTGAGGTGGTTCTTAATTCCAAGATGCGACTTCCGGTTTATTGATGTTCCTTGAAAACCCTCACAATATGAGTATTTCCGGAACGGGTTTGATAAGTAGATGTCGGAAAACGGTGTTTGAGGTGGTTCTGAATTCCAAGATGGCGACTTCCGGTTTATTTATATTCCTTGAAAACCCTTACAATATGTGTATTTTCGGTACGGGTTTGATAAGTAGATGTCGGAAAACGATGTTTGAGGTGGTTCTGAATTCCAAGATGCGACTTCCGGTTTTTTTTATATTCCTTGAAAACCCTTACAATATGGGTATTTTCGGAACTGGTTTGATAAGTAGATGTCGGAAAACGATGTTTGAGGTGGTTCTGAATTCCAAGATGGCGACTTCCGGTTTATTGATATTCCTTGAAAACCCTTACAATATGGGTATTTTCGGAACGGGTTTGATAAGTAGATGTCGGAAAACGATGTTTGAGGTGGTTCTGAATTCCAAGATGGCAACTTCCGGTTTATTGATATTCCTTGAAAACCCTTACGATATGGGTATTTTCGGCACGGGTTTGATGAGTAGATGTCGGAAAACGATGTTTGAGGTGGTTCTGAGTACCAAAATGGCGATTCTCGGTTTATTGATGTTCCTTGAAAACCTTTACAATATGGGTATTTTTGGAGCTGGTTTAGTGCATATTACGTAGAAAATAATGTTTGAATATTAGTGGATTGCTGATTGTATCATATATTGTATTAATATTTGGGAAGAGTCGCTTAAAACAAACTATGTTGTGCCTCTAAAAAACACGAAATATACTGTGAGTCCAAGTTTTTCACTTTGTACTCCAGTACTTTCACACTTGATGATTTATTTTAATCCGTCCAATGTAATGTAAAATTCGATTGGCTATATTTTGCAAATATTATTTAATTTAATTCTCAATTTATTGAATAACTAAGGTTTTCATTGTTTAAATCATAGTCCTCCATTGATACCTTCCACTATCAATAAATGTAACACATGGTGACTGGTAATAGGTGTTACACCCGAAAAGATGTGATTGTAAACCTTTTATATAGCCAAAATTTGTACAGGAAGGTAGTTCCGAGAATCATCCTCAATGAGTTTTTGCCAAAATCAATTTGATTATTGTGCTTACTCTCTAATACAGTCGTCGACGTTTCAAACATATACCGAACGCTTTTGGATGGAAAACTGTGGTTATTTAAAAATAGAACTAAAATATCTTAGTTCATCATTCATCGAGCTGAGTTGAATGATATATAACGATAAATGTCTCCGAGCTTCAAACAAATTTTTATTTTCATTCAAATCTATACTCTTTCTATAGAGAAATGCAAAAATAATGGAATGTACACGACTCAACAGTGATCAAAATCGAAATAGATGTTGAACATGGTTGACAGCGCCAAACCATATGATGTAAGTTTTCTTAAATCGGTCAGTCTAAACCGGAGCTTTATTGTTTAAGTGTAGGAAATGTACTTGTGAGATTGTTTTATGCCTCACCGCCTTTATAACAGGAATTCGAGTCAAAATTTTGATTATGCAAGCCGACTTTCTATCCGAGGCCCGGAGGGCCTAGTGTCATATGCCATTCGACTGAGTTCGTCGAGTACGCAAAATGTCTCTGTGTGTATGTGCGCATGTGTATGTAACGTTTTATTACGCTAAATTTTATAGGAGATGGCTGCAACGATTTTCACACTCTTAGATTCAAATGAAAGGTCTCATACAAAATGTGAAAATAAGTACGCCTTATTTCCGGAACTTTTTCCGGAGTTGAATAAACCGATTTTAACACACTTGGATCAGTTGAAAAAAAAACTCTTCAGGTCAGATACAAATTCCTGAATTTGTTTGGATCTGACTACTGGCACCGGAGTTATGAGTTAAATGTGCAAAAAAAAAAAATTTTTTGTGCTAACTTTTCTCAGAGATGGCGCGACCGATTTCCACAAACTGATTCAAATGGTCTAATAGTCCATTACAAACTTTCTCAACTTCATCTGGATCCGACTTCCAGTTCCAAAATAATTGGGTAAAGTGTGTCGAAAAAAAATTTGCACACCATTTTTGTTTCAAATGTTTCGCGTATGAAAGTGCGTCGTCATATGCCATTAGTGAGTGTCATTATATTTGAATCTTAAGCCTGGCCATGCTGATATGGACCGATTCGTGCATAAGAATGAATAACAGTTCAGGTATTGAAATCAGTCAACGAAAACGAAAACAAAAGTTTTAACAGCAGTTCAAAACTTGAATCTATTCAAATAAATCATATTTACTACAATACTGAAAATAAAATATTACAGTTTCTTTCACCAAAGAATGAACCTTAAAATATTTACATCGAAGCATATTCATCAATTTATGTATTTGTTTGACAATTTGATTGTAAGTGTCAAGCTAATATCATATTGAATTTGGAATAAAATTCCTAAAGGTCATTTTAAACAATTTTCTTCCAACTATTGACTCGTAAAATCCATTCCAAAAGTAACAATATTATAAAATATTCGACAGTAAGTCATAATTATTCAAACAACGTTTAATAAGAACTGTTCTTTAAACTCGTTCCGAAAACATTCGTTTTGATACAGGTTTCGAGAAACACCATCTTGGATTTTGAAATGACTTTAAACATCATTTTCCGACATCTCACCATTCCATATTAAAATTATTACCGTTCAAAAAATACCCATATTATGAGGATTTTCAAGGAATATCAATAAATCGGAAGCCGCCATCTTGGAATTCAGAATCAACTGAAATATCATTTTCCGACACCTATTCATCAAACCTGTTCCGAAAATACCCATATTGTAAGGGTTTTCAAGGAATATCAATAAACCGGAAGTCGTCATCTTGGAATTCAGAAACACCTCAATCATCATCTTCCGACAGCTACTCATCAAACCCGTACCAAAAATACCCATATTGTAAGGGTTTTCAAGGAATATCAACAAACCGGAAGTCGCCATCTTGGAATTCAGAACCACCTCAAATATCTTTTTCCGACATTTACTCATCAAACCCGTTCCGAAAATACCCATATTGTAAGTGTTTTCAAGGAATATCAATAAACCGGAAGTCGCCATCTTGGAATTCAGAACCACCTCAAATATTATTTTCCGACACCTATTCATCAAACCCGTTCCGAAAATACCCATATTGTAAGGGTTTTCAAGGAATATCAATAAACCGGAAGTCGCCATCTTGGAATTCAGAATCACCTCAAACATCGTTTTCCGACATCTACTCATCGAACCCGTACTGAAAATACCCATATTGTAAGGGTTTTCAAGGAATATCAATAAACCGGAAGTCGCCATCTTGGAATTCAGAACCACCTCAAACATCGTTTTCCGACATCTACTTATCAAACCAGTTCGAAAATACCCATATTGTAAGGGTTTTCAAGGCATATCAATAAACGGGAAGTCGCCATCTTGGAATTCAGAACCACCTCAAACATCGTTTTCCGACATCTACTCATCAAACTCGTTCCGAAAATACCCATATTGTAAGGGTTTTCAAAGGATATCAATAAACCGGAAGTCGTAATCTTGGAATTCAGAACCACCTCAAACATCGTTTTCCGACATCTATTCATCAAACCCGTTCCGAAAATACCCATATTGTAAGGGTTTTCAAGGAATATCAATAAACCGGAAGTCGCCATCTTGGAATTCAGAACCACCTCAAACATCATTTTCCGACATCTACTCATCAAACCCGTTCCGAAAATACCCATATTGTAAGACTTGCGTGAAACTAACCACCAAAAAACGAGCCACAAATATTTATTTTGCGTGTAACTAGCGCCACCTATTAGCGAGTAGCGGCACTGTGAAAAGCGCCACCTACCTATGAAAAAAAGCGAGATATATAAATCTAACCACCAAAATTGAACCACAAAACATATTTCTCATTCATCCATACTGAATAAAGTCATTCTTTCCGTTAAAAATGTTCCAATCAAATCGGGAATGTTGTGCTGAATTCGAATAAGGTCATAATATTTCACGAGAAGACACTTAAAAGAGATAGAGCGAGAAGAGTGGAGAGCGATGAACAGAGAAGATGTTTAGATAAAAGTGTTCGTTCGTAAGGCGGTTACGGTATCCTCTGTACAGTGTACGCTGTACCTACCACCTCAGTGCTGTTGTAAAACTGTGTCTACCACAGCTTAGGGCAGCAGAAATAACACACGCATTCCGAATAATTGAATATGAAGAATTTTTCGGTAGATAGAGATTTAATAATAATAATCTGTAAAGATTTTTTCTGCGCAATAGAAATGAGTCAAACTGAATTTTTCTAATTAGCTTACATGTCTATGAATCCGGAAAACATAAGGTCATCTGGCCAGTTTTACATTATGGAATATTTTAATGGTATGGCAAAGAATTTATTTCTGATTTATTAGAGAATCATTCCACAGAAGTCACCAAAGATTTTTTCTGCGCAATAGAAATGAGTCAAACTGATTTTTTCCAATTTGCTTACATTGTGCTTACCCGTTGAGAGATTAACCGGAAGTCTGAACTTTTACTTCCGAAAAGACCAGAATTTAGCACTTGGGATTTTCAGATATTTCTGAAATATCACAGATTTTTTTCTTATTTTGCCTCACAGATTCTGTGTCACAGAACACAGATTTCATCAAAATTCACAGATTTTTATGAATATTTAAAAAAATGGCAGATTTTCAAAATGTTTTTCACAGATTTTCACAGAATATGATCGAAAATATGCAACACAGATGGTACACAGATTGTTCAAGTTAAAACACAGATTTTAAAATGGCAACTCTGCTTGCAGCGGCGAATGATTACTTTTTCATCATCATATTTTCATGTTCTTGGGAAAAAAAGAAAGCTCAGATGTTTTCAAAGTAAGGCGAATATTACAAAAGTAAACAAATCGAGTTTCTCTCACCTACCAATAAATGCTACAAAATCCTAAAATTTTGCATAAAAATTCGGATTCTATAAAAAATCTCAATCTTAGTAATACAAAAAACTATAAAGGGCGAAAATGTTTTTTTCCATTTGTATGTTTCGCCCTCCGTGTTCCATACCAACACACAGTGCGATACTTCAACTGGTAGTAAGGAAGGGCGAAACTATTTATTTTCTTTACTTTAGATGGTTTCCGATCCTTTTAATACTGGAAATAATAAATGAGACGAAAAAATTAATCGCGGATTTATCTTAGTTGCGAGAATCAACCAATTTCACGAAAAATGCGCAAGGGCGTACCTTCATAATTCACACAGCATAAAAGTAAGCAAACCGAAAAAGGGCGAAACTATATATATATATATATATATATATATATATATATATATATATATATATATATATATATATATATATATATATATATATATATATATATATATATATATATATATATATATATATATATATATATATATATATATATATATATATATATATATATATACCTGAAAAATCCCAAGTGCTAAATTCTGGTCTTCTCGGAAGTAAAAGTTCAGACTTCCGGTTAATCTCTCAACGGGTAAGCACAATGTAAACAAATTGGAAAAATTCAGTTTGACTCATTTCTATTGCGCAGAATAAATAATTGGTGACTTCTGTGGAATGATTCTCTAATAAATCAGAAATAAATTCTTTGCCATACCATTAAAATATTCCATAATGTAAAACTGGCCAGATGACCTTATGTTTTCCGAATTCATAGACATGTAAGCTAATTAGAAAAATTCAGTTTGACTCATTTCTATTGCGCAGAAAAAATCTTTACAGATTATTATTATTAAATCTCTATCTACCGAAAAATTCTTCATATTCAATTATTCGGAATGCGTGTGTTATTTCTGCTGCCCTAAGCTGTGGTAGACACAGTTTTACAACAGCACTGAGGTGGTAGGTACAGCGTACACTGTACAGAGGATACCGTAACCGCCTTACGAACGAACACTTTTATCTAAACATCTTCTCTGTTCATCGCTCTCCACTCTTCTCGCTCTATCTCTTTTAAGTGTCTTCTCGTGAAATATTATGACCTTATTCGAATTCAGCACAACATTCCCGATTTGATTGGAACATTTTTAACGGAAAGAATGACTTTATTCAGTATGGATGAATGAGAAATATGTTTTGTGGTTCAATTTTGGTGGTTAGATTTATATATCTCGCTTTTTTTCATAGGTAGGTGGCGCTTTTCACAGTGCCGCTACTCGCTAATAGGTGGCGCTAGTTACACGCAAAATAAATATTTGTGGCTCGTTTTTTGGTGGTTAGTTTCACGCAAGTTATTGTGAGGGTTTTCAAGGAATATCAATAAACCGGAAGTCACCATCTTGGAATTCAGAACCACCTCAAACATCACTTTCCGACATCTGTTCATCAAACCCGTTCCGAAAATACCTATATTGTACTAATTTCCATGGAATATAAATGAGCCAGAAATGATTTTCATTGTATGCAAAAACCTCTTTTTACGACGTATTTTCAACGTAAAAAAAGATTACGTTATTTGCGATTTATGTCGTAAAAAGAGTAACGTAAAAAGAGGTAACGTAAAAAAAGTTTACGTAAACGGAGGTTTGGGTGTACTTGATTAAATTGAGATTATCCCGGGTTGGCGGTTCAATGCATAGAACGCTGGTCTTACAAGCCAGTTGTTGTATGTTCGAGTCCCGACCTGGAAGGATTCTTAGTGTCAGTAGGATCCATAGTACTAGCCATGCAATGATTCTGTAACACTAAGAATCGGCTGCGAAGTCTGTTGAAACAGAAAGGCCAAATTCCACAAAAGGAATTGTAATGCCTGGACTTTGCTTTGAATTGAGATTATTCTAACTCGCACCGCGTGTACTTCTGCAGGTGAACAGTTTTGGCTTTCTCTATAGAAAGGAATTAGAATTGCTGGAAAACCGACTTTTGAACGGAGCCTCGGAGACCCATAGTGTTATATACCATTCGACTCAGTTCGACGAATTCGGAAAATATCTGTATGTGTGTGCACTTTTCGAAGATATTTTACCGCTCAATTTTCTCAGAGATGGCTGAACCGATTTCAACGAGCTTAGACTCGTTTGAAAGCTATTATTAAGCCATTGATCAAGATCGAAAATCAAATGACTGCGACTTCTGGTTCCAGAGATATGATGGTATAAGTGACGTAACCGACAAAACACGTTGATTTTTACCGCTCTTATATATAAAAGGGTGAGGTATTTTCGTAAAGCTTCAAAAGTTTAAGCACCTCGAAAAATGTCCTCATGCAAAATTTGAGCTAAATCGAACATGTGTAAAAAGGGGCTGCCCGGCGGTAAAGGTTTGAATATTTTCGATCTTGAAAAGCACCATAGGGGGGAGTACATGAAATTTCTAAAATCGGATTTTTTTTTGATTTGGCATCAAGTCTCAAAACTGCATGAAACGTCGAGTTTTAGTGTGATCTCAAAAAAAAAAATTTATTTCAAAAATCAACTTTCCGGGACTTATTTTCGAGATGACACTAAATCTCGACGTTTCATGCAATTCTAAGCCTTCTGGCATCAAAATTTTTTTTTCGATTTCGGAAATTACATGTACCGTCCCCCCCACCTCCATGGTGATTTTTCAAGATCAATGAAAATTCCACTAAGTGAACTAAGAAGGGTTTTGCCTTTCTCATATGGAAAGGTTATGCAAAAACTGTGAAAACCGACTTTTGAACCGAGGCCCGGAGGGCCGAGTGTCATATACCATTCGACTCAGTTCGTCGAGTACGTAAAATGTCTGTGTATGTATGTGTGTGTATGTGCGTTTGTGTGTATGTAACGTTTTTTTTTGCACTAACTTTTCTCGGAGATGGCTGAACCGATTTCCCTGCCATAGTCGACGGTTTTGAAGGAGTAAGCGATATATCAAAGGGAAAGCAGCGCTCTGATTGGTCAATCAAAGCAAAAGCGAAGCTGTTGGAAGCATGCGAATCTACAAATAGAAGCGAAATTATAGCTAACGTTTCAGTCCTACACGTAGCTTGCTAGAGGTAGGTTGTTGCTAGACAGCAAGACAAAAAGTGCCTTAAAACTATTTGAAGATTTAATTGCTATGCTCTGATCTTGTGTCATGAAAGATTGGATGAAATCCCATGTTATGTCGTTTCGCCTGAGAAATTGACAACTACCCCAGGGTAAATTTTGAGTGCATAAGATTATTTTCTTATTTATATAAGATGAACTCGATTGATAATGAGAAAAAGTTTATCGCTTCAACCGAAATCGCAGAATAGTAGTAATGGATGGTAGAGAAACGATATAAAAATAACTGCGTGCATACAAAACTTGAACACAAGCTTGGCGAAAAGAAGCTTAAATATCGATATCTGTACCGCAAGCATGTACAAACATATAATTGCATACATTTGGGCTATTGATGTAATTTCATCGGCTGAAAAACAAATACAAATCATGACAAATATAGTCTATATTTTGGGTTCGCGTGTTCGGTGTTGGTTCATAATAAAGACTAAGCAGACTCTCGTGCATTTGCGGATTCAAAAGTGTGACGATTAATTGAAAATGTTGATCATTAGAAATTTTGGTTGTCTTGTTCCACATCAATGGCTCGAACAACCCCATGGGGCTGATCCTTGTAGTTTTACCTTTTTTTATATATATAAAAAATAGGTATAGAATTCGTTCAAACTTTCGAAAATTTTTCCGAGGCCCGGAGGGCCGAATGACATATACCAATCGATTCAGCTCGACGAACTGAGCAAATGTCTGTGTGTGTGTGTCTGTATGTGTGTTGTCAACTAAGAGGTCGAGATCTCAGAGATGGCTGGACCGATTTTGATCAAACCAGTCGCAAATGAAAGGTCTCCCCGTCACCCAAAACGCTATTGAATGGTTTTGAGATCGGATGTTTACTTTTTGAGTTATACGAAGTTTTATGTCAAAATTTTCAGTTTTTTGACAGTATCTGTCACAATTGACCTTGAAAACAGAATATGTTTTCAGACTTAGATTCCGCACGATAATACCTATTCAACAAGCCATAGATTGTTAAAATCCGTCCATTTCTAACGGAGATATCGAAATTTTTGTGTGAACGACTTTTCCCCCTATTCCAGCAGTAGGAGTTTTGAGCGCTGTATGACAAAGCAATGCTTGGGAGCAACGGAAAACACGTTTTTTAATTCTGTTACATTCAATTGTTTCTAAGTACCAAAAAGACTGTGTGCAGCATCCTTTTTCATGAAAATTTGCCTCGGACCGATTTTAGCACGGCTCGTTTTTGGCAACATTATCGTTCGAATATGACAAATATAAACCAGATGATGGCAGATTTTTTTTTAATTATATTGTTTTAAACTACTTACAGCAATAAATGCTGGAAGAACATAACATCCATATACCATTCGAATCAGTTCGTCGAGATCAGCAAATGCGTGTGTGACAAATAATTTCACTCAATTTTCTCTGAAAATTTCTTTTCTACAAATTCAGATTCATACGAAAAGTCGTATGCTCCCAAACAAAGTTCCTGAATTATGTTTGGTTCCGACCTCTGGTTCCGGAACTACAGGATGATATATGAAACGAAATCAAAATTGTGTAACTCATTCTTCTCGTAGATGGCTGAACCGATCTAAGATTCAAATGAAAAGTTGCAAGATTGTATAAAACATCTTGCTCTTCAGTCAGATCCAACTTCCGGTTTTGAAGATACAGGGTGATTGGTATAAAAATGTCTATTCCACATAAATTAATCAGGTTTATCGGGTTAGCAGATTTGGATAGTCGATAAAAAATATTAACTTTTTTCAGTTTTAGTGGTATTCAGTCGTCGATTCAGAAGGCACCTAAAAATTTAATTCGTGTTATGATTTCTCAAAGATGTCTTCACTGATTTTCAAATATTTTGAAACAAATGTAAACTATACAGCTATTCAGGCGAATTTATCTGACTTCGGCCATACCGATTTTAGAATTCCGGTTCCAGTATAAAATCGTTTCTCAAAGCTCAATCGTTTTCTCAAAAAAAGCCTAATCAAATTTCAGAAACAAAAATTCAAATTAAAATAAACTTATATACAAAATAATTAGTTTTATACATACATACAAAAATTAATTAATTTTATCCAATTATGCTTCAAAGTTGGACTCAAAACTGTTGTAATTTATTCGTCATATGGCCATACGAATCGGTTTGGGTTATGCTGGTTCCTGAATACCGGCTCTAGAAGTACCTTAAATTACCGTAAACTCTAAAGTGGAACTTACATATCATGGCATGTTTAATCGATTATCACACTTCTAGATTTAAATTCGATCCTATTTGCAGTTTCGACATTACAGAGTAATGAGTGATTAAAATCTCAAATTGTCGCTTAAAACGACGGTCATTAAAATAATGTCATGATGACTTAAACACCGAAGAATATTCATGCAAAAAACACATGCGGATTGATAAGAAAAAGGTATCATCTCACTGCTAGGTGGATTAATCACGTTTTAAAATAAATACCACAATATTATATGTACATGAGAAAGGCATCATTACACCACTAGGGGGATTAAAACAGATTTTTTTAGATTAGCGTCACTCTCCTCATATACATAGGCAACGTAAATGCCAAGCGCTTAATTGGAAAAACGATACCGAGTTTGTGACATAAACACTGAAGCATGCTTATGTGAACCACTCGAATCAATCTGAATTAATTGGTGTCAAGAATGAGCCAAAATTAGTGTCAGAATTTTTTTCTTAAAATGATAAAAAATTCATGAGACTGCTTTGAAGAAAGAGAAAGGCATTATCAAACCACTAGGTGGATTAAGAAGGGTTTTTACTTTCTTTTGCCCTGTCTTATCAATTCGTATGTTAGAAAAAGTGTCGTTAATTCGTCGTATTTTAGTATAAGTGCACCGCTACAATTCTGGAAGTAAAGAAAGGAAACTTTGAACAATGCACACAAAGTATAGAATTACGAGAACGATTCTTGATATTGAGAATTGTGAAGAATCTTGTTAGTTCTATTCGCATTCACGTTATCCAGTTATGTCACTGATATTACCCACCACCTTTTATGAGAATCAACTCAGTCAACTCCAAGGAAATTGATTGCAAATAAATAAATTGAGGATTTTTTTTTCATTTCATTTCAAGAAAATTGAATCCCACACACGACATTCTTATCTTCCTGACGATGCCAGGTCATTGTTTAAATCTGTGTCTGTCTTTGCAAATGTGTGTCCACTTCCCATGAGAATATTACAGATCGGGATCATTTTCGAGAACAAAACATAAAATCTCAGTAATTTCAATCGCTGTGTTGGAAATACATTTTCACTTTGTTTTCCCTATTAATTTGAAGACTTGTGGAATCTCATTTGACATTTTCAATATCAGTGCAGCATACTGAAAATTTTTGAAACACAGATTAATCTGTGAACCTGGCATTTCTGCTCCATCTTCGCAACGACTACTCTCGCTCACACAATGTAAGCGTTATAAAGGGGCAACACTGTTTTTGAAAGATCACGCGTGAATCGTGTCTTGTGTCATTATCAAAATTTTTCAGTTTGGTCTATAATTTAATCATGAATCGACCTACAAAGTTCAACATTTGGTGAATGGGCGCTGGCAAAGTTAGAGGAAGAACCACTTTTGTATCGAAAAATTGTGTTCATTTCTGGTTAAATGGACAGGTCAACAAGCAAAATTGTTGTCTGGAGTGAAGATCAGCTAGAAGCATTGCAAGAGCTACCAATGCATCCAAAAAAGTCACTGTTTGGGTGAATTATGGGTCGGCGGCATTATCGGGCCGTAGTTTTCAAAGGCGACGATGGGCGGATCGTTACTGTGAATGGCTGTGAATGGCTACCATGTGATGATTGACAAATTTTTTGCCTAAAAACCAAATTGAGAACCGTGTGATTTAACGGCTTTGGACTATTTCTTGTGAGGCCATGTTAAGGCTCATGTCTGGAAGCCAATATTTAAGTATTTATTAGTGAAATACCGGCCGATATGTTGGAGAGAGTGTGCCAAAATTGGAGCTTGCGCATGGGCCATCTTAAGCGGAGCCGCGGTCATCATTTGCATGAAATCTTCTTCGAACATTAAACTATATTGATCGTTCTATCGATCCAAAAAACATTTCATAAATTTTCTCAATTTTGTTGTGTTTATGTTTTGATAATCAAATCCTAAACCTCTTAAAAATCACCCTTTGCATTGAACTAGTTCCACCCAAAATTTTAATTGAAAATACCCAATGGGTGAAAGAGTGATAGTCATTTGTAAGCTTTTCAAGCTGGTAGTCATCTCTGTCTTCTATTATCCATTTCTTTTTCCTGTTTTTTAACTTTATTAGTCACTGTTGAACTATGTCTCAATCTTTGTGCTTTTAATTTCGAGTCGTTTTATGTAAGTGTATTGCGTGCTTTTCCTGTTCAGTACTTATTTAGTTCTTTAAATTGAAAGTATCAGCTTATAAATTGTTCTTCAAATTAAATATGTTCTTTAAATTAAATGTTATTTCCCTTAACTACCAAAATGCAAAAATTGTTTTCGAAACTCAAATTCAAATATAAATGTTTATTTTTTTGCCATGTTACACACGGTAACTCTATATGATGCTAGAAAAGTAGAAAAATTTATGCTAAGAAATGGATACCGAATCATCTAACACTAGGAAACATTTCGCGACTGTCAGTGGCCATGGGAAAGTGAGACGCATCTACCAGCCAATGCTAAACTAAAGGAAAACGAACAGTTTTGTAACAAGCACCGTTGCCTTTGTAGCATGAGACGTTTTTATCGCTTCGACATGCTCGATTTCACTTCAATTTATTCAGCATAAATCCATTCGCCTTTGTGAGTTAGCGTGTTCCGGCGGAGGCAATACGCCTCAACTGGTGCATTTCAGTACCTTCAACACACATCTTCCATTTCGCCCCATCAGAATATGGAACTTGACATTATAGAGAACTGTTCAGCCATGCATCATTCTGATTTTTGTACCCTACTCGGTTGAATTTCGTTCCTTGCACAGAAAAAGCGCATGTGGAAATTTGAATGACAACTTGAGTGTATGGTCGCGTCGTGATAGACAGCAGGTAGTCGGAAATACAATTAAACAATAGTGTGTCCCACACGGAAACAATGAAAACGAATGCATGAAAACGATTCTTATCAGTCCATTCGATTATCGATTGTAAGTCACTCTAGTGGTGCCAGCGGTAAATAGTCAGATTATTTTGACTAAATGATGTCAATCACTAAAAGAAGTTTCTTGCATCATATAAAAACCAGAAAGAAAATGATTCGAAGTATTCCTTTTGTGTGCATGGACCAGCTTTATGCTCTGGACAGAGAAAAAGAAAACTATCTTTCTGACTCAATATCATCCTGCTTCGTCGAGGTATTAGTAGTGTCAATTCGATCCAATTCTAATCTTCTATGTCTGTTGACAGATTCAATCGATAGGAACAAAAATAAGATTTTCGCTTTTCGAAAGACAAACTTGACATTATCACAATCCGACCATCCGACTTTTGCCATATATAATCACGAAAGTTAATTCGTTAATTCGGCTGAAAAGGAAAACATCGTAACAGTGCATACTAATTAACCAAATCAAGAATGCAACTTTTGTCTGCAAAACAACTGTTACGAAATCTGAAGAATCTGTATACATGGTCGGAAATTTTCTGTTTCGCAGCTAACGATAACCGTCAAACAGTGTTCAAGCTCGTAATGAAAAACAGTTATTTGAACAATACAATATGATTCAACATATCAAGAGCAAGAAATGTTCTATTTGGATAGTTGAACAAGAAAATAAAGGAGTACTGAGAATCCAGAATTTACCTAGTAGAATTAGTTCTCCGACGGTCAAGTATTTCAGCCAACAAAAGATAGCGTGTCTGTGACCATGTCTTAAAAAGCATTTACTCTAGTTTTCAACTCTCATAAACTTTTTGCATTTCCATCGGTCAATTTATTTTCTTAAAAACCTATTTTCTTTATATCCGTCTACATCTCCCTTTATCACAAACTGTAGTATGTGGGAAAACTGTCTTAAAGTCATTTTTGACGAATATATTACACCTTTTTTTTTATTCAATAATAGAATATAATATTAAGGCACACTGCTTAAGCTCTAAGATGCCAAGGGTATTTACTAATCTGAATTATCGTCTAACTTAAAACTAGAATAGTATCATTATGTAATGTAGCATCAGGGTCGCGGATTCTCGAGAATCCAGCTTTCAGCTGGCGATCGGTAGTGGCCGGTGAATTGAATTTAGGATGAGATGATTCCAGATGGCTATGGTAATTTTCTATATTGGCCGCATTCTTCGGTCCGTGAGGGTCCGCGTTAAACACCCCCAGGCTACGAAGGCCCGGCAGGTGTCCCGCATGCTGGTCATCGACTGGAGCGGTCTTCCGGTGATGGTGATGTTACGGAAGAGAATGAAAAAAAAGTAAATATTATGGGAAACGGGGTGAAAAGGGGTTGTGGAAACAAAATGTTTGGAAACGACAGAGATCTAATTAGTTGCCATCGAGATGGTGAAGAAACAGGGAAGGGGGAACGAAAAAGTTAGTGACAAAAAAAGATCTTGTTAGTTCCAATGAAGATGGTGGACAGGGACGGGGATCGAGAGAATCGGGCGGATGTTAGTGTCGAACCTGTAGGTGGAGATTATATATTCTGAGCGAGGAATAACACATTAAACTTGTATATCAATGTGTTTAAGGTACTGGTATATGAGAAGCATATATGAATTATCCCGACTCGCCAACACATCCCGAACCGGAACCTCGGCCCTGAGGGATTCCAGTAGCTTCGACCTCGCGTCGCGATACACTACGCACGACCACACGACGTGCTCGATGTCCTGATAACCGTCGCCACAGGTGCAGAGCCTGTTCTCCACGATACCGTTACGCCGGAGATGTGCGTTGAATGTATAGTGATTTGACATGAGCCGTGACATAACGCGAATGAAATCACGATTCACGTTCATCCCCTTAAACCAAGGTTTCGTCGATACCTTAGGCATAATGGAGTGTAGCCATCGTCCCAGTTCGTCACTCGTCCATGAAGTTTGCCAACTTTCGAGAGTTTTCTGACGAGAAATAATTTATATATATATATATATATATATATATATATATATATGTATATATATATATATATATATATATATATATATATATATATATATATATATATATATATATATATATATATATATATATATATATATATATATATATATATATATATATATATATATATATATACTATTTATATATATATATATATATATATATATATATATATATATATATATATATATATATATATATATATATATATATATATATATATATATATATATATATATATATATATATATATATATATATATATATATACAGGGTCCGGCACTCGAAGTGTAACCAATTAAAAAGGCCATAAATTCAGTTTGGAAAATTACTTTTACTTAATTCAAAGTACAAAATGTGTAAAAATAATACAAAATTCAGAATCAATTCACTTTTGCTCGATATGACCACCTTTTGCCTTGACTATGGCCTTGAGACGGTCAAAAAACGAATCGCAAGTTGCCGAATGTGACTTGCAGGTATTTAGGCCCACTCGCGGACAATAACTTTTTTCAGCGCCTCGAGACTGGTGTATCTTTTAGTTCGGACTTTGCTCTCCAAAATGGCCCAAAGAGCATAATCCATTGGATTCGCATCTGGTGAATTCGAGAGCCATTGTGTGAACGTGATGAAGTTCGGAACGTTGTTTTTCAGCCATTCTTGGTTCACTCGAGCTTTGTGAGACGGTGCCGAGTCCTGCTGAAACGTCCATGGTCTGCCACCGAAATGTTTGTCTGCCCACGGCTTCAAAGCAACCTCCAGAATACTTTCCCGATAATGTGTCGCATTTACCTTGACGCCAGGCTTGATGAAAACGATTGGAGAGCGCCCATCTGCGGTTACAGCGGCCCAAATTATTATCTGTTGCGGGTGCTGCCTCCTGGTGGCCAATCGATGACTCAAATTCTCGTATGAACGGTCGGTCAAGTAAACCCTATCGTTTTGAGAGTTTACGAATTGCTCAATTGGAAAAATTTTCTCGTCAGAAAATACAATGTTCGGAAATTGACCGCTTTCGGCCAAACGAAGCAACTCCTTCGCTCTCTCAAGTCTAACTTGTTGCTGCTTCGGTGTGAGATCATGCGCCTTTTGGATCTTGTAAGGCTTGATCTTCAGTTCATTTTTCAGTATGCGGCGGATGCTACGGTCGGATAGTTTCAGTTCTTTTGCCATTTTATTGGCACTTCGTCAAGGTTTTCGTTCAAGTCGCTTCTTCACTTTTTGAACCATCTCACGTGACGTTGCAGTCTTTTGATGACCACCTCCATGACGTTTTGCGATGCTACCAGTATTATTGTAACGAGTTATGGTGCGATAAACAAAAACTTTATTCACTTTAAGGTGTTTGAGCTCACGAACAATCGCTGGTTGTGATTTTCCATCTAAATATAAAGCAATCACACTATTACGTTTTAAATCCATCATCCATTTTCTTTTTCGCGTTCACTTTTGGCAAAATGCTTTCTTGCGCTTGTAAACAATACAACTCCGAACTGTCATTTAGCAAATTTCTAGAGAGCTGATGCCCGTGCGTCAGCTGCGCGAGCGGTCTGAAGTTGGTTACACTTCGAGTGCCGGACCCTGTATATAGATATATATATATATATATATATATATATATATATATATATATATATATATATATATATATATATATATATATATATATATATATATATATATATATATATATATATATTACACTAGTTTCAAATGTGAGATGTTATATTGATTTCTTAAATTTCAGAGTTCGATTGCAAGATGATAAATAAGAATAAATTTGTTCAACACAGTGTTTTCTTTTGAAAGCAATACGCTACTTACACAATTGACTAGAGGCAAATTTTATGACACACATACGGATGTGTAATACATAGGTACCAAAAGAAGAATTTTATACATGTATAACATATATATTTTACCTCAAACATGTAGAGAAATGCAGCTTGTTAAAAATAAGTTGATTAGTTAGTAGATTTTCAAATCTGATTAAATGTTAATTTCAAGCTAGAATATGACTTTTGATTTTACGTTTCGTCTTAGAGTCATCAGTGCGAAGCAGTTTATGTTGAACTGCTACCTCCGGCCTGACGGTTCAACATAAACCGGCGGTTGTATGGTTGGTGGTACCAAAAACAATCCTTCAAATTATTTCGAATCAATTTCTTTTATTTTTATTCGATAATGGAAAGAAAATGGATTAAAACATTCCAGAAATATGCTAGTTCGCACAAAAAATATTGAATTGATTACTCTCATGTTAAGTTTTCTCCTGTCCGGTCACTTGTTTTCAGTGGTATAACACACATCCGAGATAGAGAAAAACTTCATTATCGACGTGAAATTTATACTGTAGGTGCTATTTGATGCCAAAAACGATTTATGAAAGTTGTGAATCGTAATGGCACTTTAGGCCTTACCAAATTATCTCAGTCTATCCTAGTACTCGCTTCAAACAGTTCCTTGGAAAAAAAGTTCATTTTCTTTTGTAGACGAACAGAAAAAAAACCCTTCTTAATCCACCTAGTGGTGTGATAATGCCTTTCCCTTCTTTCATAACAGTCTCATGAAAATATATATCATACTTTTATTAAATAATTTCGGATTTTGACGTCAATTGATTCAGATTGATTCGAGTAGTTAACAAAAGCATGCTTCAGAGTTTATGTCACACAGTCAGCATCATTTTTTCCAAACTAGAGCTTGACATTTGCGTTGCCTATTTGTATGAGAACAGTGTCGTCCCAGGAAGTTGATTTTTTCAAAAAAAAATTTTTTTAGATGACACTAAATTTCGATGTTTCATGCAGTTTTAAGAGTTTCGGCATCGAAAAAAAATTTCGATTTTTCAAATTACATGTACTCCCCCCCTATGGTGCTTTTTCAAGATCGGAAATTTTCAACCTTAACCGCCGGGCAGCACCCCTTACGCATGTCCGATTTAGCTCAAATTTTTCATGATGACATTTTTCGGGGTGCTTAAACTTTTTAACACTAGCGCTGTACGAAATTAGAGGTGATCCCAAAATATTGGCACCCTTATTTATGTAAGAGCGGTAAATAAGTATTTTGTCGGTTACGTCACATATACCATCATATATCTGGAACCAAAAGTCACAACCATTTGATCTTCGAACTTGATCAATGGCCGACAGTGGCTTTCAAACGAGCCCAAGTTTGTTAAAATCGGTTCAGCCATCTCTGAGAAAATTGAGCGCGTTCAAATATCTTCGAAAAGTGCACACACACACAAACACACACACTATGGGTCTCCGAGGCTCCGTTCGAAAGTCGATTTTTCCAGCAATTCTAATACCTTTCTATAGAGAAAGGCAAAACTTGTTTGAAAGTCATTATTGTACCATTGATTAAGTTCGAAGATCGAATGGCTGCTACTTTCGGTTCCGGAGATATAATGGTATAAGTAACGTAAGCGACAAAACTCATTGTTTTTCAATCGTTCAACTTTCTCAGAGATGGATTAGCCGATTTTTACAAGTGTTGGCTCGTTTGAAAGCTATTATTAAATTTTAAATGAAGTTCGAAAATCAAATAGTTGTTAGATTTTAAAGATATACACCCAAACCTCCTTTTACGAACCTTATATATGTATGTATGTATGCTTACACACTCACTCGTCTGCATATATGTGTAAATATTTATACATATAGATGATCGCTTTTACTTCACCAATATTTATATGTATTTAGAAATACAAATATTTGCACACATGTGTACGTATAGTAATACATATATACATATATAAGTTACGTAAATGGAGGTTTGGGTGTAATAGGAAAAGTGACGTAGCCGACTATGGGTACATATTCCATCGACTGAATTTTCTTAAAGATGACTTAACGAATAAACTTATTTGAAGCTTACCTATTTTAATCAAATAGGGGTAGTTGGGCTGTGGCAAACACTCCCGGTTTGAACGATGTAATGGCATATGTGACGTAACCAACAAATCCTAGTGTGTTTCAATGAAACAAAATTCCTCTGAGATAAGAGAATCGGTTTTGAAAGGCTTATACACGTTTGAAAGGTACTATTAGGTTATTTGATAAGCTCAAAAAATATAAATGGCCGAGGATAAAATCTTACAAATGTTGTAGTTAGGCTAATTAAATGGCAAGAGAAACGCATTATAACACCACTAGGTGGATTAGGAAGGATTTTTTTCGAAGCATATTTACCTTTAAACTTAACTGCAAAAACGAATAGAAATAATTGTTTTGGAGGAACCGGTTATGTTTCAATCCGATTTTTGCATCCAAAGTTTTTTGTGCGTACATGTATGGGTTCTGCGATGAATGTTCTTACCAGGGTTTGGGTAATCTGAAGTATAAATGAATAAATCTCCCGAACCGGGAATGTTTGACATAATTTTCTAAACTTGAGCAGATACCATATTGCAGATTTTAAGTCGGGATAATTCTTATATGTTTATCATTTATAAGTACCTTAAACACATTAACGTACAACTGTAATTTGTTATATGTTATAGTACTTATAAATTTGCTCCAATCTTCTATTTTCTCCATCTTCATCGAAACCAGCGAGATTTTTTTGCTGTCACTAACTTTTGGCTTTCGTCAACTAATTAGATCTTTGTCGTTCTTAGTCATTTTGTTCCCATACCCCCTTTTTCCACTTTTTCCACGTTTTTGACCGACGAGTTACTTCATATTTATACCGTTTTATGAGTTGGATTGTATCATCAGCTGAGAGGTCAGTTGAAACAGAATGATTTGATCCACGCTAAAGAAGATTTCATTGTATAAATTTATTGGATTATTTGTTCTATTCATTTGTCTGAAAATAAAATGGCCGTAATGGTATTAGTTTGTGTGTGAGTCTGTGCCTAAGGTTCAAGCCATCTCCGAGAAAAGTGAGTGACAATATTTGTCACACACACAGACATTTTCTCAGTTCGTCGAGCTGAGTCGAATGGCATATGACATTCGGTCCTCCGGGCCTCGGTTCAAAAGTCGGCAATTGTACATGAGAAAGGCATCATTACAGCACTAGGTGGATTAAAACAGGTTTTAATATACATATTTGAATTAATTCCGTAAGAAATTAACTAAATAATATATCTTTTGTCAATATATTCTAAAACAAACCTACGGGACTCTAGATTGTACTAGACTTTTGTTTTTGAAAATAATACTATAAGAAGCTACTATACATTCTTGCTATAAGATTACATACAAAATTTGAGTAGAATGGTCATTAGCGTCATTATTCATTTCTATTATATAATTTCATTATCGAAACGATTCGAATTTCTCGATAAAATGCATAAGTTTCAGTTTAGGAGTGATATTAGATGTCAAATTGCTTTCTAATGAGCATAGAGAATATATCATTTCTAAAGCTTCAAAGCTTCTTGGTTTTATTTTTCATATTTCCGAACGAACACGAAACCAATGTAATGAATGATGCAGATTATTGAGTACTTGAGTGTGGTGAAATATCATATATAGAGAAGAGACATACTCGTGGGAAAAGCAACACGGCTAATTGATAAGCACTGAGACATCTTCGAAATGTTATGAAACGTTCATAGAGCACCAGAAGTCAGATTAAAATCTATATATAACGCAAGTTACACAGAAAGAAAAGATGAAACTTACACGACATGTAAACCGATAGTACTATGAAATAGACATCAGTTGAAACAAAAATCTGATTGAAAACCATGATTGATGTAAAATTACATTAAAATTCATTTAGTTTTTCATTTAACAAGACTGTATATTTACAAACCGCTTCGGTTTGTAATGTAAATTTCCATTCAATTGCCTGCTCCAAATATGTGCATGAAAATAAATGTAAAATCACAAAATATTTTTATCTGTGTATATATCTGTAACCTTCTTCTCTAAATTGCACCCATGACGGGATATTCGAAATCGAAGAATGTAAAGATTAACGGTAATAGTAATAAGCTTATCATTACCACACCAAACAATTTCAGGAACCTTTGTTTTTGCTAACAATACTTTGAAGTGTAAAAAACAGCTTATGAATATCGTTCAGAAATTGCACCCAAAAGCGTTGAAACTTTATTGAAAAATTATGGAAATGATTGTTGATCGATTGAAATTACACAATCTAAAATCATTTCTCAATTGTTTCAAAAGTCTATCTATGACTTGTTTTCATGTATGACTATATCCAACTAAGCGGAAATTCACTTTCTCCTAACGATCGGTTGAAAATAATACTCAAAGGGATACTTGGGTGAAAAAGCATATAGCGTTTTTTTACCGTCTGCTCAACACACCTGTAACAGCAGAAATTCGTAACAAAGTACACCGCTGGGAGCATTTGAAGCAGCATCACCCGCGACGTGTATCGAAATAAAACGACTCCAGAATAGACAAAGAGAACAAAGAGTTTATAATGCTTAGTATCCGACCCTGCCAGCTTAGAGAGAAATCACTCTTTAGTTCAGCCACGCCATCGCACGGCATCACATTGAACATATCATGGTTGCGAAGTGCTGCGATTTTTGCGTTTAAGAATTTGACATTTCTCTCACTTCCTTGTATGTACGACATTCGATGCGGACTCACCTAAAGGCGACAAGCTCGCAAAAAAGTATATCGCTTACGATTTGTTTGTAAAATGTAAAAACTGAATATCTTGATAATATGATGTTTTTGTTAGCATTCAACTTGCGATCCTATTATCGAGACAAATATTTGAAGACATTGGCGAATTTTTCCTGTATTATTTATGAATCACCAACAAATTCGTGGATTGTATCACTAATTAGTTAGCTCGATTTATTCCAAATGAAATGAATGATGCGATTCATTGATAATATGATAACATCTAAAATTTCGATTTCATCTTCCTGTATATTATATTACAACAAAATTATATCGAAACTGTTTTTCTCTCTGACACTTGTTTGAAAGTTTCGATATTTTAAAGACACTCTCAGGAAAAATGAAATTCATGCTTGACATAAATTTAAGCATGCTGTAATTTCCTCAATGATGACACAATATTACATCTTTTAACATGTAATAATCGTGTCTGTATCGATGTAAACTTCAGCTAAATTAACTGTGGAGTTGATGATATGACTTATTTGATTTTTAAGCAAAAATGTATTCATACTATAAATTTTATATTGCTTGCTGATCGGGACATCACCGAAGTAAGACAACGTTTGTGTACGAGTGGAGTTGTGAGTTTTGTCTTAGGTGTTCATGGACTATCATGTATATATTTTCAAAACATCACAACACGTTTAACTCTTAGTCCCAACCAATCCAATATGAACGATTATGTATTTTGTATGTTGTTAGAAAAAGTACTGACCAACGATTTAGTTTAACTAGTTATCAACACCTTGCGACAACAAATTGGTAAATGTAGATGAAAAACTGTTTCATATCCTACAATAACTTATGGATACAATGCAACGCATCACGCTTGCTTTCTTTTTAACACTCGAACGACGGTTTTGGGGTAGTCATGCACATATTCCCGAAGTTCAACTGGACGAGTGTTAAAGGTAAAACATTATCGAAAATCGTTCGTTTCTTTTTGTGCGTTAGATGAAACTGAATATCCTGTTCCCTGAACGACCTTCTGCGTGGTGCTATAAAACCTCAAATGCTCAGGTTGCGCTCTCATCCGCTTTTTAGACGTTGTGGTGAGCAGTTGCCTTCTCAATCAGCAGAAGCTACAACAGATTATTAATAATCGCCTTTAGCTTTTGAATACTGGATCTGGATTCGAGAACTGAATTTATGATTGGGTTCTGGAATCGAATCCTAAAACATGGATTTCTGAACTAAATTCAGAACCTGAGCTCTGGTCAACCTAGGTTCTGAACCTTATATGCAGGTTTAGATTTTAGTTTCAGAACGGATTACAGGTTCAAAATCTAAATCTATAAATCTGGAACTGAATCCTATGTCTGGTTTCATGAACTGATTTCTTTATGTTTTTTTAGATATATGTTCGAAATTCGAATTGTGATTTTGAATTTTGGAAAAATATTCATTATATTAAATTATCATCTTTATTCTGGATATAGATCTGAACCTCGAGTCTGAATTTTATACTCCTAAATTCAGTTTTATAATTTAATTCATGAGTTTAGTTTTGTAATTTTATTCCTAAATTCAGTATCGGAATTCATTTCCAGAATTCAGAACCTGCATGCTAAATTCCTCTCTTGGATTCTGGAACTGAATTTCGGAATTTTTCCTTTATTTTTTGCGTTTCTCATATAGAAAGGTTATGCAATCACTATAAAAACCGAATTTTTAACCGGGGCCCGGAGGGCCGAATGTCATATATCATTCAACTAAGCTCGACGAACTGAGCAAATGTCTGTGTCTGTATGTGTGTGTATGTATGTGTCTATGTAACAAAAATGTGCACTTGATTTTCTCGGAGATGGCTGGACCGATTTTCACAAATTTAGATTCAAATGCAAGGTTTTTTGGTCCCATAGGGTGTTATTGAATTTTACTCGGGTTGGACTCCCGGTTCGGGAGTAACGAGGTAGATTGTGTAAAAAAATGAAGAAAAAGTGCATACGATTTTCTCAGAGACCACTCAACCGATTTTCCTTTAACTGAGATTTAAATTGCAGGCCTTGTAGTCTCATAGTCCGACTTCCGGTTCAGGAGTTATGGAGTAAAATGTGCAAAATGAACTAAAAACGTGGAATCAATAGTCTCCGGATCCGACTTCCGGTTTCGGAGTTATAGGGTAAAGTGTGTTCAATATTGTACACCGTCACCGGTCTCCGGTTCCGGAAGCACCGGTCTCCGGTTCCGGAAGCACCGGAAATAGTGGTCATATATTCCAAAGTGGATCTCACTCATTTTTCTCAGTGATGGTACGACCGATTTCCACAAACTTAGATTCAAATGAAAGATTTCACGGTGCCATACGGAGTTCCTGAATATCATCCGGATCCGGCTTCCGGTTCCGGAGTTATAGAGTAAAGTGTGTTAAATATTGTACACCGTCACATAAAATGGTGAAACAAAATACGCAAAAAAATGTCTAAACTGGACTCAGAACTCCACAAATTTCCATTATCAGTATCCAGATAAACAAACCTATTCTGGCTATCCGTGTTCCCGGCTTTCGATAAATGACGGGAGAAGATAGTCATATGCTCAAAATTGGATCTCACTCCCTTTTCTCAGAGTTTGCAGAACCGATATTTATAATCTTAGGGTCAAATGAAAGGTTCCGTCTTATGGCCCTACCTAGAATTACTGCATATTTACGGATTCAACAAAAATTTAAGCTGTTGTTTAGAGTACGATGGAGAAAGTACCCGAGTAAAGTTTAACAGCAAAATGAGAACAAATTGAAATCTGATTATGATAGCAAAATCAGATTGAAATCCTAATATGAAATCGACTCATCAAATTTTCAAATTATGTCACATTATGTTATCATTTTACTGTTTAAAGGCAAAAGTTTTGTGAAACTCAAAAAAAGGAAATTTTAAAATCAACAACTTAGTGAATTCATTGAAATTGAGCAAATTTCAAATGGCAACACAAAAATTCAAGGTTAGATTTCAATGGAAGAATTATTCCTTCAATCCTATGTTGCCTTTTACATAAATGCTTTGACATCCTGCCGAGATTTTGCAATTGACCCCAACCATAACCGCGCAGAAACGATTTTTTCAACAATTTTTCACCTTTTACGCAAATAATGCTCTTTCTTTTTAGGCACGAGAATATTGGTATCAAACCACACGCCTGGGAAGCATTGGATAAATTGGCTATCATCGGTACCACGTTTGTTTGAAGCTGGTCAATATGAATAGTGGCTTTGGCATTCCTATCTCGCTGATTATCTGCCGTAGAAGGAGCTTATTTCAGAATTTTATATGAGAAATATACATATTTGACGTCATCGATTTCCTTCTAGATACGTTAAGTATCTGATCCTGTAACAAATTTTGCATTCAGTTTAAAAAAATATTTCGATATTTGTAATCATATGACGTCGCGAAATTCATTCCAAAGTTTTTAAACCATTATTTTCAGTGCATCCAGAAATCGGAGACCTGGATGGCGAAAATAATCTACTCGCCAAACCCGTTCTGAAAATACCCATAACTTTATATCAAACAGTATGGAAAAATTCATTGTTTACGAGGTTTCAACATCGAACATTGAATGTCTCAGATTTCAGAACCTAGAGTTAATTATTAATAATACTTTAGTGGCTTAGAGGAGCCACCAAAAAATATATATTTAATTTGTATATTCCTAAGTAGTCCACAAACTGTGTCGAAGACACTCTCCAAAACAATTCTCATCCCTAGTTATAAATGCTTAGAACTTCATATACTCACTAACGCTAGATACTATGAGAAGTATTTTATCAATCATCTAATAGATCTTGGAACTTTGATACACTTTTCTAAAGAAACCGTGTAACTAAATCTTCATAATTTGAGTCACAGTACTAATTCGCTTTGACATCCTGCCGAGATTTTGCAATTGACCCCAACCATAACCGCGCTGAAACGATTTTTTCAACAATTTTTCACCTTTTACGCAAATAATGCTCTTTCTTTTTAGGCACGAGAATATTGGTATCAAACCACACGCCTGGGAAGCATTGGATAAATTGGCTATCATCGGTACCACGTTTGTTTGAAGCTGGTCAATATGAATAGTGGCTTTGGCATTCCTATCTCGCTGATTATCTGCCGTAGAAGGAGCTTATTTCAGAATTTTATATGAGAAATATACATATTTGACGTCATCGATTTCCTTCTAGATACGTTAAGTATCTGATCCTGTAACAAATTTTGCATTCAGTTTAAAAAAATATTTCGATATTTGTAATCATATGACGTCGCGAAATTCATTCCAAAGTTTTTAAACCATTATTTTCAGTGCATCCAGAAATCGGAGACCTGGATGGCGAAAATAATCTACTCGCCAAACCCGTTCTGAAAATACCCATAACTTTATATCAAACAGTATGGAAAAATTCATTGTTTACGAGGTTTCAACATCGAACATTGAATGTCTCAGATTTCAGAACCTAGAGTTAATTATTAATAATACTTTAGTGGCTTAGAGGAGCCACCAAAAAATATATATTTAATTTGTATATTCCTAAGTAGTCCACAAACTGTGTCGAAGACACTCTCCAAAACAATTCTCATCCCTAGTTATAAATGCTTAGAACTTCATATACTCACTAACGCTAGATACTATGAGAAGTATTTTATCAATCATCTAATAGATCTTGGAACTTTGATACACTTTTCTAAAGAAACCGTGTAACTAAATCTTCATAATTTGAGTCACAGTACTAATTCGCATTTCAAAATGGTTACATGTGCGAGTTGTGTGAAATCAAGTAGTTAACTCAATTTAATGTTATAATGTTTGAATGCTACAGCTTAGAACATTTTCATACTGTGCTCAAATAGCCACACTGCTATTCACGGTGGATGCGGGATGGAAGCGACGCAACGAGTGTGCATTGACAGAAACTACCTGCATACAATTTTGTGAATCAACACTGCTTGTCATATAACCGAACATTTTCCGTCTCCTTATAGCTAGCATTTACAGTCCATAACAATCTTTAAAAGTTCGCATTCCAAATCACCTAAGTTCGAAACCGGATTCTCTCCGCGGTAGTGTGGAGATAGATTGCATGAAATCTTTTTTCTAGCTTGCGAGTAATATCGCCTAAATGTATACTATTCCGGACCTGTTTTGGCTGTTCTATTTTTAGATTATGCTCGTGACGTGGCATTTCGAGAAAACCTACATCATATTAAGTTTTCAATGCGCTTTCACTGAGAGCAGAACTAGTTTTCAGTTTGATGTCACACAGCATTTTTTTTGCTTTCGATTTTGATCTTTTAACCGTTAAAACGACCAAAACGATAGCAAATTAAGAAATCGATATATACGAACAGCAAAACATCAAATTGAGTTTTCGTTTTGAACTCACACTTTACTCGGGTATTTAAAAACTTCAAAAGTTGGTGGCCGTACGAACCGACTTCGTTTATACCGCTTCTCGGGTTCCGGTGCTAGAAGTACATATAATAGTGAACCCATTTCGTTTTCTTTAGGATGACCTACGCAAGCAAAGTACTGTTACAGTTTGTGTGTTATACTACACTTTACATCTTATTAGATGCACATATATGGAGCGTCGCAGTTCACGCAAATTTACGTCTAAGAACATTTAATATTGTGTCTAAAACTCCATGACATGAAATTCATTGAAATAAAAAAAGGAACTATGAAGCAACCCACCGCGACTTGAACCGAGAATCATTGGATCGCAAGTTCGTCTGTTAATCGACTGAGCCACAGAAGCATGCATCTGCTTGGTTGGTAAAAGGTGCATTTAAATTCATACAGTCGCACCTGCTAGTAGAACGCAAGTTACAGTCGAAGCCAGTAAAATTCAAGCTCATCTAACATTAAGTCATTACAAATAAAATTTTCCGTTATTTGACAAATTAGGTTTTTATGAATTACATCGTATGAGGGATTAAGTCACCTGTGAAATTCAAATTTTTTTGGAGTGTAGTTAATACACAAACAATCCCTTGGTTTCTTTCAAAAATCGAAGAGAAACATTTGAAAAAAAAAACCACAGTATTAAAGTATATATGAGAAAGGCATCATTTCACCACTAGGTGGATTTAACTTTTTTAATTTTTTCTCATAAATATGTTTATTTCATAGGCAATAATGCATAAGTTTTTCTTCACCGTGGCATCCACAATACATAGTACTTTAAAGTTTGAACCTAATACATTTCGAATATTATATTAGTATGTTGGTATTCATTAGTTTAGAGAAAGGCAAAAATCTGCATTCCTTGGAAAGAATGGCGGCGTTATACTCAGTGGAGTAGAACGCTTTATCCTACTTTCCCTTATCAAGGTAGAAATAAAGTGCTTCGTCATCGTATATCCATCATGGTCATTTACAAATCACCCTTAACGTGTGAAATAGATGAACAAGCAGTGTTGGGATTCAAACGTAAAAATGAATCCTATCATAATACGTATCACTACCGATTCGTCTACCTGGATAGAAAACGATCTCGCTTCAGTACGTGATGTCATTAAATCAACCAACCTTCTAACACACATCCCCTGTACAACTGGAGTACTGGTCGGATTGCTCTTCCGTTTTATAAGTTTTCCATAAAAGTAATAGTTTTAGTTCTTTTGTCTTACTGATTTCGCACTGGCGTGCCGGAAACGAGTGAAACTCAATTTGTGCACTGCGCACAGAAAGATAAAGCTTGAAGATTGGGACGTGTTACAATTTACCGGATATAGGGATTTGCATATCTCTTCTGAGGAGCCGTATTTTTATAGCACACATTATTGTCGAGCGTGACACTAAATTTAAAAACGGATTTTATTGTCTTGTAATAAATGTCGTTGCATTGACTATAATACAATAAGTTCGAATACAGCCAAAGGAACGTAGATATGGGATGAAATACAATTTGTTTTGTCAAACTTAATATGTTGCGAGAGTTCGGGAAAATTTACCAATCTTTTTCTCGAACAGTTTTTGTAATAAACTTATAAGTTCATATCACTGTATGACGGATATTCGATATACCAACGTCGGGTTTTTATATACATTTATTTCTTACGATCGCTGAACCATTTTTGGTAAAACACCAGTAGAGATTTGTGGTTGATTTGGTTTTATATGAACAGAATGTTCCGGAGAAAATTTACAATTTTGAAATGAATATTCCCTTCAAACTAATTAACCTTTAATTTCCAATCGTCTGTGATTGTATAAAAATACATTCGCTCGAAGTTGACAATCAATAACGCGATCGAAAAGTACTCATTTGTTATAAAGATGTAGTCCAATTATGTGCCGTCTCGCCCCTTTCATGTATGTTGTTCCGTTTGCCATTGACGACGACGACGAAGACGGCAATGATGACGACATCGTCCTTATGCACGATAATAACGTGGTACAATGAAAAATCACGACATCACACCGTTCGACGTAGGAACACTTCCCAATCAACACCGCATCGTGCTGCCTAACATCATCAGGGTAATATATCAGTCACCAGCTGCAGTGCAGTGTCGACGATATTGAATAGGTTGAACACGTTGTTAACAGTAACTGACTATGCAGTATTTTGCCGGAACTCGAAGTTTCACTCACCACTAATGCAATGTCTGTTTTAGAAGGAAACACAATCGCCGAAAAATAAAATTGAGCGAAATTTCGATAAAATACTGTTACATCTACTAACAGTATTTTTGCAATGTAGCTAACCACATTTCCCACTGTGCGTTTCTGCATGTCGACTATGCTGAATCGAACAATGAGCCCTCTTTCTCTAGGCATTGATTTCAGTCCTTTTTACTGTTCTTCATCCACTTGCTGTTATTTTGCTGTCAACACCGATCCGCCTCAACATGCAGCGGAAATCCAATGAATTCTCACATCGTCACTGAGTGGTCAGAAATGAATTTATTGCTTTCTTAGCAGTGAAATTGCCTGCCAATATGAAATAATAGAGCAACATCACGAACAACTAAGGCAATCAATTTTCCTTCGCTAAGGATATAGTATAGCGAATTTGCGTTTTGTTGTTCTTTGTGTTGCGTATTGAATATGCGGGAACTGGCTGCATCGTTGCAGAATTTTAGAATATAAATTTGAGCATTATTTAAGCAACTTACATTCGAGATCGTTTTCTATTTCTATGTATTTGATTTTACCCTGTCTCGCAATACCATAAAACAATTTTTTTAAACACAATCTCAAACAGTCCTTCCAACTACAATACTTAAGTTCTAGATTTAGCTTTAGGGTGATTTAGTATCTAATCCACAAGTTTAGTTTAGTGCTCCCTTAGTAAGTCTGCTTCCATTCTCTATCGATTATGCAACCAAGAATAATATTCACCATTAGGTTTGTTTCTAACATCCGCTCGACTCTCTCGATTCCCCGGCTGTCCACCATCTTCTTCGGAACTAACTAGATCTTTATGATGTCACTAATACTTTTTGCATCCCCCCCTCTTCATCTTTTCACCATCTTTTGAGACAATTAACTTGATCTTTTGCCGCTTTCTACTTCTTTCGAAACGTCCCCCCCCCCTTCCACCCCTTCGAACCCCTTCGTAATTCCATTTACTACAATATTCACTTCTCTCTTTTTCTCTCCTTTTTTCCTGCATTGCCGCTCTCCGAGGGCCACTCTCTTTGATGTCCAGCATGGCGGACACCCGCCGAGTGTTTGTGACTTGGGAGTTTTCCCGCGGACCCTCACGGACAACAGGATGCGGCCCTCAACGTCACCGTCCAGTCACTCTTGACCCTCGCCGGGAGTAATTTTACTTTAAGCCCTTAGTATTAAGCAGTATATCTGTTGGATCTTTGTAATCTGTTGATATAAAAAGATGAGGAGGTTTTATGCCTGCTGGAGAGAGAGATTGTAAATTTCAGCTCCAGCGGGCTTTTCCCTGCTCCCAAATAAACTTCGATTGAATGTGCCATGCTTCAGATAGTTTAATTCCGAAGTAAATAATTCATATCAAACTTTGAATAAAACTTTGTATACTTTCTCAGTATGGCAAATCGTTAATTGCAACTCAATTCTAAAAAAATCCTGAATGATTTTTTTGCATTGCTTGTCGAATATGATTTTTCAGATTAAAAGGAATAAATAGTAAGTTTTTGCAGAAAATTTATTTAGTGTATCTATTTTTCGATTTTGCTTTTAAGGTGAAATGTAGCGGAATACGCGCGTAGAGTTTTTGATCAATTATTCAAAAACTAGGCCGATTTTTGAAAAACTAAAAACTGAAATTTTGCTTTGCCGAGCCGTAATTGGTTTTTGAAATGTATAAACGGCTACTGTTTCGTTCCACGGAGTTGGTTTTAGAATTGAAAAGTAGTGTTTGTATCAGAATTTCACAGAGAATCTGAAAAATTATAAAACTTTAACCAAAACAACCGAAATTTGAAAAAGTTTGCATAAACTTTTCCGAATTTTTTTTATTGCTTGCGCGCTACTGTTTCGTATTGAGATGGTGTGAGAAATGCACGGTGGGCACGGTGGCATTATATCGTGAGCAAAAATTACATATCAAATAATGTCACGAATTTATGCTGCATTGAGTTTTGTGTTGGAATACAAACGAGTTGAATAAAACAAAATGGGTATTGTAAGAAATCGTTTATTTCTAAGTAACTGTCGTTTATAATGCTAGTGATGCCAAAGTCTCTTGAATTCAAAACATTGATGTTACTGAAGCAATAATGTACTGTCAAAGATACCGAAAATACTTGAATGTTTTCTTGTGTTCAATCGTTCTTTTGCAGGATAATCCATGCTAGCTACTAAACTTAGTCATATACATGGTAAGCAAGTTAGGCAATACAAACACATATAACCTCATGTTAGTCAATCATGATTACTCATGATTCATAGTTCTAGTGTAATAGTAATCACTAGCAATAAGGATTGAATTAGGATATATTCAAAGTGTGAAAGATTCAAAAATCCATTACGAATCAATGATTTTTTTTACATGCCAACGAGTGGTGAGCCTACTGCGCTCAATTACTGAAAATATTCCTGGTTTCTATGTGTCGGTTTTTCTTGTTCTGCTTTGTGCGATGATTCGGTCAACTCAAGCGGTTAAAGTTTTTTGAGACTACATTTCACCTTAAGTTGTAGAATCATTATTTTGACTTTTTTCAGAAGTCAGTTCCAAATAGATTTCCAATTAACTCATGGGTTGGAAATTCCCGGGCCTAACAAAGAGAGCATGATTTTTTGGTTCAAACTTAACTTTATTTGTCAACGTAATCTCCATCAAGAGCAACGCAATCATTACAGCGCCGCTCAAACATTTCAACAACACTTTTGTAGAACGATCCATCTTTTACCTCAAAATAGGTCTCAATTTCAGCGATAATCTCTTCATTCGCGCGAAATTTTTTACCGGCGAGCTTTTTTTTCAGGTCAGCCAGCAGTCGCTGGGAACCAAATTTGGCTGGGAGACAAATCTTGATGAGACAATTCTTTTTGCCATATGCCGTTGTTTCTTTGCATTTTCAGCCATCAAACGCTTAAATAACATTACATAATATTCTCTGTTAATGGTATTTCATTTGTCAAGATGGGCGATAAATATTACACTACGCACACCCCAAAATACCGAGGCCATAACCTTTTCAGTCGATTGTTGTGCTTTGGACAAGGTTTACCAGTTGCTGACCACTCAGATGACAATCGTTTTGATTCCGGAGTGAAGTGATGAATCCACGTCTCATCCATTGTTACATATCGACGCAAAAATTCCGATTTGTTACATTTAAACATAGACAAACACTGCTCAGAATCATCAACACTTTCTCGTTTTTGGTCAACAATGAGCAAACGCTCATGCAATATAAAGCCAACACGTTCATTTGATATATTTACGATGTTAGCTAACTCACGCAATTTCACATTTCGATCATTCAAAACGATTTTGTAGATTTTTTTTTATGTTTCCTGATGTTACTGCCTCATTTGGACGTCCACTACGTTCTGCATCATCGGTATCTTCAAGACCACGTTTGAAGTCAGTAAACCCACGTTTTATTGTTGTTTCTGATGCAAAATGGTTTGCTATGCAGAAAACGTGTGAAAAAATTTCACCCAAATAGGAGTATGTGATCCATTCCTGGAATTGCTCAAAATCTCATTCTCTCAATAGAAAAAGGTTTAGGTCTTCGTTTAATAGACCAGTAGCACCTCAATGCAATGTTTGTATCAAATACATTCAAACATAAAACGATGTTTTGCGTATGGCAAGCAATAAACAAATATTTATTTCTTATTACTCATTACTTTCGTTTATCCTTTGGTGGGATAATGCCTTTCTCTTGTCATTCAAACAGTTTCATAATAACATGTTTTCTCATTAAAAAGGCGGGTGGGTAATGTCAGAGACATAACTGGATGTCGTGAATACGAAAACAACTGACATGTTCCTTAACACTTCCGAATATCAATTAGTTGATCAATTGTTATGCAAGCATTCCCCTTTTCCACATTTTTCGCAAAAACAAAAAAGGGTTCACTTGATCTAGATTACTGTGAATTTCACACAACGAAAAGTGCAAAAATCAAATGAGGATATTTTCCTTCGATTTGCGAGCAAGAAATCCTAAAAGTTTCTTAGAAAACTTTTAGAGCCATTAGAACGGCTGATTTTGTGTAATGCTCTCCACCGTTGCGTTTCACCAATGCAAATGACTGGCAGCTGTGACGTAATCGCTCTTGTCGGAAGCGAAACTAGCTTTGCAAACGACACAAAATACAACTGATCGCAGTGGCGATAGAAACCAAACTGATCCAATTTTTGTTGGGAGGCTTGTTTTTACCTGATTTCGTTTGTAGCTTTTTCACTAATGGGCGGTCCTAACGCCTATAAAAATAGCCGCATACAGAATTTTAATGTCGATTACTTCATTTCGGATTTGCATTTCATTGAAAAAAACTATCCGGATATTATTAAAATACTTCAATGCGAGAAAGGAAAATCCTCTTTGAAGAATTATCCTCTTTGATACTCGTTTATACCAAACATTTTATAAAAGTGTAATTTTGAATTATTTTAGATTATGTTACACTACTGAAAATTTTATCATAAAATTGTGATCATATTTCCGATGGCATGTAGCAAAAATTATGTTGATTCGTTAGATACAACAAGAGATATTCACGATCAAAAACTTATCACTCCCTCAGAGGGTAAATTTTGAAAAGGCACCCCATAGTAAAGTAAGTCGTATTCACGACAAAAAATTCGGTCACGAATTTCGACTGATAATTTCTGACACAAACTCAGATTGAGATTCGGTTAGTTACAAAATACGTGCTTCAGCGTTTACATTCGACAATATTCTCCAAACTAAAAGTATCAGTAATAATACATTTGAACTTGATGATTGGTCACTTTCTGATAAAATGTGAGAATAAAAAATCGAAATTTGTCGGTTACGTCACTTAAACGATTATATCTCCGGAGCTGGAAGAATCCATCTCTGAGAAAAATGAGCAGAATAAACAACGCATTATGTCTTTTACATCACTTATGCCATTATTTCTCCGAAACCAGATAAAGCTCAAGGTAATAAAACCCTAAAACTGGAGGAAGCAAATTAGTTCGAAAAATAAAGTGCAAAAGTTGCACGTAATGTGTGTATGTAATAATGTTGGGAAATTACTAAAACTTTACAATTAACATTTTCCATATGGTTTGACTTTCCAAAACCAAATAATCCCCACATAGAAAAATCGAGTTTTGATCCATTTTTTGATAGTTTGCTTTCTCGAACAGCTAAACACATCAAAGATTATGCATGAGATGGGGATGATTATAATAAATGAACTAGAAATAAAATCTTCATACATCTAGTTTTACTTACTTTCCTTACACTCTTCCACTTTGACAGAGCATATCGTACGATATCAATTCGGTAGGTTTGCCATAAACTTTACGTTCGACAAGCATACATGTACGATTCTAGCCACCTTTTTTGACAGTACGTTTTGTAATACGATCTCTGGTTATCCCAATTTCATGGCAGTATCGGTACATAAAATATGTCTGAGCACTATCATTCAAGATGCTGATAAAGTAAAGAACTCACTACTGCGAAATGGAATGATTGATCACGTGACAATTTTTATGACTGTATGATAGTTATTCGTTTTAAAAGTGCATGTTCACTTGTAGCGAATCAATGAAGAATTGTAAATCGAATTCTCTGAAATAGCAGCTGCGTTGGTTCAACCAAATTCATACAGCTCGGTTCACATACTCGTATTGTTTGATGGTTTGAATCGCTCGAAATAAAGTTTGAGAGCTTTGCTGCCTAAGGGGCGGAACAGGTTTGCATGCAGAGCTATAAATCATGTCCTGGAATAATGACAAAAGTTGGAGCACCACAGAACGTCGTGCTGCTGGTGAATAATGAAAGAATTTCCAAAAGCAGCTCCTCTTGGGTGCAATAATGCAAAAGTTTTGCCTTCAACGCCATCAGCCGACGGAAACGGCAGTGCAATTTTGTGCTGCTTTGTTCGCCCATGCTTTGTACTTTATATTTTGTAGGAGAGAGGGGAAGTCGAGGACACCTGAACAGGACAGTTGGACATATTGGGTGGGTTTGCCTAATGACTTTCAATGATGGCACACGCGGAAATTTGGTTTGTCAAAGATAACTTCGAATGTAACCGTAGACGTTGAAGTACCGCAACTCTGAATACTAGAAAGGTGCACTGGAAGATTTGAACTTAATGTTTTCATAATGAATAAGTGAATGAATCTAACAGTTAAATGTATATAAGCAGTAAACATTTTTCACACTAAACCATTATTATCATTCATTACACGGACTATAGAATACCGTTGATTCACAGTTTCCTATCTTCACTTTTTACGAATTTGTCTTTAAAGTTTGGATCGTACTGAACACAAATGATTGTAATAAATTTCTTATAACTTTCAACCGACGGAAAACAATTTCTTCATACTGCACTACGTTAGCGAGCGTTAAATTTTCAAATTGATATATTTTGTCAATTACATGTCGAAATGTTGAATTGAACGGGATAGTATTAACGAACTACACATTACGAAAAAAATCGAGTAAATTTACGTTCCTATAGACCCTTTATCATTACTTTCCGACATACCGGAGACTCGGGTGATTCGCATTGTTCAGATGCCTAAGCCTGACTCCTCTGATAGAATGTAAAAGTTATGTTACCAAATGGTTTCTACTTGCTTAAATGACCCTCTGTCACGTCTCACCTTTCCGTTCTATATATTCACATCCTTGCTCTCCCTTGAGTACTACCATTCTTTAATTTTTATTCTCTGTTTCTACATTTTCATTCTATGGTTTGATGAATATAGCAGAAAACAAGAAAAAAAAACAAAAAAAAAACGAATCACTCAATTCACGGTTAATTTAGCTGTAGTTGACATCGAAATAGACATAGACATTTTTTTTGTTTCGATTATAGAGGTTTGAACATTAAGGACATTCGCCTCTTCGAACTAGAAAATCTTTTTGAATCTATATGCGGTGTTGGGAATCGAACCCAGGTGAGCTTCATGAAAGGCATCGACAAACCCATCACACTACATCCGTCCCTTGTACTGATACACTGGGGATGAATGCAAATAGCATTCGAAATACTGGTATCTGCCTGTCACAGTTACGTTAGTATCATAACGAAATAGTTAAAAATTCTGCATAGTAGGCTTTAAGGTAACTTTCATATTTTTCTGAAACGGTTTAGTTTCATTGCACTAACCGCCATAACTCCAAATATTATATTTTGTTGTAAGTACTCTTTCCCGTCTCATTTCAGATATGTAAAACAATCGCAATATTTTCAAGATGGTGGATATCGGCGAAGACGAATATCTAAAAACCCAACTGACAATCTCTTAGAAAATTAGTTCAGATTATTCTGTGCAAATTTCAGAATGACTCATTGACTTTAGCGGTCGGAAAGGTCTTTTTTCTGAAGGAAGAATTGCATAGCTGACAACGCCGTCTTTCAACTTGTTCATTGAATATCTCGCCTTCAAAAGCATGGATCAAAAATATGCCCTGACAATGTCTAGATAATTTAATTTAGATGCGATTAGAGAATGTTATTTTTGAAGTGAATGTTATTTTCGTGAAGGTAAGTCGATTTCTATGTCGGCGCCTTTTTTCTGAGAGAGAAATAAAATCAACTCAGAAAGGCTGCCAAACAAGCGGTAGCTTGATTGGATCTTATGTGATGTAGTCAAACATGTAACCGACAATATCAAAACTTTCTTGGCCACCCGGCCACATCGAGAGTCATTCTGCACATTTGCGAGAAAGTATGGAGAGAAATGTAATACGCACAGCGAGCCACGTGATTTTACGCGACCTACTGGCCTCAGCCCTTAAAGGGTGCATTCGAATAAAATGGCATGCACCGAAAATTTTCTGTAACTTTTGAGCTGTACCAGTAAAAATCTGAAAATTAGAGTAAATCTTTTCTATAGTATATTGCACATATCTGTCAAAGTTCATAATTATTCAGACAGTAGCTCCAGACATGTCGTCGAAACAAGAAATTGTCCATCAAATACATTTTTACACAGGTTTCCAGATATGTTCCAGAGGTGTTCCAGCGATCGCTTGAAACCTTGGAATTGCAAATTGAGCAAATGTGTCTCTTGTGATAAGAACCTTTGAAAAGCGTTTAAGTTTCTGAAAAGAGATAGATAGTGATGGTAAACATGGTTCAAGGGACAGTAAAGGGGTTAGGAAAAGGAAACAACGCATTACGAACCGTCTAATAATGTCAAATCGATATCGCTTAAAAGTCCAAGAAGAAACCCATTAAGTTTGCTGGGTTATATGTTTACAAGGTGCAATAAACCCGAAATCGGAATGCAAAGCATACCATTGCGAAAACTCGCACTAGGAAGCTTTACACGATGTTGCTTACCAAATTGTGTTTTATTGTGATGGAGGACGAAATTTAACACAAGGTCAACTTTTGTCTGAAATTATCGAATTTACAAAGATGTTGCTTGTTTGGCAGGCGTTCCAAAAATATGTGGAAATAAGTTCTCTTTTCGTAATTTCCGTAACAACTGAGGACAATTATTATTATCACGAGAGAGTGCTTTATTTTGCCATTCATACGGAAGAACAAAGGATCAATTCTGTTTTGGCCAGGTCATCCTGCCACTACACTCGAAACGTGCTGGAGTGCTACCAAACTAACGAAGCCAATTTTGCGCCCAACCAAGTCGATTCTGTGTCTAATCAACGGAGTCAATTTTGTGGTTATGAATCTACCAGATTCTTCGGAACTTTGTCAGATTGAAAAATTTTGAGCAAATATGAAGACGGAATTTAGCGTACATCCTAAAGCTGATGAAACACAGCTAGAGTTGAAGAACATATGGGTAAAACAACAAGAATGCTGAAGAAAACTTTGAGCTAAACATAAGAATTACTATATCGAGTTCACATATTCGCGATAAGACAAGTACTCCAGAAGTGTCGTGAATACAACGTACCCACGCATCACCTATTCATTGACTTCAAAGCGGCATACGACACAATCGATCGAGAACAGCTATGGCAGATCATGCACGAATACGGTTTCCTGGATAAACTGATGCGATTGGTCAAAGCAACGATGGATAGAGTGCTATGCTACGTCGGAGCATCTGGGACTCCCTCAAATCCCTTCGAATCTTGGAGAAGGCTACGGTAAGGTGATGGACTCTCTTCTATCTTGTTAAATATTGCCTTGGAAAGTGTGATTTGAAGAGCCAGGATCGACACAAGTGACACGATCTTCCGAAAGTCCGTACAACTTTTTGGCTTCGCTAACGATATTGATATTGTGACACGTAACCTTGAGACGGAAACCTACATCGGACTGAAAGCTGAAGCTAGGCGTATCGGACTGGCGACGAGCAGCCATGGATCGAGTTATGTGGAGACGTATGATTGATACAGCAAAAGACACCCCAGCTGTTAGGTAAGGTAAGGTAATGCTCGGGACGGAAATTATTCCCTTCAAATGAAATTCAAGTAAAATTTTTGAAGATGTTTGTTCTCAAACCTGGAAGATACTTAGTCATTAGATTCGTTTTGAATTCTGCTGAATAGTCTATTCCAACATGGATATATTCGTGCCCGAATGCAGTACCAAAACTTTGACTACTTTCATTTATAGCAACCCTGGAAATAAATGATATATCAACTCTTTACACATTCTATTTAGGAAGGGTATGTGATGGGTAAGACCATGTCGATGTTTACCATTTATTATTTGCTCCAGCTGACGTCGGAGGAATCCACAACTAAAATAAATAAATTTCTGGACTGAATTTCGAAAAATTTGGTTATGATTATTATCTACTATTCATATGGTTGATAAGTCCCTCGAAGTATATTCCATCGGAAATTAATTGAAATATCTCTTAAAAGTGTCATTTGAAAAATGATTACACTGAAAGAAACGAAGTAATATTTATGCGATATAATCTATACATAGTATTCAGTCGCATCACTGAAGCCATTAGAACATAAATGAAATCAATCAAAGTTTCTTTTCACTTAAGAATAAAACCGGATCGCATCAACCTGCTTATGGAAAAAATACTCGTACTTATACTGAATAATTACTCGGGTTGAAAATATTGGTGAATTTGAAGAGAACTTCAGAAAATCAGGAAGAAAAGCAAAGCCTTGGCATTACATTCCTGTAGTGTAGAGATGGTCTCGGGTATTTTACCCGAAACCCGACCCGTACCCGTACCCGACGGGTTTTTGGTCGGGTACGGGTAAAAAATTTTATTTTCAATCGGGTACGGGTAAAAAATTTTACTGCTCACTCGGGTACGGGTCGGGTACGGGTAAATTTTTTTTCTGGTCGTTTACCCGACCATTTGTACTTCACATAAATATGTTTACACGTTGACGAGAATTTTTTATTGCAAAACAGTTCTTCCGAAAAATAAACAATTTGATTTAAGGGGTTTTGACATTTGCGCCTAGGATTAGACCTGACAACTGGCATATATTTCCAGAAAAAACATTTCTTTTCTTCATTAAAAAAAACGATCAATCATAGTTACGTGAAAAGTTATGTGAATATTTCCCGCCCTACTTTGTTTATAACACACTACCTTAGCTCTAAGATGTTGCGGTCGGAATCTACTTTTCACGTAGGTTTTAATTGACTGCTGTTTAATGCACAATCCAGTAAAAATTATTTGATTCATATAGGGTAACGGCTCCCTATTTCATCTGAGCTCCTATTTCCATCTCATCCCTTCACCTCATTACTTTGAACATGAATAATATTTTACAACCTACCTGAACCAAACATTGAAATGTTTTAAAATGATTATAAAAGCTATTGTCACACTTTCCCATTGAAAGAAATGGTTTCAAATTCTTCGTTTATCGTTTTTTTCATTAAAAATAAACTCACTTTTCAATTTAGGACACATTTTCGTCTCAAGATTTACAGTTCGTCATGTTTCTGATTATCTACTAATCGATTCGTCTCAAAACATGATCACTTTTTCGCACAATTACACTACCATTGAATGCTGGATGACTTCATAATTAGTAATGATCACTTGCCACTTGTTTAATTAACGATTTAAAACTTCAAAAACTACCCGACAAACAATAAAAGTCTTTTAAAATATGAGATGAAAGTTTTTCACTTAGTTCACTTGATTGCGCTTTGTTTTCATCTTATTTGGTTTTGCAAAGTTGCCAAGTTATCTCATATTGTTAAAAAAAAATAAATTGTTTTTCTTCTTCAAATTATTATCAAAAAGTATGTTTTTGGTATCCGTGACATTAGTTTAATTGTATTATTGATATTAATATTTAAATAAAGCTGTTTTGGCTTCGAATATTACCAGAAAGAGCGTGTTAAATACTAATGGAATAACCATTGTAGCAAATCTAGTAGCACTGGTTTCATTCCGCTATACGCCAACATAACGCTGTGAAGTGTGTGTGAGTGTTTCATCGGCTGTGCACAAAGATGCCAGATGTTTTCATAGAAAATATGTATTACTTTGCATATAAAGTCTATATCTGTTCTATTTGTTTTCACTAATAAAATGATGTTAAAAGATGCCCCATTAATTAGATAATTCAACGAGTAAATTTTTTACCAATAATAATAATGTGGAAAAATCCTGGTGGGTACGGTTGTATCGTTTGAGTTGTATATGTGGCAGCGGTAAGGCAGTCGGTCACCAGAATGTCTGCAAGCCATATTTTTCCAGCTGGCGGCGTTTAGTCAGCCATCTGGCAGCCGCATACGCATGGGTGAGAGTGTAATAGTGGAATATTTTGTTTTGATTGCTGTCGCCATTGCTAATTTATAGGATGAATAAAGGATCAACGATAGGATGGATAGAAATCCATTGAGATGGAATTAGGAGCAGAGTAGTGAACACATCATAAGTGTTTTTAGCTGTTTTATGAATATTAGTTAAATTTTCAAGCAATGTGAATCAATTGTCAACGTGGAGCAAGGCGAATGAAGCAGTAATATGAAATAGTTATAGTGATTTTAGTGGCTAAATCGGGGTTTGAAGGCGACGTCCTTACAAATGAGATGAAATAGGGAGCCCTTACCCTATAAAATGTAGTGTAGTACTCATATCACATTCAGGCATATATTAATTTAAATCAAAATCATAATTCATTTTGCTTTGTAGTAAAAAATGGTAACCAAAAAAATTTACTAATTTAATTCAAAATCCAGAGATCAATCATTTCGCGAAGAAAAGAAAATATGCAATTCTTCGCCGATATTAAAAGATTCCTACGTTTGTACACTGATGCCTGCAAAAAAACTCCTTGGACGATATTTGTAATATTCGCCATCGTATCATATTTGGATATCCGATTAGCTACGCATCCTACTAGCTTATACGAATTTAAGTATAAACCTCACAAAAGTTGTTGAGGAATGGCCACAATCCTCTTGCCCGTGCCACCATCCGGTAACGAAAGCACTTATTCGTTAAAACGAAACATCTTAATCTTTCCATAAAGGCCAACATCTGCATCAGCAACAGAGTTTGGCTGTTTTTATCGTTTCACGTAGTTAAGTGGGCGTGACTAACAGGCGTGAAAGCGCTTTCTGGTAAATGCCTTCCATGTGCTCAAAACACAAATGATGTCTTAATGTTGCCAAATGGTATCATCCTATAAGGTCTGACATCGTTTTCGTTCCTATATGTATGTTTCGACAAAATTCTTTTTTTCTGTTTGGATCTCAAGAAAGTTTATTTTGCATTCTTACTTTACTGTTTACTGTTTGTTAACTGATTTGCGTAAAATAAATGATAAAATATTTTTCTCGATTTCTTCGCTAAAAACGATAGAAATAAAATAAATTATTTCCTTTCGGCCATGTAGTACGTTTATCGTTAACCCTAGCAGTTCTGTTTTGTTTTGGCTTTGAAAGATAAGCATACTAAATATGCCGCTTTTGACCAGAACTTACTTAGCTGTTATTTCAGCAAACTGTTGGATTCGGAAACGCCAATATTCTAAGGAATATTCATTCACTACCTGGAAACATGTATTACATGTAAACCATCATAATACAGTCTACAGTGAAACTTTCGACAAACATACCAACGCCGATCCACTCAGATACCGATGCAACATCACATTCTAGATTGCAGTTGAAGTATAAGAGTAATAAGAAATTCTAACTCCATATGACGAATAATGAATAATTTCAATACACGAGGACCCCCTTTCAGAATTTCAGTCCCATCAGGAACAAAAGCTGTAGAAGATTTACAACTTTGCCAGAGCATTTCAACGATGGCATGGAGAAAGTCTTTTATGCTCCGTACTAAAAGGATGCGTCGAAAGCAATTACAGGAGTAACATCTGCAGATAAGTTGAATCGAATGCAACAATGTCATCGAAACGGTTTCTTTGCATATAAAACTCGTATCATGGAAATGGAACAGTTTTGTTTTAAATGTTGAACATTCTGTTAGAAAATAGTGATTCTCTCGAATTGGAAAACTTTTCGACAATGTCACATTCACTGTACACCGTCTAGCAGATGAGTCCAATTTTGTCAAATGTGATTATTTCATTCATTCAATGCATCGATTAGATATTCAAATCGATTTCACTCTTCTGTGTTTCCTGGGATAGAAATCGGCAACGGACTCTGGTTCCCCACAATCTTCGATGCAAGTGCAACGGGCAATTTATAATTAATTATGTTTGATGCATTTTTAATTTTAAAGGCAATTAAATATTTCAAATTAAAGGGAATTACTATAGTCACTTTCGTCAGGAACCTAAAATAATCCAGATCTTCTTAGTGGAAAAACAAAAGCAAACAAAAGATTTATTCGAGCATTTAATGTTTGATCATACGATTATCAAAAATGCTAATTCACAAAAAATGCTCATGAAACAGATTTGTCCCTTGATGACGCCACTAAACATTAACAAACCGGTGCAAGTTTAAGTTAGTAATAGGAGCATATGTTAATCGCTATCAATTACGCTATGATATCCAGGTTACACCTCTGCAACACGATACACTGTGGAAAATACAACCCCCATTAACGTCAAACCCGTAAAAAGCATTGCAAATAATCTATCCAATTCATCTCTGCTTGTAAACCATCTCGCCGCCCAGACCTTCAAATCCATTTATTGACAGGCAGGAGCAAAGTATTCCTTTCCTTTCCTTTCCTATGGGTCTTACTTGTTCATCCGCAAAGTACGGCTTACGAATGGCTCTTTGGGAGCCACTAATGGAATCGTGCGCTTTTCCCTGGCAAGTCTCAAGACATGTAATTATCTGGGGAGTTCCGATGGGGATTTAGCCCATCTGTGGCCGACGTAATTCTATACGGCGTAACACCAGTCGGCAGATGGAATTAACATGGTTTTTGCATTTTGTACTCATCTTCTGCCTATTTCGCAATCTAACTCAACGAGCAAGTAAAATCGTGTAGTGGGTTTGGGTGATTGGAATTTGGCCTAGGACAAATTTGTACGTGATTCAGATTAGCAGGAGATTCGCCGAATCGAATACTAGAGTGTTGATTTATATTAGAATAGGTAATGGAACGCGTGCATAATACTATGATTGCACATTTTCGCTTCAATTTTCCCAACTTCGAAAGCTTATTTCATGTACATTTTAAGCATCATTAGTGTAGCATTAATCAACCAGCGTTCATTCGAATTTGTTGAAAAGTTTGACGATAATAATGAGCACGTCATTAAAATTTCCAGATATATGTTGATAAAATGTAATAAATTTCAAACCATTCGTGCCAAAGTTGAAACCAATTTTTCGTAGAAAAGCTGAAGATGAGATCAAAACCGTCTCCCAATTGTAGCATAAATCTATATTCGTTTCATTATACGAAAATGTTTGACTTCTATCTTCGTTCATCTATAAAGTATCGCACTGGGAATTGAAGAACTTCTTTCATTAGAGTATACAAGCAATATACCTATTAGATCGTATTCCCATATCAATTTTTTCTCGGTTCGCAGATACAGAGCCTCAATGAAATATTCTACGCGTGAGAAAAATTTGAACTAGGTAAGGAGAGCTATGAAATGAAACAATGCCGGTATAGGGTGTCCCAGTAAGTCTAAGTATGATTTGGAAATAACAATAAAGCTTAGTTTTTTAGCAAATCAAATTGTTATTTCATTTTACGGTTCTCTATTATACTCTACTGGAATTCGACGTAATATTTCCGACATCTATTACAGTTATTAAGCTGCCGCACAGACTGTTTCCGCAAATACGTCTTTGTCATGGTCCAAGAAGTGTCAGTTTGTCTGGTCTGGAGACAGATCTCCTTAGGTACGGTACCGCTTGCTTTATACCTCGTCTTTCGGGTGATGCATTGATGCTAAATCCGAACGAAACAGTTGACATCAAAAACGGGTTTTGATGTTTTCGGATCATGTCACTGCAAGGATTTTCTAAGGTAATAGAATTGCTAGAAAACCGGCTTTCGAACGAATACATTCGACGAGATTGCAAAATATCTGTGTGTGTATGTACTTACTCTTATTTTTTCATTGGTAGACGGTTTCTGCTATATACAGGAGCGTCTGCTTGAGCCAGGTACTGCTCATCTCATTCTCCAGAGAGAATCTTTGGCTTCGAAGCTTGGTATAAACTCCGTAGACGGTGTTGTAAAAAGAAATTTGTTCAAGTCTTTTAATAAGTGGGCTTTCAGGTCATCAGTGAACATAGCGTTCAACATCCGGACCATCCGTTCAATTTGATCGGGCAAGTTACTTGTAGAAGTAGAAGTCGCCTTTCTGTGAGCTTTCCTCTTGCGAAACCTCTTTTTTAATTTCGCTCAAAGTGAATTCGTGCACAATTATATTCAAGAGTAAATATAAATGTTTCATATGGACGAGTGTGACAAGCTGTCCAGAATCTGCACACACCGACCAGTGTATCTTTGGTGTGTTAAGTGAGTGAGTGTTAAGTGAGAAAAATAAATTGTACACACAGCGATACAAAGGTTCAAGACATGTCGGCAAGCCTGCAGTTCAAATGAAAAACCCGGAGTAACCTCAGAGGACAATGTGTAAAATGACCCTCTAATTCGTATCCAAAGTACTGTCCCCATAGCCAAGAGAAAAGGAAACGACCGGGAAAACAATTGAAGCAGAACTATTTGCGAGCAGTTCCCAAACCATCCAAACCGCGGTGTACAAATTATCACTCTGATATCTGTATAGAACAGCTGACACTGGCTTACCGCACAGATTTCTTGCATGGCGCCAGGTAGTATAGCGATATAATTAAAACCCAGGAATCACACAGTCATAGCGTGTGAAGATGAGCAAGAATGCTATTGTTAATCAATCTTCAATCTTCAATAGATCGGATTGTCAATTTACTGTGCGCGTGAGCTCGATACTTTTTCTTTGTTATTTTTTCTGTGAAATACGATTCTTATTGGTTGTTAGTCGTGCGAAAATCACTCTAAACATCGAAAGCAGTCGTGAAATAGTAAAGTTTTGTTTTTACATTCCGGTATTAGCTGTTTTCAGGGAGTGTTACTTGATCGGTTTGTGGCATTACAGCTGTTTTTGTTTACACCATCTTCGCGGTCCCGGTGAAATCGGGTTACGTCGCGACATCTGTATGTCAATAGCTACACTCTGTCTGACTAAGTGCGAATATAACATATACAAAGACTGATCACTTTTTTTTTTGTGAGCGACAGGAGCCAACAAAGTCTGCAAAATGGATTCATCTTGAGTTCAGTGCTCTAAGTCGGTGAAAAGCCTGGATTTCATCAAATGTCACTTTTGTGTTAACCACGGTGAATCTTGTTTCAACGGTCTCAGATTGGGTCAACGACTATCTGAAGGAGTTTAAACTTGAGCTAGACAAGACTAATTGTGCATTACAAGCGTTGTCTGACCAGTTCAACACTTCGTCGGCTGCAAAGTCAGCGTCAAATCGGCTCACTGGTAAACGTCCACGCGATGCTGGCTACAAGGCTACTCCTAGTGGAAGGCCTACGTCAGCTTCTAAGCCACCCGACCCAGTTCTGTCTCCTACCAGAATTTCTTCATCATCAGCAATTGACGACCTCGATTCCAGCCATCAGAGCCGTCTCGGTACTGCGATCGAGAGCGGTGAAAGAGACCTCCAGCCGCCACCCTCAGGCGAGTACCCTTGCATTTCTTCTGTACCTCAAGCCAACGCTTTTCCGGTTTCCAGCCCAACTTGTCGAAATGGTACAACTCACTCTGACTCCGCACGCGGTCTCCGTGTTTATTATCAAAACACTCGGGGACTGAGGACAAAACTGGACGATGTCTACCTGACTGCACTGGATAGCGATTATGATGTTTATGTGTTCTCAGAGACGTGGTTGGACGAGCAAATCAATTCTGTTCAACTATTTGGTGACCGTTTCAATGTCTACAGATGCAACCGCAGCATAGCTAATAGCATTCGAACACGTGGCGGAGGAGTGTTAATCGCGGTGTCTAACACGTTGGACTCCGGTTTGATCAGGGACGATCGGTTCACTTCGATCGAAACGATATGGGTTAAGATTAAACTTCTCTCTCGGAATGTATTTGTCGGAGCTGTACACATTCCACCTGAACGACAACATGACTGCAGTAGCCGGGGCTTGTTTGATCACCCACTCGTCATGGATATGCGTTTCCCGATCCGATAGTATCGACAACTACTCCTGCCAGCCGCTTGCTTGTCGATGGAGCTGCCTTTCTCGGTCTGAGCCAGATAAGCCATGTTTCTAACTTTCAATCTCACTTTTTGGATTTGGTGTTTGCAAGCGCGAACTCGCTTCTAAATTGTGCCGTTAATGAAGCTGCTGATGTTGTCGTCGCTCTTGACAACTTTCATCCCGCTCTTGATATATCTCTCGCAAATGATATTGCGCAACACTATGACGAAACTTCGAACGCTGATAGGCTAAATTTTCATAAGACCGACCTCGCTCTGCTGCGTCGTTCCTTAAATCGAGTTGAACTACACCGACATCGATTCAGCCGTCGCACGCTTCAATTGCCTTCTCCTAGATTGTGTCTCTGCCTCTGTACCGAGGTCCCAACCTCCGAGGAAGCCACCATGGACAAACGCGACTCTGCAGAAACTGAAGCGTGCACGTGCTAAATCTCTTCGTGCATTCTGTAGCCGACGATCCCCCCTTACCAAACAGAACTTCTCAGTTGCCAGCAACAACTATCGCAGCTACAATAAGTTTCTTTACAAGCGGTATGTCAATCGCACCCAACAGAATCTGTGCCGCAACCCGAAAGGATTCTGGTCGTTCGTCAATACAAAGAGGAAAGAAAATGGTATTCCGTCAAGGCTGCATCTCGACAATGACATTGCTGTGTCCCCTGCTGATAAGTGCAATCTTTTTGTGAAACACTTCTCGAGTGTTTTCACGAACTACTCACCAACGCAAGCTGAGATAGGTAGAGCAGTCCGTGATGTACCTGCTAACGTCATCGACATGGACGTGTTTGCAGTGGATGTCCAAATGGTTATCACGGCTATAAGCAAAATCATGTCGTCATATTCACCCGCCCCGAGTATAATTCCCTCAGCTGTTCTGAAAAAATGCTCCGACATTTTAGCTGCTCCGCTTTCTGCATTATTCAACTTGTCGCTTCGTCTGCACAAATTTCCATCGGAATGGAAACGCTCTACGATGTTCCCCATGCTTAAGAAAGGGGATAAATGCAATATAGTGAACTATCGTAGCATCTCCTCGCTGGGAGTGGAATCCAAGGTGTTTGAGTCGCTGATTTATGAAAAACTCTTTGCATCTTGCAAGCAATACATTAGTCCCTACCAGCATGGATTCTTTCCGGGTCGCTCTGTTGAGACTAATCTCATTAGCTTTACATCGTTCTGCGTGGATCAAATATGCAAAAAACTGCAAGTGGATGTGATCTACACGGATCTAAAAGCTGCATTCGACAAAGTCAACCATGACATTCTGCTCGCTAAACTTGAAAAAATGGGATGCTCGTCTGGATTCTGCGATTGGCTAAGATCATACCTGGTGCAACGAGAATTATCTGTCTGCATTGGAAATAGTTCTTCTGACTGCTTTTCCAACTGTTCAGGAGTTCCGCAGGGCAGCACACTGAGTCCATTACTCTTCTCACTATTCGTCAATGATGCAGCTTTTGTCCTACAGCGTGGAGGTGAATGCTACCATTGTTGCCAAAATCTTGCTTGCTGAGTACGATGTGCCAGACTTGCTGGCTCGAATCAACCTATATGCTCCTGCCCGCTCATTTCGACCGAGGACTCTACTGTTTGAGACTCCACAGTTCACGAACTACGCTGCCAATAGCTCTCTAGCTGCTTCAATTCGTCACTTCAACGAGGTCTCCGAGCACTTCTAACAGCTTCCGTCGGCGTTTACTATCAGTCCGTCCGTAAAATTAATTTTATTACTTGAACACTATGTATTTATTCTTGTTATTTGTTCGTTTTTAGAATTAGACAGTTCCATTAAGACCATGTTGGTCAGATGGACGAAATTTAACAAAATAAAATAAAAAATAAACACCTATAGATGATATAGGAAAACGCGTCCAAACAAAAAAGTTTGAAACATTACTATCTTACCGGTATTGACCAGTACTATAATTTTATACCACCAGTTGCGTTAAAAAGCAACCGATAGGTGTATCTTTTGCATCTGTCACACAATCAAATGCGCAGAGGCACCGTAATTTATGTGAAAATAGAGTGCAAAAAAATTTATTTCTCCGCTGTAACACACATAGGAAAAAAACTTACCTGAATGGTATGAGTTCATATCAAACCTGATACTAGCAAAAGTGCTAGTAAAAACCTCATGATCCGTCACAGCAGTGAGTGTGCCTCACGCTGCTTCTGCACCATGAAGGCATTTAAACTCCGACACGGAACATTATATGCCGGTGTGTGACCGGCACTAAGATAAAAATACAAACACAGACTTGCGATCACGATGATCGAGGCGACTATGGTGAAAAGAAGACCAGCAGCCATCAATTTTCTCTGGATAACACTTCAAATTATGCTAAGGACCCGAAAGACAATAGTTAAAAGGTCCTTAATAAACTTAATAAAAAAAATCATGCTATTTCTAGCATAATGCTTTATGCTTATAATGCATCATTATAGGGTGTGACTACCCTTTAAAACACTGAAACCACTGCTATAGTTTCCACTCGCGCAGTTTTCACTGTTTAAACCGACTTTTTCGGAGGGTGTAAGTGGTGCTGTGTCCACTACCCGATCACTCACTTCACTTCAAATAGTCGTGACTTCTGGTTCCGGAGACATGATGGGATAAGTAACGTATCCGAAAAAGTGCGTTGTTTTTAACGCTATATTTTATCAGAAATGGCAGAACCGATTTCAACAATCTTAGGTTCGTTTGAAAGCTTCTATTAAGCCATTGATTAAGCTCGAAGATAATGTCCATGTTACCTCTGATTACGGAGATATAATAGTACAAATGACGTAACCGACGTAAACTTTGAACCAACAATGCAAAAATGGCGATGATGACTAAGTTTTAACAAGTTTACTTGTAAAAATTCGTGTTTTTCATGTTTTGTAAATATAAGTTATTTCAGCATGGCATTGCAACGTAACGACAACTCACTTTCAACCGATGTCCAATATGTTGCTAGTCACTAGTAGAAGTTGCACTTTTTGAGTCACGTGAGCGATTAGATGTTAGTAACAACAACTCAAATTTCTAGTTGCAAATTAGTTAGCGCAACAAAAATTGTTACTTGGATCGCCCCGGATGCAATATTTTCTTGAAAGCAGCAAACCATGGAACCTCTTATTATGCTATTTTGCCCCGAGTGTAAATTTTTCTAATTACTGCCTTGTTTATGTGCGTGCACTTTTTAAGATTTTTTACTGCTCAATTTTTTCGAAGATGACTGAAGTAATTTCAACAAGTCTAGGTTCGTTTGAAAACTACTATTGGACCATTGATCAAGTTCGAAGATCAAATGGTGGTCACTTCCGGTTCCGGGGATATAATGGTATAAACGACGCAACCGGCAATGCGAATTCTACAAGTCTACACAGCAAAAAAATTTGAATTTTACAAGTGAAGTAAATTCTCATATGACTCACTTCATAAGAACGTTATTCGTAAAATGACTGAATTTCACAGGACTGCTTTAAATATGTATCAAACATACCCCGCCTTTCAAGCAGACGTGTGAATTTGTATGTTTTAGCATTAAAAAATATGTGCTAGATTTACTGTAAAAATGAGTAATTTTTGACGCTCGTTGTTACCTGATCAATTTTCTTTTTTTTTTTTATTCAACACTTGGTTGGCTGGCTATTGCGTACACGTGGTGTGTTCGCGCCACGTTTTACTCACCGGCTTTGGGTCGTTTTACTCTTTTGTCTCCAGAGGAAATTCTACGCGGGGAAGACTTTCAACCCTTTTACACTACGGTCACTGGGCGGAAGTCGTTTTCGAGAGGAAACAAGCAAATGGACTCATTATCTGTAAACTAACACAACACAACTTGAATACATTAAAGACCAGACATTTTATTAGACACTTCATCTTTTATATTTTCTAAAATTATTTTTTCACTTTTAATTTCAAGCTACTCAACAAGGGGGGGGGGGTTGAATTTAATAAAGCGTGAATATTACTTGCGATTATTTTATTCAGATGATAACTGCTTCTGGAGCATCGTTGCGGCCGTGTGGAACGTTGGTCGACTTGTTGCAGCTGGCTGAAGACGGGACGCCGGTGGGGGTAGTACAGGACTCTTCCTCGGCAGCGGACTATGACGAACTATGAACTCCGGATGCTGCAGCAACTCGGCCTTTGTTGACGGAGGCCTGCGTTTCGCACTTTTTAGAAGCCCGGGGAGCGGTACTGCGCGCATTTGATTCACTTACGAGTGTCTAACTATTAGTCGAGTGGGATTTATAACGTTTTCGGTCTGAACTGCCATACCCTACCGGCACTTGGGTAATGGCGTTCGTTGGCGTCTTTTTGGCTTGGCCAATCTTTGACCGTTTTTGTGCACTCGCGTCGTACGTACTACTCATAAACTGTTCAAATAAACCGGTAACCACACTTATCCCACTCGACTGACCGAACGAAAACTAACGGACGTGTGGATCTTCCGAACGGTCGGGTAACTTGATCCATCGATCAACTTTTCGCGAGAACAATCACTACTCACTTTTTAAACTTTTATTTCCGAAACGCGGGGTCACATTAGACTTGTGACACGCTGCTGCTGGTCTTCACTCCTCCGGGCAGGTCAACTAAAAGAGCTTTGATACCGCCTGCTCGGACCCTTTTATCTTCTCCCAGCTCATCCCCGCTACCACCCCCATCGAGCCCCGCCTAGAATCCTCCAACTCGATGACAATGATACAATGACGATGATGATGACAGAGAACGATATAAAGACCATCGACGATTACATTTTGTTCTTATGGTTGGTATCGATTTTGAATTTGAATTTTTATAGCAAATGACATATAGACTCTTGATACTAGGGCTTGTTTCCTTATTTTGATATTTTTTATTATAAATAGTTTTTTTTTTGTTTATTGCATAATAAATGAATATGTGAATAAATGTGAGTAAACGAATAATATATAGTAAACATGAGTATAAATAAATAAATAAATAAATAAATATGTAAATAAATGAATAAATATATGAATAAATAAATAAATAGATAAATATGTAAATAAATGAATAAATATATGAATAAATAAATAAATAATAAATAAGTAAATATATATATGAATGACTAAATGAATATTACTTTTAATTTAGATACCAACCACGGCTATTAAGCATAAATTAAACATCACTCAAACATGAAATACGGAGGATAGACATTTAATTTATACTTAGACATTTACTTACAATTATTTCAGGTGTACAACAATATTGATAGGGTAATGTATTCAAGTTGACCCAGTGACCATAGGTAATATTGTGACCAACCGAGTCAAAGGTCACATCGTATATGTCGGTCTAAGAAGACGTAAATTTACACGATTTTTTCTAGGTGTGTAGATTCTATTTAAACCCACTATTAAATTTTTTGTCAGGTTCAAAAATCAAATGGTTTTCGCTTCCAGTTCTGAAGATATAGCCCACCATTACATCTCCAGAACCAGAAGTGACAGTCATTCGATCATTCAACTTGACCAATGGTCCAATAGTCCAATAGTATCTTTTCAACGAGCCAAAAAAGTGAGCGTTGAACAAATCTTTGGAAAGTGCACACACATATACATATGCACACATAGACATTTTCCTATCTCGTCGAATTGTACATAACACTATGAGTGTCTAAGGCTTCATTCGAATGTCAGTTTCGCCAGCAAGTCCATTGCCTTTCTATAGAGAAAGGAAAAAAGCAAAGAATTTTCTTTTTTCTCAAATGTCAATTGATTATTTTGCAGCAGCCATTTTCAATATCGGTATGATTAACGTAAAAATCTAATTTCGTTGTATTTTCGAGTAAACTTGAAAGAATCTCCCCTTAAGAGACTTGTGGTTTCGATCAAAGTTTTGAAAAATCATTAGGAAAGGCACAGAATACAAATAAAAATTTAAACTCGATGGGCACATTTCCGTATACAATCTGCTTCAGATGAACGAATTGAGTACATGTGTGAGTGTGCGTTTTGGCATCATAACATTTTTAAAGTTTCCAAAAGTGTGTGAATTTACACAAAATAACCATTACTAGACGTACTACAACAAATCAATAAACTTTTCATTATCTGTAATGGAATTACTAGTCAGCTTCACGTCGATACTTCACTTGTCAGCCTTAAATTTATTAAATTTTTAACATGGGGCTTCTGCTTTGCTAAACTGGTAAATTATAATGTGTTATTGGTTCCTTATTGTCTTCCCTGTATAAACATAACCGATTAGCGGGTGTTTCCCTGCACCGATAAGGCTTTTCTATAACAAAGGACGAGAATATAACCGTTATCACGTAACACTGGTAGCCGTCGGCCACCAGCCAGTGAAGGGTCGTAATAAAACAAGACGTAAATCTGTTTCGCTTGAGATGTTGTAGCTCTTTATGAGGACGTGATGGCGATCAAATTGCCATAACAGCTATATTAAAGTTTCACTGTCCCTCTGACGTTGCTCGATCTGGCAACTCGACTTCGGGTTAAGCCGACCTCCAGATATGCCACTCTGAATTTTCCCTCTAATCAATTTGCACCCAACCACGTTCGTTCCGGGACTATCGTTCACGACACGGTCTCTGAAACGGGAAGGGTTTCACTTTGATAATACGCTGGCTTCCGGTCACTCCGTACAGCTTCTTGCTATTGCTGCTAGAAGGAGAGCGACCAATAATTTAATATCGATTTTAGCTCACTTATCACATTCTATGCGGTTCGCAAACGAGGGTTTGCTGATGTCCTTGCCACAAGATTGGATCCGGCCATATGAAATATCCGAATATAATGCCAGAAGGATGAAATCTTTTAATAGTTCTGCCAAAAAATCACTGCTGATTAAACATTCGTTTGTCATTGCTCCAGATAATGGTGTTGTACGTAGTTTATGTCGTGACTTTATTACGGTATTTCATTAAAAGGTCATCATTGATTTTTAATCCTGCTGAGAATCTCCATACGTACTACTTCATATGTTGGGTCTACTGCATGATTTGTTTTAAAAATGTATAAACATTCATGTTGGTTTTAGTCATGGTTAGTACATGGTCACACACTAGAATAAGCTAGACATCTAGCAGCTGCATAAACAGTCCGGTAAGGATGTCGACCGGCACATAGAAAGTGCTTATCATTTGCATACATTCGTTACATTGGATAGCCTGCACATGATGCTTTCTAGTGGTCATCTTGTTCGATTCGAATAGTTGTTGTTCAATACACAGCACATAAAGTCATAAACCATGAAAAGGAAATACAACACACTATCTGTTTACGACAGAATGCTCTCAATGTCTCAGACGCGTGCTAATGTAATACTCTGTATGCAGATTCGATAAAGTGCTATCAGTCCATTGAAGCTGTTGCACTGGAAAAGATGATATTCCGGTAAATGAATGTACCCATAAGCTACAACGGGTGCAAGAAGTGATAAAGACCTACAGATATGATAACTAAATAACAATTTTGCACTGATTGCTTTGTTATTATCTCAGTTGCTCAGTTAGATGTGTCTACACAATTTCGCATAGTTGAGCATGTCTGATGTATCTTGTGGCAAGTTTTTCGATTGATGACGTCGATTGGTATTGGTGCTGATTGGGAGGTCAAAATAGCATGTACATACAGCATCACTTTATTATTCTCTTCTGTCGATATCGCTTCTTATTTACATACAACTATACAAAACGATAACTGTTAGAATTAGTCAAAACGGGTTTTTTTTATTTAAAAGATATTTTATTCAGGCCAGGCGTACAAGCTTTACGTGGCCAATTTAGCTGAGTTTTTAGATAATTTTTTTTTTGTATTGGATCTCATTGTCACCCTTTTTCTAGGGGGAGACCCAAGTAGCACATGTAACTTGTTCATAAAAATTAAAAACAAAACAGATGCTGCATAATGGTCGCATGACAAACACGACGAAACAAGTCGTATTATGATGGTGACAATGGAGTCAAAATAATGTTACGAATTGACATCTCATCATACTAAGTTACAATAAGTTCCAACGTAACTTTTCGGAAATCTAACTCTTGCAACGTGCTCGCATTGACTGTTTTTAGTCGCTAACTCGTCACCGTAACAAAATGCGACAATGAAAAAGTGACACACTATAAAACAAAGTTAAGTAATGCTTTCATATCGGATACCGTATTCGTTGTGATGCAACAAAGAAATACAATTACAGTGTCGGTTGAAAGCTTCCGTACACTATCCCGGAAAATAATATTAAATCAATAAGTAGAATAAGTAGAAAATTCCTTCCGTTTAAAAAATTGGCTAAAGTTAAATCTGCACTTATACGCAAATTTTTTACCGGTACAAGTGCGAAGCAAACTTGTTTAGTTTTGGGAAGTACATTCGCACTACCAGGTAGAATATTTCTACACTTTATCACGGCAGTGTATGCTTGGGAAAACTTATGCCAATGGCTACCATTATGTCCAGGTAATGAAATAATCATTAAATTAAAAAAGTGTAATTTTTAATTATTGCGATTGGTCAACTGTTTTAATTTTGGTCAGGCGCGTATACAGGGGGGGGTTTTAGGGGTTCAAACCCCCCCCCGAAACAAAAAATTATAACCCATGGGAAACATTGTGATATAAATTGTACATGTGTTGATTTATCACCATGTTCTAAAACCCCCCCCCCCCCGAAAATTTTCTCTGGCTACGCGCCTGATTTTGGTATATGAAAAACTAATAATAATCACAAAAAAGTTCTAACTGAATACATTTCGACTTTTTAGCTGTAAATTCCATATGACGGGAATAAAAATATGAATATTATTTTGTATGTCGATGCCCTGAAACTCAAAATATCGAAAGCAAGCACGTTTTCAATAAGTATAACGATCAACTTCACCATAAATATCGAATAGCACTTAGATTTTGAGTAGATATAGTGAGTTTAAAGAATATTGAATTCTATATTTTAGCTATCATTATCGGATGCAAATTTTTGGTCGTAAATGTTGAATGAGAAAGACATCAACAAATTGTAACTTGACACAAACTTATATTTTCTGTTTCATTGTGACTGATGCGCGCGCTGAATCAAATCAAATATTCTTTACTGAGAAGTTGTTTGGGAACCCTTCGTAAGTCGCACAAGCTCCGCCTCTTACGCTTTTCAGGTTACGTAGCAGTTATAATGCACGTTGCAAAGTCCTCAACTTGTTCCATGAATTTGAGTCATATAAGTTACTGTCATTGAAGGGTAATAACGTGTGCTACTTGGGGAGGAGCTTCCATTTTCCTCCTGCGAGGATAGAGGGGCAGTTTGTTCGTGGTTCGTCTCGTCATCCATTGCCGTGGTATTGTTGTTGATTTCGTTGCTAGTTGCTGTAGATGCGCCTTGTTGTACATTGTTTGCAGTTGCTGGTTGGTTGGATGGTAAGCTGTGAACTGCAGCTGGTGTACTTTGTTCTATAGGGGTTACGTTGGATGGTTTCGTTGAAGGGGATACTTCCCTGTTGTTGGTGACTGTCACAGGTGTACTGGGGTTGCTTGGGGTTGGTGTAAAGGAAGCACCGTTGTCCTTTGGTATAGTTGTCTCCTTGTCCGGTTTATCACATGGTCTACCGTAGTGAACAGCTTTTTGGCAATATTGACATGTAGCCATCTGATTGTCATAGGTAACAAGTGATTTGCACGGTATTCTTGTATCCTGACCGAATGTCACATAAGAAGGTATAGGCCTCCTCAAGCGCATGCGTAACAAACGTACGCCATTTAGAATACCGGGGAAAAAGTTATTCCACTTTTCTTTTTCGATAGAGAGAATCTCTCCGTATTGGGGCATAGTTGCGCGAATATAAGGATCGGGGACGCATGAGGGTAGATCATGCACACGCACTTCTATAGCACTATCTTCCATACATACTGGAATGTTGTACTTGATATTTTCATGCTCCACATAGTGCACATAATTATTGTCTCTAGCGAATTGAATTGCATCCAGCTCTTTATAAAACTGGATGTAAACAACATTAATGGTCTTATTGCATTGAAGTAAATGCACACGTTTAATGTCAAGATGCATTTGCTCCTTTAGCAAACCTTCAAGTTCTCGTATCGAAGGTCGAATTTTGCACTGTCTGAAGTCAATAATAATTGTATTCTTTCGTACCGGCGGTAGCTTTTGTTCGTTTGGTTCACTCATTTTCAAGGTCTATTGTTCACTACACAATACTGTACTTGGTTTCTTCTGTCCCGAACTGTTTTTGTATTAAACCCATCTAAATGTTCCGTGATTTCTTTTACTCGCAAGCCCACAACCGTAGTATCTCTAAGGCTTCCAAGACACTTGGTTTTATTTTTCGAGTCACAAAGAACTTTTAAAGCATATATTGCTTAAAAGCACTATATTGCGCACTTGTTCGTTTTATTCTAGAATACGCTTCTGTCGTCTGGGCCCCCTATTATTAACTGGACATCAATCGCATCGAAGCTATTCAGCGTAAATTTCCTCGCTTTGCTCTTCGTAGTCTTCCTTGGAGAGATCCCAACAACCTCTCAAGCTATCAGGAACGCTGTAAACTGATCGATCTACACCTGTTATCTGTTCGCGGAGATCTCTCTAGGACAATATTCGTGGCAGATCTGTTGCAATCTCAAATTGATTGCCCCGAATTGTTAGGCAAACTAAATATAAATATTCATTCTCGAAATCTTCGATCTCATCAATTCCTGAGAATTCAAACCGCTCGCACTAATTATGGCTATAATGAACCTTTCTCCAGTATGTGTCGTCTATTCAATCAATGTTCTCATGTATTTGATTTTACCCTGTCTCGCAATACCATAAAACAATATTTTTTAAACACAATCTCAAACAGTCCTTCCAACTCCAATACTTAAATTCTAGATTTAGCTTTAGGGTTAATTTAGTATCTAGTTCACAAGTTTAGTTTAGTGCTCCCTTAGTAAGTCTGCTTCCATTCTCTATCGATTATGCAACCAAGACTAATATTCACCGTTAGGTTTGTTTCTAACATCCGCTCGACTCTCTCAATCCCCCGGCTGTCCACCATCTTCTTCGGAACTAACTAGATCTTTATGATGTTACTAATACTTTTTGCATCCCCCCTTCTTCATCTTTTCACCATTTTTTGAGACAATTAACTTGATCTTTTGCCACTTTCAACTTCTTTCGAAACGCCCCCGACCCCCACCCCTCTTTCCACCCCTTTGAACCCCTTCGTAATTCCATTTACTGCAATATTCAGTTCTCTTCTTTTCTCTCCTTTTTTTCCTGCATTGCTATTATTCACCGCTCTCCGAGGGCCACTCTCTTTGATGTCCAGCATGCCGGACACCCGCCGAGTGTTTGAGACTTGGAGGTTTTCCCGCGGACCCTCACGGACCCTGCTGCGGTCTTAAATTTCAGCTCCAGCGGGCTTTTCCCTACTCCCAAATAAAATAAAAATAAAAAAAAAAACAAATTGTCGGTACCATGATCAAGAAATTATGAAAAACATGCAACATGTTTGCTTGTTTTGATCACACCTATTATTAAGAATAATATGAGCAAAATGATTTAAATCATGAAGATTTCTACGGGAGATAAGTTATTGCTCATGATATTAATCATTTTATTCATAAAACCTTCAGTTACAGACATGATCTAATGAGAAGACATGTGTCAATGGGTTTGTATCCGTGTATCTACTCAAAGAATCTGTTGCGCTTTAACAAACGCAAATCGCACTAGGGACCAAGCGCCATGGCTACGACTTGTGTAGGCTAGTAATCTTAGGTTAACAATCGATGTCTATTGAAGGCACTAACTATTGCGAATACGGTCTGCTCGCAACGTTATTAAGTGTAGTACAGCTTGACCATATAATTTATCCTAATCGTGTCCATTGGTCAGGAACTGACGTGGAATAGTTTTCAGCCGAGAATCATATATAAGGCAGGAATTAGAAATACAATTATTAGTGAAATATCGAATAATTATGCACGTAGGTTTCTAAACAGGACCATACTTGCCACGTGTGATCTACGTGTCTGATATCTACGCGTTTCAGTCAGTGTTTGGTGCACATTGAGATAATTCTAGCATGCATCATTTTCTTATAGAATTAGCTTCGTGGATTTGGCATCAATGCATATTACTACTGTTACAGTTTGTCACTTCAAAGCTACCATATAGAGCCATATTCCAGTCGTTTATAGTAAGAGTAGTTTCTAGATGGTAAGGTACTAAATGTAAATCAAGCACATCTCATAAAATGTCGCTCAAATTGCCTATAACTCGTCTCGTCTCGTCGTCTAATAAACGTATAAGGCCTGTTGCAATCGCTAATTTTCACACACGTTTGAAAACATCCAAATGACAAAGTTTCACAATATAAATTACATAAGACTTTTTGCTTTGGTTCGTTTTCGTAACAATGGCTTGCTGAAACTCAAACTGTGCTCTCACACAACACGATACCAACAGGTTAAAATTTGGCTAAATAAAACATAAAATAATAATAATAAAAATATTAATATTAATAATAATAATAATAATAACAATAATATTAATAATAATAATAATAATAATAATAATAATAATAATAATAATAATAATAATAATAATAATAATTATAATAATAATAATAAGTTTAATAACAAATATGGTAACACAAAACGAAAGAATAAGGTGTATAAGGTTGCAGTTATTTAGAATTATTTAAACTAGAGTTGTTTTATAAAGCAGTGGAAATATTCTAGAATGTGTTGTATCTAGAACCTAGCATCGTGGCCTTCACCATTATTATAATTTGGTTAATGTCTTACTTTTTATTGTCATCGCAATCGGTCGTGTCTTGTACACCACTCTGTACTTATTTTAATAGTCTAATATGATTTAAATGATCGCTCGGTGGATGCTAGCATCCATCAGAACCTCATACATTAGAATTCGAAAAACGCAGGATATGTTCCAATTTTTGTTCAACTCGTTAATTAAGATATTGCATCAGAGTGCAATTAGATTGATGATGCGGTGAAATTAACTTTCACCTCTTTGTAGGCAATTAGGTTTTGTCAGTTTTAATTTTCGAAATATACAGATTTCTATTTCTAATGTGTGGCATCTCTGTCCCGGCTTCATATAAAGACAGGTTCAAAGATTGATCACACATTTCCAGGAAACTCGATTGTTTATGATTATTTTTAACAAACAAACATTGCATTATGAATGGAGATTGGTATTGGTATTGCATGAACCGAGTATACTCATAAGGATTTCTTTCCCGATGCGATGTATTTCCACATGTATTTCGAAACAGTAAACGTTTGGTTGGTAAACGACTAGACAATGCGCAATTCAGGCCCCAATGTGATTCTTAGCCTCTTGTCCAGTAACTCCTTACCTCCCCGCGGTACCGGCTGGGGTACGAGTAACCATAGGAAAGATCGGGTAACCAACCCCGGTGGGACCTTGATCGTATGCTGCCAGGGAAGGGGGAGGGGGGGCTTTCCTTCTCTTTACAAAGAGCGAGCCTACCCGAGTGTCTGTTCCCCATGTTGGGGTGGCTCGAAACAGCGTCTGTTTTCCATGTTAGGAGCGACTGATTACCGTCCTTGTGTCAGTGTGGGACTCTAAACAGTGCTGACACGATGGCCCTCCGGCTAGACAGGAGGTTGGTGCTGGCCTAACAAGCCGCCCGGAAAACACTTGTTACGAATAATCAGGATACAAATACGACTCGGATGAACGTGAGGTGATCGACAGGTGGAAGCAATACTATGACGAGCATCTAAATGGCGAAGCACAAGATACAGAGAACGGTACAGGAATCAATCTGGGTGCACGCTCAGCCGACGACAGATTCCCAGCCCCTGATCTGTCGGAGATAAGTGAGGAGATCGGCAAGCTGAGGAACAACAAAGCCGCGGGCAATGACCAGTTAACAGGCGAGCTGCTCAAACATGGAGGAGAGGCACTGGCTAGAGGGCTGCACTGGATGATTTCTAGGATTTGGGAGGAGGAGATTCTACCGCAGGAATGGATGGATGGAGTTGTATGTCCCGTCTACAAAAAGGGCGATAAGCTAGACTGTTGCAATTACCGCGCAATCACATTGCTGAACGCCAACGGTACTCTCCCAAATTCTTTGCCGTCGTCTATCACCAATAGCTAAGGAATTCGTAGGGCCGTACCAAGCGGGATTTACTGGAGCCCGCGCCACTACGGATCACATATTCGCGATAAGACAAGTACACCAGAAGTGTCGTGAATACAACGTACCCACGCATCACCTATTCATTGACTTCAAAGCGGCATACGACACAATCGATCGAGAACAGCTATGGCAGATAATGCACGAATACGGTTTCCCGGATAAACTGAAGCGATTGTTCAAAGCAACGATAGATAGAGTGATGTGCTACGTCCGAGTATTTTGGAACCCTCTCGAGTCCCTTCGAATCTCGGAGAGGGCTATGTCAAGGTGATGAACTTTCTTGTATCTTGTTTAATATTGCCCTGGAAGGTGTGATTCGAAAAGCGAGGATCGACACGAGTGGCACAATCTTCTGAAAGTCCGTACAACTTTTTGGCTTTGCTGACGATATTGATATTTAGACACGTAACCTTGAGAAGATGACGGAAACCTACATCGGAATGAAAGCTGAAGCTAGGCGTATCGGACTCTCCATAAATACGTCGAAAACAAAATACATGAGAGGAAGAGGCTCTAGAGAAGAAATACTACGCCTCCCACCACGAATATTGATAGACGGTGACGATATCGAGGTGGTTGGCGAGTTCGTGTATTTGGGCTCACTGGTGACCGCCGATAATGACACCAGCAGATAAATTCAGAGACGTATTTTGGCAGGGAATCATGCGTACTTTGGACTTAGAAAAACCCTCCGATCGAGAAAAGTACGCCACCGCACGAAATTGACCATCTACAAAACGCTCATTAGACCGGCGACGAGCAGCCATGGACCGAGTTATGTGGAGACGTATGCTTGATACAGCAAATATACACCCCAGGCCTATAGCTGTTAGGTAAGGTAAGGTAATTTCAAAACGACACCCATGCTAGTATAAATATGAGTTTCACATCAATACTTTTATTTTTGCATTGCGCGTGAGCGTTGCTCGTCGTAATTGATTGTGTTAGTGACGGCGTAAACTTTTTTAAACTTCCATTTTGAAGAATCCCATGCTTATGGAGAAAATTCAAATGATGATTATGATGATCAGTTATTGGTAGTTAGATTAAATAAATCGCTTACAGCATAAAATCTCCGGTTCGGGTACACCGAAACCTCCATTTACGAACTAAACGGGGGTTCGTAAAAAGAGGTAGTTCGTAAAAAAAAATTTACGTTATTTGGGATTTGGTTCGTAAAAAAAGTTTACGTTATTTGGGATTTGGTTCGTAAAAAAAGTTTACGTTATTTGGAATTTACTTCGTAAAAAAAGTTTTGTGTGATTATTGTGGAAACCGCGCATCATATGTTTATTTTCGGAACGGATGTGAAGAGTAAGTGCAAGAAAATGATGTTTGGGTTCGTTTCAAAATCCAAGATGGCGGCTTCCGGTTTATTGAGATTGCCTAAAACCCCTAACAATATGGGTATCTTCGGAACGGAATTGATGAGTAGATGTCGGAAAACGATGTTTGAAGTGGTTCTGAAATCCAAGATGGCGACTTCCGGTTTCTTGATATTTCTTGAAAACCCTTACAATATGGATATTTTCGGAACGGAATTGATAAGTAGATGTCATAAAACGATGTTTGAGGTAGTTTTGAAATTCAAGATGGCGACTTCCGGTTTGTTGATATTCCTTAAAAAATCCTTACAATATGGGTATTTTCGGAACGAGGTTAATGAGTAGATATCAGAAAACGATTTTTGAGGTAGTTTTGAAATTCAAGATGGCGACTTCCGGTTTGTTGATATTCCTTGAAACCCCTTGCAATATGGGTATTTTCGGAACGGAATTGATGAGTAGATGTCAGAAAACGATGTTTGAAGTAGTTTTGAAATTCAAGATGGCTACTTCCGGTTTGTTGATATTCCTTGAAAACCCTTACAATATGGGTATTTTTGGAACGGGGTTAATGAGTAGATGTCGGAAAATGATGTTTGAGGTGGTTCTGAAGATGGCTACTTCCGGTTTGTTGATATTCCTTGAAAACCCTTACAATATGGATATTTTCGGAACGGGATTGATGAGTAGATATCAGAAAACGTTGTTTGAGGTGGTTCTCACATCCAATATGGAGTCATCCGGTTTCTTGATATTCCTTGAAAACCCTTACATAATGGGTATTTTCAGAACGGGATTGATGAGTAGATGTCAGAAAACAATGTTTGAGGTGGTTCTTAGTTCCAAGATGGCAACTTCCGGTTTCTTGATATTCCTTGAAAACCCTTACAATATGGGTATTTTCGGAACGGGATTGATGATTAGTTGTCAGAACACGATGTTTGAGGTGGTTCTTGAATCCAAGATGGTAACTTCCGATTTGTTGATATCCCTTGAAACTTCTTACAATATGGGTACTTTCGGAAAGAGATTTAAAAGTAGACGTCGGAAAATTATATTTGAGGTGGTCTTGAAATACAAAACAGTGACTTCCGGTTAATTATTATCTTTTGAAAGTTTTTGCCATTTTCGTTTAACTCTTTATTCCTTTAAAACACTATACCGTTCCGAAAATACCCATATTGTATGGGGTTTCAAGGAATATCAACAAACCGGAAGTCGCCATCTTGAATTTCAAAACTACCACAAACATTATTTTCTGACATCTACACAGATAAAAATATTTTGTTAATTTACATCTATTTTCATGCACATATTTGGAGCAGGTAATTAAACATAAAAATACTGTACAATTCTGTACGTTTCAATATAATTTAATCGCAAAACAAGCGTTAATTGAAAGATACAGTTATATTCATTGAAAATTCAATGCAATTCAATTTAGTTTTGCATCGATGAAGGTTTTCAATCAAAATTTCGATTCAACTCATGTCTATTCCATGTTACTATTGATTTACATCTCGTGTAAATTTCATTATTTCTTTCTGTGTACTCATCAATTCCGTTCCGAAAATATCCATATTGTATGGGTTTTCAAGGAATATCAACACACCGGAAGTCGCCATCTTGGATTTGAGAACCACTTCAAACATAATTTTCCGTCATCTACTCATCAATTCCGTTCCGAAAATATCCATATTGTATGGGTTTTCAAGGAATATCAACAAACCGGAAGTCGCCATCTTGGATTTCAGAACCACCTCAAACATCATTTTCCGACATCTACTCATTAACCCCGTTTCGAAAATACCCATATTGTAAGGGTTTTCAAGGAATATTAGCAAATCGGAAGTCGCCATCTTGAATTTCAAAACTACCTCAAACATCGTTTTCCGTCATCTACTCATCAATTCCGTTCCGAAAATATCCATATTGTATGGGTTTTCAAAGAATATCAACAAACCGGAAGTCGCCATCTTGGATTTCAGAACCACCTCAAACATCATTTTCCGACATCTACTCATTAACCCCGTTTCGAAAATACCCATATTGTAAGGGTTTTCAAGGAATATTAGCAAATCGGAAGTCGCCATCTTGAATTTCCAAACTACTTCAAACATCGTTTTCTGACATCTACTCATCAATTCCGTTCCGAAAATATCCATATTGCATGGGTTTTCAAGGAATATCAACACACCGGAAGTCGCCATCTTGGATTTGAGAACCACTTCAAACATAATTTTCCGACATCTACTCATCAATTCCGTTCAGAAAATACCCATATTGCAAGGGTTTTCAAGGAATATCAACACACCGGAAGTCTCCATCTTGGATTTGAGAACCACTTCAAACATAATTTTCCGACATCTACTCATCAATTCCGTTCCGAAAATATCCATATTGTATGGGTTTTCAAGGAATATCAACAAACCGGAAGTCGCCATCTTGGATTTCAGAACCACCTCAAACATCATTTTCCGACATCTACTCATTAACCCCGTTTCGAAAATACCCATATTGTAAGGGTTTTCAAGGAATATTAGCAAATCGGAAGTCGCCATCTTGAATTTCAAAACTACCTCAAACATCGTTTTCCGTCATCTACTCATCAATTCCGTTCCGAAAATATCCATATTGTATGGGTTTTCAAAGAATATCAACAAACCGGAAGTCGCCATCTTGGATTTCAGAACCACCTCAAACATCATTTTCCGACATCTACTCATTAACCCCGTTTCGAAAATACCCATATTGTAAGGGTTTTCAAGGAATATTAGCAAATCGGAAGTCGCCATCTTGAATTTCCAAACTACTTCAAACATCGTTTTCTGACATCTACTCATCAATTCCGTTCCGAAAATATCCATATTGCAAGGGTTTTCAAGGAATATCAACACACCGGAAGTCTCCATCTTGGATTTGAGAACCACTTCAAACATAATTTTCCGACATCTACTCATCAATTCCGTTCCGAAAATATCCATATTGTATGGGTTTTCAAGGAATATCAACAAACCGGAAGTCGACATCTTGGATTTCAGAACCACCTCAAACATCATTTTCCGACATCTACTCATTAACCCCGTTCCGGAAATACCCATATCATATAGGTTTTCAAAGAATATCAACAAACCGGAAGTCGCCATCTTGAATTTCAAAACTACCTCAAACATCGTTTTCTGACATCTACTCATCAATTCCGTTCCGAAAATACCCATATTGTATAAGTTTTCAAGGAATATCAATCAACCGGAAGTCGCCATCTTGGATTTCCAAAATACCTCGAACATCATTTTCCGGAATCTACTCTTTAAACCCGTTCCAAAAATACCAATATTGTAGTAGTTTCCATGGAGTCGGACATCACTTTCGATGAATGACAAAACCTCTTTTTACGAAGTAGGTTCGTAAAAAGAGGTACGTAAAAAGAGGTTACGTATAAAAAGTGTTCGTAAACGGAGGTTTGGGTGTACAAGAAAGGCAAACACGCGTCCTGAGTTTTTTTCCCTTTGATACTCGTTGACATTTAAGAAAACTTTAATTTTTAATTATTTATGATAATGTCATACATCTGAAAATTTTATCATGAGTTGATGATCCTATTTCCGATGGCATGTAGTAAACATTATGTTGATACCTAAGATACTACAGGAGATATTTACGATCAAAAACTTATCACTCTCTCAGAGGGTAGGTTTCCAAAAGGCACCCCATAGTAAAGTAAGGCGTATTCACATCAAAAACTGGGTAATGTATACAAGTAAAACTTGTTAAAAATAATCGTTACGTGCGATTTTGCACTCAAGTTTTTTTAATGATTGATTGTAGGTTTATTTGATCTCGGCTTTAACCACGTGGTCTTTCGCCGAGGAGCAAGTGTTTGTATTGTATGCCAACTCGAACGCAAGAGCCTATAAGCAATTGCTGGGTTGCTCAAAGCGTCTGTATAGGCAAATTACTACTCGGTTTAATTTTGTCAAACAAACTGATTCTTACACACATAGAAATCTCGACATGGCGTCTGTTCTCTCAGACCTAGATTATTAACTGTGAAGCTTAATGAAGTTCTCGTACGAGAATGGTACGATTCCGTTGATGTTTTATGAATTTCGTTTCAAAACGCAAAAAATTGATCATCTTGGTTTTTTTCTGTACAGCTTATGTTGTGGAAAAGTGTTTGGTTTTCTCATATGGGAACGCTTGGTAATCACTGTGAAACTTTTGATTCAGCACTGAAAATCGAGTTTTTTGCCTTTCCCACATAGAAAAGTTATGCAATCTCTGTGACAACCTACTTTACAACCGAGGCCCGGAAGGTCGAGTGTCACATACCATTCGACTCAGTTCGTCGAGATCACAAAATGTATGTGTGTATATGTGTATATGTGTATGTGAAAGTATGTGTGTGCCTGTATGTCTGTTCTAGAGTGACTATAATCACAGTGACGACAGCTGTTCGTTTGGAATGACAGCTTACAGTTCCAAACGAGCAAACGACTTTGATATGCAAATGAAAAGTATCGATATTCTTTAAAAAATTCTCGAAATGTATATCCGGATTTTATTTCCAGCTCTGTTATTACAGCGCTATAAATGAAAAACATAAACAGTTTCGGAAAATCGTTTTTTTACATTTTCTTGTAGTTTAACATTTCAAAAATATTGTGTCAAAATTTCAAATCAATTCAAATTTTTGAGAAAAAATTTAAACGTGTTTTTCTGAAAACCAATTTTTCGAAGTCCGTGAACACGATCCTGTAAACTGTACTGAACTGATTCCTTTCAAACTTGGAACATACTTTATTAATATAAAATGCCTCCACTCTAGGTTTTTGAAATTTTTCTATTTTCATATTATGGTAGTTTTTCACTTCAAAATTGGCGGAAAATTTAGAGGAGGATCGCGGTTTTGCCTTTCTCTATAGAAAGGTATTAGAATTGCTGGAAAAACCGACTTTCGAACGGAGCCTCGTAGACCCATAATGTTATATACCATTCGACTCAGTTCGACGAGATCGGAAAATGTGTGTGTGTGTGTGTGTGTGTGTGTGTGTGTGTGTGTGTGTACTTTTCGAAGATATTTGAACGCGCCCATTTTTCTCAGAGATGGCTGAACCGATTTTAACAAAACTTAGGTTCGTTTGATGTCGGGCCATTGATCAAGTTCGAAAATCAAATGATTGTGACTTTTGGTTCCAGATATATGATTGATTTTTACCACTCTTATATATATTTTTAGATTAGCATCACTCTTCTCATACAAATAGGCAACGCAAATGTCAAGCACTAGTTTGGAAAAATGATGCTGACTGTGTGACATAAACACTGAATCATGCTTTTGTGAACTACTTGAATCAATCTGAATCAATTAGTGTCAAAATTAGTATCCGAAATTATATAATAAAAGTATGAAATACATTTTCATCAGACTGTTATGAAAGAAGAGAAAGGTATTATCATTTTATTCAAATTATCCCTTAGTCCCTTAATAATAAAATTTACCCTTGGTTTGTCAGTCTTTTCTACCCGTGTATCCGTAGATCCAATGGTGATCATGTGACAAGGATCTGTATTTCAGCGTTTGCTATCTTATAGAAAGTTTAGTGCCGTGACTATGAAATTTAAGAGGGTCTTAAAACGTGTTATGAAAAAAAGTATGCATCAATGGCATGAATCGTCAGGCAATGCTGAAAATTCGTGTTTATTTAGAAATATTCGGCTTTACATATGGCTAAATATCTTAAACACTATAATTGCTACTAAACTGAATCTATAAGACATAAAGTTTAAAAAAAAATTGAAAATTTGAACAAATCGCTAATATCGACGTCATGTGCTTTACATCCATCGTACTAGATTTGGACTCCATGATCTATAACAGCATGCATTCGTTGTTGAGCATCTATTCGCAAACGTTTGCACAAAAATTATCAGGTATTTCTTTCTTTTAAATTGATCGTTTGGACATCGTAATATTCATTAGGACTATTATTTGTCAGATGATTTATTCTAACAAACTCGTTTGAAAATTTGGAAAGTCAGAACCAGAAGTTCGAGAGTAGATTTTTTGAAATTCTTGGATAGCATTTTAAAATGTCCGTTTGATAAGTGACTATGTACTGGAGTGCATAATAAAGGCACTTCACCCAGATATATGGTATGTGCATTCAATGTATTATTTGTATTCCTAGTTGCACATGCGTATCGCTGTTGCAATACTAACAAGCCCAATAACTTTAAAGCATTATATAAAGATTCCTACCCCAATGTTAACAAGGCATGTCTAAAGCTATTGAAAAACTTTTTCCGAAAACTCATAATGAAATGAGTTTTTTTTTATTGAGGATATAATCAGAAATTCAGTATATTCTGAATTGTGCTCACTCTCTTTCTTTGTATTCATATGCCAAGACGGTCGTGTCTTGTCACAACCATTAAATTTTGTTTTTGTCAATTATCAAAGCAATATCACTTTTGCCATTGCGGAATTCGATCTTTCAACTGTCTTGTGTTACGATCCTCCTGACACCAAGAATTGTTCCTGCATGGCTGTGGCGAAGATTATATGTTCCAAAGATAAGACACTTTCTTTGGGTTCTATTGGAAGTCAGATTGCTTTTCCTAAACTTTCAACTTTTAAACTCATTCAATCAACCAGACAGCCACCAAAGTTATGAAAACATCAGAATAAAAGACAAATAACCTCAGTTTTCTCACAATATTTATCTTTGGCAACCGTCGCGGGCCAAACGGGAAGCCTTTGATATCGGACGGTAGCATAATTTTGAAGTATAACTTAGTCTCATATCTCGTCACAAAACGACACAGTGGGTGGTCGGCAGAAGAAAGGTTGACTGGAGTTCTCGCTTGCCCTAAAAGTCCCTATTAGATTCGCGGCGAGTCGACACCGAACCGGGCAGCCTCGAGTGGCCCCAAGAGGAAGTGAGGGACTGCTGATGAAAGATTCGAGCAAAAAGTTAATTAACATAAGCAAGAATAACGAGCTTGTTGATTTGTTTAGCTACCACGTGAAAAATATGCTTTCGTTGTTGATGTTTCTGCTGCTGGGCTCCAACGGCTCACTGGTGCGAATGCGACTGTAAACTGCTTACTTTAATGGTGTAGAGGACGACTGGAGTCTGCAGCAATTACTTTGGTAGTCTGTTACATTTTTAATATCCACAGATGAGCTTGTTTTTAATTGCTTGTTGATTTTGGTTGACGAACAAGACTCATTCTCCTTTGTTAAATTGAATGAGTTTTTGTATGTAGATAATTATTTTCAAAAGCAAAAAGTGATTATTACTTTGCCGCTTTTCTTTGACTGTAATCAAGACAAACTAGAGAGATGGTTCTTAGCATGAGAAAGGAGTGGAGTGGGAAGGAGTGTACTGGATTCACAGAAAATTATTTTTTTGGTTAGTTGCAAAAGATACCTTCGGTTGATTGATGAGACATTGAACGAGACTAATAACAGAAAATCTAGTGACGCTGGAAAAAGAAAACAATTCGAAAGTAGACGGTGCGAAACGGAATATAAATGAAGCTAACCGTCAACAGCGCAAAACGAAGAAGTATGTGTGTTAAAGGTATATTTATTCAATTTGTATGCTTATGGCGCTATGAACGTGAAATATCTATTGACGAATTTCGCGCAAATCGTATTCGGAGTTGGTAGCATCCTCCTAGATTTCAATGATATTTTCGGTACATGTGGATTTGACCATAAACACCAATTTGCATGCTTTGTTCATCTCAAATTGACAAAGACTCTCTTTTTGAGCCAGGTCAAGTTTATCTGAGGTTAGTGAGTAAGTAATCAGAAATTTAAATTTTTACACTAGTCACTCTGTAATTCCAGAAACGGAAGTCGGATGAATTTAAAATTCAAAAATTTTCTATGGCATCTTCAGATCTTGTATGTGATTCTAAAGTTGAGAAAATCGGTTTAGCCATCTCCGAGAAAAGTGAGTGCTACAAAAATGCTACATACACACAAACATTTTGCGTACTCAACGAGCTGATGCGAATGGTATATGACACTCGGCCCTCTGGGCCTCGGTGCAAAGATCAATTCATTGACATTCTTTTCTTCTTTCAGTTACACTTATCGTAAAATAGCTAAGATTTTTCTCAACCGCAGCACCGTGTTTTACCAAAACCACACACCAGGAGCAGACGTTTGTAGTCGCACCGTGATTCTGGTTTATTAAACGCGATTGAAAACTCCTGATCATGTGTTGACGGTGCTGATGAACTCGGTTGTGTTTTCAAACCCAAGCTTTGGTGTTGGTTTGGTGTATGAAATTGAACAAAGCACGCTGTATGCATCGTTCGTAAAGTCATATTGTGTTTTCTTCTTCCGTACCAGCACGTGGCAGAGTGTACCGATTTTGTATAGTAATTTTAGAGGGCGGTTTGAAAGTTTTGGCACTAATCGCCCTGTAATTGCGGAGCCGAAAGATGGATGAGGATGAAATTTAACAGTATCTATTTAATTTTTTTTTTTCATAAATACGTTTATTTCATAGGCAATATACATAAGTTTTTCTTCGCCGTGGCATCCACAATACCTAATACATTTCGAATATCATATTAGTATGTTGGTACTCATTAGTTAATCTAAACACTGTTTTTATCAAGCGAGTTGCTATTTTAAATTACATTAAATAAAATACATTTATTTTGTACATGATCTTATAACTATTTCAAGTTTGTTTGTATCAGTTCACCACTAATATTCAATATCCTATAGTTGGCTATTGGTTGAACTCATGGAAGAGAAAACAGTCTAACATAAAATAAAATTTAAATTGGAACTCCAATGGATTTAATGAAATGATAAAGAAGTTTCATGTATGGAAGGTCACGACAAGCAAGAATGTCGCGAACTGGGACATTGGATAGTCTACCTTGGGTACGCAAGGAATTTATTAGTTGAGATCTGACATCACGAAACTCCACGCATGTCCAAACAACATGGTCAATATCGCGGTAACCTTCGCCGCAAGCACAATGATTAGTCTCGGAAAGTTCAATTCGAAGGAGATGTGCATCTAACGTGTAGTGATTGGACATGAGTCTGGACATCACACGAATGAAATCTCTACTCACATCCAGTCCCCTGAACCATGCCTTTGTCGATATTTTAGTGCATCCACCGACCCAGATCATCTTTATCCCAAGAAGCTTGCCAGCTGGCAAGTGTTCTTTGGCGAGACGCGCTATAGAATTCGTTGAAAGCAATCGGTCTCTCATAAATCTCACCCTCCACAGTATCTATTTAGACAATGTGAGTTTTAATTCAAATCAAGGTTTGTGAAAATTACTTGAAGCATTGCTGAAAAATTACTTTTCATGCTTCCGGAATGGGAAACGGTAGACCAGTAGGGCCAAATTAAGTTTATTTACCTACAAACTAACAAGTTTTGCAAATAGAAAGAATTGTCCTGTTAGTTTTAGGAGATGCGTACCTGTTTGTGACAAACATTTGTAAAAATGCTCAAAAAATTGAAAAAATTCTACTCAACAGTTTCAGAACCGGAGACAGCGTTACCAGTGATACGGATTTTTCAGTATTCTACTGATTTTCAAGTACATTGGTAAAATTTACTGAATTTTATACGAATTTTGCAAAAAATACTGATTTCATACAGATTTTTGAGGAAGTCTATTTTTCCATAATATAATGATAGAGGAGCGTGATCAATCGGTTGGACAACCGGGCCGATTCCGGCCGACAAATTTCACTTGGTTAAATCATTGAAAACATGCACAATTTGAACTCAGTAGAACTAATTAACTCTTGAATTTCCAGAATGCACCCAAAGTTTGTAGTACATGTCATAATTTTTTACGATAATAACACAGTCATTTGTTTCGAGATGGACATAATTTAACAACCTATCTATACGGAAACATTTAACTTAAGTATTAATGGCATCGTCGTTTCAGTATTTCAGTAGCATACTATTGAAAAATTTATTTTAATTGACCTATGTTTTCACGAGCCAATCACAGCATGCCATAATGATGTTATCCTTTCAGTCACTTTTGTCACTGGCTGACTGCGAACGAAACATGTAGCTGATCTAGTGAATGGGTGACAAAACAGAAATGCATCCATTCGCTTGCTGGATAGTCAAAATTACGCGGTGTATGAATGCCATTTTCCGTCTACTGCTTAGCGTATTCGCTTGAGTATATTGAATACCGATCAGCTGTTGATTCTCCGGTAACTAGCAGGCCAATTTAGAACTATCGGCGATAGATTTTTCGTACCTAATTTAAAGCGCTTTTATCCCGGTGATTTGTTGATGGATTTGCCACATTTAACTTGACTCGAAAGCATTACATGAATATTGGGCTCATGAGGCTCGTAGTATGCTCATAAACTTACAAACACTCGAAGAACGCCGCAAAGCTGCAATCCTTTATTTTATCAACGACATTATTTCTTAACAAGTACTGAACTATTGCTTTCAAAACATTTCTTGCTCCTAGTTGCCTCTTAGAAGGCGTCAAATATTCTCGGAAAAAAATATAAGACAATAATAATAATCCTGTTATTATTATGATGCCCTTCAATTGATTATATCCAGAAAACATATATGTGAAAGAAAAATTTTGACCAAATCGTAGAAATAATGAATAGTAGATAAGAAACCTTTGTTACCTTGTTTTGTAAATTTGGAAAAATGCCTTCACTGGTCGTTCCACAATTATTTGCCTATTTTTTAAATTTAAATCTGTTAAGTTGGAAAATTGCATTTTAATGTCGCCATGATCGATCGTGTATCGTACACAACCCTGTAATATCGGTTAAGCCGTTTTCAAGAAAATTGGGATCCATTTTTAACCTCTTATGTTCTAGCGTATCATTCGCAGAAATATCTATTTTTCAAAAAATGTTTACTGTGGAACTGCACTACCCAACAGCTTCATGATAACAAAAACAGATAAACTACACTACGCAACTTCTTTATGTGTTACATCTGCTGTTTGTATTTCAAAATTTAATTGTATTTTGATCCTTGACCTTTGACCTACTAACGACTAGAAATGACGGTGCAAAAGTAAATTATATATTGCTTTCTATTTTTTGGTCAAATTATGCGTTAATACTTATATCTTGTGAGAAAACATTAACAGAGGCTCTAAAAAGGTAATATCTACGATAAAATCCCAAATAATGTGTAAAATAGTGTAAAATTTGATGTTAAAATTTGTGTGTATGATATATCATACGGTGGAATAATTTCGTTAAGAAAAGATTTCTAACAGTGGTTTTGCGTTTCCCATCATCTCAACACATAATATGATGGACCTGATGATATCAGTTCATTTGATTCAAATTTTAAAACCCCCGGGTTATAATGGCTACAATCTCCGGTCGTTAATCGAAAACTGGGAACCAGGATAGACATATCGGTTTGTTTGGTTGTCTCTTGAATGGCTATATGATTGAATAGTTTTGCGGCAAGTTTAGAATTTTCTTTAGCTGTTTGTTTCGCCGCTTTTGGTGACGGCATATAATTTTTAACACACTTTATCCTATAATTCCGGAAACGGATGTTTGGTTTCGGATGAAATTTGGAAGTTTTGTATGAGACCGTGAGACATTTCATTTGAACTTAAGTTGTTGTTGAAATTGATCACGCCATCTTAGAGAAGAGAGAGAGGAAGTAATTTGAAATAGGAATTTTTACACTTATTATCATACTGTAACTCCAGAACCGGAATTCAGATCGAAATAAAATTCAGGAACTTTTTATGAGACAATTGCACCTTTTATTTGAAATGAAATGACAGTTGACAATTTTCAATACACCTCACCCTATAGTTCCGAAACCGGTAGTCGGATGTGGATGAAATTCAATAGCAACTTATAGGACCATGCTACCTTTAGTTATAGCCTATATCGATTTAGTCATCTCTGAGAAAATCAAGTGAGTTCCGTTTTGAAGTTTTTGATCACTATTTCCAATACTTCGGGAACCGAGAGCTGGGATCAAGTATAGCCAATGAAGTTTCAAGTGGTCAGAAACTAATATAACCTTAAAATGGTAATGAAATTGAGTCGTATTTGGAAGAATTTTTCCCTCTAAAATCGCTCTAAATGACGTTTTGCAATTTCTAACACTCTTCACTCTGTAACTCTGTTAACTTGAAACTGTTATATGAGAAGTTATGATCTTTCGAACACATGTCACATACATACAGGTATTTTGCGATGTCAACGAACTGATTCGAATACCTCCGGTCGGTGATTTCATATCCTTTGTATATAAGAAATGCAAAAATATGCGGGTCCTGATTGAAGCTATAATACAGTTTTTTGTCATCATTATCTGCACATTTCGCTATGGTAATGGTATTATTAATTTCATACATTTATGAAATTTCTAAAAGCGATAAGCATTTTCCTGGAAGTTACAAGTATTCGAATAAAAATGGGGACGTTAAAGTTGAATTTGGCAGCTGAAAAGAATTTTACAGAGCAGGGCAAAAAAGCTTTATCCTTGTCGGTATGACACTGATGATTTATGGAAATCATCATTATAATGCGAAAGTCCTGTTAATCTTCCTTGACTGGCCGAAACACAAAAGATGAGTTTTTGTACGGTTTCGCAAGATTCTATTGATCGTTCTACGGTGAGTGACGTCGTGCAATTATCTGTTTACCGGTCAACAGATAAATGCACTCCAACACTCATCATAGCCATGCTATCCGATCCGCTTTTTCATTTATGAGTAGTACAACTTTCGCACTGAGATGATTTATTTTGATAGGTTTTATTTCCGTTGGCTGCCAGCACTCGTTAATTGAGATTTATTTGGACAGCATGGAAAAAGTTATTTAAAAGAATATATGCATTCAAGATTGCGATATTTTCGATCCAGGAATGTTTTTCAACTGTTCGCCAAACTGTTCTTGATAACTGGCAGAAAATAAAATCTAGGAATTATATGTTGATATATTAAATGCCGTTTTGTTATCGACAAATTGAAATCGTAGCAGAATTCATGTTATTTGTATTATTACCAGTAGAAGTCTCTTTATGGTTTACCTAGTGGTATAATAATAATGATAGCCTACGTGAGAAATCGAGTGCATCTGGAACTAAAGACTTAACACCCAGTAATTAAAAAAAAAAGATAATAAATGAATAATTGAAAGTATTTCTACAAAGTGATTTCCAGAAAAACCGGCTTCAATTCACCTAGTATCTTAATTATGCTTTTATCATAATTGGTAATATGTGAAACTGTTTCAATTCCATTTCAGAATTTTTAATAGCTACACCCCGTATCGGAGCCAAGCAAATTTGTATGGTCAAAACCTTCCAAATTGTGTGTGATTGACAAAACCTTCAGTTTGGATTAGTTTTGAAATTTTTTGCGTATTATGTCTCGCCTTTTTATATGGAGACTTGAGTTTTTGTTTTTTGAGAAAGTCAAACAGAAAAATTTTTTTTTGTAAGATATGACGCACGCAAGTTCAAAATGTCGTTTTTCCATAGAAACCTGTGCGTGTCCTATCGATGAAAAAGGTGATAATCCGAAAGCGCCAGGTCCAGGCGCGTACCCAGAAAAAAGTTTCGGGGGGTGTTTCAGAACATGTTGATCAATTTCCATACAAATGGAACTTTTTATATAATTATTTGAAATTTTTTTATTGTGGAGTCGTTTGTTGAAAATTATTCATTTTATTTTTTACTTATTTGAAAAAAAGAGTTTACATAATATCATACTTTTTTGAGTTTCGGAGGATGTTTGAACCCCTAAAACACCCCCCTGTATACGCGCCTGGCCAGGTCTTATGTATATTCAAATAAAAGCTCTCTATGGCCTATACAAAATTCCTGAATTTCATTTTGATCTGACTTCCGGTTCCGAAGTTATGGAGTAAAATGTGTAAAAAACACATTTTACCCCATAGCTTCACAAACTTAGGTTCAAATGCAAGGTCCTGTAGTTCTATACGATTTTTTTTTAATTTTATCCGAATCCGACTTCCGGATCGGGAAATATAAGATAAAGTGTGTTAAAAATTTTATACCATCACTGAAAATTGCGAAAAACCGTAGAAAATTCAAAATGGACCTCAAATCTTCTCCAATTGATAGTTTCTATCAGTAGACGAACACCACTAGGTGGATTAAAACAGGTTCTTTTGTTGTCTAGGCGTTGGGTGAGTTGTTTTACATGGGATACAGACAAATGATTCGTTTTTCTATTGTTTTCGCAAAAGTACTGGAGTTCTTTGGGTAGGTGTAAGAAAAGTATCGTTTTTCTTCTTGTCCAGTTTATCACAGGCTAACCGTAGTGAAAAGTATTTCGGAAATATTGACATGTAGGCATCTGATTGTTGTAGGTAAGAAGTGATTTGTGTCCTGACCGCAAGTCACATACGAAGGTATGTTCTTCTTTAAACGCATGCGTAACTAACGTACGCCATTCAGAACACCAGGAAAAAGTTCTTTCACACTTCTTTTTTAGTATAGAGAATCCCTCCGTTCTTTTTTTGTTTTTCAAACAAAGTGATCGAAAGTGAGGGAAGATCGTGCACACGCACTTTTATCGTATTATCCTACATATAGATTGGTATATTATACTTGATGTTTTCATGTCCCACATAGCGCACATTGTTACCATCTTTAGCGGATTGAATTGCTATAGAGCTGGGTGCGGAAAACATTATTAGTATTGTTGCATTGAAGCAACCATTGGGTGGTAAACGACTGGACAATGCGCAATTCAGGCCCAAATGTTATTCATAGCTTCTTGTCCAGTAACTCCTATCCCTACCTCCCCACGGTGCCGGCATTGGTACTAGTAACCATAGGAAAGATCGGGTAACCAACCCCGGTGGGACTTTGATCGTATGCTGACAGGGAAGGGGGGGGAGGCTTGAGACGAGACCCGATGACGAGAAGAAAGCATTTTACGCGCAGCTGGAACGAACCTACGACAGCAGTCCACGGCGGGATGTAAAACTCGTCATCGGCGACATGAATGCTCAGGAAGGCCGGGAGGCAATGTACAGGCCCGTGATCGGGCTGGAGAGCCTGCACGCGGTAACAAACGACAACGGTCAACGATGCGTAAACTTTGCAGCCTCCCGAGGAATGGTAGTTCGAAGCACCATCTTTCCCCGCAAAGATATCCACAAAGCAACCTGGAGATCACCTGATCAACATACGGAAAATCAAATCGACCACGTTCTCATCGACGGGCGATTCTTCTCCAACGTCATCAATGTCCGCACTTACCGCAGTGCCAATTTTGATTCTGACCACTACCTTGTCGCGGTTTGTATGCGCTCAAAACTATCGACGGTGCACAATACTCGTCACACAGGAACGCCGGGTCTCAATCTCGAGCAGCTACGTAGTGTTCGTGCTGCAGAGGAATACGCACAACAACTGAAGCAAGTGCTACCAACGGAAAAACAGCTTGGGGCGGCGACTCTTGAAGACGGCTGGAGGAATATAAGGTCCGCCGTGTGTAGCACTGATTCAACCGTACTAGGTACGAGGTTATCGAATCGAGGAAATGACTGATTTGACAGCGAATGTCAGTAGTTGGTAAAAGGGAAGTATCAGCAAGGGCGAGGAAGCTGCAACACCGCACTAGAGCGAACAAGGAACGATACAGACAGACACGGAACAGACAGAACACGGTTTTCCGGAGGAAAAAGCACCACCAGGAAGACCAAGATCGCGAAGCGATGGAACAGCTGACACACGGAAATTCTATGAGAAGGTGAACCGCTCACGTAGAGGCTATACGCCACAGGCCGAAATGTGCAGAGATACCAGTGGTAACCTTCTCATGAACGAACGTGAGGTGATCGACAGGTGGAAGCAGTACTATGATGAGCATCTGAATGGCGAAGCGCAAGATACAGAGAACGACACAGGAATCAATCTGGGTACACGCTCAGCCGACGACAGATTCCCAGCACCTGATCTGTCGGAGATAAGTGAGGAGATCGGCTAGCTGAAGAACAACAAAGTCGCGGGCAAGGACCAGTTACCAGGCGAGCTGCTCAAACATGGAGGAGAGATACTGGCTAGAGCGCTTCACTGGAAAATTTCTAGGATTTGGGAGGAGGAGATTCTACCGCAGGAATGGATGGATGGAGTTGTATGTCTCGTTTACAAAAAGGGCGATAAGCTGGATTGTTGCAATTACGCCGCCTACAAGGTACTCTCTCAAATCCTGTGCCGTCGTCTATCACCAATAGCTAAGGAATTCGTAGGGCCGTACCAAGCGGGATTTACTGGAACCCGCGCCACTATGGATCACATATTCGCGATAAGAGAAGTACTTCAGAAGTGTCGTGAATACAACGTACCCACGCATCACCTATTCATTGACTTCAAAGCGGCATACGACACAATCGATCGAGAACAGCTATGGCAGATAATGCACGAATACGGTTTCCCGGATAAACTGACGCGATTGGTCAAAGCAACGATGGATATAGTGATGTGCTACGTCCGAGTATCTGGGACGCTCTCGAGTCTCGGAGAGGGCTACGGCAAGGTGATGGACTCTCTTCTATCTTGATCTTCCAAAAGTCCGAACAACTTTTTGGCTTTGCTGACGATATTGGTATTGTAACACGTAACCTTGAGAAGATGACGGAAACCTACATCGGACTGAAAGCTGAAGCTAGATGTATCGGACTGGCGATAAATGCGTCGAAAACAAAATACATGAGAGGAAGAGGCTCTAGAGAAGAAACACTACGCCTCCCACCACGAATATTGATAGACGGTGACGATATCGAGGTGGTTGACCAGTTCGTGTATTTGGGCTCACTGGTGACCGCCGATAATGACACCAGCAGAGAAATACAGAGACGTATTTTTGCAGGGAATCGTGCGTACTTTGGACTCAGAATAACCCTTCGATCGAGAAAAGTACCCCACCGCACGAAATTGACCATCTAAAAAACGCTCATTAGACCAGTTGTTCTCTATGGCCACAAGACCTGGACTATGTTGGTAGAGGGCCAACGCGCCCTCAGTGTTTTTGAAAGAAAGGTGCTGAAAACCATTTATGGCGGAGTGCAGATGGAAGACGGAACGTTGATACGGCGTATGAATCACGAATTGCCACAGCTGCTAGGGGAACCACCCAGCATACGGACAGCTAAAATCGGACGTCTACGGTGGGCTGGGGATGTCATAAGGATGTCGGACGACAGCCCAGTGAAAATGATTCTTGAATCTAATCCGACTGGTACAAGAAGAAGAGGAGCGCAGCGAGCTGGCGACGAGCAGCCATGGACCGAGTTATGTGGAGACGTATTTTTGATACAGCAAAGATACACCCCAGGCCTATAGCTGTTAAGTAAGGTAAGGTAAGGTTAGTGCATTGAAGCAAATGCACTCGATTAAGACCAAGATGTACTTGCTTTTTAAGTAAACCTTCTCGTACCAAGGGTTGAATTTTGTACTGTTTGGTTTTCATATTAGCATATGGAGCGTTCCCTTGTTTAGGTTTCCGAAACATTTGGAGCCAGAAATAAGTTTATTCAAAGCTGGATCATCTGGATCAAAAAACACCCATGAACAATTTCAGTAATGAGTATCAAGCCATCAGTTTTCACATACTCCGATTTGGATGCACACGTGTTATTTATTAAAAAAAATTATTTTGACCTCTTCAAATTTTGCATTTGAAACTTGTTCCTAAAACCAACATTTGAGTGATAAAGGAATTGTATGCCATTTGTAAACGTTTTTGACGAAAAAAAAATCATTTCAATACGTTAACAATCTCAAACTACTCAACCCACTTGCACTCATCGTGAAAGGTAACGAATAATACAGGAAATGTTGTTGAATGATTCTCTTTTTTTAAGAAAACAAACAGAACGTTGTCATGTTTTTGTACAGAGTCTAATATTAGCAAGAGAATTGGATCGAAATCGAACGCGGTGAGCAAAATGATAACTAAGGCAATCATCATTATCACCATCAGATCACGTCAGGCTCAGCGTCCATCAGGCTTAATTTTTCCCTACGGAAAATTTCCTACCATATCTGCTGGAAGGTTCGCAAATCACGTTTTATCGTTTTTTTTCGTTCCTTCCATGTACACATTCAACGAAAAAATATTAATAAACCAAGCGGAGATGATTGAGTCGAATTAATTTGTTGCCCCGATGCAGCATCCATTCCGTTACCATGGCGGCCACAGTCGTCCTCTGTCCCAATGTGCTGCAAAAAACATTCATTGGCCCGAATTCGATGCTTCGTGATGATGATGCTGTGATGTGTCCAGGCTACGTCTGATGATATTCCTGCGGTTGGCACTTAACGAGGGTCCGCACTTGCCGAATCAAAAATTCCGTTCAAGTGCTTTTATGCTGCGCCCCAAGAATTATGATTTTTTTGCAGACTGATGAAGTGTGAATTTATTAACGAATTATGTCTTGCGTGTTTTTATTTTTTTCTCTCTTTTTTTACGGGAGCACTGGTGTATGAACACAAAGTGATGATTTATCGCATAATTCGTTAATTATATGACCCGCGCATTGCGAGGACCGTTGACTTTGCCTGAAATTTAACACATATTACTATCATGCCGCCTGTGTTTATTTCAACAACTTCGATACTTGAATGCACATCTCGATTTAAAAAAACGACCGTGATTGCCACTTTTTATGTAGAACTTATATGGGTGGATCCGAGAAAAAATGCATGACTGTCTTTCATCTGTACGCTATATGTTTTACACCAAATAATCAGAATAATTTTTATACAGGGATATTCAAAGAAGTAATACTAAAATAAACACATTTCAAAAATATTAAATCAAAAGAGATTCGCTAATTATGTTGCGTAGATATCTATTCCATTACAATGTAACAATACGTTTAGAACCGGTAGCATTCTTTTGATAAGGTTATTTAGGGGTTTGGCTAAAAGCCGTTTTTGTGCTTTGGGCACATAACCGATTTCACTATTCTTCACGTTTCGTCTTCGACTCGTCAGTGCAGAGCAGTTCAAATTGAACTGCTTACTGCAAAAACTTAAACAGTTCAATTTGAACCGCTAAGCAGACGTAAAGTTAACGCTATTTGCGAAACACTTGTTTATATTGTGCCGAAGCGCAATATCTTTTCCGACATCCCGAGCGAAACGAATAGACGAGTGAACTGCCCGACCACAGATTTTAGTTATTTAGGAGTTTGGCTAGAAGTCGTTTTTGTGCTTCGTGTCCTAAAAAGTGTTTCGCAAATAGCATTAACTTTACGTCTGCTTAGCCGTTCAAATTCAACTGTCTGAGTTTTTGCAGTGAGCAGTTGAATTTGAACTGCTCTGCACTGACGAGTCGAAGACGAAACATAAAGTATAGATTATGATAGTAAAAAATATGCCTCTACAAACGACTAAAAGGTTAAATTAAATGATATTAATAACAGTGAGCAATAAATATACACCTTTTCAACATTGCCTCGCATATGATTTATGGACTTATTATCCAAATGGTGTTTCAAATTTTATTTGAATTTCATTGTCGCTTGGTTCAAGGGATTTCACTAGCCATGCTCGAGTTATGACCTCAAATAATTCCTAATGTCAGAAGGTTCACACAACTTTGCAATGGTTTTGAATGCTAATGTTAAATCTGTTGGAACAGAATTACACCAAAAGAATGATATGTTAAGGCTTTTAAGTGTCATGAGCTATAACGACAATTATTTATGGGTTAATATATTTTACCAGACTTGTTCTTGTAAAATATATTAACTTGACGTGTTGTATTTATTTTAATATATTAACTTGACGTGTTGTATTTATTATCTGTTATGTGTTTGTTGTTTCAAAGATAATAGTTTTTGCACCAGTCTGAAAATGCAAAGTAAATTCTTTAATTCATATGCTTTTTTCGTCACAATGTCGGTCCATTTAGACATCTTTCTAATAGACTAAATAATAAATAAATAAATATATAAATAAATTAAAAAAATTACAAGGATCAGCCCCATGGGGTTGTTCGAGCCATTGATGTGGAACAAGGCAGCCAAAATTTCTAATGATCTACAATCAAAAAGGTCAATCAATCCGAACCAACACCGAACATTATTTGTCTTGATTTGCATTTGTTTTATGACCGACGAAATTACACCATTATCCCAAATATATGCAATTATATCTTTGTACATACTTGCGATTTCGATAATTAAGCTTCTCTTCGCCAAGCTTGTGTTCAAGTTTTTTATGCAAGCAGTTTTTTAGCGTTAAGTTTCTCTACCATTCTGCGATTTCGGTTGAAGCGATAAACTATTTCTTATTATCAGTTGAGTTCATCTAATATAAATTAGAAATTAATCTTAAGCACTCAAAATTTATCCAGAGGTAGTTGTCAATTTCTCATGGGGAAACGACATAACATGGAATTCCGAGCTTTCATGACACAAGATCAGAGTAAACCAATTAAGGGCTGAGGCCAGTGTATTTTAGGGCGTTTTAAAGGGCTATTTTCACGCTTCAAATCTGATTTTCTCAGAAACGCTGACGAATATCAAAAAACCCAACAGACAATCTCTTAGAAATTTAGTTTAGATTATTCTGTGAAAATTTCAGAATGATTGTTTGACTTTAGCGGTCGGGAAAGTCTTTTTTCTGAAGGAAGAGTTGCATAGCTGAAAACGGCAACTTTCAACTTGTTCATTGAATATCTCGCCTTCAAAATCATGGATCAAAAATCTATCCTGGCAATGTCTAGATAATTTAGTTTAGATGCGATTAGTGCATAAAAACATATATGTTGTCGCGATGAAAATTAAGTGAATGTTATTTTTGTAATGGTAAGAACGTTTCTATGGCGGCACCATTTTTTTCTACTCTTGTATCCTGGTAACGTAACGAAACATGAGAGAGAAATAAAATCGGCTCATCAAGGCTGCCAAACAAGCGGTAGTTTTTTTTGATTTTATGTTATGTAGTCAAACTTGTAACCGAAAATATCAAAACTTTCTTGCCCACCCGGCCACATCGAGAGTCATTTTACACATTTACGAGAGAGAGTGAAGAGAAATGTGATACGCACAGCGAGCGACACGGTTTTACGCTAACAACTGGCATCAGCCCTTGAAGCTTCAAATCGTTTTATGGCACGTTTTTGTCTTGCTGTCTAGCAACAACCTACCTCTAGCATGCTAGGAGTAGGACTGAAACGTTAGCCTTAATTTCGCTTCTATTTATAGATTCGCGTGCTTCCAACAGCTTCGCTTTTGCATCGATTGACCAATCAGAGCGATGCTCTCTCTTTGATACATCGCTTACTCCTTCCAAACCGTCGTCTATGGCAGGGAAATCCGGTATGCCAAAGATTTTTAGCAGCCAAATAGGACACTGCTCGCTACTAATCAAAATTTCAATCATATATAATTGAAAATACGTGGCTTGAAATTCAAATCGAAACATAGAAATATTTCCTATCAAATGATGAAATAATATTAATAATTGATACAAAACAGACTGAGCTGCAAGTGTTTAAAACCTGACCAATTCCTACGTGTAGTTTTTCTTGAGTTTCTGATGCAACCCCTAATAAAGATGTGTTCCACATAAAAAGTTTTTGCAGTAACAAGCTCAAAAATGTCAAATTACCATAAAAGAAAAGATTCAACAAATAATTGTTAGGTTAATTTCAGGTTCAGGTTATTGATTAAATCTAAAATGGTCACTTCTAGGCAGTGTTGGCATAAGCGGAAAAGAATTTAGATGAACCGTAGGCCGCCATCTTGGATTTTAAAATGAAATTAGACATCCACATTTGACACTTTCTCATTCTTTCCGTTCCAAATATAATCGGTCTCTTAACTTTTGCTAAACAGAGACTTTGTAATACTGAAGTCGTATTGCACATGTGATGACATGTTCAAACTTTAGACAAATTTTTCGAGGCCCGAAAGGCCGAGTTTCATACACCAATCGATTCAGCTCGACGATCTGAGCAAATGTCCGTGTATGTGTGCGTGTGTGTCTGTATGTGTATATTTGTGTGTTGTCAACAAAGAGGTAGAGAGGCCGAGGTTAACAATCCATTCAGCGAATTTGACTGACCCCGGCTACATCGATTTCCGAGTTCTGTTTCCGGAAGTATAGGAAATAGAGAAGCTAAAAGAAGGCCAAAACGAGTTTAATAAACAAAAATTCAAATTAAACTATATTTATGGTCCCATATGAAATTGATGAATTTGATCCGGTTCCGACTTAAAATTTTGAAATTACAGGGCGATGAGTTTTTAAAATTCAAACCGTCATAGAAGATTACGATACCAAGAAATTTTCAAAGTTTTTCAAACTTTTTCAATTTATTTGTCATACTAATTCAACTATTTGGTGTTAAGATGGTCTCTGAATATCGTTTCTGAAAGTACCATATATAATGACAAAAACTTCAAAGGGGAACCCACTTCTGCAACTCATGAAATGTTTAATCGATTGTCACACGTTTAGATTGAAAGGAATAATTTTAAGGCTCATACAATTCCTATCTTCGATTCGTGTTACAGTTTCAAAATTTAAATTACAATTCATTACAATTCAAACGACGGTCATCAAAATAATTTTTCGATGAAAACTAAACGCAACGAAAAATATTCACGCGAAAAACTCATGCCAATTGATCTCACTGCTAGGTGGATTGAGCACGTTTTGCCTTTCTCATATAGAAAGGTTATGCATTCACTCGAAAACCTACTTGGAAAAAAGTGTCATATACCATTCGACTCAGTTCATCAAGCTGAGCAATGCCTGTGTGTGTGTTTTATTTATTTTTTTTTTACTTTCCCAGCTCACGCGCTCGGTAGTTGTCAAGCTACCGCTATTGTGAACCAGCGAGTTGGACTGGCTGAACCTTACCCACTAAAACACCTTGGACATCTTGCCTCGATCCCCCCGGAACTAAACTTAGCTTAATACTTCGGGGGAGGCTGTGCTCATGCACTTCTTCGTTTGGGAGAAAATGAGCTCCTGGGTTTCTCTCTTTATTCATCTCGATCCACCTTTGGCGCCTGGACGACCCAATGCCGCTACGTCGCGCCACACTACTCGACTGATCCCCGACGATGGATCTAGCCTACACCGACTGAGAGTTTCCCCTTTTACGCCACGCGGGACACCCGAAGGAGTGCCGAGGTCTGCTCTGCGATTCCGGTTGGAGCATGGCGTCCGGTTCGCTGATGCCCCGACAACTCGAATCGGTGTTGTGGCGTCTACTCGACTAGTCCCCGGTGATGGATCTAGCCTACACCGACAGAGAGTTCCCCGACGATGGAAGTTCTCCCGAAACCGACGTTTTCGATACTCGTCCACGGCCCGACCGTAAGGATGCCTGGGTCGATCCAATGATGCCGGTTGAAGGATGGCTTTCGGTTCACTGGTGCCCCGACTATCTTAACGGTGCTACGCCACGAACTACTCGTCTAATCCCCGATGAAAGATCTAGACTACACCGACGGAGAGTTCCCCGGCGAAAGAGGCTCTCCCGACACCGAGTCCCCTGTTACACCACACGGGACACACGAGAGAGTGCCGAGGTCGGTCCGGCGATTCCAGTTGGAGCATAGCTTCAAGTTCGCTGGCGCCTCGACGACACAAGTCGGTGTTGTGGTGGCTACTTGACTAGTCCCCGCCGAAGGATCTAGCCTACCGCGACAGAGTGTTCGCCGACGCTGGAAGTTCTTTCGAAACCGACGTTCCGAAACCGGTTTACGACGCTCAACTAGCCCACGGTGGTGGGTCTAGCCTACCCGACGGAGAGTTTCCCGGCGAAGAAACCTATCCCGAAAACCGAGCAGCATTCCACACGCTTCGTTCGTCTTCTTAGGGTGCCGAAAACAGTCCGGCATTCTTCGTCTTTGGACCTAGGTCATTTGACGCTGCTCTTCTCGCCAACTCCTCTGCAGTGTGGACATAATCTGAACAACTGTTCGGTTCACCGCGTTCCATTTTCCTTCCTCGTTACACATCCTTTGAACGATGTTCTCCACGCTGACATCGGCGCCAACGATGGCAATCATTTCGCTACGCGGTTGAATAAACCGTGGGCAACTGAATATTACGTGCTCCGGCGTTTCTTCCGTGTCTTGGCACTCAAGACACAACGGCGACCTTGCGTGGCCAAATCTGTGCAAGTATTGCTTGAAACAGCCATGTCCAGACAGGAACTGCGTCAGTTGGAAGTTTACCTCACCGTGCACTCGAGTTGTCCAAACCGACAGGGTAGGAATTATTCGATGCGTCCACCTTCCCTTCTGCGCGTTGTCCCACTGCTGTTGCCATTTAGTGAGCGTCTTGGCTCTCTCTCTGTTCCGGGCTCGTCCTGTGCCTCGATCCCTGTAGCATAAGCTATCCTCTTCCAGTAGCAGACAGATGGGGATAATTCCGGCTATCACGTGCACAGCGTCTGACGATATTGTTCGGTACGAACTTGTCACGCGCATTGCCATCAGTCTGAAAGTGCGGTTCAACTGGGCTCGGTTCCTTGCTGTTGTCAATGCCTTCGACCACGCTGGAGCTGCGTATCGTACGATCGATGATGACACGCTCGCCAGTAACCTCCTCTTGCTACTGACAATCGCGGAATTATTGGGCATAATCCGAGATAACGCCAATATCACCTTCATTGCCTTCTTGCATATGTAGTCAACGTGACTGTTAAAGTTCAGTCAATCGTCCAGTATCGCGCCCTGATGCTTGACCTCACGCTTCAAATTGATGATGCACTCACCGACCGAGATTCTCGCATGTTGCACCGCCTTTCGGTTGCTGATGATGACCATTTCAGTCTTTTCATGTGCCAGCACTAGCTTCTTTTCCCGCATCCAATTCTCAATGACGTCTACTGCCTCCATGGCGAGAACCTCTTCTCGAGACTCGCCGATTACTAGGAGCGCCACATCATCCGCAAAGCCGACAATCCTAACTACCCTGGGCAGATTTAGCTTCAGCACTTCATCGTACATAATGTTCCACAACGTGAGACCCAGGATGGATCCCTGTGGAACGCCCGCCATGACAGACATATTTTTGTATCCGGCGTCTGTCTCGTATATCAGCGTCCGGTTCTGAAAATACCTTTTCAGAATCTGACATAGGTACTCTGGTATCCGCAACCTGTGCAGAGAGTCGGCTATTGCTACCCAGTTGGCACTGTTGAAAGCGTTTTTCACGTCCAATGTGACCACCGCACAGTAGCGGTTTCCCCTTTCCAGCTGCTTCTGGGCCTTTTTCATGGTTTCCATGACCACTCGTATGGCTTCTACAGTGGACCTGCCTTTCCGGAATCCGAACTGCATGTTCGACAGACCGTTTTCGCTCTCAGTGTACTTCGTGAGCTGGTTAAGGATCACTCTCTCCAGCAGTTTTCCGACTGTGTCCAACAAGCATATAGGACTATATGCTGACGGATCGCCGGGTGGTTTGCCTGGCTTTGATACCAGCACCAGCTTCTGCCGCTTCCAGATGTCAGGCAAACTACCTTCCTCCATGCATTTTTGGAATGTAGTCCTGAACATGTCTGGATTCTCCAGAATCGCAGCTTTAAGGGCCACATTTGGAACCCCGTCCGGACCTGGAGCCTTCTTCACCGGTAAGGCTTTCGCTACCGCAAGCAGCTCCTTGTTTGATACTCGGATTTCGTCGCGGCGGACATCCTGTACGTCGTACAGTACTGGCGGCCAGATCGTAGGCTCATGCTTCGGGAACAGAGTCTCGATGATAGTTTTCATCCTTTCCGGGTACCTATCCGGTGGAACTGCTGGACCTTTCATCTTTGCCATGGCCATCTTATAGGCATTACTCCACGGATTCTCGTTGGCGTTGTTGTTCAGCTCTTCTAAACACTCTTTCTTGCTGAGCCTGATTGCCTTGTTGAGTGCGGCTCTTGCTATTCTATAGGGCAACCTTCTTTCCTCCCTTTCGCCGCTGTTTCTAACTCTCTGCATCCTTCTCCTGGCATGGAAACAACGTGCACGCAGGTCAGCGATCGTAGAATTCCTCCAGTACGCCGGACGTCGCCCATTTCTGGGTTTTCTCATTCTAGGCATGGTTGCATCACACGCACGTGATAGTGTTGCAGTCAGCTCTTCCGCGCTGAGGTTTATTGTGTTGCGCTCGAGCCTCAGTGCTTCCACAAATACGTCCTTGTTAAAGTTCGCTGTTTTTCACTTTCGCTCACCAAACTGCGTTCTGGTTGATTCCACCTGCGAGTCGCGTCCAACACAATACCGGATCGCTTGGTGATCGCTGTGGGTATATTCGTCGCACACTCTCCAGTCCATGCTTCTTATCATTCCCGGGCTGCAGAAAGTGACATCTATGATGGACTCTCGACCACCCATCCATGTGTGTGTGTGTGTGTGTGTGTGTGTGTGTGTGTGTGTGTGTGTGTGTGTGTGTGTGTGTGTGTGTGTGTGTGTGTGTGTGTGTGTGTGTGTGTGTGTGTGTGTGTGTGTGTGTGTGTGTGTGTGTGTGTGTGTGTGTGTGTGTTTGTTTGTGTGTGTGTGTGTGTGTGTGTGTGTGTGTGTGTGTGTGTGTGTGTGTGTGTGTGTGTGTGTGTGTGTGTTTGTGTGTTTGTGTGTGTATGAGTGTGTGTGTGTATGTGTCAAATAATCTTACTAGGTTTTCTCGAAGATGGCTGAACCGATTTTAACAAACTTAGATTCAAATGAAAGGGCTCACGGTCTCATACGGAATTCCTGCATTTTATCCGGATCCGACTTCTGGTTCCGGAGTTATAGGGTAAAGTGTGTTCAATATTATACACCGTCACTTAAACCGGCGAAAAATAACACGTAGAAAAATTCTAAACTGGTCTCAAAACTACACAAATCGATAGTCATTATGAGTAGGCAACTAAAAAAGCTGATTTTGCGCATGAAAATGTGAATCAAAAAATCGAATACCGTGAATTAAAAAAATGGGTAACAAAACTAAAATTGCGATTATGTTTCAAATTGTGGAAAATCAAATTGAAGACCTTTTCAAATTCTAAGTAAAACCAAAGTTTATCTTCTCAAAAATCATTTATTTCAAAATTCATTATAATATCTACAACAAATATGTGATATGAAAAGATAATACTGACTATTTTCATTCACTGTGAATCGAAAAATTTGCTATTTCCACCCCTGGGTTAAAGTGTAGAATATTGTACACCGTCACTTAAACTAGCGGAAAAAAAGCCGTAAAAAATGTTGTATACTCTAGACAAAACAGTTATTCCCAATCTTAGGGTCAAACGAAAGGTCTTATGCTCCTACCAAAAATTATTGCATATTTTCGGATACAACAAACATTTAATTCGTCATTTATGTCGTTTTCGCTTGATGCCAGAACTAACCCAGTTTACACTCTAACTGCTGTCAAACCGTTCATTTGAAGTCAGTTTCGAACCTAGTTCTAACGTTGTTGAACTGAAAAAACGAGTCAGTTTCGAACCTGGTTGTTATATCAGGTTTGCTCAAATCCCCGTTGCTAAGTGCGAAATCAACACAGGTTCGTGAAAAGTGTTTGTTTGATGAAACTACCCTGGATCAGTTTCAGTTTTCTCAAGCGAAAATGACATTAAAGTGCGATTGCAAATTTGTATAAAATCTTCAAAATTTGAATAAAAACTAGTAAAGTTTGTACGTCATGTTAGTTTTTGGCCGTACGAACCGACTTCGATTATACCGGTTCTCGGGTTCCGGCGCCGGAAATGCATATAATAGTGAACCCACTTCGTTTTCTTAAGGAGTTCTCAGTTTTCAGATTCTCAGTTTTTGACCATATCTGTCTTAATTGACCTTGAAAACAGAATATTCTTTTGGACTTAAATTTGTCATGAAAAGAACTATCGATATTTTTGTGTAAACGACTTTTCGCCTTATTCCAGTAGTATGAGTTTTGAGTCGATAACCAAATAAACTTATTTCAGTTTCAACGGAATTCAGTTTTTTATTAGGAAGGTACCCAAAAATTTAATTCGCACTACGTTTTCTCAAAGATGTCTACTCTGATTTTCGAACATTTTCAATCAAATGTAAACTATACAGCTCCTCACGTGAATTTAACTGATTTTAGAATTCCGGTTCCAGTATCGAATCGTTTCTGGGGACGGGTATAGCGTGATGGGTAAGTCGATACCTTTCACGCAGCCCGTCTGGGTTCGATTCCCAACCTCGGGCCAGAAAGTTTTACGGTTAAAACCTCTATAATTGAGACGAAAAAAAAGAATCGTTTCTCAAAAAGGCCAAATCGAATTTCAAACACAACAGTTCAAATTAAAGGATTTATGGTCCCATACAAATTTAATGAATTTTATCCGATTCTGAAATTACAGGGTACTGAGTTTCTAGAATTCAGGATGACAATTCCAAAAAGCTTCAAAGTTGGACTCAAAACTATTGCAATTTATTCGTCTTATTTATATTTTTGGCCCTACGAATAGTTTTGCATTATGCTGGTTCCTGAATACTGGCTCTGGAATTACCGGAAATAATTGTAAACTCTAAAGTGGAACTTACTTCGACATTTCATGGAATTGTCACACTTTTAGATTTAAATTCGATCCGATTTGCAGTTTCGACATTAGTGATTAAAATCTCAAATTGCCAAACGCGGTCATTAAAATAATGTCATGAGAAGTAATACACCGATGAATATTCACGAAAAAAACACATGGTATTTCTCACTGCTAGGTGGATTAAGCACGTTTTTATTTGCTGTGTCCTTTTGACAGCTGAGGCCGCTTTCGGTATCCATCTCACTGTAAACATGTACCTATCTAAGGTGAATGTACCTAACGGGTAGACCATTTAAACGAGACAGAAGTCATCGCTTTCTATTGGTCATTGGACGACTTGGACTACGCCACCGATGTTAACATGTCCTCGCACTGAAATTGAAGATTTGATTGAATCAACTAATGCATACTAACTTTGAGCAGACCAGGCAAACGGGTGGATTGCAGGTTTGCTTAGCGCCGCATCCGGCTCCACTGGCGTCACCTCAACACGATAATATGTAGGAAAATTAAATATTGTCTAAAATCACGATTCTAATAAACGATACAATGAACAAAACTTTCATCTCGGCATAAAATTAAATGAATATTTTCGTACGATAATTTTTCACGATTTACTTCATTCAGCCTTTGGTAAGGAAAGCACAAATCCTCAACACAATTTATAACTTGTTCAATGATTTCAAACGCCGTCGCAGTTCGCTCACCGACGAATTTCATGAAGGTCGTCCAAAATCGGTCGTTTTACCAGAAACCACCGATGTTGTGTGTGAACTGATAACGCAGGATCGTCATGTGACACACCGTGAGATAGAGGCATTCTTGGGCGTAAGTTCCATTTACGTACATTTGATATTGCATGAACTTTTAGTCGTAAGAACGATTTGTACGTGTTGCATCCCGCCTCACTTGACAATCGCTCAAATAAAGGTGACGAATAATGAATCTATGCATATAAAACAAGTTCTTGCAAGCCAGTTGTCGCATGTTCGAGCTCTGGCTTAAGTGTCTCCACAAAAAAGGAATTTAATACCAAGACTTTTTCTTTTCTCTCTTATGCCCCAGTAAGAATACAGCAATCGAGTGTATGAGTATTCCAAAACGAGCGAAATTCAATCCAAGTTGTTCAAGTTGTTTGCCCTCGAAACGCTTTGAAGCGAATCGTCACCTGTTTCTAAAAACGAGTTATGTGGTAACTGTGACACTGAAGCAACGTAGGACGGTCAATTCTGAATGGTACACAACCATTAGCACTCAATGATTTTTTTATCTTCGTACATCAAGAAAAAAAAACTTTCAACACCTGAAGATGATTTTGGAACACGTTTTTAAGGTGCCTCAACCGGAATGGGAGAAGTGTTCAATCGCCGTGAAGAATATTAAAAAAAAACAATGAAGCCTTTTCCAACCATAATTAAATTATTTGCTTTACTTTTTGTAATAAAACAAGCAGCAACCCTCGTGCTCATTCCATTAAATGTGTTACATTTAATAAATTTCAGTCTGCATCATTCTTGATTGAAACACTTCATCTACGATAAATTACGCAGTCGGCAATCAAAGCGCTGAAAATTAAAAAATAACACAACCCTGAAATGCAAATGGGTAAAGCTGAGCATCCGTGCTGTAAGCACGCAAATTTTAAATTAACAATCTGACAAACAACGCAAAAGCCGGAATACATACTTTCGCGAATGCAGCAGACACCATCAATCCTATTATTTATTTTTCTCGCTGAAAAATCTGAACAATTAAAATTATAATTAAAAGAGAATAATCATGCAATCGAAGGTTTGAAACCCGGGCAGCAGTGGATAGCAAACTAACGACAAATTGTATTGTAGGGAAAAATTAACTTTTACATTGTCATTCTTCATTCTTTAAAAAACTACATTTGACTAAGATCATTAAAACGAGATTCGTTCAATAATTGGTTTCGATAGGATGTCCTAAATCTTTGGCAAGCGCAACACTATCTCACACAGACACCTAAAATAAATACCCAATAATTTTGTAAAGTGCATGAATCGACTGTTAAATCAGTCAGTGTTTTGTCATATACGACGCTCGAATTTACACAACTTTTTCTAAATGTGTAGTTTCATTAAAAAAAAACACTGTCATTATTATGACCTGAGCTACTAGATATGACTGAGAGTCGAAATTTTTGTTGAATGTAAAACAAAAATAAATCCGTGAATAATGTGGTGATGTAATGTAAAATGAAAGCTACTGCAGTTCGAGGAATTTCCTGAGTAAGCAAATATATGCACATATTCAAAACATGAAATTATAACAAATAAATAAATACATAGATAAATCATTCCAAATTCTTCAATACCGCAATATATTACGACAGGGATTATTGTAATTCTGGTCATCCAACTGACAAAGTTACTTCTGGTGTTTTGTTAAATAATCTTCGACAATTCATCATGAATTGGTTTACATCAGAACAATCAGTTCAATTCGTAGAACGCACAGAAAATTGCGTGATGCTTTGGCGTTCATGGACGGCTCACTGACCGTACCATTCGTCGAGTGATGCATAAATTTGACACAGATTACACTTTATGGAACCTTAAACAATCGTCTTGTGCTAAAATTGTGCATAATTAAGTCACAATCGCTGCTGTAAAGTGCTGAGGACAGTACCGTAAAGCGGTAGGTTTTATGCTATTTTCCCGTTTCAAATTAAATCTTCTTGGAAACGGTGCAGAATATGGAAAAACCCACCTGACAATGTCTTCGAAATTTAGTTGAGAATATTCTGTGAAATTTTCAGAATGATTCATTGAGTTTAGCGGTCATGTTGTATTTTTTTCTGACTGTAGAACTGCTGAAAATTGGAACGCTCGGAAATACATACCTCTACTTGTTCATCGAATATCTCGGCTTTGAAGGCTTGTATCATAAATCTACCGTGACAAAGTCTAGACAATTTAGTTTAGATGCGATTAGTACATAAAAACATTATGTTATCGCGATCAAAATAAAGTCTTGTATTTTTCTGTGACACAAAGTCAGTTTCAAGTAGTATCCACAACAAATTTAGGAATTCCGTATAAAACTGTAAGACTTCTTCTTTGAATCTATAAGTTTGTAAAAAACGATTTGGCCATCTTGAAGAAAAGTGTGTGAGATCTTTTTTTGCAGTTTTTGGTCACTATTTCCGAAACTTCCAAAACCGGATTCAGATGACCGGAATAGACGAAATTGGTTCGTTTGCCAGCAACAAATATGACCTATAAATTGGAACGTTTTTGTACAGTTGAACGACTCCATACAAACGCTGGCCAAACAAAATTTATATCTTTATTTATTTACAGCATTTCGAATTAGAGTAATTTTAGGACGCTAAGTCCAAATCTGCAGTTATTTTGCATAAAAACTAGTATTTTTTATGTTATTTGAGTTTTTGTTCTTTTTGTTCAATATTTTCTAAATTTCACGTACTATTAAGATGTCTTAGATTGTTGCAATGCATATTCTTCTAGCCAATCCAAATGCTTCTTCTCGAATCGGTCGCGCTTTCGTTGAAATTGTTAGAATTTCTTATCAAATGCTTTCCAAAAATTTTCAAACTCCTTATTCATATTCGAAGGAAACCAACCTTCTGCTGTTGCTTTCATTATTTTTTCAACGATTTTTTAAGTTTTATCGTTTCGTTCTGTCTACTTTTTATACCGTGCCCTGGAAGTGAAAATCAGGCAACGATATTGTAACAAAATCAATTTTAGTGAAACGTTTTATCTAAGTACATGCTTTCTATATTATATTTCATAATATTCAAGGATTTACAAAGAATAATACTATTTACCCTTCATAAATTAATTTTTGCTGCATCTTGCTGTCCTTGCTGAGTATCCATTTTGTTGGAAAATTGAACATTCATAGGTCCTGACTGATACAACCCAACCACATTGCTGGTCCATGTTAGAATGGCATATTGAAATGCACAGACATGTAGAAACAATTTCATTTGGATTCAATTAGACTTCAGATGAGTAGAAAATCGCAATTATCACTCAATTCCTTTTCCTTACAAATGCAGCCTACTCGTGTGAAAACCAATACAATGACTGCATTAACATGTAGCCACAAAACATTAGTGACAATTGCCGAACGCCGCAACCAATATCATGCTGGTTTAAGTATATACTATCCTTCTATCTCGTAATTTTCTGCTAGGTTGAACATCATACGGTCTTTAAATTGTTGTTTCAATTCACCACAGACTGACTATTTAATTTCCATTCAATCCTGAATTTAACATTGTTGATCCTCTTTGAATGTGTCCATTTTGAATCAATCGATAAAACGAATAAGTTTGCGGTTTGCGAGATTGAAGATACGATATACAGTTACAGTTACGAATACAGTTACAGGCAGAACGGCTGCATGCATCAACCAATATGATCTGTGCATTGCAACAGCATTCCAATTGGCAAGCTGCATGTTTACCATAAATCATGTGATAGAGTTTATGTATTTCGATGGATTCTATTGAAGTCACTGCTGCCGCTGTCAATGCTTCAACATCACATAATAATATAACTCTTTTGATACCTACATCCGTATCAAAACCGATTAATAATCCGTTTCGATGAACCTGTTGGTGTATGATGCCGCTCTCATAAGCGTTCATTTTATACACTCCAGTCTTTATTACGCATTATATATCTACCGCATAAAAAGGCATTACTTCGGAAATTTGTATCAAAAGAAACCACCTAACTTTGTACAAGGGGTTCTAATAGAAGAGAAACACGTTGGGCTGTTTGGAAATCAAACTGAAATGTAACGAACAGAAAGTTGAGTATGATTTTGTTCTCCAATTATGACAAATTGTGATCGATACCTTGTATGTTTTATTTGTTTTCCAGCGCATTGCAAATTGCAAATATGCTCAAGCAATAAAAAACAACTCTATGATTGGTTTCTATTGCAACTCTCTAACTTCAGTATTGAAAGAAAATAAATTTGATGTTTTATGATGTGAAACATCCTGAATAGAACTAAGAACTTTTTTTCGAATTTTGAGAAACAATGTTAAGGTAATTTTAGCTACTAAATTAATCTTCACTCTATTTATGAATCGATCATACCAATTCAAAACATTCCAATGATTATTTCACATCAGTGTTAATTTTAATTTGTTGTTTGCCTTCCAACTTGGAATACCTCGAAATCTGAATAATTCGAATTCATTCAAATGATCATTTGAAATAATTTTGTAATTTATTTTACTTTCAGTGAATATGAAGGCAATCAGTAGATTGCTTTTGCTGAATTTCATGCATATCAGGCAACTTTTATGCTGTTGGAATGGCTCGTTTAAAACCAACGAGCGTTTAAAAATTTTCATCGGAATTGAAAATTTATCAGTGCTTTTCCTCATTGAGCATATGTATTTCGAGAGCCCGGTGAACGACCGTAACTAGTTTAAAGGCGGGTATAAATAAACGATATACATTAAATTAGATGTATTTCGAAGGCGAATAACCAAATTTCAAACATGGTATGTCAATATGACAATTTATTATTCAATGACCAAAGCTTTGGGAACGACATCATTGCGTTTTGTTCGCCATGTCATATATAATGTTTCCAGTGTATCTGAACGCTAAATATAGAACGCACTTTTTCTAAAATTTTCACTTATTTTAATCAGTTCCTGAAAGATTTCGAAGCATTTGTCACAGCCATACGCTCTTTTCTCCACAAGGATCACTTGAAAAGGAGCAAAACCGATAAATTATTTTAGTTCATTTTTAGTTTCTTCATTACTTTGGCCGTTTGATGAAATTTTCAAGACAACCTTGAAAGAACCGCTGGATTCTGTGTCACAAAAAAAAATTGATGCTACTCAGACAAATACCAAAATTCACCCAGATCCAACATTTTCTTTTTCGTCCGTTTTGCCTTTCTCATATATGTAGATAGATTATGCAATCATTTGAAAAGTCGACTAGCAAAAATCGACTCAGTTTCTCGAGCTGAGCAATGTCTGTGTGTGTGTGTGCGGCTAACTGGGTATAGTGTGTTTTATATTGTACACCGTCACATAAACCGGTGAAACAAAAACCGTAAAAACAATTCTAAACTGGCTGCAATACTGCCCAAATTGACAGCCATTATCAGTAGACAACTAAACAAACCAATTTCGGCTGTCCTGGTTCCCGATCTCCGGTTCCGGAAACACTGGAAATAGTGGTCATATATTACCAAATGGATCTCACTTACTTTTCTTCTTCTTAGATTCAAATGAAAGGTGTTACGGTCCCATACGGAATTTCTTAATTTCATTCGGATCCGAATTCCGGATCCGGAGTTATAGAGTGGAGTGCGTTCATTGCACACTATCACTTAAACTATCACTATCACTTAAACCGGCGAAACAGAACCTTAAAAAAAATTTTTAAGCTGGACTCAAAATCGTTATTCCCAATCTTAGGGTAAAATGAAAAGTCCTACCAAAAAATACTGCATATTTTCGGATACAACGAAAATTTGAATCGTCGTTTAGAATAAAAACAAGTATACACTTTCATTTTTGGTTGTATTCAGTTTTCGTTTCGGAAGGCACCCAAAAATTTAATTCGCACTACGATTCCTCAAAGATGTCTTCATTGATTTTCAAACATTTTGAAACAAATTTAAACTATACAGATACTCAGGCGAATTTGTCTGACTTCGGCTACACCGAATTTCGAATTCCGGTTCCAGTATCGAATCAAATACAATCTGTTAACCCCTAAATGCATACTGTTGCTTCTTGGCAACAAACCAGTTTTCGTACAATAAAACTTCAACAAATAATCTATTCTAAGTTTTTTTTCTTATTTAAAAGATATTTTATTCAGGCCTATCTGCGCACAAGCTTTACGTGGCCGATTTAGCTGAGTTTTTAGATATTTTTTTTTGTATTGGATCTCGTTGTCACCCTTTTTCTAGGGGGAGAGGAGCTTCCATTTTCCTCCTGCGAGGATTGAGGGGCAGTTTATTCGTGGTTCGTCTCGTCATCCATTGCGTGGTATTGTTGTTGATTTCGTTGTTAGTTGCTGTAGATGCGCCTTGCTGTACATTATTTGCAGTTGCTGGTTGGTTGGATGGTAAGCTGTTAACTCCAGCTGGTGTACTTTGTTCTATAGGGGATACGTTGGATGGTTTCGTTGAAGGGGATGCTTCATTGTTGTTGGTGGCTGTCACAGATGTACTGGGGTTTCTTGGGGTTGGTGTGAAGGAAGCACCGTTGTCCTTTGGTATAGTTGTCTCCTTGTCCGGTTTATCACATGGCTTACCGTAGTGAACAGCTTTTTGGCAATATTGACATGTGGCCATCTGATTGTGATTTGCACGGGATTCTTGTATCCTGACCGAATGTCACATAAGAAGGTATAGGCCTCCTCAAGCGCACGCGTAACAAACGTACGCCATTTAAAATACCGGGGAAAAAATTCTTCCACTTTTCTTTCTTTCCGTATTGGGACATGGTTTTGCGAATATAAGGATCGATGACGCTTGAGGGAAGATCATGCACCCGCACTTCTATAGCACTATCTTCCATATATACTGGAATGTTGTACTTGATATTTTCATGCTCCACATAGTGCACATTATTATTGTCTTTAGCGAATTGAATTGCATCCAACTCTTTATAGAACTGGATATAAACAACATTATTGGTCTTATTGCATTGAAGTAAATGCACACGTTTAATGTCAAGATGCATTTGCTCCTTAAGCAAACCTTCAAGTTCTCGTATCGAAGGTCGAATTTTGCACTGTCTGAAGTCAACAATTGTATTCTTTCGTACCGGCGGTAGCTTTTGTTCGTTTGGTTCACTCATTTCGAGATCGTTCTATTGTTCACTACACAATACTGTACTTGGTTTCTTCTGTCCCGGACGTAAGCGGTTTTGGTTTATCGACTGACTTGGATGAGATGTGAAACCGAACTGATGAAAATATTTTATTTAATAATATTGCCACCATTTCTGTTTATGTATAGAAGAGTATAAATAATTTATGCAAAGAACAGTTATTTTTTCTTTTAATCATATTTGAGTGAATGTTCTCAAGTTTAATTTTTATCATTTAGTGAAACCAGATATTTAGAATTTTAAGTAAAATATTCGTTATAAGTTGGAACAAAAAATATTGTGCTTTAGATGTGAGTTTATTCTTTATCCAAAACATGTTATTTTGCAGCATTTCTTTTATTATTTTTTTTTTTATTTTATATGTAAAAGCATAATGTTGCCAATTGGCAAGAAGTTGGTTTTATATGAATAATTGTAGTATTTAAATTTCTGATTTTTGAAGGGTTTTACTTAAAAAATGGTTTTTCACAAGGAAATAAAAAATCATACATTAAAAGGTTAAGTATAAAAACTCATAGATGTAGATAATATTCAACAATATATTCATGCATGAGGATTCTGTTAGATATCAAGTATCATTTACTCCTAGCAGCACTTTCTGTCTTATTTCTCCAAACACCAGATGGTCTTCGGTAACATTATCGTTCATCGTATCGTTCTTTGAACTAACCTACAATCACATGGATCGCTATTCGAATTCATGCACAATGCCACGCAGCAAGTTTAAAAAAGAATAAAAACCGAAGCCCGGTTTCAGTGCATTGAGAGTGCAGGGCACAAGCTAAAAGCTATCCAATAAAAGTCGTAATTACGGCCATATTTTAAACCTTATGAACAACAAACTCATCTCCTGCAGATGCGCTCGCTCACCGCAGCCGGAGTAGTGCAGAGTGGACAACCAGTACAAAACAACCAGATTCGCCACTCAAGCTAACAGCCCCAGCACGCCCCCATCCGCATCACCCCTTACCAGAGTCAGAGTGCCATTGACCATGCTTCAGAAAGGGGTTCAGCAGTGCTGAGTTTAAATTTTTCAATGAGGTCGCAGTTCCTAGATTATATGCCCTCGCATCTCGTTCAGTATAATTCGCGCGACTCCTGCTCTGTGCTTGCTAAGAAGGAAAGAAAACCGTCGTAGGCACACCGAGAATGAGGCTCGTAATCTGTTCACCATCTTTTTGTTTATTGTCGTTAATGGGACACGCAAGTGTTTGGCTGAGAATTAATGGATGATTCTGAAAAGGGATAGTTCTGTCCTTCGGAAGTCTGGCTCGCTCAAGAACACTGCTAGAGTTAGCACTGCCTAGGGCTATAGCAACAGCGTGTGCTACGTGCAATGGGCGTTATCTCGCCGAGAGAACAATTACGTTATTAGCAGATTGTCGTAAATTGCGTAATAATCGATACGTAATTTATATTGGGCAAGTGGGCGGTACACCCCAAGGTATACTCAAATACGGATCGGCGTGTCCCTTGGTCTATAATTTTAATTCAACTGACCTATCAGTAGCTGTCGGCATGTTCTTGGTGACCTGAGCATATGAACGATCCGCGGGAAAGAAACTGAAATCGCATTTATCGTATCGAATTGACAGCTTATCAGTAAAATTAACGAGACCCTTAAGGGTTCTACTCATGGAGCAATGAGCATCGAACTGAAGTAAACTCATGTACCATTCGTCAAGATCGACAATACTGTGTGTATGTCTGAGATGATTACTTGCTGTTTTTAGGATATAGTTAAATGACTTCGACCATCGAAAAAGTATTGAATGTTTAATCAACATTCGAAGACGAACAGTGAATATTTGTAGTCTATAATATTCAGGTATCAAGCATGCAACTCTTCCAGTGGCCCGCGAAACAATTTCCAACGCACAAAATGCATATGGTTTAGGTATTTGGCTTTCTCATATTGAACGAATATGCAATCACTCTGAAAACAGACTTTTGAGTATCATATGTAATTCGAATCAGTTCGACGTGATCATGTAATCAAATTGTAATAGATAGTAATCAAATGTGATAAAATTGAGCTCACTCCACTGTCTCACATATGATTCAATACATTTTCACTAACTTAGACTCAAATGTAGAATACTAATGTAGTAGTATTATGCAAAGAAATCTTTAAAACTCTTTTCTAAACTTTTTTAAGTTTTAGCATTTCGGGGAATTTCTGTAGGAGGTGGATTAAAATAGGTTTTTAGAATTCAGGTTAAAGTTATAATGTGCCTATATTACGTGACAGAAAATTTTTGTCTTTGGAGAACAGTTGTAGACCATATTATTACAAGAAAACATGTCGAACACATGACCTCTTTAAAATGGATTGGTGTCGAGATATGAAGCATTGTTTACCGAAGGCTCCAAAATGTAGTATCACCTTTTTCACCTTTTTCCATTTTTTAAATAAATGTACAAAATAGGTTTAGAGTTGACTCAAACGTTTGAAAACGAACTGAGCGAATGTCTCTGTGTGTATGCAAAACAAGGAGGCGTGACTAGACTAGAGAAGACTATACCGATTTTGACCAAACTAGTTGTGAATGGAAGGTCTTCCTGGAAGTATATACGAAATTGTTTTTGATTTTGGATCTGACGATTACTTTCCGAGTTATACAAATTTTATTTCAAAATTTGCAGTTTTTTGACAACATCTGTAACAATTGACATCGAAAACTAAAAATTTGTTCCTAATTTAGATACCTCATTGTAATACCAAACAAACGAGTCCTAGAATGTAAGAATCCGTTAACTATTCACGGAGATATCGTGTTTTCACCATATCCTAATAGTAGGGGTTTTGAACGAAGCACGATGAAATGAAACTTGGAATCAAAATCAGACAAAATTGAATACAGTATTCTTCAGAATAGTATTTTGGCACGATTGGTTTTTAGCACGGTTCTTTTTTTTTGGCAACATGAATTTTCGACTGTGACATGTTAATTCTTATGTTGGAAAATCTGCATTATTTTCATATTGATAACCCATATATTTTCATAATTAAATAGATTGTAATTGCCGTATACAACAGCCAACGAAATGAACGAAATTTTCAAATCATTTAAATATATTCAAAAAGTATATTGAAATCCACCTAGTGGTGTAATGATGCCTTTCTCATATCTCACATATTCTCATATATAAATGTGATGTATTCTACTAAACAATTTTCTTTGGTTCTTGATAAACAAAAAGGATTGTCCATAAATTGGCTACAGTTTTGGGTAGTTAATCGAAAACGGGGAACCAGGAAGGCCTAAATTAATTTTGTGTGGCCATTTACTGACAATGACTACCGATTAGAATACTTTTAAGGCGAGTTTAGACATTATTTTTCGTTTTTTCTTCATCATTTTTAGTGACGGTACAAATATTTGAACAATCTTCACACTGTAATTCGGAAACCGGATGTCAGACCTGGATAAAAATCAGGAATTTAATATGGGACTACAGGAACTTTCGTTTAACCTAAGTTTGTGAAAATTGGTCGAACCATCTCTGAGAAAAATGAGATCCATTTTGGAATATATGACCATTATTTCCGGCGCTTCCGGAATAGGAAACCGGGAACCAGGATAGCCGGAATCGGTTTGTTTGGTTGTTTACCAAAGATGGCTACCGATTAGAGCAGTTATGAGACCAGCTTAAAATTTGTTTTACGTGTTTTGTTTATCCGCTTTTGGTGACGGTATCAAATTTTAACACACTTATAGGGTAAAAGTCCGGAACCGAGAGTTGGATCCTGATGAAATTTGAAAGTTTTGTATGGCGTCATGAGACCTTTCATTTCAATTGAAGATTGTTGAAATCGGTTATGCTGTCACTGAAAAACGTGAGGAAGTAGTTTTAAATAGGAATTTTCACACTAATCACTCTGTAACTCCGGAACGGGTGTTCCAAATAAATTTCAGGAACTTCATATGGGGCAATTATATCTTTCATTTGAATCTAATTTTGTTAGAATCAGTTCAGCTGTCTCTGAGAAAAGTTAGTGCACTTATTTTCATTTGTTAGCACATATAACCCTGTAATTCCGACGCCGGAAGTCGGATTCGAAAAAAAAAAATCAGTAATTTTGTATGGGGTTACAAGACCTTTCATTTGAATCTAAGTTCACAAAAACGGTAACATACATACATACACACACATACAGACATTTTGTGCACTCAACGAACTGAGTCGAATAGTATTTGACACTAGACTCTCCGGGCCTCGATTCAAAAGTGGTTTTTCACAGTGATTGCGTTAACTTTCCATATGACAAACGCAAAACTACGTATATTTATTGAAATTCTCATGATTATCTTATATTTCTATTTTCTGTTTTTGTTGTTCTACTCATTTTAATAAATATTTTTTTCTACTCATTTTAATAAATCAATCGATGACTAGTCTTTCTAGTACCAATTTTTGAGATTATTGATAAAAAAAACTTGTGAATCGATATCAAAAAGACACTATCTTATTTCTGTTTGAATTATGCATGATTTTTCTTATTTAACGCTCTTTAATATGGATGCTTCAGTAATTTTTAAAAGAATTTTGAAATCTAACTTTGTAGTTTTTTCAGTCTAATTTTTCTATTTTAGTGCTATTCAGAGAGTGTATTTATTGATTGACAAATTGATGAAAGGCAAGCAACTTTCATGTAATTAGAGTGCCTATAAAAATGTAATCTCTAATTTCGTAAAGCGGTAGTATCCAAATGATAAGGCACCTCCAGGAAAGCCCCTATTCAAAATGTTGAGCTCAATTGGACATTGGTAAGTGGTGTCGTTCGGCGGGCAAGTTAAAGTATCAAAGTTATAAAGTATACGATCTTGGTAAATCACCAAAGGCGGACCATAAAATTTACGAGATCGATTTTGTATTGTTTCCAAATGTCTTAGAAATGTATGAACCGTTGAGATCAAATAGACTCTGACAATAAGAAAATTTTTGAATTGAGATAACATTCAAACGTCTATAATAAAACGTAGAAACAGGATTTACACTTGCTTTTTGATATCTTATGTTAAGCTCCAGACTCATCTCAATTGAAAAAATATGTCCTAGAGCAGGGGTTCCCAAACTATTTTGGGTCATGGATCCCTTTACTAAAATTAACTTTGGCCTCAGACCCCCATCAACGAATTATTTTGAAAATTCAATTTCTTGCTTTTTTAATATTGTTGTAAAATACTTACCAATTTCTGCGAATGGTAAAAAAACACAACTTTTTAGTGTAAATATTTCAATAAACAACTTATATCAAACAATAGGCGGTCGATTTCTAAACCTCGTCGACCCCCATAGTCCGTTTTCGTTTACGTCGACCCCCGCAAAAAGGATATCGACCCCAAGGGGTCTATATCGACCACTTTGGGAACCCCTGTCCTAGAGAGTCGATTTTTTACGTAGATAACACCAGATCTCGACTTTTTAAGCATTTCTAAGACATTTTGTATCAAGAACGATAGAATAACCTCTGAAGTTGTTATCTGATTTGAAATGATTTGAAATGATAGTGCATCAAATTGTCCGGCTTGGAAGCATTTTTAGCGTCAGTAGGATCGTAGCACCAGCCATGAAGGAAAGAAAGTTCCAAAAATTAAAGCTCTCATTGTCTTAAAAGATACTGTGCTATTTCATCCAGATCCGACTTCCGGTTCCGAAATTACATGGCGGTGAATATAAAAACTTTCAAATCGTCATACGAAATGACGATATAAAACCGATACGTGCTGGTACGGAAGTAGAAAACAACACCGTCTTTCGAACGAAGCACACTACGTGCTTTTTTTTCATAAATACGTTTATTTCTTAAGGCAGTTTACATAAGTTTTTCTTCGCTGTAGCATCACTTTTACACAATATTCTTATCCTAATTTAATTTTAACATAGTCACAACGTTTTGAATTTATTAAAATATATTCTCTTATTAATTAAATATCATCTTAGGTAACTCGTCATTAATTATGAAATCTACTCGGAAATATTATTTGAACCAAACGTTTAACTTCCATAAATTATAAAATAAGCTGTTATTTTCAGACATTTTGTTGATAATTTCATAAACTGTTTCGAGTTTGTTTGTATCATTACATAATTTTTATTCTAATTTAGCTATTGGTTGAACTCATGGACGCAGCTGGGATCAGAACTAAGTCTTAAAAGGGGCCTTTATTAAATTGAAACTCCAATTTTCTATATGAAATGATAAATAAGTTTCATGTATGAAAGGTCACGACAAGCAAGAATGTCTCGAACTGGGACATTGGATAGTCTACCTTGGGTACGCAAAGAATTTATTAGTTGAGATCTGACATCACGATACTCCACGCATGTCCAAACGACATGATCAATATCGCGATAACCTTCTCCGCAAGCCCAACGATTAGTCTCGGAGAGCCCAATTCGAAGGAGATGTGCGTCTAACGTGTAGTGATTGGACATCAGTCTTGACATCATACGAATGAAATCCCTACTCACATCCAGTCCCCTGAACCATGCCTTTGTCGATATTTTAGGAATAATTGAGTGCATCCACCGACCCAGATCATCTTTATCCCAAGAAGCTTGCCAGCTGGCAAGTGTTCTTTGGCGAGACGAGCTATAGAATTCGTTGAAAGCAATCGGTCTCTCATAAATTTCACCCTCAATAGCACCACGTTTGGCTAAAATATCGGCTCTTTCATTGCCAGGAATGGAACAATGAGCCGGGACCCAGACTATAGCGATTAGATAATTATCGTTCAATATGTCGTTCAGGCACTGTTTTATTTTGCCCAGGAAAAACGGTTCAGTCTTGCCAGTCATGTTTGAGCGAATGGCTTCAATTGCACTCAGACTATCTGTGAAGAGGAAATAATGGTTTGGAGATAATGTGACGATTACACTCAAACTATAATGAACTGCCGCTAGCTCTGCTATATAAACAGATGCAGGTTCTTGAAGCCTAAATGAGGCCGAAACATTATTGTTGAACATACCAAACCCTGTCGCTTCTTCAATTCGCGATCCGTCCGTGTAAAACATTTTCTCAGAGTCAATATGCCTGAACTTACTTAAAAATTTTTTTGGGGATTTCCGTCGAGCGTAGATGATCCGGGATTCCACGCACTTCGCGCTGCATGGATGTATCGAAAATTAAAGTTGAGTCAGGGGCACTTAGATTGCTGACGCGGATAGGAATATATCTTGAAGGGTTGATTTCCTGTGACATATGGTTAAAATATACTGTCATGAATTTTGTTTGAGATCGAAGCTCGACTAGTCGTTCGAAATTATTAATTACCATGGGATTCAGCACCTCACATCTTATTAGCAGGCGTGATGAAAGCTCCCAAAATCGATCTTTTAATGGAAGAACTCCCGCCAGAACTTCAAGACTCATTGTATGTGTCGAATGCATGCAGCCTAAGGCAATTCGCAAACAGCGATACTGAATTCGCTCAAGTTTGATAATATGAGAGTTTGCAGCGGAACGAAAACAAACGCATCCATATTCCATCACTGAAAGTATCGTTGTTTGATACAATTTTATTAGATCTTGCGGATGAGCACCCCACCAAGATCCTGCTATTGTTCGAAGAAAATTTACTCTTTGTTGGCATTTCGTTATCAGATACCTAATGTGTCCTCCCCACGTGCATTTGGAATCAAACCACACCCCGAGGTATCTAAAAGTTAAAACCTGTTGGATCATTCTTCCCATCATATGGAGCTGAAGCTCCGCGGGATCATGCTTTCTTGAAAAGACGACTAACTCTGTTTTCTCCGCAGATAATTCGATACCAAGATGAACAGCCCAAACGGACAAGTTATCTAAGGTATCTTGCAATGGTTTATGCAGATCAATAGCTTTGGGTCCAGTAACTGAAACCACGCCATCATCTGCCAATTGTCTTAGTGTACATGGGGTTACTAGACAGCTGTCAATGTCATTCAGGTAAAAATTATAGAGGAGCGGACTGAGGCATGAGCCTTGCGGGAGACCCATGTAACTAATTCTGAGTGTTGCCAAATCGCCATGTGAAAAATGCATGCGTTTCTCTGACAAAAGGTTGTGCAAATAATTATTTATAACCGCTGGGAGTCCATGTTGGTGGAGCTTGTCTGAAAGAACATCAATGGAAACTGAATCAAATGCTCCTTTAATGTCTAAAAATACAGATGCCAGTTGTTGCTTTTGAGCGAAGGTAATTTGGATGTCAGACGAAAGTAATGCAAGGCAATCATTCGTCCCTTTATTTCTACGGAAGCCAAACTGAGTTTCAGACAACAAACCGTTCGTCTCGACCCAAGTGTCGAGACGTCGTAGAATAATTTTTTCGAACAATTTTCTGATGCAGGACAACATCGCAATGGGTCTATATGAGTTGTGATTGGAAGCTGGTTTCCCCGGCTTTTGAATGGCGATAACTTTCACTTGTCTCCAGTCAGGTGGAACAATATTTTGCTCAAGAAACTTGTTGAACAATTCCAACAAACGTCTTTTTGCGAGGTCGGGCAGATTCTTCACCAAGTTGAATTTAGTTCTGTCCAACCCAGGAGCCTTTTTGTTACAAGACAAGAGTGCTATAGAAAATTCCATAATTGAAAATGGGTTATTAATAAAACCATTATTTGGAGGAGATTCTCGTATAATGCTCTGCGTAGGAACAGAATCTGGGCAAACTTTCCTAGCAAAGTCAAATATCCATCGGTTCGAGTATTCATCACTCTCATTGCCCACGTTACGATTCCTCATTCGTCTGGCCGTGTTCCAAAGAGTGCTCATTGAGGTTTCTCTTGACAAACCTTCGACAAAATGTCTCCAATAGCTACATTTTTTGGCTCGAAGTATGCTCTTGTACTTGGTTTCTAAAACCATAAGTTTTTCAAAATTCTGAGGAGTTCCTCCTCCCCGTTTTAGAAACGTCTTGCAAGCATTTTGTTTTGCGAGGTTAGCCTCTGAGCACTCTTTGTCCCACCAGGGGTTGGGAGGCCTTCTGTTAGTCGTTGGCCCAGGAAAGCGTTTAGTTTGGGATTGTTCTGCGGCCTCCAGAATCGAACAAACGAGGAAGTCATATTCTTCAAGTGGAGGGAGCTCTTCCATTGAATTCAAAATACTAGAGATACTACTTTGGTATTTAATCCAGTCGATATTTTTTGTCAAATCATATGGAATACTAGCTGAAGTAGCAATGCAATTGCTACTGCTAATTGAGATGATGATTGGTAAATGATCGCTACCGTGTAAATCAGGCAATATTTTCCAGGTGCAATCTAGTCGAATTGATGTTGAGCAAAGAGATAGATCTAATGCACTTGGGCGTGCAGGAGGTCTTGGGATCCGTGTCATGCTACCCATATTTAATACCGTCATGCTAAAATTGTCACAAATGTTTTGTATTAAAGATGATCTGCTATCATTGTAAACGGAACCCCACATCATTCCGTGCGAATTTAAATCCCCCAGAATCAATCGTGGACCAGGAAGGGCTTCAACCATTTCATTAAGCTGTCGCTGTCCAACTTGTGCTTTTGGAGGAATATAAACCGAAGCTATGCAAATATCTTTGCCTTTAATGTTTATTTGGCAAGCAACCACTTCTATACTAGAAGTTGAAGGGATGTTTCATCTATAAAAGGAATAGCATTTCTTAATTCCCAAAAGCACTCCACCATACGGAGAGTCTCTATCGAGACGTATAATGTTAAAGTCATTAAAATTTAAGGCTATGTTTGATGTAAGCCATGTTTCACACAAAGCAAATACATCACATTTTTGACAATGCAACAAAACCTTAAATGAATCAAGTTTTGGCATGATGCTTCGACAATTCCACTGCAGGACAGTGATTGAATCATTTGCGGCGGGTGACAAATTAGCCATCAAAAGATACAAAACCTGAGACAATTGGCCATTGAGCTGATAACTGCTTCAAAAAATTTCTAGCTATTGGAAGGAATGCCATTATCAGGGTCTTTAAGGGTTCAGATATATTGAATGCTGAGAAAATCCATTCAACAATTTCCGAAAACTTCAGTAATCCTGTTGGTGGCTGTGAAATGGAGCCGACTGGATTATTATCTTTTTCTGTGCTAGATTCTGGATTGGTTTGTGAATTTGACAAACCAGGAGGCACAGTCTTTGGTTTTGACTTTTTTTGTTTAACACGGGGATCTTTTTTTGAAGATGAAATCTTAGGTGTCTTTTTTGGTAATTTGGAGGAAGACTTCTTTCTCTTAACTGACCCTTGGGTAGTGATAAACGAATTACCTTCACTATTTTCGTCAGAGTCAGAGTCCTCTGGTTCCTCTAGATTTGAAAACCCATTTTCGGTTTCCAAAGGGGGGACATCAATGACCGTTTTAAGCATGTCTGCATACGTGCGCTTAGACCGTGCTTTTAAAGAAAGCTTAATTTTGTCTTTGTGCATTTTAAATGCAGTACATACTGAAATATCATCATGGGGACTATCCCCGCAATAAATACATTTTTCAATTTCCTTGTTGCAATCATTATCTTTATGAGGCCCTTCACACTTAATACATTTTGGTTTATTACTACAGTAAGTAGCTGTGTGGCCGAATTTTTTGCAGTTCGTACAATTCATTACATTTGAAACAAAAAGCCGAACAGGGAGACGAATTTTATCGACATAGACATGGTACGGCAACGCAGACCCGGCAAATGTCACTCGAAACGAGTCTGATGGGCGATAAACTTTTTTTCCCTCTTCATGAACTACTGAGTACAGTTGTTTGCACTCCAGTATTTTCACACCCTCAAGCATAGAGTTCTTGAAACGACCAACACCATGCTTGAGTAATTCATCTACCGAAAGACTCGCTTCGGTAACAACACCGTCAATTTCGACATCTTTGGAGGGTATATAAACTTTATACTCTCTAGTGAAATGTTCCGAAGAGACAATATCATTCGCTTGTTTCAAATTATTTACTACAACACGAATTTTATCATTATTTACTTTTATGATCTCTTTGATTGAGGAGAATCGTGATGTCAAACCTTTAGAAGTTTGTAAAATGTTTAATGGCTTTGATTTACGTCTAAAAAAGACTATCCAAGGCCCAGAAGAGCTCTCCTGATATTTTTTCGTTCGTGGGGGTATAGGATTCATGCTAGGATTTACGTCCATGGATTCATCCATCACATAAAAATTTTTAATCAAACTTAAAAATAAAAAATGAAACCAACACTACACAGTACTCAATCAGAAGGAAAAAAAAACTTCTATCTTGAAATTGTTGTCTATCTCCGTTGCACTGCCGTGTAGATCCTCGTTGCTCTAGATGTTCTTCTTGGATGCTGATTGTTGGATGTGATGCTACTGCTACCTGACATCCAGCACCACTCGATTTCCGATTTATTTTTGTCTTCGCCAGCTGTAACCAGCGCAGGTCACCGGTGTATACCTGCGTGTTGTATGGCAGTGGAAAGACCGAGTTGTCTTGTCTCCTTCTTCCTTGTGCTCCGCACCGATATGCTTCTGCACCGAAGTGCCTTCGCACTGGTGTGCCTTTGCACTCTCCTGCTTCTGTGTGCCTTTGCACTCTTCTTCTTCGATGTGCCTTTGCACTCTCCTGCTCAGCACTTGTGGCTCTATATTGTGGCCTGGGTAGAGCTTGGGAAACGCCCTTTGTTGTTTCCTTCACCAGCTTGGCCCAGCACTAGGGCTCTCTTATGCAGCACGACTATACGTTTTAACGGCTGCTGCCAACAGGTCTCTACCTGTAGTTCAACCGTTGTCGTATTTCACGCATGTAAACCAACCAGCGTTATTAAACTGTACGCTTTTATACACAACCTTCTCGGTTGAACGGCTATTACTGAATGACTACGTGCTTTGTTCAATTTCATTTATCGTTTAGGGTTGCAAATTTAAATTTGTTTTTCACGAGAAAAATCTGGTAATTCTGTATATGAAGATGATAAGAAATTGAAGCTCAACAAAATGAAAAAGGTATTAAATCGAATCTGGAAATGACAGTTACATTTTGTGTAGAGGTAGCTTATTGAAATGTAATTGACAATCATTGCTTCCAAATATCTTACATCTAAACATCTTTCCATCTTATCAGAAGAAATTTTAGAAAGCATAAAGAATTACGCTAAAATAATTGCAAGAGAGGGTTGTAGTGTATCCTTGATAATAATAACGATTCTATTCTATAAAAGTATACTAAAGTATACTTCGGTTCCGGAAATACCGGGAATTGTTGTTCAAGAACATTAAAACGAGACTTACTCAATTTTCTTAGAGAAGATTTGATAGATTTCCTCAAACTTAGGCTCAAATGAGAGTTCCTATAGTCCCGTAAGTAGCTGTTGAATTTCATCCGGGTTCGAATTCCTGAATTATAGGGTAAAGTGTGTTTAATTATTTAGATATCTTTAAAAAAAAGCATTTAAGAAAAAAAAAATTTTGCAATATGAAATTTTTTGAATTGAATGCCTATTCCTAGTCTTAGAGAGTCGATATTTTTCATATGTAACACCAGGTCTCGACGTTTCAAGACATTTTGTATGAAAAGAGATAGAGTAACCTCCGAAAAAGTTGTCTAATTTGAACAAATGATAGTACATCAATTTGTCCGGCTTAGAAGGATTCTTAGTCTTAGTAGGATCGTAGCACCAGCCATGAATGTTTCTTTACGACGGCGAGGTTTGTTGAGCCAGAAAGTTACATTCCACAAAAGGAATGTAAGTAATACCAAGGATTCAACATTTCTTCGCAAATTGTATTTTTTTCAGTTTTACTCTTATCTAACGTATTAGATTTTAAATACAGGTGTATCTTTAGTGTCGCACCATGTTATTTTAGACTAGTAGCATTGAGTAAATGATTGATAATTGAAAGTCGTAATTTAATTCGCGGAATAGTTAAGCCGTGTTTATTTGGCTACCATATATAAAATTGTTCAACGTCCTAAAAAATAATTCCCAATTTTAGAAAATTTTATTACGATATTTGGGACTTGATAAGTCTTTTGTGGAAATCCTCTGTTTTTAAGCACTTCTATGCAAAAAAAGCTAAACGTATTTATTAGAAAACTCAATCACGCGCAGTTCATGGCACACAGTTGGGCACAAAGTGAAAAAGCCATGGAATTATTTCCGGTGAAATTAGGAACTCCATTAAATGCCAATTGTATTATGAAATTCGGGGGAACATATGCAAACAAACCAAACTTAGGATCTAGTGACTAAAATATGCCAGTAAAATCCTCACAATATCACTGAAACAAGCTAAACGATTCCAGTACAACCCGTGAAAATTGATATAGCTTGAGGAGTACAAAACAGAGTTGCTGGGTCATGTACCGATTCTCTATTCAGTTCTCTACTCATAGTAGAAACGACCAAACGCGCAAAAGCCCGGCTATGCTGTTGCTAAATTCTCCGAAAAAGACGATTATTCCAACTTTGTCATTTTCAGCTCTTTAGCATAAATTAATATTCAACATTCTCAGTCTCTGCAACAATAGGAATCTGCTTCACAACCAAATGATAATGAATCACAGCTAGCGGAAGGCAAGCATTTGTTCGACAATCGGGTGGAATGTTGCCTGCTCTGGCGTAGCGGTGAATAGCTCGATGTTATAACAATGAGGGTGCACGTCTTTATCATTAGAATGCCGAAAACAGGTGCCAAAATTTTATGCGAAGACTGTGTTCTTTCTGGAGTGAATCAGTCGAAACGAGTCGGTTGAATGTTAATTGGAAATATCGAGAATATCGTTTACATCCTCCAAAACAACGATTGATATATTTTTATGGTATAGGAAATTAAAGGGGCAACTGATCAATTCCAGTTACAATCCATGCTCTCTGACGATCAGCGTCACATAAATGTATGTATTTTGATAATGATTTCTGCTGTTTGAAATGAACCGTGAAGTGAAACGTAATCCTTACATCGACACAGCTCAGTTTCTTAGTGCTTTTTTTTGTTTTTATTGCTCATCTTCTTTGTGCTGTGATATTGAAAACCTTTAAAACTGGTTTGGAAATATTTTCTGTTTCATTTGCAAGGCATCCACAAACATATAAACTATATTATACAGATACAACCCAATAATTGAATACCCAATTGACAATGCTGTCGAAGGGACAAACTCACCCATTGTGGCAGTATATGATGTATTGTTCACTTCTAATTGTCTAAACTACTAGAGGAACTCGATGGTGGAAAGCTGAGCTTGCCAGACTAGAAAAACTATGCAGAGGAGATTAGATTTACCGACACAGGTGTGAGTCGAGGGCGTTGGTTAGCTCGAAGGACCTACAAAATCTTCTCCGTTCATTTTAGTGGTTAGGAAAGTCTTTGCATACATGTTTCTAATCTCAACGAAGCAAATACATCAAATATGTAACTTACCAAATTAAGGCACTTCCATATCGGATTCGTAGAAACTTCCGATGTTGAGTACTAATCTGGTGAAGCTGATTTACCCATCTGTCTTTTCAAACTTACTCTACAGGATAAATGGAACCATCGCCGACAACTATTCTTCAGATGATTTCAGGAAGTTACGATTATTAAGCACTTACTCGGAGATCGTCGTATGATTACCACTGCAGCCAGTTATCGTCTTTCGGTTCTGAGGTTATTGTGGAGGATTAAGAACGTCGGATTTATTATCTACTAAAATCATAGATAAATTGCCCACATTAGCTCTCAACCAATGCGGACAAACTTCTGGAAATATCATGAAGAAACAAGTCCATTTACATTCTTTAGATACATAGTGCTGCATATTAAACCACAAAACGGTTTTTCTAACACAAAAAACAATACCTTGTGCCTACCGTCCCGGAATTGATAAGAGAAATAAAGTTAGTTGGGGTAAAAAGGACTACGATTGTTATAGTACCCAAAAACTTAATAGCTGCACCTATATAGAACAAAAGGTCACAAAATTTATGACGATTATAAAATCCTAATCTTTGAAATGCACAGGGATCCAAATTGTACAAACAGGGTTATACCAAACATCATTATCAATCTTACTAACATAAAATAAAGCTTTTATTCACATGATATACCAAATGCTTACCCAGCCGTTAGAGAAGTTGTCATGCTAGAAGAAAAAAAAATTATTTTCGATATCTGGAGCGATAAATTCATAAAAAAAATCGATAGCAATAAAATATATCTTTCATAAAGTTCCAATCTCAAACCAAGCACCTGAAAATCTATAACGAATTGTAGTGGATGCCAAACCGGATATTGAATAACAACTTGAAAGAAAATTGTTGGATTTGTTTTAGTTTATGAATGAAAAATCTATATTTATTCTACTAAATCAATTTCATCTCCTTCAATGTAATACCTAATCTATCTAATCTCTTCAATAAATTTGAAACTCTTTCCCCAACCGTTTTTTTCGAGTTTGGAAACAGCCAAAAGTCACAGGGAGCCAAATCAGGCAAATATGGTGGCTGAGGAACGTTATTTGTTGATTTTTTGACGATAACCTTACGTAAAATAATTGCAGTGTGAGACGGCGCTCAATCGTGAAACAAAAACTAGTCCATAATTCTGGACTCTTGATGCGTATAGTTTCACACAAATGACGTAAAACACCTTAATATTATTCCTTTCTGGTAGTTCTGCCCGACAGAAGAAAGCACCGATAATAGTGGAAGTTCCAAAAACGGAACGGATGAACCGATTCTCACAATTCATGATTCAAATTGAAGCTCTCACTGTCTTAAAAGATACTGTGTTATTTCATCCAGATCCGACTTCCGGTTCCGAAATTATATGGCGATGAGTGTAAAAACTTTGAAACCGTCTTACGAAATGACGATGCAAAACCGCTACCTGCTGGTACGGAAGAAGAAAACACCACCGCCTTTGGAACGACGCACGCAACGTGATTTGCTCAATTTCGTATAGCGTGCTGGGTTGCCAAATTTATGTTTATATTGAAAATCTGTATACGAAAATGATAAGAATTTAAAGCTCAACAAAATGAAAAAGTTATAAAATCGAATCTGGAAATGAAAGCTTATTTTTGTTTAGAGGCAGAGTATTGAAATTTATTCTAAATATCTTACATTATGGCCAATCTTTCTTTCCAATATTTCCATCTTATCAGAAGAAATTTTAGAAAGCATAAAGCACTACAATAATTGCAGCAAAAGCCCATGGAACCATTTGTAGTGTATCCTTGACATTTTCATTTATTTAATTTGTACACAATAGTTAGTGATATCACATGATCTATCCTATAAATGTATACTTCTTACCGTTCTCATATAGAAAGTTGAAAAATTGACTAGTGAATTCGACACATTTCATCGAGCTGAGTGTATGTATGTATGTGTGTGAGTGTGTGTCAAATAATGTAACTCCTTTTTCTCAGAGATGGTTTGACCGATTTTCACAAACATAGGCTCAAACAAAAGGCCTCATAGTCCCATAGGTTGCTGTTGAATTTCATTAGTTTTCCATAGTTTAAAGTGAGTTTTAAATTGCACACTGTCATTTAGAGCGACGATGCAAATGAGGGTAATTTTTTTCTAGATTTGGCCCAAAACTGGTTTAATTTGTAGGCTATATTAGTTACATACTAAACGAACCGACTTGGGCCATACCGGTTCCCATACGGAAGTACTGGAAATAGTGGTCAAAACTTACTCAATTTTCTCAGAGAAAATTTGATCGATTTTTATAAACATTGGGTTTTCTAGCAATTCTTTATCCTTTATACTGAAAAAGGAAAATTACAGTCTTTGCCTACTTATCATTATTAAATCCGACTCTGCTGGCGACGAGCAAGATTTTAGTTCTCTTCACCTACACATAATTTCAATCACCTATGGGAAGACATGATCATGATGTGAGAGAATGAGAAGCTGAAGGCAAACAATGGTTAATTGAATTCAACCACGAGATCTATTCATAAATACGTATCAAGCTTAACAAACCAGCACACCCTGGAGGTTAAAAAAGTCAGCATACCATGAGCTTAAACATACAGTAACTATTATAGGCTATTCTCGTTTCTGCAAGAGTTACTTAAAGCTTAGTTATTTCACATATCACAAAGCTATCAGAATCTGGTGTACTAGCAGGGTACAATTAGATTTGATCATGTTTCATTACGTGCCCATAAAAATCAATTTACTTCCCGATGTCCCTACTTCACTCTCACGCTTGAAATCGACTTCATAACCCGCAGCCACCAAAGTCTGATAACCAATGATGCTGCATAAGGGGGGTGGAACCGTTTTACGCAACCAACCAGGACTCGATATGGGGCTGCACACAAAAGACTAGGAATTCTATTTTCCGCGTATTTGCCCTCAGGGTTGTGTGTATTCAATTACCGAGAGTGGTGCGTTTCGCGTCTCTTCATACGCCATCAAATCACACTTTCGCCGCAGTCGCTAGGATATTTTCATCAGGGCAGATTCCCGGCCCAGCAAAGTGAACGCCAGGAACGACACCATAGGTGTATAAGTCAGTCCCAAAACAAAAGCGAAGGGAATGAAAATCTGCGGATGGCACAAACGAGCAACGCGGAAGGAATTTTAATTTCCTTTGCCGTGGGAATTTTTGTTGAAGAATTGCGTGTGCCCGTGTAACCGAACGAGTGCGACTCATGGCGTTGTCATAAAACATCGGTCGGTGCCACGAACGTGTGTCATATGAAAAGGGGAAATGTTTTAAGCGTGTTGTCAGTGCACGCAGAAAATCTCGGATTATAATTGGCCCATTAGTAGTTCGAAAGTAATCTAAAATACAGAATTAGATATAGATGTGTAACCTGAAGTCCTCTGCATTCGACACATACAAACGTCAGAAATGGAACATTGTCACAATTGACTTGACATATATTTCTTATGTATTTTTACGTGCAGAGGAATGCAATTTTGCGCTCTTGAACAAGAAACTTGATATTTTCACCGAAAATGCGTCATATGAGATATTCCGTTACGAGAGATCTTTTTATTTTTGCTGTGAATGAATAAAATATGAATGAATAAAATTTAAATTTACAGGTAACATCAATCCACATAAGACACAAATAATTAAAACCATAAATGTTTTAAGCGTGTTGTCAGTGCACGCAGAAAATCTCGGATTATAATTGGCCCATTAGTAGTTCGAAAGTAATCTAAAATACAGAATTAGATATAGATGTGTAACCTGAAGTCCTCTGCATTCGACACATACAAACGTCAGAAATGGAACATTGTCACAATTGACTTGACATATATTTCTTATGTATTTTTACGTGCAGAGGAATGCAATTTTGCGCTCTTGAACAAGAAACTTGATATTTTCACCGAAAATGCGTCATATGAGAAATTCCGTTACGAGAGATCTTTTAATTTTTGCTGTGAATGAATAAAATATGAATGAATAAAATTTAAATTTACAGGTAACATCAATCCACATAAGACACAAATAATTAAAACCATAAATCGTGAAATGAATTTCACAAGAATGACTTAAACCTGGAACGAACATAACCACAAAGAAAAAATTTGAATTTTACTGGTAACATAATTCTACAAACGTTACATTTCATAACTAGTTAACTTGTCAAATGACGCAATATTCCACTCGTACAGAATTTTACAAACTCCGAGAGAAATGTGCATGGATCATGTAGATTTATATGTTATTATTCATCAAGCTTGTGTGGTTCAGTCGATTAACTGACGTGCTTTGCGATCTAATGTTTCTCGGTTCAAGTCGCGCTGCAGCTATCAGTCTTTTGTTTTGCATTTCATTCGATTTTAACTCATATAACTTGCAATACACACAATTTGACATGTTCTTGAATATAAATTTGTGGGAAATACGACGCTCCATCTATGTGCATCTTAAAAGATGTAAAATCACAGGATTTATTCGAACTGTGGCCTCTTGTCTCTCATGCAACCACTTGAAAATAGATATTTCCACATTTCAAAATACGTTAAAATGCATCAATCAGCTGTAAAAATGTGCTATATTTGACACTCGAATGTGTCGGTTTGTGAAGTTTACACGCTTTTTTCTAAGTGCGTTGGAGCAAATTGACAAAAATCAAACTAATTTGATATTCTATAATATTTGATGATCATTTCTTTCAATTAATCCATTGAATAGCTCTATATATGAACGGCTGAACGTAAAAATCGGATAAGTGCAACTTATTTTGGAAAACCCGTTCCAGTATTTTTGAATGCAAAAATCATATAAAAACATTGAGAGCAAAAACCGGACATGGATTTTGCAATGCAAGTATCGTTTAAAAACATCTTTTCTGTAAGAACTGGACAATGTTAGACCCCACAGGCACTTATCCGATTTTGCTTACAGCCGTTCATATATACAGGGTCCGCCATGTAGCTTTTTTTTTAAAAACATGCATAAAAACACAAACGGTTCATCCGATTCAAAATTTATTTTTTCATATTGAAGTACAATCCTTCCGGGTTATTGTGGAATATAATTTCATTCAAATGGCTGCCTCGGCTGACCTTGCAGTACGTCATACGGTCGGTCCAGTTTTTGCCTTTCTCATATAGAAAGGTTATACAATCACTTGAAAAACCAACTAGTGTCATATACCATTCGACTCAGTTCATCGAGCTGAGTAATGTCTGTGTGTGTGTATGTGTCAAATAATTTCACTAGGTTTTCTCGGAGATGGCTGAACCGATTTTGACAAACTTAGATTCAAATGAAAGGACTCGTGGTCCCATACGGAATTCCTGAATTCCATCCGGATCCAACTTCCGGTTCCAGAGTTATAGGGTAAAGTGTGGTCAATATTGTACACCGTCACTTAAACCGGTGAAACAAAAAACGTAAAAAAACCCACTTCGTTTTCTTAAGGATGACTTACGCAATCAAAGCACTATTTTATTCTGTATGTTATGCACAAACAATCTCTTGGTTTCTTTCAAAAATCGAAGAGAAAATGTTTTAATAGAATACCACAATATTATATGTACATTAGAAAGGCATCATTACACCCCTAGGTGGATTAAAACAGGTTTCTAGTACATTTTCGATTGTATGCTGCTTTATTTCAGCTATAGCTGCGCGAATGTTGTCCTTCAAGGCTTGAATTGTCTCGGGCTTGTCCACATAACGCTTATCTTTGACAGCCCCCCAAAGATAATAGTCTAACGGCCAAAGATAATAGTCACAGCTCCGAGGCGGCCAAACGACATACGAATTTCGACTGATAATTCGATCTTCGAAGACTGTGCGCAGAAGATCGATCGTAGCGTTGGCTGTGTGGCACGGAGCGCCGTCTTGTTGGAACCAAATGGTGTCCAAGTCTTCCTCTTCAAGTAACGGGAAGAACCAATCCCTAATCATGGAGCGGTAGCGCTCGCCATTGACCTGCCTCGTTTTCGAAGAAAAATGGCCCAATGATGCCGCCAGACCAAAATCCGCACCAAGCCGTCACTCTCTGAGGATGCACCGGCTTCTTCATGATAACGTGCGGGTTTTTCGTCCCCCAGATGACAATTTTGCTTATTAACATACCCGCCGAGATGAAAATGTGCCTCATCCTAGAAGATGATTTTGTGGTAATAATCGTTTTCTTCTTCAAGCTGATTTTCAAAGTAAAATTGCACTATTTTCACGCGTTCCTCAAGCGTATACACAACCATTTTCGTTCAGCGGAAGGATAAAACTAAGTTTCTGTCAAATCAGAAGTGACATTAAGGCTACCAATGTCGAAATAACCGCTAGTTAAAAAAAAAATGTTAGATGGCGGACCCTGTACAGTCGATAAACCGATACACAGGCAGAGTTTCGATTCAAAAATGTTCAAAACGAGCCACGATTTCAGGGAATGTTATGACATCAAAACATAATTAAAAAGAACCTCATAAACTATTTTGCTGGCATTAAGCATAGGCATATTTCTGTTCTGATGGTTTTTCTTGCAGTATGAATTCTTGCGTTGTATCTTGAAATAAGAAATGATGTCAAATATGAATAGTACCTTTACGTGATTCCTAAAAATTTTAGATTTTTAGATTGGAACACACTTCCTGAAGATTTTTGCATATTGATTGCTGATTTATTATTTCCTTCGTTTTAGCGTAGTTGGAAAATTTTTAGGTCATTTTTTTCCATAAATACGTTTATTTCATAGGCAATATACATAAGTTTTTCTTCGCCGTTTCATCCAAAAAGTTTTTAGGACATATCGTCAATATATTTTTAGTTCACCGGTTGTATTCTCTATGTGCTACGAAAACATATATATTTTTAGTTGATTGCAGTTGTCTGGATGAATTTAGATGCTTGCCTCGGTTTTTTCTTGTCATTTAATTTTATTTATTTCTCTTTTATGTTTTAAAATGTTTTAATAGTGAATTGAACCACTCCAGTAATTTGTTTTTGTGACATTTTCGCCTTCTTTTCATTGGCAAAGTTTCGGGTAATAGATCATTTATAATGTAATGAAATTTGTCCATATTTTCTTCAAACTAATACATTTTTCCAATTCATTATACTTAGTTTTACACTTGATTTCTTTAAAATTATATTTCGGCACTTTCTCGTACTTCTTCGTTTTCTTCAATGGTGTGTTTGAGGCATTCAAATCTTCGGAGCAATTAGTATAAGCAAGGCAAAGTTTTGGCATTCCTTTTTTGGAATTTGAACATTCTGTTTTACATACTTCGCAGCCGATTTTTAACGTACAGAACACCAGGTTAGCAAATTGTAAAAAATAGGTCCAAACAAATCATTTTTTACCTAGTTTACTTGATGTAAGCTAAAATTGAAGATTTTTTCGAAAATTTAATTTAATGTTGCGTTCTTTTCTGCTACTGGAAAATGTATTAATTTTTCCAATGATTACTTGAATTTTACTGGTTTCGACTGTAATTTGCATTCGGCTAAGTAGTAAGTGCGACTACACGAATTTATACGAATCCTGTACCTACCACACAATCGTGGTGTTGTCGCTATCATAATTTATTTATTTTTTATTTCAATGAATTTCAATTCGGCTTTTCGTACCGCATGTTATGAATTGCACGAACTGTAAAAAGTTCGGACATACAGCTACTTATTGTAGTAATAAATCTAAATACATAAAGTGTCAATGGCCTCATAAGGATGATCTTTGCGATAAAGGTATTGAAAAAATGTGTTTATTGTGGGAAAAGTCCTCATGATGATCTTTCAGTATGCAATGCATTTAAGTTGCGTAAAGACAAAATGAAGCTTTCTTTAAAAGCACGGTCTAAGCGCACATATGCAGAAATGCTTAAAACAGTCATACGTGTCTCCCCTTTGGAAACCGAAAAAGGTTTTTCAAATCTTGCGGAACCAGAGGAATCTGACTCTGATGGAAATAGTGAAGATACCTCGTTTGTCACTCCTCAAGGGTCTGTTAAGAGGAGATTACCAAACCGTAAATTACCAAAACAGGCACCTAAAATTACACCTTCAAAAAAAGATCCCCATGTTAAATCTAAAAAGCCAAATATAAAACAGAAAACTGTGCCTCCTGGTTTGTCAAATTCACAAACCAATCCAGGAACTAGCTCAAGAAAAAATAATAATCCAATGGGCTCCGTTTCACATTCACCAACAGGATTACTGAAGTTTTCGGAAAATGTAGATTCAGTATTTCTGAACCTCTAAAGACCATCATAACGGCATTCCTTCCAATAGCTAGAACTTTTTTGAAACAGTTATCAGCTCAATGGCCAGCTCTCTCAGGTTTTGTATCTTTTGATGGATAATTTATCATCCGCCGCAAATGATTCAATCACTGTCCTGCAATGGGATTGTCGAAGCATCATGCCAAAACTTGATTCATTTAAAGTTTTGTTGCATAGTCAAAAATGTGATGTATTTGCTTTTTGCAAAACATGGCGTACATCAAACATAGCCTTAAATTTTAATGAATTTAACATTATACGTCTCGATAGAGACTCCCCGTATGGTCGAGTGCTTTTAGGAATTAAGATATGTTATTCCTTTTATAGATTAAACATTCCTTCGACTTCTAGTATAGAAGTTGTTGCTTGTCAAATAAACATTAAAGGAAATTACATATGCATTGCTTCGGTATATATTCCTCCAAGAGCTCAAGTTGGAGTTGTAGTTTGATTTTAGGAGATTTCAAATAGCACGGGATGATAAGGGGTTCCGTTTACAATGATAGCAGATCATCTCTAATATATAATATTTGCGACAATTTTAGCATGACGGTACTAAATATGGGTAGCATGACACGGATCCCAAGACCTCCTGCACGTCCAAGTGCATTAGATTTATCTCTTTACTCGACTTCAATTCGACTATTGCACCTGGAAAGTATTTCCTGATTTACACGGTAGCGATTATTAGGGAACTTTTCCAAATAATGGTTCCATTGATAGCCCCTTTTCAATGATGGAATTTTCCATAGCACTCATGTCTTGTAACAATAACGCTCGTGGGTTGGACAGATTTAAATTCAACTTGGTGAAGAATCTGCCCGACCTCGCAAAAAGACGTTTGTTGGAATTGTTCAACAAGTTACTTGAGCAAAATATTGTTCCACCTGACTGGAGGCAAGTGAAAGTTATCGCCATTCAAAAGCCGGGTAAACCAGCTTTCAATCACAACTCATATAGACCCATTGCAATGTTGTCCTGTATCAGAAAATTGTTCGAATAAATTATTCAGCGAACGGCTTGTTGTCAGATACTCAGTTTGGCTTCCGTAGAAATAAAGGGACGAATGATTGCCTTGCATTACTTCGTCTGACATCCAAATTGCCTTTGCTCAAAAACAACAAATGGCATCTATATTTTTGGACATAAAAGGAGCATTTGATTCAGTTTCCATTGATGTTCTTTCAGACAAGCTCCACTAACATGGACTTCCAGCGGTTATAAATAATTATTTGCACATAAAAGCACATGCACTTTTCATATGGTGACTTAGCATCATTCAAAATTAGCTACATGGGCCTCCCGCAAGGCTCATGTCTCAGTCCGCTCCTCTATAATTTTTACGTGAATGACATTGACAGCTGTTTAGTAACCCCCTGCACACTAAGACAATTGGCAGACGATGGCGTGGTTTCAGTTACTGGACCCAAAGCTGTTGATTTGCAAAAACCATTGCAAGATACCTTAAATAACTTGTCCGTTTGGGCTGTTCATCTTGGCAACGAATTCTCTGCGGAGAAAACAGAGCTGGTCCTCTTTTCAAGAAAGCATGATCCCGCGCAACTCCAGCTCCATATGATGGGAAGAATGGTCGCGCAGGTTTTGACTTTCGAATACCTCGGGGTGTGGTTTGATTCAAAATGCACGTGTGGAAAACACATTAGGTATCTGATAACAAAATGCCAACAAAGAGTAAATTTTCTTCGAACAATAACAGGGTCTTGGTGGGGTGCTCATCCGCAAGATCTAATAAAATTGTATCAGACAACGCTACTTTCAGTGATGGAATATGGATGCGTTTGCTTTCGTTCCGCTGCAAACTCTCATATTATCAAACTGGAGCGAATTCAGTATCGCTGTTTGCGAATTGCCTTAGGCTGCATGCATTCGACACATACAATGAGTCTTGAAGTTCTGGCGGTAGTTCTTCCATTGAAAAATCGTTTTTGGGAGCTTTCATCGCGACTGCTAATAAGATGTGAGGTACTGAATCCCCTGGTTATTAATAACTTCGAGAGGCTAGTTGAGCTCCAATCTCAAACAAGATTCATGACAGTATATTTTAACCATATGTCACAGGAAATCAACCCTTCGAGATATATTCCTATCCGTGTCAACCTACTAAATGTCCCTGACTCAACTTTATTTTTCGACACATCCATACTGCGCGAAGTGCGTGGAGTCCCGGAACACCTACGCTCGTTGGATATTGACTCTGAGAAAATATTTTACACGGACGGATCACGAATTGAAGAAGCTACTGGGTTTAGTATATTCAACAATAAAGTTTCGGTCTCATTTAGCCTTCAAGAACCTGCATCTGTTTATAAAGCAGAGTTAGCAGCAGTTCATTATAGTTTGAGTGTAATCGTCACATTATCTCCAAACCATTATTTCCTCTTCACTGATAGTCTGAGTGCAATTGAAGCCATTCGCTCAAACGCTGCTGGTAAAAATGATGCTTTTTTCTTGGGCAAAATAAAACAGTGCCTGAACGTCATATTGAATAATAATTATCAAATCACAATAGTTTGGATCCCGGCTCATTGCTTCATTCCAGGAAATGAAAGAGCCGATATGTTAGCCAAACGTGGTGCTATTGAGGGTGAAATTTATGAGAGACCGATTGCTTTCAACGAATTCTATAGCGCGTCTCGCCAAAGAACACTTGCCAGCTGGCAAGCTTCTTGGGATAAAGATGATCTGGGTCGATGGATGCACTCAATTATTCCAAAAATATCGACAAAGGCATGGTTCAGGGGATTGGATGTGAGTAGAGATTTGATTCGTGTGATGTCCAGACTGATGTCCAATCACTACACGTTAGATGCACATCTCCTTTAAATTGGACTTTCCGCACAGAGAACCCTTCGATCATAAAATTGCGATATCGCAGTTTTTGATTTTTGCGATAGTTGATTTAACTAATTTCTTTTTGATTCAACCAAAATGGTTTTTGATTTGCATGTATTCAAGTAGTTGAAAAATATGTTGTTTTGAATGCTGTCAAATGCCGGAGACAGTTGAAAGCAAAACAGTAATCGCAATGCAAAATCAACAACTTTTTTAGTTGAAATCTGTTCGCGTCGCTTCAAAATGTCAATGAAAACAGCTTCGATGGTTCAAGCGTTTTGTGAAATTGTGTTCATTCGATTTGAGAATTTTATGATAACAAGTGTTTATCTAACAGCGGTGTTGTGATGAAGTTAACCTCGTTTGAGATGAAAAAGATTTGGTGACAAATTAGAAATTTTTATGAATGATCATCTCGTAATCTTTCAGGTATGCGCAGAAATTTTATGCTTCAAATTCGATCATTATTTACTTCCAGCAGACTGTTTTACTTCCAGCTGTTTGTTACCGATGATAATGTTCATGCATTAGCAATAAAACGCTTTTTGACATGAATTTAATTTATAAAAGTAACAGGAGCGAAGGGTTTCAAACGCACAGAACGCGCTGCGATTGAATGGCGCGTTTGAATGGCGCCGTCGCAATATTCCAATTCCCAGCGGTTGATGCACCCAAGCTCATATAAATTGACTAAAATTATCAGTGCATAACTTTAGTTCTACCGTTTGAAGGCATCATTTTAGGTAAATTTAATAATTTCACTAATTTACACGCCCCTCCGGGCACTTTTGCTGATTAAAAACGTTTTTCTACATCAATCATTTCCGATCGAATCAGAAGTATTTTTTATAGAATTTAGATCTTTACTGATCTCAAAACAAACAAACAACTGAAACCGATTTATTTTTCAACTAATAGAATTTTGTTTCAATAACAACACCAGTTATTTCAACTAAAATATTTGTTGAAATTGAAAGGTATGGTCTTCACTAATTGACAGCATTCTTTTTCAAACAGTTGAATTAGTTGTTTCAACCATCGTTTCTGCTAATCGAAAAACAAAAATGACAGTTTAGTTAAAACAACAATCGATTAGTTGTACCAAATTTTAACCAATCGAATTCAGAAAATCAACTAATATTCTGGTTGAAATGGGATCGCGGGTGGTTCCGTGCGAGACTTATCATTGTGCTTATGGCGAAGGTTACCCCGATATTGACCATGTTGTTTGGACATGCGTGGAGTATCGTGATGTCAGATCTCAACTAATAAATTCCTTGCGTACCCAAGGTAGACTATCCAATGTCCCAGTTCGCGACATACTTGCTTGTCGTGACGTTCCTTACATGAAACTTCTTTATTATTTCATTAAGTCCATTGGATTTCCAATTTAAAGTTCATTTTATGTTAGACTGTTTTCTTTTCCATGAGTTCAATCAATAGCCAGCTATCTTATATTGAATAAAAGTGATGAACTGATACAAACAAACCTGAAATAGTTATAAGATCATGTACACAATTTAATGTATTTTATAATAGCAACTCGCTTGATAAAAACAGTGTTTAGATTAACTAATGAATACCAACATACTAATATGATATTCGAAATGTATTAGGTTTAAAGTACTATGTATTGTGGATGCCACGGCGAAGAAAAACTTATGTATATTGCCTATGAAATAAACGTATTTATGAAAAAAAAAAAGGTAGGGTACCGGCTTGTTTGGCTGGGATCCATATTTCTGATAGATTTCAATGAAGATGCTCTGGAAATGTTCTAGTGATGCTTGAAGTTTTTCGAACGCGAGTAGTATTGTTATATTTATAGGTGTTTGACCTTCGGTTCAGACGTTGGAAGATATGAAAAGTGTTTAATAAAGATTTCCGTTTACACTACTTAAGTCAACATGGAAATTTCGTTATAAGTAAACTTCAAAAATTTTTACTTTCATGGTTCATAAACTTTTGCTAAGTAAGTAAAGCAGTATAAATTTTTCAATCATATTAAAACAAAAAATAAGGACCGCTGATTCCATATTCCATCATTTGCCGTTTTTGTTAAACGTATTTGTTGATTTTAATTCATTACTTGTCCTTCATCCAAAGAATTCTTATACTCAATATTACAAACTATTCTCATGTGTTGGATTCTTTTTTAAAGTTCTGAAATAAAACTTAGCGTGAATATCTTCTCCAGCGTGGGATTTTTTTCAACAACATATCTTTATCGTGTTTAGTCATGATTCCGCCTTCATATATCACAGCATCAGCGAAACGATGGGCAACAGCTAAATAGCACCCGAATCAACAAGCGATTATGTATCACATGATTACCCCATGCGTACTAGCTGTAGCTGCGAGGGCAAATCTGGAAAGAAGTAACTTTAACATTTTCCCATGTCTGGGGAGTACTCTGATTTCTTGTTATAAACGAAATGCCAGTTTGTCTGTCAGATTCGGAAAGACATTTTTTAATTTATTCCCTACTCCGGTCGGTCGGTCGGTACGCGCTGTACCTCCGGGGCTTTCCAACTTTGATGCGGCGGCAACGGTATATTTATTATTTCTGCCTGGCTTATCTGCGTCACCGCTGATTCGTTCACGTTCAAGGTTTTCATTTCGCAGAACGAACGCTCTGGAGAATTATGAGGGAGTAGACAAGTGCACCGAATCCTTATGTATACAGAGCAAAGAACAGAAAGAATTAAAGCAATCAATCGTTCACGTTCAAGGTTTTCATTTCGCAGAACGAACGCTCTGGAGAATTATGAGGGAGTAGACAAGTGCACCGAATCCTTATGTATACAGAGCAAAGAACAGAAAGAATTAAAGCAATCAACCTGGGCAAATATAAGGAAACCACACTGCAATCTTGCACGTTATGTTGAACTGATTAATCTTAGAAGTGGAAACATATTTAATTGGATCGTTTGAAAATTATATTGCATATCTTTATAGAGATCAATAGTTATATCCCTTAGATCAACGACAAGTTTCAATTAGATCCTAACTTAAAATTTTAAGTAGACAAGGAATCAAAGGACATATATTGTTTTTTCTAAATGTTATATAGTAATACGTAGACAGTTTTTGCTTGTTAAGAGAACAAGAGTCAAAATGGTTCCAGTACCTGATGCATCATCTGTAAATTTCAAGTTCCAAGACCAATTCGTTAATCATTTAGTTGAACATTAAACAAATGCAAAAATTAGATGTACAACAAATGAGTATTCGTAAGCAGGCTGCCCCACGTTTTCAAACGATTTTGTAAGCGCTGCTCTTTTGGGAAGGATAAACTTATCTGTTATTGATTACAGCCAAAAGCTGGGAATAATTTGAAACTAGCACGCCGGTTCCAATACACCACAAGACCGCTGGTGTTAATCAATGAAATTGCTTTTCCACTCACACCGAGGTGAATTCCAATTCCACACCTTTCCACTTAATACCACTTTCATCTCGATTGAAGCAAGCCACAGCTGGCTACAGTGGAGTATGATGTTGCCCTCGAACTAAGCTTACTCTTTCTGGTTTGCTTTGTTCTAGAGCTCGATCAATGGAACTTATTCTGAAAGGGATCCATTGCCAGGGATTTGATGATGAAGTATTGCTCATTTGTTGCCCGGGTCCAATCCACCAGCCATCACGTTTCACCGGCAATTCCAAAAATAATGGACAACGCTGTATGACTGAATGTTCGGGCGAATGAGAGCACTTTTTATTGCCATTTGTCCTCTCGGTATTACAATAGAGTGGGAGGGGGAGGGTTTGATTCTACTGTACCGTTTGTTTAATAGGAGAACCTAGCTTTTGAAAGTTTATTACGATATCACGTGAAATTGTAATCAATTGGTTGATATTAGTTTTGATATAGTACTTCAACCATAATTTATTATTTGTAAAGCTTTTTGCTTTGTCATTTGAACGTTATCTAACCTCCATGGCATTACATATTTTCCATTAAAGAATATTTTTTTTATTGTGTTTTTGTTTCGGCTCATTTGTACTGTATCTTAACGTGACCATTTAACAATGAAAACATTTTTTTTAAATTTTGGATCACGTTGTCATATTCTTCCTTTGAGGCGAGTCGTTTCCATTGTTATTCAGCGAATGACGGGGTAGCAGTGGTTCGCTATTCACGCTCCTGTCCATTGGTTTGGTGTCTCTGTTGTTGACAGAATCATCGTTACTTCTTGCCCAGGCGTTGAATGCGTTGTTAGCTGCAGCTGGCATACCTTGTCGTACAGTTGGTTTTGTTGAGGATGTGTCATTGTTGTTGAGTGCTGTCACAGATGTTCTAGGGTTGGTTGGGATTGGTGTGAAGGAATCACCGCTTAGCTTAGAGAACATCTTTTTGGCAATCTTGACATCTGATTATCATAGGTAACCAGCGATTTACAAGGAATCCTTGTATTTTGGTTGAAATTTACGTAAGAAGGTATAGCCTTCTTCAAGCGCATGCGTAACAAACGTACGCCATGTAGAATACCGAGGAAAAAGTTATCTTACACTTTTTTCTCAATGGAAAGATTCCCACTCTTTATGAAACTGGATGTAAACAACATTATTTGTCTTGTGGCATGGAAACAAATGCATTTGCTTAAAACTAAGATGCATTTGCTCCACAAGCAAACCTTCAAGTTCTGGTATCGAAGGTCGAATTTTTCGTTGCCTGAACTTAACAATAATTGTATTCTTTCGTAGTGGTTTTTGCCTATCTCATATAGAAAGGCTATGCAACCACTATGAAACCGACTTTTGAACGGAGGCTCGGAGGGCCGAGTGTCATATACCATTCGACTCAGTTTGTTGAGATCACAAAATATAAGTGTGTATGTGTATGTAAGTAAGGCTGTGTGTATGTGACAAATAATGTCACTTAGTTTTCTCAGAGATGGTTGAGCCGATTTGCACAAACTCAGATTCAAGGTCTTGCTATTGTATTTTATCCGGATCCGACTTTCGGTTCCGGAATTGCAGAGTGATATGCCCGAAAAAAATGGAAAAATTGCACCTCATTTTTCTCAGAGATTGCTGAACTGATTTTCACAAGCTTAGAGTCTCACGAAATGTCCTATAATCCCATATCTTGCTGCTGAATTTAATCTTTATCCGACTTCCGGTTCCGGAATTACAGGGTAAATATGTGCAAATCTACAAGAAAATTCGTAATCGATTTTCTCGGAAATTTCTTAACCAATTTTCAAAAACTGAGATGCGTTCTTTAAAAAATCCACGAAAAGGTGATCCAGATCCGACTTCCGGCTCTGGTATTACAGAGCGATAAGTGAACTATTTTCAATATCATGAGTATTTTTCCACAACCAGTGGCGAAATGAGGTGCAAATTTGAATTAAACTTACTGGTAAATTCATCTAGTTGGCAGATTTTCTTAGTTAATGGATGTATAAATCTACTTTGGGAATATTAGTCCCCGGTTATCGCTCTCGAAAGAACCGATAATAGTTAAGAAAATCTCTTAAAACGGAACTTACTTCGATTTATCAGCAACGCACAGTGGGAAAAAACCCAGGAAACCCGCAAAGAAATCGGGAACCATGGAAAAGGCAACAAATAAGAGTGCTTCTTATGTAAAAAAAATAGAGGATTGAATTCAAGACACGACCGAGCACAATAACATTAAAAATGAAAAGTTTCTAGGGTCTCCATAATAAATACAAAAATAAAGATGATAATGATGATTGATAATTGATTCTATTCAATTTTGATCCCATTCCACAAATTTTACATTGTTAAGTTTTTAAATAATGTCCTTTAACTAGAAGTCAATTATGATGAATTCAAAGTTGCTTGAAAGCTCAATTTTATATACAAACAACCTTAAGATTCAAACCTGAACAAATGAAACTATTTTATTTTATGATGATAATTTTCGAAAAACTTACAAACTTATTAATTTTATAAACAGTTAATCGATCCAAGGAAGAAAATATGTGAAACAGTCCGCATAAAATAGTTACTTGCTTACATTGATTTTCGCTTTGGCACATCAGGATACTCAACAAAATTCCGAAACTTTGTTCATATTGTAACTTGATGTTATTAACACATAAATGAACATTGTCATAGTTACAACGCGTGTTTTGAAGCAAATAATAATTAAACTGAAACTGGCGGTTAACCAAATTCTACGATGGTTCCTATTCAAACGATACATGTAAAATCACAGGTAAACTTACCTTGAGTTTATCTTTGATACTATATGATATTGCATCTAATTGTTCTGTAACAGCCTGTAAGCCTGTGGAACTCATTTATACTACTAAACCGAGGAGGCCGCTTTTATACAAGTTTCAGAATTTAATTTTGAATCTTTTGAAGCGATTAACTCCTGGTGGGACAAAACTTGTTCAGTCACATTCAAGGAAAAAGATTAGTACAACTTCATACTGAATCCATTTGCGCTCCACCGTTTTTTTCGTATGGGAATGGAGATTTAAGTATGCAACCGATCCGTTGGACAAATTAAAACATTTCTAAGCGTACACTATTGAAGATTTCGAAATATTTAAATGAGGAAAATCCATCAACAAATCATCGAGGAACAAGCGCTGCAAATTAGATCCGAAAAATCTATCGCCGATAATTATAAATTGGCCTGATAGTTACCAGAGAACCAAAATAAAATACTCAATTCAAACGAATTTTTTAATGGTATTCAATTGAAATATTCAAATGAAGTTAGCTCATAAGTTTATGGTAAATGTTTTCGAATCGATTGGTTGTTGAATTATATAAAACCATCAACAAATGACTGAGTTATAAGCGTTCAAAATTATGACAGAAAAATGTTACGCGATTAGTTTAGCATGTTTTAAATTGACACCCAGCCTCGGGAAGCGAAGTGTAAGGCATTTTTAATGGCCAAATCGACCAAAAATTTGCTAAATACAAGGGATATTTCAAAAGAATCTGTAACCACGCTGATTCGGTTCTTCAATAGCTAGATGATATATAAGATACTCAAGCGAACACGGTGTTGCGCAGACAACAGGAGATTTCACCAACACATTATGCAAAAGCGACAATCCAGCAAGTGAACGCATATACAATCCAGTCATCAGCTCACTGGACATCACAGTCAAACATCAACTAGGCAAAGAAATATTGTGCAGCATATATTTATAGATTTCTCTTCATACTACGCATAACGATGCGGTGTTTTTTATGCATGACGCAAAGCCTCCTATGCCGAACAAGAAGTTGACGTCATTTTGTACAACTGGGATTGGTGGATGAAAACATAGGTCCACTTTAACCATTTTTTCAATAGTATGCTATTGAAATACTGAAACGACGTTGTCATACATGTTTAAGTTAAAAGTTTCCGAATCGATTGGTTGTTAAATTATATCAATCCGTCAACAAATGACTGAGCTATTAACGTTCAAAATTATTACACAAAAAGGTTACGCGACTATTTTTGAAACTTTTAATTGACACCCGGCCCCGTATAGCGAAGAGTAAGGCATTTTTAATGCCAAAAATCCAAGAAATTAAATGAAATGGTTTTTAATGGCCGCACGAATCGCCATCCTGCTCGTTTTACCCCAAATGCCTAGCAGTTTTAGGGTTTTCAGTAGTATTTGTTCTGTTACTCGAAAAGAAATGAAATAGCTTGATTTTATGTAAAAATGTCTGGAGAATCGGGTGTACACTGGCCGCATGAAACGTTTTGGTGGCTATTTTACCCCATTTCCTCCTTTTCATGATATTTTATTGTAAATCGTTCTCAAATCTCGGTAAAACTTATTGGAAGTTTACTAAATCTAGCCTATTTCATGTAAAAAGGTCTGTAGAATCGAATGCCAGAACTTATACTGATCGCACAAAACGTTTTGGTGGCTATTTTACGCCAATTCCTCCAATATGTGAAATTTTCATCTAAATCACCCTTAAGTCTTAAGCGAACCACGTTAAAAGGATACGAAAACTATCTTATATTTTGTAAAAAAAAAGTCTGGAGAATCGAATGCCAGAATTTGTACTGTCCACACGAAACGTTCTGGTGACTATTTTACCCCATTTCTCCATTGATATCTTATTGTAAATCGTCCTCAAATCTCGGTAAAATAGTCCTTAAAACGTTTCGTGCGGCCAGTGTAGGTTCTTCCATTCGGTTCTACAGACTTTTTTACATGAAAGTAGGCCATTCCAGAATACCGCACTCGACTTCTTAGAGCGAATGTTATAGGAAACCACAAAACTGCTGTACATTTGGGGTAAAATGAGCAGGATTGCGATTACTGTGGCCATTGTAAACCATTCCATTGAATTCCTTGGACATTTTTACATAAGAAACGCATTAGTTTGATGACCTATCTCAATTAGTTCATGAGTTACAGAATTCTTTGCGGGTTCTCATAGATTTTTTCACACTGGTTAAACCGACTTTCACACACTGGTTAAACCGACTTTCTAAAATAGTGGTCAAAAACTCTAAAACGAAACTCAATCAAATGATCAATTTGATCGATTTTCTCAAATTTAGGCTCCAATTAAATACATTTAACCGAAAACCAGAGACTAAGATAATCGCAATCGGTTCGTTCGGAAGCTTATTGATAATGGCTACCGATTGGAATAGTTTTGAGTCCAATTTGAAGTTTTTTTACGGCTTTGTTTCGTCGGTTTAGGTGACAGTATTAAACTTTTTATCCACTTTACCCTATAATCCCGGAACTGGAAGTCGGATCCAGATGAAATTCAGGAATTCTGTATTAGATCATAAGATCTTTCATTTGAATCTAAGTTTGTGAAAATCGATCAAATTGATCATTTGATTGATTTTCGTATTAGAATTTTTGACCACTAGTTATGAAAATCGGTATAACAGTTGCTGATAAATCGAAGTGAGTTCCATTTTAAGAGATTTTCTCAACAATTCTCGGTTCTTTCGAAAGCGAAATCCGGGGACTAGTATTCCCAAAGTAGGTTTATACATCCACTAACTAACAAGATCTGCCAACTAGATGATTTTACCAGTAAGTTTAATTCAAATTTGCAAACCGTCGTTGAAAAAAGTGAGTGAGATCCATTTTGGAATATATTTCACAATTTCTGGTGCTAACCAGGATAGTCGAAATTGGTTTGTTAGGCTGCTTATTGATACTGGCTATCAATTTGTGTAGTTTTGAAGCCTATTTGGAAATTTTTTTCCGTGTTTTATTTCGTCGCTTCAAGTGACGGTACAAAAATTTATTACACACTTTACCCACCCCGGAACCGAAAGTCGGATCCAGATGAAAATTGGGAATCCCATATGGGAGCACGAAATCTTCCATTAGAATCTAAGTTTATCAAAATCGTTTCAGCCATCTCCGAGGAAACCTAGTGATAAACTGAGCTGAATTTGCTAGTCAAGTTTTTTTGCATCGCGATATCGAATGATAGATTTATGTATACAAAATATTTAATGCAGTTCCATTTTCGAGTCGCCTGGATCAACATGCAACCTATGGAACCGATAGTAACTTCATTGTGCTGAATATGACAAGTCATGAAATATTGCGTCAGAAATTTACTATAAAATCCAAAACCACTGCGACCTAAATATATTAAGCTTGAAGTACACCTACTCTTGATCGGATTCCATCTATAAAACAAACACCACTCGTCCATCATTTATCATCTATCAAAACGAATACAATTCATACTGCTCATTCCGGTAATATGATTATAGCAATTATGTCTAGACATGTTGGGTCACTTCCAGTGATGTGGGCCTAAAATCGGATTTTATCACCCAAGACTAAATGCCTCGATGCCCACTAACGATCGAATGCTGCCGAATGGTACCTCTCAGCGTCAAGCTATTTCTATAATGACGCTTTATGTTGGCGGAACACGAAGCATGAAAGGGACGGAACCGAAATAGCAGTACGCGGCCAGTTGTTTGTAGCTCGAACCATAAAATCTGGTGTCTGGTTTATTGTGTTAAAGGAGATGGGCTGTTGGAAACGTTGACGAAACAAACGACAAATAAAAGCTGGTGACAAATTCATCAATCACTCGTTAGGCTGCGGGGCCAGTATCGGGAAAACGATCGACCGTTTCATGGTAGGTTGTCATGTTTTTATTTTATTATCACAAGCCTGAGTTGTTTGCTTTCAAGCTCCGAAATGGGGGAGTGAAGCTTTTGGCTTAAGGGTAAAAATTTGAAGTGATCAATAATGGTCTCTTTGTTCTATCATCCAAACAAAGACAATCGTTGGGTTGTACTTCCTGTGATAGTCAATGAGTTGTCTGCTCAATAGCACAGTATTATTAACCCCTGATGTGAATCCGGAAGCATCAAGACAGAAAAAAGCAATTTGGACTTCAAGTCTCCTGAATGATGACCAACTTGCATTTCCAAGTGTCTAAGAAGACATTACTAATCATTTGTAATTTTATTATGATTTGGACCCTCACCTTGAATATATGAAAACTCGCGGCTACCAGCAAGGTAAGCTAAATGTGTTAGAAGGTACTCCAGAATAGCAAACAGCGGAACAAAACCAGATTCAACATGTGAAACCGTGGATGGAAGGTGTTGTAAATAACTTAATTTAAACTACAAATTGGAAAGTGGAGGCCGTGACTGTGCCGCACTGCAAACAGGGTCCCAGCTGGTTAGAACCGCACTGGGTAGCCCGTGTGAAACAGAAGGCACAAACAACCGAGTAAGAAGGAGAAATGTAATAAATAAAATATTAAATAAATCAAGTGTGAAAACAGTTTCCACTTAAGCGCAGTTCCGTCCTAGCAACGTAGTGGTATCCGAACAAGATTATTACACTGTTCGCGTCAAGTCGGGTAACGAGATAAATTGCAACGGATAAGAGAGAATATGCTTTTATTTTTTTTTTCTTAAGGTTGGGGAACCACAATAGTTGAAAAGTTTTGCCACAGCCTTCTTCTAAAGAAGGGTTACTGGTCTATCGTGTTGGAAAAAAAAATTCGATATCTACTCTTGCAGATGCTTCAATCATTCGGTACACTGGCAAGTGAGGTTACTCGATTAAAACCGCATTCGTTTAGTTCGGATTGAATTTTTATTGATTTTCAGATATAAAAAAGTTTTTATATATTTCGTTTTGGCATAAATTTTGCTTAATTATGAAAGTGTAAAATCATGTTTCAGGGTTTGAAAATCCTACATACTTAAAATATTTCAGTGGGGCATTGTAAAATGTTTTCAAAGTTTTTGTCGTATTTAGTCTTCAATGGTTCAGTGGTGGAGATTATGAGCAGGCGGTATTATGGGTGTTTGTAACAAAATTGTGCTCTTGATTTACTAACATATTTCAACAAATTTGCAATCAAATCCAAAATCGTTCTTCATCATGGGACGCAACTGAATTCTATTCGGATTCAACTTACAGTTCCGAAATGACTCATTGTTGAAACATCCAGCTCGAAAAACTGAGCTTGCATCGATAACGTTAAAAACGGTTTCAATGGTGCGACGACATGGCAAATGTTAGAAGAGTATTTAGGCAACGATACTCTGAACAAAACAGCACGAACGATTCAGAAGTGGTAGTGAGTCTGCGAGTCGTTTTCAGTTGCAAAATAAGGCGATGCTCACAGTTTTTATTGATTATAAGGGTGTTGTGCATCATTAATTCCCCCACAAATCCAGACCGTCCAGACAAGGAGTATTATTTGGGCGTTATGAGACGTTTGCGTTAAGCAATTCGTTGTAATAGATCAGATTTATGCAAACAACTCGTGGATCTTACATCACGATAACGCACCGTCACACAATGTCATCGTTATCCGTGAACATTTGGCTACCATTCAGCAACCACCGAATTCACCTGATTTGGCTCCCTGCGACTTTTTCCTATTCAGTCGACTTAAGAAACTGCTCCGTGGAACGCGTTTCAGCACCCAAGATGAGATTATGGAGAAATCGCAGATGGCTCTGATGGCCATACCGAAAACTGAGCATAAAAATGTTTCGCGGATTGGATCAAGCGGAGAGCGGGTCGCCGAAAATCGTTTCGCCAAAAGGGTCATTTCGTCGAAAGGGTCATCTCGCCGAAAGAGTCGACGAAAGGGTCATGTCTCCTGTATGTTATGTCTCCTGTATAACTGATGTGGCACAGCCACATAACCGAAGCCAAGATGGTCTACGCCAGCTGAGTCGGCGGCTTCTTGCATACAAACCTGTAACCGCCTCGTTTGCCCGGTCTACTCTAAGCTAGGTTTCTTTGCTTTAGTTAGGTCCGAACGAACGGTACCGAGGTCAAGTCAGGATTTGGCGAAATGGCATTCGGCGAAGTGGCCTACTCGGCGAACACAACATGTCATTCGGTGACATAAACCATTCGGTGAAATGGCTTTCGGCGAAACGGCTTTCGGCGAAATGACCCTGATCCGATCAAGCGCTGGCATAAGTGTGTTGCAGTCGATGGGGAGTACTTGGAAGGGCAAAGATATTGTACTTGATTTCATCAAAATTCGTTGATTGAATGTCGAGTAATCCACGAGATCTACTAATGGGATGACTATTGGTACAATAACCATAGTTAGATTAATATCAAAAATGCTATTATGATGAATTTGATTTATAGAAGTAACAGGAGCGCACGATGTCTCGAACATACAGCAATCACAGCGTTGTTGCTATTGTTAGATATTTAATTATTATCATAATTATCATTTACCCTTCGTGAAGCATGAAATTCCGATATATATCTTTAGAAATAAACTCTCAACTCCAATGATTTTTTTTTATTTTTTCGCCCACACTTTCTGTAAAGTGACTAGGCATTTTCAACAGCAGCACCGTGTTCAACCAAAATCAAACACCGGTAACAGTTCGTGCTGGCATCTCATCCGACACAGTCAAAAATTGCTTACGGTCGAGACGATATAAACAAAGACAATACAGTGTAGTGAACAATAGACTGTACGATTTAACAAAGCCTGAAACTTGGCCTATAAGACCAAATTCAATTCGTATTGATTTCAAACGCTGCAAAGTTAGACAAGCAGCAACCGAAATTGAAATCTTGCTTAAGGAACGAATTCATCTAAACGTTAATAATGTAAGTGAGATTCAATTCAAAAGGTGTCTAACTGTGTGTGCATTATACTTTGGTTAATAACGGGGTGCACAGTGTTGATCATGACAATGTTAAATATAAAATACATGTGTACATGGTGGACAATGCCATAGAAGTACGCGTGTATGACCTCCCCCGCAGACCAGCGATCAGTTTGTTCGGGAAAGTATGTCGCAGTACGGTGAAGTTCTTTCCATCGAAAGGGAAGTATGGCGAAATTATTTTTCCTGGTATCCGGAATGGCGTGCGAGTGGTACGTATGCAACTACGTAAAGCAATTCCATCTTACATCATTTGTGATCAAGATAGGATACATCCGTGTAAAACGCTGATTACGTATGAAAATCAACTGGTTACATGTCAGTTTTGTGAACAACCTGCACTTTACGGTAAATCTTGCACTGAAACTGTGAAAAGAACATCTTCAAACAAAAACAAGGACAACCGCTCAAAAACGGAAACTAGTGAGCGCAGTACTTTTGTTTCACCATCAAACCAACCAGCAACTGCAATTAATGTACAAGGCGCGTCTACAGCAACTAATAACGAGCCCAAGACAACGAATTACAAGGAAAACGAAGAAAAACGGAAACCAACAACGATACCACCGATGCGGCAATGGATGACGAGACGAACCATGAACAAAGTGCCCCTCAATCATCGCAAGATCAAAATGGAAGCTCCTCACCCCCTAGAAAAAGGGTGCCAATGAGATTCAATGGTAAAAAAATTATTTTATCTAATAAAAACATGACTCAGTCGGCCACGTAAAGCTTGTACGAGAATTGGCCTGAATAAATTTTTTAATAAAAATAAAAAAAAAGCACCGGTAACCGACGTTCGTACCACCATAGTGGTTCTGGTTTCTTCAACACGGTTGAAAATTCGGGTTCGATGCCTATGGACTCAATTGTGTTTTCAAAACACAAGCTTCGGTGTTGGTTTTCGGTTTCTTTGCCGTGTGTAGGAAATCGAACATACCACGCTGTGTTCATCGTTCATGTCCGGCGTTGTGTTTTCTTCTTCATTTTATATGACGGTTTGAATTTTCTGATACTCTTCGCCCTGTAATTACGGAAACGGAAGTTGGGTCCGGAGGTTGAACAGTAGTGTTTGAGACATTGTAAGCTTTATTTTAAATCAAGAATTGTGAAAATCGCTTAAACCATTGCTGAGAAATCAAAATCGAGTTTTTGTCTTTTTAATATGAAAAGGCTGTACAATACTGTGAAAACCGACTTTTGAACCAAGGCCCTGAGAGCCGAATTTCATATACCATTTGACTCAGCTCGACGAACTGACCAAATGTGTGTGTATGTGTGTATATGTGTGGTTATATATGTACGTATGTGTGTATGTATGTATGAAATGAAAAAAATGTCACTTACTTTTCTTAGAGATACACAGCTAAAATATGTTCACAAAATAAAATTCAAACGAAAGGTCTTATGGTCCCATAGATCGCTATTGAATTTTATTCTAATCCGATTTCCCGTTCCGGAGTTACAAGGCAATATGTGCAAATCTATTATAAAATGCGCATTAAATTTTCTCAACCGATGTTTTTTTCTTGACATCGCTTGTGAAAAAATACTCATGAAATTGAAAATTTTCACTTATCGAGCTGTTCTTCCAGAACGAGGATCTTAATGAAATATTCTAGAAGTATTTAAATAACTTGTAGAACTTTCATTTCAATCTTGGTTTGAGAACATCGGTTAAACCATCTCCAGAAAAATTGCGAGTGCATTTTTTTCATTAATTTATACATAATAATGCACCCTATAACTTCGGAACGGGAGGTTGGATGGAAAACAAATTCAATGGCAGGCTATTGGTTCAACCATCTCCGAAAAAAGTGAGTGTATATTTTTGTTACATACATACTCACACACAGACATTTGCTCAGTTCGTCCAGCTGAGTCGAATGGTATATGACATTTGGCCGGTTGAAAAGTCGATTTTCACAGTGATTGAATAGCATTTCTTTATGAGAAAGGCAATAATCGGACTATGTTTAGGTAACTTACACCATTATATCTCCGAAACCAGAACTAATAGCCATTGAATCTTTGAACTTGTTCAATAACCAAAGCAATTCTATTACCTTTCTAAAGAGAAAAGCAAAAGAATCATTTGAACGACTTAAATGATAAGTCGGATAAGTGTAACTTGGAAACTCCGTTTAGGAATTTTGGAATGCAAAAACCGAGTCATGTGACATACCAAAAGATTCAGACACACTTGGACATTATTTCCTCTTCCGTAGATCCAATTCTATTTGAATACTAGCTGAATTACCCGGCGTTGCTCGGAAATATTTCGTGAAGGGAAGGTCGAAAAAAATTCTCGAAGTTGTCCTGCTTAGTGAAATACTCTAATTGTAGTGAAACATAACTTAGACGGAAACCCGATCGAACAATACTCCGTTCATGTTCAGATTGCGAATGATAAGTGCCCCATCTCAGATCTTAAAATAACACACTAAGAATTGATCCCTTTGTTCGGTAATATTTTTGACGAGAAATTTCGGTAATCTATAGAAATGAACGATATTTCGGTACAAGAGTTATATTTTACAATAATTATGCAATTTTTTACCGGACGATCAGTTTGACGTAAATTTTCGTTACACTATTTTGTAAATAGATATACAATTCATAAGGTAAATCTGAATAGCCGCCGAGTACGGTAAAAACCATAGTGTGGGTATGGTAAAATTATCTTCCAATAATCGAACTTCTGTGAAAACTGATTGTCGTTAAACTAACTGTCAAACAGTTATTTAAATTTTCAGTAAGTGTCTTTTTATTAACCAAACAAAAAAATTCTTGAAGAGTATATCGAATGGATTGAGGTACAGGTGCTAAAGTTTTTAAAACATTAGAACCACTCAAAACTTTTTGTTTACTTATAGTTAGAAAATAATAAATCCCTTTTCCACTTGCTGCCTACAGAAATCGTTCGAGGGTAATTTCTGGTAAACTCTACGGATTTTGCAATGTTTTGGAAGGCACGCATAATTCCGGTCAGCCAGAACATTTGACCCTTTATTTCGTGGAATAAAACCATAACCACAACAGGTTGGAATTTTTTTCATTCGTTTTTGTAAATTTGTGTTGTTTTTTGAAATCCGAAAAACCAGAATTTTAATCGAAGGAAAACAAACAAAAAATTACCGAACAATCAGTTACATCCATTTGGTTTACAGTTTACGGTAGTTGTTTGACAGTTCAGCAATTACTGTTGAAAATTCGGTAAAAAATTACCGAATTCTGCAAAATTTTTTTAGTGTGAATCATAATTTTCATGGTATTCTCGACAAATTAAGTCATTTTTTTATTTGAACCCTTTGTTAGAAACATTTAAAACATCTTTCTCTCTATAAATACCTTCTTAGTAACCTCCGAGTTTCCTATGTATATGTGCTTGTAACGTACTTCCGTACTTCCTCGTCACATTCGATCTAGAATACCTTGCGCTTCCATGGCTATTAACACTTGCTACTCCCTCCTCTTTATAAAAAAATTATGACATCATGAATTGCTCAAAATTTTCCATCTGATAATGATTATTTTATAACGAAAGGCTGTTCAACATCATAACTACATTTCTTACTATAGAATAACATTTTTATATAATTTATTTTACCAAGGCTTTAACCATTTTGGCCGTTCATCGGAGAGAAAAACTTATGGAATAACGATTCAGTTAATACAAATTTCCATCACCTTGAGTCGACAGTTTTTCCAATTTACATAATAAAATGCACATTGGTTGTATGATTTCGTCAATTCAGATCAATGTTGATAATACTTATTCCCCTCACTCTTGTGAATATTTTTGTGAACCTCACTTAGTTGCTAGAAATACTCGTAAAGAAGTACCAATTTTTCGTAAAACCCGATCAATTGTCCCTTTCACTTTCCATGTTCGGGGCACTTACTCCACTCTCTCACCATCAAAAGAACCTTAAAGTCTATTTTGATTTAACTTCCTTTTTGTCAGTGAACTTACTACAGATCTCCTTCATGATTACCCTGAGTACTATATCTGTGCTTTTCGAAAAATATCGATTCCCACCTTTGGTACATGTGCCAAACTTGCTGGCGATTCGTTTAGTTGTTTCGTAGTTATGCTCAGACTTGAATAAACTTACGTTTATAAGCAAACAAACATTATTTTCCCTTAGTTCTTTGAATACCCCGGCAAAATGGAACCAGATCTTTTAAAATTATTCAAAGAAAAATACGACCTGGAAATTCTTGCCACTCTTGTTTTATAAAAAATGGAAGATTAATATTTATTTTCAAAAACCCCTTCTTCTAGTCTAAATGTCGATTCTCTTCAAATTTCGTCATTTACCCCCTCCACCCATGTTAAGGACACTTCCTACACACTTTCCTCCGATTCGATTCTCGTCAAATTAAATAAATTTTTTCATGACCCCTGTTAAGGATAGTTGCTACGCTCTCTCCCCCATAAAAATACCCTTACAACTATCTCTGAAGAGCAAAAAGCAGCTATGCCAAGTGTGATAGAAATCCGTTCAGTAGTGTCGGAGTTATGCCGTTACATCCCCCTTTTATGCACTTGCTGCATTCACTCCCCATATCTATCATATCTAAGGTATGAAAAATGTTTGCATGATCTTCAAAAATTATCGATTCTTGTTAAAATTCATGAATTTTTTTTCTTGGCCCCTCCTGTTAATGATACTTGCTATGCTTCCTCCTCTATAAAAATTCCTTTATGACTATTTCTGAAGAGCAATAAATAACTGTGCCAAATTTTATAGCAATTCGTGCAATAGTTCCGGAGTTATGCCATTACAAACATTGCACTCCTTTTTTAGAGGCACGTACTACACCCTCTCCTAACAGAATATCCTTATAATCTTATCTAAGTTGTGCAAAAAGTGTCTACAAAAAGTACCGATTCTCGTCAAATTAGATAATATTTTTAATGACCACCTTTGTTAAGGACACTTGCTACGCTCCCTGCCCCCATGGAAATATTGTTATAACCATCTCTGAAGAGCAAGAAGTACATGTACCAGGTTCGATAGCAATCCGTTAAGTAGTTTTGCAGTTAGGCCATTACAAACATTACACCCCCCTTTTTAAAGGCACTTGCTGCATCCATCCCCCATTAAATTATATCTATGGTATGCAAAATGTTACTAACATCTTAAAAAAATATCGGTTTTCATCGAGTTATATGAATTTTTACATGACCCCTCCGTGGTTATGACACTTGCTGCGCTCCCTTCCCCCATAAAAATAGGTTTATGACCATCACTGAAGAGCAAGAAGTACATGTGCCAAGTTTGATAGCAATTCAGTAATTCCGGAGTTATGCCACAACAAACATCACACTCCCTTTTTTAATGGCACTTGCTACATCCACCCCCCATATAATCATAACTAATATATGAAAAATGTTTCTATGATCTTAAAAAAGTATCGATTCTTGTCAAATTAGACAAATTTTTTCATGACCTCCCCCTGTTAAGAACACTTACTACGTCCTCTCCCCCATTAAATTATTTTTATGACCATCTCAGAAGAGTAAGAAATATCTGTGACAAGTTTGGTGGCAATCCGTTCAGTACTTTCTGAATTATGCCGTTTCAAACAGTACACCCCCCTATTTAAAGGCACTTGCTACATCCAAACCCCATATAGTCATATCTAAGGTATGCAAAATGGTTCTACGGTCTTCAAAACGTATCGATTCTGGTCAAGTTATATGAGTTATATTAAGCACTGACGAGCCGAAGGCGAAACGCAAAGAAAATTGAAACAAAATATGTGCTTTTTGCACAAAACAAAAAACCCCTAAATGTTCAAATCTCTGCGGCGACCAGTAGCCAGTTGTCATTCGTTTACGCCCGAGACGTCAGAAAGGATATTGCACTTCTGTGTAATATCCAAAAGCGTTACATAAGTTGTGTAAGCTTTGCGTCTGCTTAGCGGTTTAAATTGAACTGCTAGGCACGAGATGGCAGTTCAATTTGAACTGCTTTAAGCACTGACGAGCCGAAGGCGAAACGCAAAGAAAATTGAAACAAAATATGTGCTTTTTGCACAAAACAAAAAACCCCTAAATGTTCAAGTTATATGAATTTTTCCATGACCCCCCCTTGTTTATGACACTTGCTACGCTCCCTCCCATATAAACATACTCCCTAAACCATACAAGAAGTACCTGTGCCAAGTTTGGTGGCAATCCGTTCAGTAGTTCCGAAGTTATCGCGTTACAAACATACAAACTTACATCCATTTATATATATATATATATATATATATATATATATATATATATATATATATATATATATATATATATATATATATATATATATATATATATATATATATATATATATATATATATATATATATATATATATATATATATATATATATATATATATATATAGATTTGTTCAACAATTGTTCACGTTATCTTCCGAATAATTACACAAATGATCAATAGAAGCTCGTGTCGATTAGTCATCGGAAATGCTGTGAAAATTCAATTGTGATGCTCCAAAAGACGTCTACAATTTCAGGATGGGCGACGAATCATGGATATATGCATATGATACTATCAGTTGTGAAGTTTTCAGAAAAAAAAGGAAACCGAACTGCCAAAGAAGAATAATGTGAGCTGTAAAACATCGTATCCAACAATTAACTATTTCAACTTCAACTCGAACGACAAAAATGAATTGATTGATCAAGGTTTTACAACGTCTGAAGAAACAGTTAAAACGCTTAGAACGTATGTTTTGGAGATAAATGTTTCGTAGTACGAAGAGTACTCAGAATTCGGATCCATTGGCAATGAAATAGTGATGATTTTATGAAGAATACTGTGAAGAACAATAAGGAAATTTTGGATCACAACTCACAACAGTTTTATTTTTGGTTTTTATAACAAACAAGCATAAGTGTAAACTACTACGCTTAAAGTCACATGTATCAAGAAGCATCCCGTTCTATGTTATAATGTTTTATTTGTGTTTGAAATGTATGAACAAAGTCTCAACGAAATACCATTGAATCGTTCTATTCATTCACTCTCAAGTTGCCCAAAAGCGTTTGGACTTTAAAAAAACCGTACACGCGCTCTGAAAGCTTTGAACACTAATAATTTTCACACTGGGTCTTATCACGATACCGCGGACCATCTCCACGAAAGAAGAAAAAAAACTCCAAAAGAACAAGAACGAACAAAGTGAAAATTGCATACGACAGCTAATTAAGACCCCCGAAAGCGCACTCATAATGCCAACACCAGTCATCATTTTAACACCTCCAGCCATTAGTACGAAAATCGTTCTTCCTCGTAAAGCAATTTTTTGAGTTCGGACCGTTTTTGGCTATGCTTGTGAAATCGAAAAGCCATTGCTCGTAACGTTCAACACGACTGTGGCAAACGAGGAGCAAGATGCTGTATCAGTGGCATGCAATCAGTTAAAAAATCTCCTTGAGCCATGCATGGAGAAGCGTAGGTCTTTCTTGGCATGGGTTCACATTCTACATTTTTCACTCTTTGGCATTTCAGGCGGTTTGGCTGCTGTTCTTTCCACCTTCTGCTTCCCATTTTAGGAAAGATGAAGCCGAACTGCGATACCTTTTTTCATTGGATGATCATTACTGCAAAGTTCTTGCACTGCGACGTGCGAAGAAAAAACCGAACGGACACATTGAAGAATGTTGCATGATCGGATAAGATTGAAATGAGAAAATATTTATTTTCGCACCATTTCCAAGTATTTTTTGCTAAGCCGCCTCAGGTTAGCACTAATCTCATTTAGATAATTAGACCACCATTGGGTCGGTTTCAACATGTGGCGCGTTGAAGTTCCACACAAGTATAAAATTTACAAAGACTTTTCAAAGGATACCGTAACCAAAATATACAAAATTTGAATATCAACCATGTTTGAGTTCTCTTCTAACTACTTTCCATTGAGTAACTATGCATTTTTCTACAAATAGAAATAATTTCACAACTCCGATTATTTCAAATGGATACCCACCATAACAATTGAAGGATTCAATACCCAATCAAAGAGCAGATCATTACAGAGGGATAATGAGGAATAAACCGTTCTGTTTTACTTTGCATTTATCGAATCAGTCAGTTTAACGTACCTTGCCATTTTTAAAACGTGCATCCATTATTTATGACCGCAACCGTAATTATCTTACATATTTTGTGAATTACTGTTGTATGTAAACGAATTTTCATTTTGTCAAATTCTTGGTATTCGTTTTTGCGGATCATTATGAGTTTTAATCCCAGGTTTTCATGTTGCATTATCAACCATGAACTGCGAGTACACCGTCAAGCTAATTGAATCCGGCCCACGTCATTTTGCTTTTATTGTCCTCCAACGTCATAAAATTTTACAGGGTGGGGTGTATGAGTTTTTGGAACTTGGTATGATGTATAAGGACGACGACAGCCAGTGCCAGGTCGAAATCACAATTAATTTAATCACCCAGAACGTCAAACGGAAACTTTACGAGCTCCATCGCAATAAATATTTAATTCACTTTAGACTCAACTCAATTGATTTATTTCCATTTATTGCTCACCACGGCATGAAAGAGTGGCGCTCTACTGTACTTAACTTTATTCAGTCAAAATCCGTATTCTCCTCCCCATCAAGAGTATTAGCCACGGTGACGACTTTCTGGTTATAATACTACTATAACCAGGTTCAGTACAGTATCAATATCGCAAAATTTATCAACCCTCTTCAGCGGTGTAAACCATTGTAACTTTGAGTATCGTTACTTTGCCATTCGACCTAAGGGCAATAAAAAGTTTTGTAATAAAACTTCTACCAGAAGCACATGCTATTCCACGGGGGAATCAGAAAGTTACAAAAGACAACCGAAGTGGCAGTTTAATTGTACTTTCGGTTAAAGTTTGTCATCATTGGGATTTTAAGTGGTCAATTGTGCAGTCTGATGTTGGCATCTGAAGGTGGCAAATGCTACTGTCTAAATTTTGATAAGCAAGTGATCTTCCTCTAGGTTCAAAATGAATTGTATTTTTCTCTATTACATGAAGTATTCATTTTAGACGTTAAATGTTTTTGTACTAAAATTCTATAATGAGTAAGGAGTCAAACGACTCGTTTGAGCAGTCGGATAAAAATACAAAATTCGCATTCGCAAATAGCATTCAAAATACTGGTATCTATCTGTCACTATTACGTTAGTATTATAGCGAACAAGTTAAACAAATGTCATAGTGGAATTTAAGGGAATTTTCATTTTGCTTTTCAAAAAGTTTAGTTCCATTCCAATAGCCAATCAAACCCCAAACATTGATTATAATTATCATTATTATCAATCCGGCGCTGCAGAACCGACAAAAAAAAAATATCAAAATTGAAAACTAAGCACGGATAAAGTGGTTCTAATTCAAGATCGTCGTAAATTTGATTAATGATCGTTCTAATTTTCCCTTATATTTATTCTACTGGGATTTGATATAATTTTACAACTTACAACTTACGCTATGAATCGGCTGCAAAGCTGGTTGAAACAGAAAAAGTCCACAGTCCACAAAAGGTATATTATGCCAAGATTTTACTTTGCTTTAACTGACCGTTTGAAAATTGTTCAACACTTATCACCTTGTGATACAGGAACCGGAAGTCGGATCCAGATGAAATTCAAGAATTCTGCATGCGACCATAAGACCTTTTATTTGAATGAAACTCTCCTCATCAATACTATCCATATCATAGCAGTAACATCCAGGGAGTGCGAGAGAAAATTTTCGCAGATGAACCTTCTAATGACTTCTACTAGAAATGTTTTAACGCTATTGGATTTCAATAGGCCACCACTAAACATTTTTCACCCACAATCATGTGGACTCATGGTTAATTAAAAATAATCATTCTGCCATGGAACCAAAAAGCAAAGTTTCAAAATTTTATTCAAATTTGGATGCTACTTTAAAAATTATTACGTATAATGTAAACGAAAGTTACTAGTTTATAATAAAAAAACAAAACCAAAATAAAAGTTCAGCCATTATTTTCTCTACTAAACTTATGTTTTTAAACAATGAAAAAGAAACGCTTCAAATATTTTCTCCATAAACATAGTTGAGGGAGTACAAAAAATTGTGCACTAGTCTATACATACCTAGGAAAATTGAATTCCACTGAAAACATTTCTGAACTTCATGAAAAAAGATTTTATTTTTCTAGGGTTGTGATTTACGAAGACAAATACCGATTTCTTGAACATCAGTTTTCAAAGGCAGTAACTGTTCATACTACAACTGATAGGAAAAACTATGTGAATGTTAAAACTATTCCGAGCTTACACGTTGTTGTACAATTTGTTTTTCTAGTAGGTAGTCGCATTCATTCACAATAGACGGAGTTGATAGAAAGTATGTCATTGAAAACGAAATGAAAATAAATTACCACAGTAGACATGATGAAGACTATGAAAGAGAAATTCGCACCGAATTCAAGTAGTTAAAAACCTTTTTTAATCTCATATTACTTATGTTCTGACAAGATGTTTTTCAAATTTGAATAAAATCAAAATTTTTTTTTGGTAAAAGCTACCATCACATTTTCGATTTGTAAACAGCTATGTCCAGTTAATACACCCAAACCTCCGTTCACAAACACTTTTTTACGTTACCTCTTTTTACGTTACTCTTTTTACGAACCAAATCCCAAATAACGTAAACTTTTTTTACGAACAAACTTCGTAAAAAGAGGTTTTTGCATCCAATGAAAACAATTTTCGGACTTCCGGTTTGTCGATATTCCTTAAAAACCCTTATAATAGTATTTTCGGAACGGGATTGATGAGTAGATGACGGAAAACGATATTTCAAGTGATTCGGAAATCCAAGAAGGCGACTTGTTTAAAACTTGTTTATTTTCGGAACGGGATTGATGAGTAGATGACTGAAAACGATGTCTGAAGTGGTTCGGAAATCCAAGATGGTGACTTCCGGTTTGTCGATATTCCTTAAAAACCTTTACAATGTGTGTATTTTCGAAACGGGATTGATGAGTAGTTGACGGAAAACGATGTTTGAAATGGTTCAGAAATCCAAGATGGCGACTTCCGGTTTGTCGATATTTCTTAAAAACCATTTCAATGTGGGTATTTTCGGAAATGGATTGATGCGTAGATGACTGAAAACGATGCCTGAAGTGGTTCGGAAATCCAAGATGGCGACTTCCGGTTTGTCTATATTCCTTAAAAACCCTTATAATGTTAGTATTTTCGGAACGGGATTGATGAGTAGATGACGGAAAACGATATTTCAAGTGATTCGGAAATCCAAGAAGGCGACTTGTTTAAAAACCCTTACAATGTGGGTATTTTCGGAACGGGATTGATGAGCAGATGACGGAAAACGATGTTTGAAGTGGTTCGGAAATCCAAGATGGCATATTCCGGTTCTTCGATATTGCTTAAAAACATTTACAATATGGGTATTTTCGGGACGGGTTTGATGAGTATATACCGGGAAATTACGTTTGAAAGCGCTTCAAAAATCAAAATGGTGAGTTCAGTTGTATCGATATTCTTTGACGATCATTACGATATGATTATATATCGTTAAAGAAAGTTATGCTTCTGACAAAGGTGTTTCCTGCTAATCATTATTGTTTGAATATTGTACTATTTTTTCGAAATGACCATAACTAGTAGACGTCTGAACAGCTTTAATAATTTTATATTGTTATAGTTATATTATATGCTTTCAATATTTGAATGAACAACTGGAAGTCTCAATCTAATATTTGGAAGCAACGACAAACATTAAAATTTGGTTTCAATTCAATGACCGTGTTCTCCAATTTTTTTTATTTTCAGTGTTACAGTTATAATTTCAGTTGTTTTAGTGCACGTGATAAAGTCGGAAAGAGTACTGTTACTCTCATCACGACACATTTGTTTTTATTTAAACTTGTCAAAATCTCATGTCAACTGGCCCGTCGGAATATGATTTAACATTTGGTAAGCCATTGAGAAAAAGGGATATTAATTGGCTCAAGTGGTAAGAGTAAGTTAAACAACCACATGACACTGAATTTCTAACATTTATGAGCAATTCCATAAATAAATAGCAGATAAACTGGCAGCTCTTCAGTATGGTAATCTCTTCTTCCTGATAAAGGAACCTTCTCGACTCAATATTAATTTTCAGGATGTCAAAATTTAAAACCATAACTAACCACTTCAAACATCGTTTTACGTTATCTACTCATCAATTCCGGTTCGAAAATACCTACATTGTAAGGGTTTTTAAGCAATATTTATAAACCGGAAGTCGCCATCTTAGATTTCCGAACCATTTCAAACATCGTTTTCCGTCAACTACTCATCAATCCCGTTCCGAAAATTCCGTTCCGAACATTGTAAGGGTTTTTTAAGGAATATCGACAAACCGGAAGTCGCCATCTTGGATTTCCGAACTACTTCAAACATCGTTTTCCGTCATCTACTCATCAATCCCGTTCCGGAAATACCCACATTGTGAGGGTTTTTATGGAATATCGACAAACCGGAAGTCGCCATCTTGAATTTACAAACCACTTCAAACATCATTACTCAAAACTTTTTTTCGAAGTAAATTTCAAATAACGTAAATTTTTTTTACGAACCAAATCCCAAATAACGTACACTTTTTCTACGAACCAAATCCCAAACAACGTAACTTTTTTTACGAACTACCTCCATTTACGAACCCCGTTTAGTTCGTAAATGGAAATTTCAGTGTATAGATTTAAATGTGGCAACTTTGCACGCTATACAAAATTGAACAAAGCACACGGTGTGCTAGGCAGGTTCGTTTACTTCTTCTTCCGTACCAGCAGGTACCGATTTTGCATAATTTTGTATGACAGTTTGAAAGTTTTGATACTTATTGCCCTATAATTTCGGAACCGGAAGTCGGATCTGGATAAAATTGCACAGTGTCTTTTAAGATACTGAGAGCTTTAATTTGAGTCATGATTTGTGGAAATCGATTTAACCTTTTAAAGCTTTTCTTCGCTAATACCGGTGCGTTTGGAAGCAGAAACCGGGCACTAGTAATCCCAATGTAGATTTGTGTATCCACCAACTAAAGAGGTCTATCAGCTAGATGAATTTACCAGCAGAGATGACCATCTCCTCTGTGTGACGAAGAGCAAGAAAAATTTCTCCCCTCGCACTGACAACTTCAATGTTATTCTCTCGCACCAGCTTCTTTCAACACAAGCACAAGTCTGTCTGGACACTGAGAAGAAGTGCGCTTTCCGCTTTATGTGGAACGGAGCAAATGTATCCGCAGTGTCTAATTGAAACCTACGCCCTGGTGTATCACTCTAGTGAAATGCCATCTCTGTTTACCAGTAAATTTTATAAAAAATGTGCACCTCGTTTCGCCATCGCTTGTGAAAAAATACACATGAAATTGAAAATTTTTACTAATCGCACTGTAATTCCGGAACCAAAAATCAGATTTGGATCATCAACTCGGGAACTTTTTAAAAAAAATCAAGACCTTTCATTTGCATGTTAGTTTGTACAAATCGGTTGAGAAATTTCCGAGAAAATTTAATGCGCATTTTCTCAAAGATTTGCACATATTGCCTTGTAATTCCGGAACCGGTAGTCGGATCGGAATAAAATTCAATAACAATCTATGGGACCATAATACAATTCTTTTAAATCAAAGTTTGTGAAAATTTGTCACGCTACCTCTGAGAAAAGTAAATGACAATTTTTTTTATTTTTTTGGTACATATCACCCTGTAATTCTGGAACCGGAAGTCGGGTCTAGATAGATTTCAAATAAAGTTGAGGAAAAACAGAGAAAGTATAACTTTGTTATTTCAATTTTTTTAGTCGCATTTGTCTTTGTAAACAAAATATGATTTAAGACTTAGATTTCGCACTGTAACACCTATCCAACAAGCCATAGATTGTTAAAATCCGTCCATTATTTTTGAGTATGTAAAGCGATGCTTGAGAGCAAAATGTAACACGATTTTTAATACTTTTTAATACTATCGTATGCAATTGTTTCTAAGCACCAAATATACTGTGTATAGCATCTTTCATAACATTTTGCTTCATTTCGATTTAATCACAGCTTGTTTTGGCAACATATTGATTCGATTATGACATATCAATTCAAAACAATTCCATATGTATATTGATTTAAACTGCTTACAGCAAAAATTGCTAGAAGAACATAACTTCTTACAGCCATATACCATTCAAATCAGTTCGTCGAGATCATTATTTTCTTATCAATTAATCGGGTTTATCGAGTTTCCAGATTTTGATAGTCGATGACCAAATAAACTAATTTCAGTTTAATTGGCATTTGTTTTTCGATCTTGGAAGGAATACAAAATTGTTTTTTGGCGCGCATTACGATTTCTCAAAGATGGCTACACTTATTTCGATTCCAATGAAATGATTTACAATCCCTTAAGTTCCTTTTTGAATTCCAGTTCCGAAATTATCGGAGATAGAAGAGCTTATTCGTTTTCTTAGAGAAAGCCAAACGAAATTCTCAAACAAAAATTCAAATCAAAAGACTAATAGTCGCATATAAAACTGTTGAATTTTATCCAATTTCAACTATCGATTACGGAATTTAAAAATTCAAACCGTCATAAAGCTTGCTTCAGATAGAATTTGAACAAAGACAATTGCCTGTATTTCAGTTTTTTATTATTGAATTTGAAATCTCTTTTTATACAAATGTAACGTTTTCTTCATACTTTTAAGAAAAAATACGGATAAAATTATTTGTCACGGTTTCGAAGGAATTCTCGAATTTATCATGTAACACGGCTCATTAGGCGCACACCTTCTTCGTCCATCGTTTTGGCTATCTTATTCCACCAGGTCGTCATCTGATTGATGTCTTTGACAACCTTTCCCTTTGCCTCGAGTCTCCTCTTCATGATTGCCCAGTATTTCTTAATAAGGCGGAACTGGGGGCAGTTGGGTGGGTTAAGGTTTTCGAAACAAACTGGACCCTTTTCTCTGCATACCATTCTGGAACGATTTTGCTGTTATGACAGCTTGCCAAATCTGGCCAAAACATTACGCGATGGTCGTGGAATCGAATGAACGGCAAAATTCGTTTTTGGAGACACTCTTTTTGGTATAGTTCCGATGTTATTGTCTTAATTGTAACGAAAACAACAGCTGCAAATGCCCTGCCAAATCATAAATTTTCTTGTAAATTTGTCGGCAAAAACAAATTTAAATTTGGCTGGATCCCCCCCGAGCCGTTGCCAAGTAAAATTTTTGACCTGGGATTTGGCCGAAGTCAGCCTTGACATAGGTTTCATCGTCCATCAGAAGACACCCGTCGAACTTGGTCAGCACCTGGTCATATAGTTTCCGAGCACGAATTTTGACCACACTATTCTGTTTTATGACCGATTTGGCTGTTTGCTAGCTCGATACGACATGATTCCTTCCCGGAGTCGAGTTCTCCTCACGGCACTATGGGCAGCACCGAATTTTCTGGCCAAATCACGGTCCGACAGATTAGATTCCTCTTAATCGTCTTCAAAATCTTACCACGCAGTTTCTGGTCGACAGTTTCTCTCCGACGATTGGCTTGAGGCTTCCGAATCGTCGTCAATGTTTCCTTATACCGTTTGATAATGCGCCATACGGTATTTCTGGGCAATTTCAATGTTTAGCTAGCTTAGATGCAGACCACAATGGATTTTCCAAATTACTGTGCACAATTTTTTCCCTTCTTTCGGCTTCCATGTTGATTGTTTACAAAGTACAGTCGATTTGCGGAATGTCAAAAATGTCATACGTGAAGCTGACAAAATTCCCGTGGGCGCCAAGAACTTCCAAATTCGTCCACCAGGAGCGCCACAATATGAGCAAAAGTTTGTTCCAATTCTAAATAAAGTAAGCTTTAGAAGATGACGATACCAAATATCGACATCGTAAAAAATCTTCAAAGTTTGGCTCAAAACTATTCCAGTTTTTTCGTCATATTACATCATGGTCATTCAAATTGTTTTGGGTTATTCTGATCTCTAAATACCGATTCCAGAACTACCGTAAATAATTACCATAACCTTCAAACGGAACTTACGAGTCTCATGGAATACTAAATCGATTTTCACACGTTTAGATTCAAAGTAATAATTATACTGTTTTTTATAACTTCTATCTTCGATTCGTCTTGCAGTTAAAAAATTTAAAGCTAATTCAAAGCTGAGTGATTGAAATTTCATACTGTCATTTAAAACGACGGCCATTAAAAAATTTTCATGTAAACTAAAAACACCGAAGAATATTTATGTACAAAACAAATGTGGATTGATAAAAAAGTATCATTTTTATGCTAGATGGATTAAGTACGTTTTTTGTCAAGTTGTGAAAAGTTTTCTAAATCGGCCTCAAATCTTCTCCAATTGATAGTTTGTTATCAGTAAACGGTCAAACAAACCGATTTCGGTTATTCTTTCAAGAATCGAAGAGAATTATTTTGAAGAACACCACAGCATTATTAAGGCATCATTACACCACTAGGTGGATTAAAACAGGTTTTAAATAATAGTCCTAGAAAATCTGCAGCCGCTAAAACATACACAAACAGTAAAACGAGTAAAACAAACACAATTCGTCTCGAATAAAATTATATTATTTTTTGCTACATATCGAGAATAGATATTTTCCAACCTTGTTGAAATCCGTCAAATGGCAAAAGAAGCTATTAAAAATTGGAAATGGGGAAAGCTATTGAGATTGAACAAAAAACTTTTTTTATGAATAATGCACTAATCATCTCTGATCATGACGATATATGATGCAGCTCGATGGTTCTAGCTATTATCTATTATTTCGATATTACTTTTTGAATCGTCTTTCTTCTACGGCATCACAGGGATTGTGTGATTGAAAATCTCATAAACCGCCAGTTTGAATCATTTTGCACTCACGAAGCGTTCCACATGAATCTATTCTGCTCTTCATCCATTCATAAGCCAACCGTGATTTACTATCTAGATCTGGAATTGAGCAGCTTCATCGTTCATAGCGATGCAAACTCGATATGGAACCCTCAAGAGAACCATCAATAGCCTGAAATGGTCATAAAACCAAACAAAAAAAAACACCACCAAATGAAACTCATTCCAAAAGTGAAATGAATCTCCACAGAAGCATTAATTTGCCGACTTTTCGTATTTCCTTTCGACGAACAGACATTGCTGAATGTGTGGGAAAGCTACAGTTATTAAAAATTTATTGTGTTATGAAAAATGATTTTTGATTACTTTTTTTTGTCTTGGTGATAAATGCAAAATTACTTTTTATTGTAATTGGATTAAAATTTCCATTTCACTTCATAACCAATGTTTACGCACTGTAAGAAATCAAACGGACCATACACAACTGCCCCAAGGTACTATTCGTAATCGACGTAGACCAGGATTTATGGTTTCCAGTCGTGTCCTCTCTCTATACATGAACTTAATTGCTGAATGATCTGTATTGGAATATCCATTAGATGATATTTTATTTTTCGGTTAGATAGGGAATGACTGGCATTAAGGGGGGATACTGTATGAAACTATAGAAAATATGGATCATTTTGTTTAGTTTACTGTATAGAAACCAGTGATGTCAGGAAAATAATTTTTAAAGCCTCTGTAGATGTACTTTTGATGACAAGTAAGAAACTATTTTTATATATTAAAACTATTCCAAATCGTGAACATACCGAGCATCTCTCGAGACTGGTTTTAAAAAAGTCGACTTCCCGTCCACACGATATCTCACGAAGTTGGACTCTGATACAACCGAATAATGCATCTAATTTATCAGGAGACTTGTCTGAAGTGCATGCACTTCCGATACTATGTGAATGTTTAATACTTAGCTACATATAAACATACAAACATATACAAAAAAACAACAGGTGTTTTCTTGTTGTATGTATTAAAAATAAAATATAACGATGACCCTATGAATTAATTTATTCATATTAGAACTTTATTTACTACTCCGTACAAAGTCTTACAAAATAAAAAAAAAACCTGTTTTAATCCAACTAATGGTGTAATGATGCCTTTCTCATGTATAATATTGTGGTATTTTATTCAAAAATTTTTTCTTCGATTTTTGAAACAAACCAAGAGATTGTTTGTGCATTAACTAGTATAACATACAGAATAAAACAGTATTTGATTGCGTAGGTCATCCTTAAGAAAACGAAGTGGGTTCACTATTATATGCACTTCCGGGGCACCGGATCCCGAGAACCGGTATAATCAAAGTCGGTTCGTACAGCCACCAACTAACATGTTGCAGCAGCCCTAATTTTTCCAAAGAAATCTTTATCTAGTACAGACAGTAGACCAGTAGAGTAATAACTGATAACGATGATGACAATGTATCGATATTCATCAACTATACAGAAGTAATTCTTACATTTACTTACATTGTAACTGCAGCAGCCCTAATTTTTCCATAGAAATCTTTATCTTAGCTAGTACAGGCAGTAGACCAGTTGAGTCATTGTAATGCCCACGGCTGGCTATTTCAACATATTGCATCAGCCAGAAGAAACCGATCGAATTAATTGATTATGTACATAAGCGACGCGATCGCAGTGAATTCACGTAGGTAGTTATAGGTGGTAGTTAGTCTACCAGATATATATATATATATATATATATATATATATATATATATATATATATATATATATATATATATATATATATATATATATATATATATATATATATATATATATATATATATATATATATATATATATATATATATATATATATATATATATATATATATATATATATATATATATATATATATATATATATATATATATATATATATATATATATATATATATATATATATATATATATATATATATATATATATATATATATATATATATATATATATATATATATATATATATATATATATATATGTTGAGTAATGCTCCTTGGGCGACCGGGTAACACCGTAATCGAACTTGGACACCATTACTCAGGCCAAAAACAGTAGTTAAGAAAAGAATAATTCAAAGTGTTCATAAGAGTTAGGTCAGGCACAAAGTTATGTGCTGTAGGGAAGTTAGGGCAATAAAGTGGAAAAATTATTAGAAGAAATAAAAGAAAAAAAAAAGAATTTGTGCGGTCTATTAAAGTGGAAAAATTATTAGAAGAAAATAAAGAAAAAAAAAGGAATTTGTGCGTTCTATAAGTGCTTCGAAAAAAAACTACCCCTCTCGCCGCTCGGGCAACGCAATGCAATACAAACTCTACTAGTACGCACTCTAAATTACGATTTAAATGTTTGTCGCATCCGAAAATATGCAGTAATTTTTGGTAGGACCATAAGACCTTTCAATTGACTATAGGATTGGGAATAACGGTTTAGAGTCCAGTTTATAACATTTTTTACGGTTTTTGTTCCACCAGTTTAAGTGACGGTGTACAATATTGAACACACTTTACCCTATAACTCCGGAACCGGAAGTCGGATCCGGATGAAATTCAGGAATTCCGTATGGGACCGAGAGACCTTTCATTTGTATCTAAGTTTGTGGAAATCGGTCAAACCATCGCTGAGAAAACTGAGTGAGATCCATTTTGGTATATATGATCATTATTTGTGTAGTTTAGAGACCAGTTTAGAAAATTTTTACGTTTTTTGTTTCGCCGGTTTAAGTGACGGTGTGCAATACTGAACACACTTTACCCTATAATTCCGGAACCAGCAGTCGGATCCGGATGAAATTCAAGGGTTTCGTATGGGACCGGGAGACCTTCCATTTGAATCTAAGTTTATCAAAATCGGTTCAGCCATCTCCGAGAAAACCTAGTGAGATTATCTGACACACACACACACACACACACACACACACACACACACACACACACACACACACACACACACACACACACACACACACACACACACACACACACACACACACACACAGACATTGCTCAGCTCGATGACCTGAGTCGAATGGTATATGACACTTGGCCCTCCGGGCTTCAAATTTCTGTTTACGCGAGTAAATTCAAATAACAGTATCTCCGAAAATATTTATAGTAACATGACAGTTCGGCTGAAAAGTTCGTATCGTTTAATAGAAACACACATTTTTTGTCAAAATTCGTTTTTATTATTCAACATAATTGCCATCAGAGGCGATATAGCGATACTTCCAACTTTTCGATACAATTTTTGTAGTACGATTTGTCCTTTGCCTCAAAATAGGCCTCAGTTTCAGCGATTACCTCTTCATTGCTTCTAAATTTTTTACCAGCGAGCATTCTCTTGAGGTCTGAGAACAGGAAAAAGTCACTGGGGGCCAAATCTGGAGAATACGGTGGATGAGGGAGCAATTCGAAGCCCGATTCGTTCAATTTCAGCATGGTTTTCATCAACTTGTGACACGGTGCATTGTCTTGATGAAACAAAACTTTTTTCTTCTTCAAATGAGGCCGTTATTTTTGAATTTCGTCCTTCAAACGCTCTAATAACGCTATATAATAGTCACTGTTGATAGTTTTTCCCTTTTCAAGGTAGTCGATAAAAATTATACCATGCGAATCTCAAAATACAGACGCCATAACCTTACCGGCCGATTGTTGAGTCTCTCCACGCTTTGGGTTCGGTTCATCGCGTGCAGTCCACTCAGCTGACTGTCGATTGGACTCCGGAGTGAAGTGATGGAGCCATGTTGCGTCCATTGTTATATATCGGAAAAAAACGGTTTTATTTCGATATAACAGCTCCAAACACTGCTCAGAATCATCAATTCGTTGTTGTTTTTGATCGATTGTGAGCTCACGCGGCACCCATTTTGCACAAAGCTTTCTCATATCCAAATATTCGTGAATAATATGTCCAACACGTTCCTTTGATATCTTTAGGGTGTCAGCTATCTCGATCAACTTCACTTTACGGTTATTGAAAATCATTTTGTAGATTTTTTTCACGTTTTCATCGGTAACAGCCTCTTTTGGACGTCCACTGCGTTCATCGTCTTCGGTGCTCATATGACCAGTACGAAATTTTGCAAACCACTTACGAATTGTTGCTTCGCCCGGTGCAGAGTCTGGATAACACTCATCAAGCCATTTTTTGGTATCGGCGGCACTTTTTTTCATCAAAAAGTAGTGTTTCATCAACACACGAAATTCCTTTTTTTCCATTTTTTTTTCACAATAACAAAAGTAGCTTCACTCAAAATGCAATATCTCACAAACTAATAATCAGACAGCTGTCAAATTTATACACGTATCTTTTGAAGGTTGGTACTAACTGAAAATGGTATGGATTTAATTCTAGTGGCGCCCTCTCATAGAAACGATACGAACTTTTCAGCCGATCTGTTATCGATCGATTAAAACAATAAATGAGAAAATGATTTTTCATAGAGCGCTCACTTTAATAGATTGATAAACGTATTGAGACTATATTTAAATTCATGCAAACATATCATAGTTTAGAATTGATTACTTCTCTCCTAACAATTTTTTCGGTAAAGTGCTAGACGTTTGTTCATTCTATATAGAACGTTCCTTCCGGATCCTGCTTTCACTGTCCGGAAGTCTTTATAGGATATGTCAAAGAACTTCAACGACATGGCATCCTTACAGTCTGTTACATAAGAGCGTGATCACTTTATTGAGAAAATTAAAAAACTCAACACGAAAATAGTTTAACATAGCATTAATAACAAGTCCGATCCCCTTCAGCGTTAATAATGGCTTGACACCTTCGAGGCATTTTTGAGCGAGATTTTGCGCGTATTCTATTGAAAAAAAAAAACACTTCCAAATTTTGTGAAGTCGACGAACAAGCTGCTTCAAATTGTGTGATCGGCTCTTCCCAAGCTTCATCTTCATTTGAGCCCAAACATTCTCAATTGGATTGGCATCGGGCAACTGAGAGGGCTAATCCAAGGCCACGACACCAAGACCCATTCAAGACGTTTTTGCACATGTTTTTCACTCAACATCGGTTTTTGCAAAGTACTTCGAAATTTCAAAATTATTTGCGATCAAATGTCTGCGAACAGTTCCGTATAATATATTTAAAATTTTTTTGATTCTTCAAAGACTTTTTCGTCTTTTTCCGACAATACACCGACAGAACCGCGATTTGAAAAGTTGTCGATATTTTTCACCTCTTTGAAACGATTAACTCACTTACTCACAACCTGTTTCGACTTTTGCATGTATCTCGCCGCGGCAGCTTGGGTAATTTTGGGACCTTTCGGGTGCGAGCACAACAAAAACTGTTTCGAAGCGCGAAGCGTACCCGGTACTCATATTGAGAAAAATGCTGAGATCGAATTATAAACAATAGTCAGCTGATTTATTCTCGCACTACTGGCCTCTGTGTTGAATAAAATCACACCATTCCACTTTACCGATCGCGAGTAATCGTGACCACGCTCTTATGTAACAGACTGTATTTCGTCATCTTTGATAATACCCGAATTCTAAATCTTGTGAATTGCATATCGATTTAGTCAAAGAAATTTTTTGCCTGGATTCATTACCAGATTTGTGAATTTTCGGTAAACCTTTTATTTTGGGTAAAGTAGGGTTGGATACTTTGAGGTGGTTGAGATTTACACATATCGAAGTTTGGGTTGCAATCTTTTAAAGTTTTAGAGTTACCTCGTTTTTTAATGTCAGGGAGGGGGGTTTTCCATAAAGGCCATTGTCGATTCTTGAGAATATTGCTGCTCAGGAAGCCGTTTAAAACCTGCAAGGCTTGATGAAGATTTCATCACCTGGTACCTTGAAATTACATTATACTATCAGCTTCTTGCGCTTACGACTGACTTGATTTGCTTATCCCCAAATTCATAGTCAACAAATTCTTGTAAGTCGACAGTGCTGTTAGTTTTTAATTTACGATTGTTGACGACATTTCTTGAAGACATGGATGGAAAAGTTGGAGTTCCGCTTGTAACAGATGGTAATTCTTCTCGATGTTTTACATCCGGATTTCGATTTACTGGCTCCTAATCTTGATTTACTGGCTGTCGACTTAAGTAAAAGTTAATTTAATCCCACTCATTAATTTCAATAACTTTGTGAGCGAATAGTAGGAATTTTCGCGATGCGGAAGCAAAATTTTGTCAACCATTTTCACAATCGAAAAGCAAATATCAATATCAAAGAGAAGGCATGAAGCTTGTTGAAATTGAATGTGACTTAGCGTACTCAACAAATTGAAACTCTAATTAAGGGGCTGGGGTCCACTAGGAGATTGATAGTACCTATTAGCTCTCTCCGGACAGTATCAGCCTAGATGCCGTGTGGAATCCGGCGGAAAAAAACTGAACCAAGAATAGATCCACTGGGTTCCTGCTTCCATGTCGTAAAAGGCGATAATTGCAGGAGTTTCTTTTTCCTTTCAGTTATCAGATATTTTCAATGTTTTACTTCTGATTACTCAATTTTACTAAATTATCTCTTCATTCAACCTATCAATTTCCGTCTAACTTCGAAAAAAAGTTTGGAATTTAGAATGTTTTCTTCTTCCATGTTATTGATTGTCTGTCAGGATTATAAATTGAATGATAAATAAATAAATAATCTATAACTATTGCGCAAATCCGTTGATATTACAAAGTTAATAACAGAGACAATATTGAACACGTAGTAAAAAACACTTGATATTAATATTTCAAAAAATAAATTAATATTTTTCTTGGTAGCCGGCTGCCCAGATCAACCAATATAACGAATTAATAGTTTTAATAAGTAATTAAAATAAGAAAGCGGAAATAATAAAGAACAATAAATAATAAATAAAGACGCGCGTGAAATCTGTTGACCTTTATTTGGTGATTTAAAATGATTTTATAACAACTGTTTAGAATATGTCAATGCAATGAATCAACTATTTTGTCTAAATCCTATTCACTCGTTTATTTTGTATCGCGTAATTTCTTATATAAAATAGGGAAGTTTTCATTCTTTACGCGATAGTATTGCAATTTTTTTTTTCAGTTTTCTCGAATAAGAGCAATCATAATAAGTGTTTCTCGAATAAGAGCAATCGAATAAGTGAATCAAGACATGCCGGGACTTCAATATAGGATATTGTTGAAACGTTCACTCGGGAAGTCAATGAGTTTAGTGTTACATCCGAGCATCTTGAAACCGGAACATACTAAGTCGCCCGCGAATAATACCAATACCTAAATTTTTACTAACAAATATCATTCTCCCGTGACATTTGTGGAGTGCGCAGTAGTATATACGGCCTCTAGTAACAACAAGTGTTGGACTAACATCCCTTCCCATTTCTTAGACGATCTACGTTCGGGCCTGGCCGGCGCCGGTACTGATCAATGAATTCTGGGATCACCAGAAGATGTACATTGAAGGATGATTTACCAGTCCCAGGATGGATCATCTAGAAACTCCCTGTACAATTTCAGCTAATCCCGATCAGTAACGGAGTAGCAACCAGGGGTGGTCGCTCAAGCTCAAGCTCAAGCTCAACAAATTGAAACTCTAATTAAAATAAAACTTGTGTTCAAGTAAACTAGACATTATAAACAATGAATGTATCCAGAGAGAGAACTTTTCTATCAACAATAAAAAGGCAGTTGAGTACTAGAAATCACAAACTTGGTACAAATTCACAACGATTTTAAAACTGTCGAGCGGAATTCTATTTTATTTACTATTTTTTATGCGCCTTCAATCTAAATTTGTTTATGAAGGTATGAACAAAAAACAACGAGAAAACTCTTTGTTCAGAATGCTCAAAATTATTCCAAGTAGAGTGATTTATCATTATTTTATATTCATATATCATGATAATCATAATATAACAATCGATGTTTAATCCATATATTGTTTTCTTCGAGTTTATGATAGTGCATAGAACAAAAATGACTATTCTACCTTTCATTATTTTCCACAAAAAGTAGTTTTGAAAAAAGTAATATCCTGGATTTATTTATGTTTTATACACTTCCTGCGACTTAGTGTTCACCATGTTCAAGCCAACAAAAGTTTTTTTGGTTGTATTTCGGTTATCATTACGTTGGGAAAACCTATCGATAGCTATCTGAATCTTACGTGTTTATAATGGTTTCGCAACCTTTTTTCAACTAGTAGCTAAAACCATAGCTGTGATGAAAGATATGTCAAGTAACGATAACTTACAAATCATAGTTAGTTCAATGTTTATGTTATCAAGAAATACTACCGTCACTTTGTTTTAATCAGTATAACATAAAAAAACATGTTCGTGCTCTTGTTGCAACATAGTTGGGCTAAGTGGTATCAGAACCAGTTACGGGTTGCTATTATTGGAGTCAAATTAATTTATGTTCAACTAGTAGCTAGAAGCATAGTTGTAATTAAAGATATGTTTGAATTAAGTAACGATAGCTTAAAAATTATAATTGATTCAATATGACAAAAAGATGTGATGGTTTGAAACCTAAATAACTATTTCGTAACTAGTTATGTTATGAAGAAACATTGTTGTCAACTCGTTTTAACCAATATAACTTAAAAAACATATTTGTGCTCTTGTTGCAACATAATTTGGACTTAGTCGTATCAGAGCTAGTTGCGCATTCCTACTTGGGGAACGTAATTGATGAGTACATATCGGAAAACGATGTTTAAGGTGGTTCTGAAATTCAAGATGGCCACTTCCGGTTTCTAGATATTCTTTGAAAATCCTTACAATATGGGTATTTTCGGAACGGAATTGATGAGTAGATGTCGGAAAACGATATTTGAGGTGGTTTTGAAATGCAAAACAGTGACTTCCGGTTTATTAGTATTTTTTTTGAAAGTTTTTGCTGTATTCCTTAAACTTGGTATTCCTTGAAAACACTATACCACTGTAACACTATATGACTACACCACTGTGACACTATGACACTATACTGTGACAAAACAAATCAAACTAATGAGTATTTTCACGGTCCGATATCATACAAATTTAGTATTTTTTAATTGAAGACACTTAAGGACATTTTCTTCAAAAAACCTATAAGCAATATATACAGTTATGCGAATGGTTTCAATGCATCATTATGAATACTAAAACAGATTTTTATCAAGCATTTACTATCATCCTCACTCCAAAAAAATTTGAACAGTTGATTTAATCCCTCATAGGATGTAATTCATGAGGACCTAATTTGTCAAATGACGGAAAATTTTATTTGTAATTGATGTTAGATGAGCTTGAATTTTACTGGTTTCTGGTTACAGCCAAGCAGATGCATGCTCCTGTGGCTCAGTCGATTCACAGACGTGCTTGCGATCCAATGATTCTCGGTTCAAGTCGCGGCGGTTGCTATCAGTATTCTTTTTTGTATTTCAACGATTTTTATGTCATGGAGTTTTAGACACAATTTTAAATGTTCTTCCACGTGAATTTACGTGAACTGCGACGCTCCATTTATGTGCATCTAATAAGATGTAAAATCACATAAATTTTTTTAAGTGTGCAATAATGTCTACTACAATGTTATTATACCGTATATTCCATGTAAGCGATGTGCACCTGATCCTGTATCGGGTGTTATTGTTTGTACAACTCATACACATAGTCTTGTAAATATCGCTTTCCGAAGACCAGTTTTAGGAGATGCAGACGTTACTAACTTTGACCGAATCCTTTATAAATAATCTATATTGGATTGTTAATTTATATTGAATTCAAACCCGGTATTTGCAATGTCTGATTGATCATTACATAAGATATAGTAACGAGCTAGAATTCGATTACAAATGACTTGTAATCAGTAGCTGAATCCAATCTGCTGCATGGCTTGGTCGTAGTTGTGACTGAGCAGGAGTACAAACTGAAACGTCTTGTAGCTTCAGGCTGTGGCTGTAGTCATGGCGAGCAAAATAACCCCAGATGAATCGAAGCGGAACGAAAACAAATCGACTCGCAATAGTGGCAATAAATTACAAATATAAATGTTTGTTGTTCGTTTCGCTGGAAATTTATTTACTTTTCAGAAAGGATAGTATTTATATTTCACAATTTTATAGCGCGTAGCGCAGTTCGTACACCGATGTTGCTACTTCTGTCGTTTCCGTTTCCGCCGCGGGAACGGAGGTGTGCTTTTGCCCGAATGCACAGGAAAGCCCGATCCACGATTCAAAGTTAATGTTTTTTCCCTTGACGATTATTGCGCCGAGAGCCAACTGTGAAAAGTTATTGGCTACAGGTGAAGTGAGGCAGAAATATTCTTGACTTGCTGAAAGATAAGCTTTCCCGTTGAAAGCGTGTTGGGAAAGTAGCGGCTGTTACATTTCAGTTGTCAAAGTTGTCAAAAATTGTTTGGGTTCGGTAAGGGATTGACTAATCGGATATCCTTCAGATCATGCTGAGTTACTATTTGGGAACTTGAAAATAACTAAAATGTTCTGTAGTTCGAAAAAAATGCAACACTCGCTTATGTGTATAAAATTTTTTTGAACGAGTAAAAATTGATGGAATTTTGGGTACTAGTTTGAATTGTAATGTTTGCATGTGCGGAATTTCATCACAATCTTCTTGATGATTATCGCCATCTCGATCCAAGCGAGAAGTGCTTAGACAAAAAGTTATGGATGCTGTCGTGGAAAATTTTGGCCAAAACAAAGCTAGTATGCATTTCTTATTACCTCAGTGTTTCAAATATATCCGACGAAAAATTAATTTTTCATAATAATTCAAGACTGAATTAGCGTACGATCATCTGCGTATCAATTGAAAAGATTTTTCTTATAAGTGGTTTCATGTGCTGTGCTATAAAGAATATACTGCGGAACTGCATCATGCAATAAGTTTTATTACTAACAATAGTCATTGTTTAAAAGATAAAAATGTTGAACACAAACTTCCGCAAGGAGTTGAAAATGCAACAGCTACTGGTAGACCTTCAAACGGATATAAAATAGAACCGGTATCCCATCAATAAGTTGGATCCGGAGAAAGTGAAATATATGTAGGGTAAATATACTAACCAATCGAAGGCATTTGCTAACAATTTTACTGCTGCAGATCGCGATTACTAAAGACGACGTATTCTTCGAGTTCCCGTTGGTATTGCAATGACAAAGCCCGAGATGATAAATAAACACATTGAAATGACAATGCCACATTCGGCCATATTCCACAGACCAAGCTTTTCAGTGATTATATCTCCGAATTTTCAATATCAGCCATATGATCTTCAAAATTGTCCCACAGCTCAATTTTAGTCTCGAACGAGCCTTAAATTACGATAAAATTGAGCGGTAATGAGTATTACCATTAACGTCACTTATGCCATAATATTACCGAAACTGTGTCAGCCAATTGAAATTTAAACCTGCCAAATGAACCAATCGAAAGAAATCGACTCAACCATCACGATAAAATTGAGCGTAGAGAAAAAGCGCATTTAGTTGGCATTTGATTTTCGAACTTGAACAATGACACTATTGGGTCAAACAATTTCAAGTTTGTTAAAACTGGTCCAGTCATTTTTTAATTGAGAATTGAACGGTAAAAAAGCTCGTTGAAAGGTGCACACATATATTGTAATACTAAGGGCCTCCGAGGCTCCGTTCGAAAATCGGTTTTTACAGAAATTATATTACATTTTTATAAAAAAAGGCGAAAAGTTAATATTTTGTTATTTAGTTAAAAAAAAACAATGATTTAACCTTTATAAAAGCATTGAATTTTCAGACCATGTTGTTACTCTGTTCTTAACTTTAAAGTAACAATAGAAGGTGTAATTCTTCTTATAAAAATTTTTCCTTCTTGGTTTGATATTACTATGACAAAGTTAGAAGTAATTTCCAAACCCTCTCAAGCAATACTGAGAAGTGCACGATGATTATGTGGTGTTTTAATGAGTTCGACTTCCATATAGTGAATACCATTGAAGTGTTGAAGAAAATTAGACGACAAAATAATTCAAAGTATCCTGTTTGGTATAACGAGCATATTAAAACTTGAGAAATAGAAAACAAAAAGCTCATAAAAAGTACAAAAGAGAAAATAACAATGACAATTTATTGAATTACATACACATCTGTGACCAACTAAATTTACCAATCGATACTGCATTTAAAGAGTATAATTCAAAAACTGAATAGGAAATAAAGTCTTACCCAAAAAAATCTTTAGTTATGTTAGAAACAAATTGAAATCAGAAAACTTTCCGTAAAAAATGTGTTTAAGGAGTGTATCGAAAATAAGCTATCCACATACATTTGTGTTGTACGCATGTATTTGTGATGGATTTTTATGCTCAGATCACAGCATGCTGTGCGTTTGGCTGTCAGCTTTCGTTTGTTTACTTGTTTGAGCGGTTGAAACTCTGCGATTTCAAAAAGTCGCGTATCGTAAAGGAAGTGAAAATTAGGGTTCTGGACACATGGCTAACTGAGGAGGGTATTACTATCCGAAAATTGGCGAATCGGTTTAGAATTCATCATTCCAGTGTTGAAACCATCATTAATAAGTTTGAGGAACATTCTATTCTTTGGATGCGCTACCAGGAAGAGGCAGCAAACCCGGTTCTTCCAACTCGAAACTGGACCAGAAAGTGGTATCTCTAATCATGAAGAACAAATAAATGTCAATACGTGATTTGGCCAAAAAAAGCAGGAACGAGTGTCGGAATGATCCAGCGTATCAAGAGGCGAAATCACCTGAAGACCAGAAGAAGCAGAAAATCTCGAAACAATGTGTAGAACAGAAGTAGCCAGCAGCAACAAGGGCCCGGAAATTGTATTCGCGTCTTTTGCAGTGTCCAGATGCATGCGTTTTGATGGATGATGAGCCTTATGTAAAGGAGGACTCAAGAACTGTCCAAGTCCACAATAGTTTACCGTCGTCGTTGGGGAGGATGTGAGCGATGCGGACAGGTCGATTCAAGTAGAGAAATTCGATCGGAAGGTACTGGTATTGCAAGCAATATGTTCTTGTGGTTTGAAGTCAACTATTTTTTACACTACTGGAAATGCAGAAATCTATCGATCTGAGTATCTCCAGAAGAGATTGCTGCCTTTATATAAAAAGCATAGTACACCTCCACTGTGTTGGCTGGATTTAGCGTCGGTTCACTATGCCAAAACCACTCTCAATTGGTTTGCAATCCACCAAATTGCCCTCTGCTTCGACCCATCGTACGTTACTGAGCAATCGCGAAGAGGGTCTTCAAGAAGATTGATAAGGCAGCTGGGAACATGCAGGAGTTCAAAAAAATTTGGTCTCAAGCGTCCAAAAAAATCGATGCAACACTTGTCCGGAACTTTATGAAGAGCTGTCGATCAAAAGTTCGAAAACTTGTGAAGGAATAACTTAAATTTCATCTGGTTTTCATTATGCTCAAAATTAACCTCGTACAATAAAGGAACCAATTTTTAATCATAATGTAAAATAAAAATTTTGGACAGCTTATTTTTGATACACTCCTTACAGGAAAGCATTGATAAAAAGTCACAAAAAATTTGTATTCATTTCTCTAAATTTTTTCAACAAATCTACACGAAGTTTTCTGACGATGATCGCGATCGTGAATATTTTAATTTCTTTCCAGAGATATTAATGTAAATTTACTGAAGATATTAATGTGAATTAGATCGAAGTGCTAGACATAATAGATGCCCTAAACAAATTGGATGTCTCTAAAAGTGCCGGACCTGATGGGATTCCACCAATATTTATGAAAAATTTAGCATTAGATCTTGCAACCCCTTTGTTCTGGCTTTTTAATAATTTGCTTCAGTCTGCAGTTTTTCCAGATACGTGAAAAAATTCTTTCCTTACTATCGGGGGATCGCCATTCTTTCTTACATTCTGAAGCTCTTTGAAGCGACACTTAATGGCGAACTGTTTATTCAAATAAAAATAGAATTGCTCATATGTAACATAAAGCCGTTCCACTACTACTAATTTCCTTGAATTCGTCCACTGTACTCTGATCATAGCGGTCAGGGAAATCACATTGAAGCTCTTTATACAGATTTCAGCAAAGCATTCGATCGTGTTGACATACCTATGCTTATGTTCAAATTACAAAAATTGAGAATCTTACCAGGTCTTCTTGAATGGTTGGAATCTTATCTAAAAAATTGCCAACAAACTATAAAATTCAAGGGTGAAAAGTCGAGCCCCATTCACGTCAGTTCCGGGGTTCCCCGGGGATTTCATTTAGGTCCTCTTTAATTTATCTTGTTCGTTAACGACATTAGCATTCGCGTTAACATTCGCTTACACACATAAATATAACCATTTTTTTGGAAAGAGGCAATTTATAGATATAGGTAATTAAGGGGGCGAGTGAATTATTGGAATCAGGCAATGCTCAATGAAACATATTTCTTATGATTATATTATTTCTATGGCAACATGGCCTTCGATTTTCAAATATGTCTGATATAAAAGTCATTGGTTAGAGTGACATATGCTATCTCTGTTCAAGGCTGAGATCGAGAACGAAGGTAAGATGAAGTAGAAATAAAATCACACAATTCACAAATTACAAAAGTCAAAATAAAAATTAAAGTACGATTAGATTTGTGAATCTTTTGAAAAACTTATTCAACTATAACTAGCGAAGAATCTGTTAAAAACCAAATACACATACTAGAGCCACCAGCAATGAAATATTATTCGCAGTGAATCCTTAAACTATCAGTTGACTTTCATGTTTCCAACATGCAAACGAAGAAGATTATTATTTAGCTTTTACCGCACAGCGAATAATCACAACATAACTCCCAAATAGCAAACATCAAATGGAAAGCAGTGTTCTAAACAATTGAAGCCAACTTGAAGGTAAAGATGTACAATCTTTCACAACAACGCCGTTCGTTTTTAGAAGAATGCATTCGATTAACTATAATAGAAAAGATGGGTTCGGAGGAAACAGAAGAGTTTTTCTCAACACCCAGCTAAACTCAACATTTATCATTCGGGATATTTAACCTTTTTCGATCCATTCAATTGTAGATTCTTCTATTTTCCTTCACAACTGGGATTAGTCCATTTAGATAACAAAGTCAAAGACAGTTCAGGCCAAGCGTTTTTCCAGTTCTTGCTGCGTTCTCCTTTTTCCTTATAACGAGTATTTGGCTTATCAGGAGTTTTCTATGAAAGCATTGCTTCTTCTGCCCTGTTCGAATTATCTCAGTTAGCAGTCACATCACCGGAGAGACGGTGCTCCCGCATCACTGATGCACCGATTTGCTAGACTATTCTTTTGCTAGCACCCCGAGACCATAAAACCGATTATTTTTCTGAACATGTCTTGCCGGAATGGGAGTCTGTTCGTTTTCAGGTCGGAGCGGTAGCTTGGCAGATTATCCGGACAAAAGCCGGAAATGGTTTAAAAGTGAAAAGCTCCTGAACTGCATAGGTGGATTCCTAAAAGATACTTTCTGTGTCAAGCAACGCTTTCCCACTATCTCCAGACCACTTTTTTATATTGAGCTCCAGGAATGTGTCTCTGGATCACCCCGGATACCGTGGTCAGCATATAATAAATGACATTCTGAAAACAAACTAAGATGTTGACTTGTGCAGCTTTTATCGGCTTTTCTTCTATGGTGGCTTTTGACCACATATTGACTCTGATATAAGAATAATTGAAACCCGGATTTTCGGATCGTTGGTTAAATTTTTATCGTGCACTTTTTTATGTCTGACAATTAAACGATTCAATTACAATAGTCGACGGTCGAGTTTTTCTCACGTAATATGTGTTACGAAATAATATTATTCTAATATGAATGAACGAAATAAATGTTCACATGTACCTGCATGAACAAGCTGGCGTAGCGAGAATTCAATTCAATCTTTATGAAAGTGCACGCACTGCCCTACCGACGTTCCAGTCTAATGATAAATCCGAATAATTAGGTCACACTCATACGAAACGACACGCACAACTTCGAATCTTGTGAATCTGGAGGTACCATGATCACCCCGAATGCAAACCCACCGGTCTTCAGTTGAATTTCGGTTCCCAACTTAGCCTAGGATGAACATTTCGCGTGCCTTGCAGAATGGTGTTGAAATGCAAACGATGTCCCGATTTTGCGCGAGTGAAATATGGTGTAGCTTCAGAACACTTTTCATCAGTGCCGAATCCCCAAACTCGGTACCTTTTTGGAGCTCAAGCGCCCTGCTGTGTGGGCCTGTCATTACAGCATGGATTTTACAGACGGGTTTAGTATTCAGCGGCGACACTTCCCAATGCCACCGGCGAATGAGCACCATCTGAGCATCGACATCCGGTGGTTCGCAATAATGTCATTATTTTATTTAAAGGCTTCCATTCCCGCACTGCGATTGGATGAAGGTTGGACTGTACGTGCACTTGCTGAATAGGCGTTCGCTCGCAGAAAGGAATTCGTTACCGATGCAATTATTAGAAAATTCTCTTCCGAAAGCATTTTGCTTCGATGTCAGTGCATTTAAAGCTTTTTTAATGCTACTCGTACGGGTCGGTCGCATAGTAGTATATTTATAAAATCCGTACGTCGGCTTGAAACGATAACTACCTACACGGTCCACGTTTCGCGCCATGCAGAATTCACTGCCTGTGAAATTGGATAATGTTGAAACTTGTTCTAGATACTGTTTTGCATTTTGCACCACGTGAGTTTGCAGACTAGCCCCGAAAAAAATGTAACACTTTCTGTGTGTATAATTTTATATAATCTGAGTAAAAATTGATTGAATTGGAAGTAAAACTAGTGTAGGGTGTAATGTTTACAAGTTATTGTTAAGTGGTTATCAATAAGTGGTCAGTACCGCAGGTGTATCGCGATACTTTTGCAAATCGACTATTCAACCGTGTCCCATGTGGCAAAATAAGTCAAAGACCCAGACGACCCTGCGGCGAAGAGAATACTTGAATTGTCACCCGCATGAACAGAGTAATGTCTAATTGAGCTATTTTCAATACCAAAACAATAGCACAGTAGGATTTTGAGGGAACACGATTGAAGGGCTCGAAAAGTATATTTCTATTTTCGATGCATACCAGATGAATGACACAATTAAACAAAACGATGAAAAACTATTTTTCTAATGTTGTAAATTTTATAATCCAAAATTTTAATCAATGTCACACCAGATTTGAGTTTTTCTTGCATTGTTATTAAATTCACACAAAAAAACCTCTAGATGTTATAAAAATTTTCTAAGAATTGATTGAACACGTTTGTCTTATTTATATCTACATAAATTATATAATCTCTGAATTGCGTAATAATATTTAAACCTACTATTTTACCAAATTGAAGCATTATTTTGCCATTTCAATAATAATATAATAACATGCCAAAATTAGTCATGATAGTAGAATGAACTATTACTTTGATAAAAGTTTGATATATTCGTTTCGGATTCCACCCAGTGAACGCAAGAAAGGCAAGCGACTACATCAAGGTGCATGCGAAATGCAACGTAATGAACGACGAGGCATGAAAGAGTTTATCATCAGCAAGACCCACTTGGATGTTCCATAAGAAAACGGTTGACTAATTTGCCAAGAAGCAATGAAAAAAAGAAATACTATTTTTGCGGTTTTTTAGAGTTATCGTTAAAAAATACACATAAATAAATGTTTTGCATAATGAAAGGCATTATTCGAATAACGTTTTGTCAGTTTTTTTGTGGGAAAATATTGAGGAACAAATCGGTGAAGAAGTCTTTTCGAGGAAATCATGATATGCGGTGGCCACTGCATCTCAACGCAAGGGCGCGTAGTGTCTAACACTTTCGAAAAATCAATCAATTCTTTGTATTTTATCATAATTAATCATTTCAAAAATTTTTGTCCAATTTTCAGGTCCTTTGGTGTGGTTTTGCTCTGTGCCCTGCTGCTACACTTTTCGGCACAATTCTGCATCTAAACATCTGAACTGGCACATGATGCAGAGTTCCGTGACCAAAATCGAGCAAGGCTATTGTATCAGGTGTACAAATTTGCTTCCGCCGTTTTCCGATAGGTGGCTGTACCGGCTGAGGCTGGTTAAAATACATACATGATAATGCCTTTAAAGTGAGTGTGTACAGTGCTTAACGAATTGTCATCGCCGTTTCAGTGATAGTTGTTCTTGTTTTCGTATTATTCACGCTCGAAAATGTCTGTTTATGTGCCCTATTCTCGCCATTTGCGGGAAGTTTTACTTTTCTGTTACAATTCGAAAAAAATGCAGTTGAAGCGAAAGCTCTCAGAAACTTTCGGTGATGCTACTCTGAGTAAAAAAACGTGTCGGGAGTGGTTTCAACGTTTTAAAAATAGTGATTTCGATGTCGAAGACAAACATGGTGGTGTAAGAGAAAAAACCTTCAAAGATGAATAACTAGAAGCATTGCTTGATGAAGATTCGTGCTAAACCCAAGAAGAGCTTGCCGAATCGTTGGGAGTGAGTCAGCAAGCCATTTCGAAACGTCTCAAGGCCGTGGGTATGATTCAGAAAGAAGGAAACTGGGTGCCGTACGAGTTGAAACCGAGGGACATCGAGCGCCGTCTATTTGTATGTGAGCAACTGCTCCAAAGACAAAATCGTAATCGATTTTTACATCGTTTTTACATCGAATCGTAATCGGTGGTTCGATACGATAATCCTAAACGCAGAAAATCATGGGGAAAGTCCGGGCATGCTACTTCGTCTAAGGCAAAACCGAATATTCACGGCGCTAAGGTGTTGATTTGTATTTTGGTGGGATCAGCTCGGTGTGATTTACTACGAGCTCTTAAAACCGGGTGAAACCATCACAGGAGATCGCTACCGAACGCAACTGATGCGCCTTAGTCGCGCGCTAAAACAAAGCGGCCACAATATCAAAAGCGACATGACAAAGTCATCCTTCAACACGACAAAGTCATCCTTCAACACGACATCGCAAAAGTGGTCAAAAGTACCTGGAAACGCTGAAATGGGAAGTCTTGCCCCACCCGCCGTATTCCCCAGATGTCGCCCCTTCTGACTTCCACCTATTCCGTTCGATGGCACACGGCCTGGCAGATCAACATTTTCAATCCTTCGAAGAGTTGGAAAAATGGATTGCCTCATGGATTGCGTCCAAAGAGGACTTCTTTTTTCGAGCCGGGATCCTAAAATTGCCGGAAAGATGGGAGATAGTTGTCGCTAGCACAATACTTTGAATAATACATCTGTATGCACTTTTTCGCAATGAAGCTTTTAACTTTGGAAAAAAACGGCTGAAGCAAAGTTGTACTCCTGATACGACTGTGTTTTGACGAAACACAATAGCTGCACTTTGATCGATGACGAAGCGTACGTCAAACTCGATTTTTAGCAGCGTCCAGGTCAACAGTATTACATTTCGACTGGACGTGGGAATGTGCCGGAAATATTCAAGTTCATGCTTACCGACAAGTTCTCAAAAAGGCCATGATTCGGCAAACGGGTGGCAATTGTGACCTGACAAAGAAACCGTTCGTTACATCCTTGACGATGACATCTCAATTTACATCGAAAATTGATTGAAAAAGCTTGCATAGGTGCAAGGTCATTTTTGGGACAGTTTGGCCGACTTCCACTACTCCAAGGTGAAATGGTATGCTACCAACAAGATCGATTCCATCCCTAAGCTAATGATTCCTTTGAATTGCCCGGAATTTTGACCAATCCTAAAATGCTAAAAAATTTCAATGCAGCAACTTCGACGAAACGACGGAACAGTCAGTGACAGCCATGTCCGTTTCCACTGTGCAGGTGCTAATCGGCGCCATCAAGAGGATGGTACGAGATTTTGTTCGAACTGGAAAAATATAGCCATCTAAAGTATTGTAAAGCAACCTTCAATGGACTTTTTAAACTTATTGAATTACTGGTCTTTTTGTGCGTACTAATTTATTTTCAGTGAATCTTTATCATAGTCATGGAAAATTCACATTGTAATGTAGCTTCGTGGCACACCCATGGCTTCAACGCAACACCCATGGCACTCATCATTCGAGCGTATTTCGTACGACATCGTCGAACCGAATGACTAAATGACTAAATTGTTCCGTTTAGTCGGAGGCTAGAATGAATGAAATAGAGTTTCCGATGGCATGGCATGAGCTAGTGTAATGTGACACGTCGAGCACTGCAAGAGATATTCATATTCAAATACTTATCAATATCCCACAGGTTTAAGTTTGAAATGGTGTCCCATAATAAAGTAAATCTTGAAAGCTTAATACAATGCGACCCTCACCATAACATCAAACTGGTTAACGAATTTCCATCCGAGCGTGTAACACCTCTTCGCATGCTCCCAGATTCCAGATGGAATAACATATTCTATTAATAATTAATGTCTCCACTAAACCATCGGATGAAAAATTGTTACCGAGACCATAATTAGCCCACTCAGACAAAATCATGCGCATCTCCTGAGTATCGTAGATCTTCAAGTAAATCGATTCCCTAGTAGAAAACGTACACCGCTAACAAAGTGCGAATGATATGGTGTAATGAACACTCAAGTACGTCTCCAGCATCAGGTATTATGCCACAACGATTTAATGATATTTTCGGCATAACAATAAAATTTGTATGAAGCAACTCTCTTCAACTGCAGAATCTTTTTCTTCCAAAATTACTGCCGGGCGAGGAAGGTATTCTACTTGACTTTCTCGTTGACGTAGAATTTCCATACAATCCCAAAACTATAATTATGCTCATTCGTGATAGGTAATACATCAATAATAAATACAGATATGCAAGTATGTGCCAATTCTGATTTTACATTATTCATGCTTCACAGATCTTATCATTTCGATTTCAATTCGTTTCGAACTATTCTTCTCAGCCTCAATAAGCAGGAAATAAAACTCTGCACCATTCAATTGGTGCATATTCACCGAGGAGCTGAAAGTTATATATTTCTAGTAGTCGATTGTATTTTTTGTAGTGACACAAAATTACGTCTTGAGTACTAGTAGCAGTAGCAGTAGAAGTAGTATGTAGGTAAACCAGCATTATCATCATTTGGTGCAAACCGTCTCATCCTTCCTGTATATTTTCCAACGCTGTTTCGTGCTACTTCTGTGTGCAGTATATACATGAACTGGCTGCATAAAGTGATTTCAAACACAATACAACTACGTACAAAGCACTCTAAAGGGATGCTGCAATTCGGCAGACGCCACTTGCTGAAAGAAAATGTGAAAGATTAAATGCGTAGCTTGGAGAAACAGGATCCTACGACACACAATCAACGACGTTAGCTGGTAAGTATAGAGCGCTACGTCCCACAACCGGATGGAAGTGAGCATATTGGGGATGCAGTTTGGAGCATACGAGCTAAATTACATCAGAAAAAAATATATAAAGGCAGCCTGCTTCCTGTCGTATGCACGTGCTTACAAAACCATCCAGAGCATAGCCGTCTTAATATCAACGCCGTATGTAAAACTAACTAGTCGCACTTTGGGATTCACTTTACTAGGCGTTTTGGAATAAAACTACTGCGACCATCAAACTACCAAAGAAATAATATGCACACTTCAAACTCTCTGAAACATTTCAGATTTTTTTTTATTTAAATGGAATAGATTGAAACGTCTGCGAATTACATAATATAATCATCACCCGTATAATCACATATAACGAGCAGTGTAACACCACAGATTGACACAATTCGCTCGACTATGTAATTTAATCTACATTTAGCTACCATTATCAGCAATACACAACATATGGCACTATGGCAATTTTTTCATCAAACCTTTGAGTGATTACCAACTTATCGAAGCTGATCAAAAAATCCTTTTTTGAACAACCTAGAGGTTCTCATTTATATGAGAAATCGAAGCAATTTTCTTTTCGGAGCCTTTTGGCCGTTGCTTGTGGTGTTTCCGCAACTAGAAATCGGAGATCGGTATAGCTGCAGTGAAACTGCTTAGCCACCAACTTATAAGTCCCACAAATTAGAATAGCTTTAAGCACAATTTTGGAAAATTTGTTTCTGTTTAGCGATATCAATTAAATCACAGTTTCAAGTTTCTAATACTCATCGCACATTAATTCTGGATTCGGATCCGAAAAACATAATAACAGCCCGATAAACATATCGTGTCTAAACTGATGCGTGTTAGAAAGTTTTGTTATTTTAACTACTGACGAGATCTGACTTATATCAACACTTGTTGCGAAATAGATGATAGGGAGATGGCTTCATATAATCTTTCATTTAAATAAAAGTCTAGGCATAGTTTTGTCGCGTGCACCCAGACATAAACCCACACATATACAAACATATTCTAATATAGGCGAGCAGAGTCGAATAGAAGAATTAAATCAAATTTTCATGTTAAAGTTTCCATTTTAGACGCACTTTCCACACTCTACCCTTTTGATCTCTTCAGAGGTACAATAAATATTTAAGCCCGCTAAGAAAATTTAAGAAGGCATGCCACCACCGCTTCCACTTTAAAAAGAAATACCTTAATGATCACCTCTGAAGTTAAAAAAATACCTATGATAAGATTGGTGACAAACAATTTGACTGTAGAGCTTTTTTGTAAGAGACACTTGCTACCTCTCAAACGCATAAATATCCTTAGAAGCATCTCCTAATTGCAGAAACATCTGTGCTCGTCCAAAAATATCGATTATTGCAAAATTCGAAACATGTTTCCTCAGACTCCCTCTGTTTACAAACATTCACTCCGCTTGTTTGGGACAGTCACTTCACCCACCCTTCCTAAAAATATTTTTAAAACCACTCGAAGAACCCTTCAATCATAAAATTACGCGTTGCCTAAAAATGTCAAATGTCTTTTGCCTAAAAATGTCAAAAGTCATTAGTGCAATTTTCGAAATTTGTGATTCCATAACAAGTGTTTATCGATCAACAGTTTTTTTTATCCACACATGACACCATTCATAGGAACCTAATTCGTAACATGATTGAATTTTCCAAGAATGATTTAAATATGTATCAAACATATTCTAGACTCTTGCGAAAAAAAAATTGCATGGACCATTTCCCGCATTACAAACTTACAAATAAACCAATAATATAAAAACTAGTGATTCTACGTGTACAGATTTATCTTTGAGTTTACAGATTTCTGATTAATGCTGCAGATATTTAAAGATTTTACTTACTAACCAATGGTAAATGGATATTTTTTCAAATTTACATCCTTAAAGCATTCCGCTTTCATTCTTGCTCTCTAAAAAGCAATACTTTATCCACTTTCACTAAAACAATAGCGCTAAAGTCTAAAAATTCATAACATTGCCAATATTAAATTAATTAATTTTTGAATTATTTTATTTTTAAATACCCTGAAAATTTTTTCTGAGTCATGCTAAAAGTTTTTATTCTCATGGGGTAATTCTATCGTAAATGATTTGATTTTTTTTAAATATTATTTTAGTGATTTCTGATTTGGCTCAAATTTTTCATAACCGTTTTTTATGGCCAAGCAAAACAATTTGCATCATCAATTTGCCCTTTTTGCTCTATACTTACCTTTGAGAAGGGACTAAGCAAAAATCCCTCGAAAATATTCAAAAATATATGTTTCAGAAACGGTGGGTTCGATCGATTTGGTGTTTTCTGCAAAGTTTAAGGTAATTATAAGGACTATGTAAAAAAAATTTAGCACTGATGACAAAATTTTTTTGTTTCATTTTCCTTCTAAAAAGAACACTTAAAATTCAAATATCTCGAAAAAGTTAGTTTTATTTTTTTCTTAGTTTTTGATATGTTATAGCTGAAGTCCATAATAAAATACTGTCAAATTTATAGAATGGAGAAATAATATTTGAAAAAGTTACATATTTTCAAAATAATGTAAATTTTTATAAATCAACACAAATATATTCATATTTTTTAGTAAAATTTTATGAAGGAACGCAAAATTTCCAATGAAAAGAGATGTTAATAAAAAATTAGCAATATGTCTCGGTTCTCGAGATACAGCGGTTTGAAAAAAAGTCGGGATTTTTTTTGTAACGATTTTGAATCTTCCCGCATGTAAAAGTACCAGAAGAACTGCCTACTCCTTAACGTTTGACGATATCTGGTATAGTTGGCTCTTGGACTATGCGGGTTGTTTACATATATGCAATTTTTTTTAAAACAACATTTAACAATTTGGTTTTTAGTTTTTGGCAAGATGTAGATCCGTCTTGAGCTAGTTTTAATATGATCAGTATCTAACGGGGAAAACAGATTGGAAAATTTACATATGAACACAATGATGTAATGTAAACCGCGAAAATGTTACCGCAGAGACGGGACTTGAACCCATAGCTAACTCCTAGCCGGGGAAATTGCATTACCAATTAAACTACCCTGCATATGAAAACACGTGGAGAGAAAGTCCAATTGACTAGACGAAACTAAGAATGATTCGCTGTACTTAGCCGCCACGGTATGAACTTACAGTCCCGTATCGATGGAAACAAATTCAACGGAAACAGAAATTCTCTGCGGTAAAATTTTTGCGGTTTTCATTACATCATTGTGTTCATACGTCAGCTTTCCAATTTGTTTTCTCCGTTAGATACTGATCATATTAGTAAACAAATTGTTTAACAAATGCTTGTATTTGTTCTATGTTATGGTTTTCTAAATGTATAAAATATAGGGAAAAGGAATGAAAAAATATGTTTCCCAGTGTTCGTAAGGAATGAAAAAAGTACGGGTGTGGATGTCGTGAGTACGAATAAAACTGACACTCTTTCTTTATACTTCCGAATATCAATTAGTGGATCGATTGTGTGAATTGTGCAAGATTTCCCCTTTTTCACCACTAGAATTTCAAACGATACACCTAAACTAAGGTTCAGATTAGTTACATTGAACATTCTCACATACAATTAAATATTACGAAATAACTGTTTGGATATAAACGATATAAAACACTGTTGTGAATTTTGCACTGCTCATCAAATTATCCCTGATTTTCACTAAACTGATGGTTTTAATTACAGATTTGCAATTTTTTACATAATGTTCCCCATTGTTGTCCATTTTTCGTTGCATTTTGCCCCAACTGGCTCTGCGACTTGTGCGTTCGAGGGTTTGTACCACGCAAAAGGTCTGCTCTCATTACTGACGACTGCTGCTCCCGACGATCGAAGTCCAAATGAAAGCACGACCTGAGCGTTTGAGGTTTTGAAGCACTAGAATGTACCTGTTGATTGTTAAAAGTACTTATGTTTGTATATAAAACAATCTGGTACTGCGAATAAACAAGCTAGTGAAAAAAAAGTGACCGACAAATGATAATCAATTAAAAAAAGGAAATAGTTCAGAATTGAATAAAGAATTACAAAAATCTTCTACAGGAATGGCGTGAACAAGTTTTCTAAAAAGTGTTCCAAAAATTGCCGAAATCAAGGAAAGTAATATTGTCAAATTAGTTGAGCTAGGATTTTTTGAAAAAAAATTCTAAATTTACGGTTCATGTTTGGAGTTGAACAAATGAACTGTTCTATCTAGTAGCGATGACTTAAGGAGTAGTGAAGAGGAAAATGCTTGTATGGATGTTCAGAGTTAGGAAACAATACCAGCAACAACTGAAACATCAATAGAGTCCACAAATTCCAACATTATTGTTTTCAGTCACGAAACATTAGAAGCGACGTCAGCAACATCAATAAAGATAACGACCTCAAACGTTCCAGAATACAAGTTAAAATTGAAATTTTTAATGAATCAATCTCAATCTCAATCAAAATTGACAAAACAAAAATTAGTTCTGTTAAATATATTATGAAGAAATATCACACAATTACTATTCAAGGAACCCAAAAATACCATTCATTCATTCCACAGCAGATAACAAAGAATTTTTTGAGATAAAATAGAAACGATTTTCAAATTGTAATGCTAGTATAAAAATTGTAGATATTATTATACAATAAGAAATCTTTAATAAAAGCGACTCTCGAACATTGTATAAGAACTTAAAACAAAATTCTTTCGGGAAAAAAGCTTTTATGTAATAAACTCAACATCGCTAACCAAACTGCTCTAGATTTGCACTGAACTGAGGATTTTTCCTTTCGATTTGCGAACAACAAATCCTAATAGTTCTTCAGAAAACTTTTAGAGCCATTAGAACGGCTGATTTTTTGTAATGCTCTCCACCGTTGCTTTTTGTGTATGTAACGTTTTTTTGCACTAACTTTTCTCGGAGATGGCTGAACCGATTTTCACAAACTTAGATTCAAATGAAAGGTCTTGTAGTCCCATACAAGACCTTTCCTGAATCCCATTCCTGAATATTATTTGGATCCGACTTCCGGTTCCGGAATTATGGGGTAAAATGTGCAAAAAATTGTGAAAATAAGTGCACTAACTTTTCTCAGATGGCTGAACCGATTTTCAGAAACTTAGGTTCAAATGAAAGGTCTTGTGGTCTCATACAAAATTCCTGAACATTATTTGGATCCGACTTCCGGTTCGGGATTTATGGGGTAAAATGTGCAAAAAAAAAGAAAATATGTGTTCTAATTTTCATAATAGATGAAAGGTCCTGTGGTCGCATGCGTAATTCCTGAATTTCATGCGAATCCGACTTCCGGATCCGGAATTATGGGGTAAAATGTGCAAAAAATTGTGAAAATTAGTGCATTATTTTTTTCTCAGAGATGGCTGAACCGATTTTCACAAACGCAGATTCAAATGAAAGGTCTTGAGGTCCCATAAAAAATTCCTGAATATTATTTGGATCCGACTTCCGTTTCGGGAGTTATGGGGTAAAATGGGCAAAAAAAAAAATATGTTTTCTAACATTTCTCATAGATGGCGCGACCGATTTTTATAAACTTAGGTTCAAATGAAAGGTCCTGTGGTAACATGCGTAATTCCTGAATTTCATGCGGATCCGACTTCCGGATCCGGAAATATAGAGTAAAGTGGGTTAAAATTGTATACCATCTCTGAAAATGGGGAAAAATCTTAAACAATTTTCTAAATCGACCTCAAATCTTTTCCAATTGATAGGTTTTATCAGTAGACGGTCAAACAAACCGATTTCGGTTATTCTTTTAAGAATCGAAGAAAATTATTGTGAAGAATACTACAGTATTATATACGATAGTATGATTGATATGAGAAAGGCATCATTACACCACTAGGTGGATTAAAACAGGTTTTTATCCATCCAAATGACTGGCAGCTGTGACGTAATCGCTCTTGTCGGAAGCAAAACTAGCTTTGCAAACGGCACAAAATACATCTGCTCGCATTGGCGATGGAATCCAAACTGATTCAATTTTTGTTAGGAACGTGATTTCGTTTGTAGCTTTTTCACTAATGGGCGGTCCTAACGGCTATAAAAATAGCCGCATACAGAATTTTAATGTCGATTCTTTCATTTCGGATTTGCATAATTTATTGAAAGAAACTATCAATATGCTGTAGGGATTCGTTTCTAGCATTCAGAAGGACCAATTTGTGGAACTCACTATGATTTTCAACACTTTTTGGAACATTTTTCTCGAACGATTTGTTGTACAACAGCAGATATTTTGTTCTCTTCCTCAGAACGCGTTCTGATTGGCTGGTGTTGACATGGGTCAAATGAGACAGGTTTTTCAATAGTGTACTATTGAAATACTTCAATGCTTTTGCTATACACGTTTAAGTTGAAAAATTTCGATTCTTTTGGTAGTTAGATTGTATAAATCCTTCCACAGATCACTGAGCTATGAGCTTTCAAAATACGAGAAAGGCAAACGCGCCTTATGAATTATCCTCTTTTATACTCGTTTATACTAAACATTTCAGAAAAGTTTAATTTTGAATTCTTTGAGATTATGTCATAAAAACTGAAAATTTTATCATAAAATTGTGATCATATTTCCGATGGCATGTAGCAAAAATTATGTTGATTCGTTAGATACAACAAGAGATATTCACGATCAAAAATTTATCACTCTCTCAGAGGGTAAATTTTGAAAAGGCACCCCATAGTAAAGTAAGCCGTATTCACGACAAAAATTAATAATTTTTTTTTGAGATATTTGCATTTTGGTCGGGTTCAGGCTCAGAAAAAAAATGTTTGTCGGGTTCGTGTCGGGTACGGGAGACAATTGTTTCATTTTGAACGGGTACGGGTCGGGTTGAGGTTATTCCCAAATTCTGGTAAACTGGATAATCAGTTCCAATTATCTACTGGACGAACATAAAATGTAAACTTTGATTGGATATCGTTCATTCCTTCAACTGTTTTAGACGGAACTAGATGTCAAGGTGAGGTTTTCCTATCAACATAAGTAAGAACAAACCTAGTATAAAGCTTGAAACACTCAGGTCGTGCTTTTATTTGGACTTCGATCGTCAAGAGGAAATTTTCTTCAAAAAAGATCAATTGCGTCATCTTGCTGCTGTTTGTTTGTATTGGAACAAAATATAACGAGTAATAGACAACAATGGGAAACATTATGCAAAATCAGCCCTTCTAATGGCTCCGAATAGTAGGGGAGAGTGTTCGGTTACCGGCACCCTTTTTCTTTTAAGCTTATAACTTCTGACTAAGTGTACATTATGCGGAAAATATACAACAATGGAAAGCTCAAGTCCCTAGTTAACAACTGAATAAGAAACTAGCTTGATTCAATCGATTGAAATCAATTTAGTTAAGTGATAAATTTTGACCATTTCAAAAAAGGTGTTTGGTTACCGGCACCCCAAGAAATTTCGCTAAAAATGGAAAAAATATGTTAAGACTGCAGTTATTCAAAGAAAAAACAGAATTTATTCCTTTCGGAGGCGTTTTGGACAAAAGTATTCATTGTCTGATGGGGACTTCGCCTTGGCTCTCATGGCCAATGATTGAGATGGTGGCTCCTTTGGAGTTGATTTGGCCGGTCTTCCACCGGCTTCGCGGGATTGAATACGTTGCTGCAGTCGAATTTATTTGCTTCTTATCCATTAAGCAACGTTTAATGGCATTAAACAGTGCGTTAAAGTTCATTTTCCTTGACTTGGACGATTTGTTTGAAGTGGTATGGCTAACAGAACCAGAGAACCAAAGTTTTTACTTATATGATAGATGTGTTGAAGGTGGCAAGTTGTCCACGTGTTGCATATCACCAGAGATGCAAGTAATATAATAACAGATCGGCTGAAAAGTTCGTATCGTTTCTACGAGAAGACGCCACTAGAATTAAATCCATACCATTTTCAGTTAGTACCAACCTTCAAAAGATACGTGTATAAATTTGACAGCTGTCTGATTATTAGTTTGTGAGATATTGCATTTTGAGTGAAGCTACTTTTGTTATTGTGAAAAAAAATGGAAGAAAAGGAATTTCGTGTGTTGATGAAACACTACTTTTTGATGAAAAAAAGTGCCGCCGATACCAAAAAATGGCTTGATGAGTGTTATCCAGACTCTGCACCGGGCGAAGCAACAATTCGTAAGTGGTTTGCAAAATTTCGTACTGGTCATATGAGCACCGAAGACGATGAACGCAGTGGACGTCCAAAAGAGGCTGTTACCGATGAAAACGTGAAAAAAATCCACAAAATGATTTTCAATAACCGTAAAGTGAAGTTGATCGAGATAGCTGACACCCTAAAGATATCAAAGGAACGTGTTGGACATATTATTCACGAATATTTGGATATGAGAAAGCTTTGTGCAAAATGGGTGCCGCGTGAGCTCACAATCGATCAAAAACAACAACGAATTGATGATTCTGAGCAGTGTTTGGAGCTGTTATATCGAAATAAAACCGATTTTTTCGTCGATATATAACAATGGACGAAACATGGCTCCATCACTTCACTCCGGAGTCCAATCGACAGTCAGTTGAGTGGACTGCACGCGATGATGAAGAGGTAATCGCTGAAACTGAGGCCTATTTTGAGGCAAAGGACTAATCGTACTACAAAAATGTCTGCAAACAATCAAAGTTTCAAAAGTCTGTAAAAAGTATTTAAATGAAAAAAAGGTGTTATGTTAACTAAGAAATTTGATATTTTACCGACAAATTTGCAGACCTGGCATCTCTGCATATCACTGACAATTTGTCGGGATTTGTCTAAAAAAATGGGATGCCGGTAACCTAACATCTGGGGTGCCGGTAACCGAAATCGGTCGACATTTAAAAAAATACGAAAATTAACTTTGGTTGCGGAAATTTTGATAGCATCTAGTAAAAAATCACGAAATAGATCGATTTCATCTCAAAAATATTCAATCCACTTACCTTTTCGATTGATGCTTTTCAATTCATGATACTATAAAAAAAGTCATAAAAAACTTTTGTGTTGATTTTCACATTTGTTTTGAGCGCAGCAAAAAGTATAAGCGTCTGTCTTGGTATTTGGCGCAAAAAAGAACGTGCTGCTATGACATTTGTCGGAATGACGCTATCTGCTTTCTGTCAAAAGTTACGGTAGGGTGCCGGCAACCGAACATCTTCCCTTATCTAAAAAACTATACAAATTGTTTCTTTAAAAATCGTAAATTAAAACCATCAGTGTAGTGCAAATCTAGCTTTGTGCAATTTTTGCAGTGCAAAATTCGCAACAGTGTTTATTGTCGTTTATATCATAAAGAACTATACTGGTTGTTTCGTAATATTTTATTGTGTGTTAGAATGTTTAATGTAACTAATCTGTACTTTAGTTTAGGTGTATCGTTTCAAATTCAAGTGGTGAAAAAGGGGAACTCGCATAATACGCCCAATCGATCGACTAATTGATATACGAAAGTATAAAGAAAGAGTGTCAGTTTTATTCGTATTTACGACATCCAGTTATGACTTTGACATTACACACCCGTACTTTTTTCGAACTGTGTAGTTTTCTATACAGATTTTAGTAAAACGTTTACCATTGCTATTATCGAAGCAGTTTTAACGGTATAAAACTTCGATGGAATCACATTGAACGAATCTCGAACTATTTTCCCTATACAAATTTAATAAACACGATAGAATGATAATTAGCTTACGACTAATTGAAAATTCTAGTTTTTCTTTTAGTTTTGAATGTAAACTATATATGCAAACAAGGGAATGTGATTTTACCCGGACTACAATAGCTAGAAGAATGGATCAGTAAGTAAATAAATAATCAAATGGTTGCTCTAAATACAAATCCGTCAAAGTATTTGAACTAAAAATTTAAAAAAGAGCTATATTGTATGAGAGTACAAATAATAAGTTGCTCCATACATCCGCTATCGAACTTTGCGAAATATCGAAAACTCATTCCATCCGCTCACACGCTCAACGCCGTCCTTTCGAAGCACACATCACTCAAAGGTGCTAGCAATTGTTATATTGCTATAAATCCAGACAACAGACAGCAATCATCAAACAACCACGCCTGCAAGAAACAATCTGGAAGAAAAGTTTACTTGATGTAAAGCCTGCCCAAGACGACGAGAAATTTCTGAAAACTGGAAAACTATAACTTTTAATAACTCAATTATGGTATTTGCGTGACTTAGGCATTCAACATCATGAAATATTAGCGCGTTTTGATATTCATACCAAGAGGAGCTGTTGGCAGTTGCAACGGAATGGGAAACTTTATTTGAATACTAGGTGCACTCAAACCCACAATTTGATGTGCACTTTGAACGGTACAGATGGGTGTCGTTGGATAGACGGGGTAGTGACTGAGTTGTCTTCCTGCTATGCCGTGTGTTTCGCACCATGGTAGTTATTTATGGGGTGTGCAAGGCTAAGAAATATATGGCAAAAGTTGTGCATGGGAAAAGAGCAAATTTATGCGATGCAATAAAAAAAAGTAAGAGAAAAGAGCAGCCAATACCGTACTGTATTTTCTCACATTCGGTCATTGTATGAATTTCGATTATGGAAATAAATCGCTGTAAAGGATCATTCACAGTATTACGCATCGTTTTTCTTAGACAAATCTACTAAAGATCAACAGTTCTTATATTGTGTGATTGATACGGCATCACATATCTTCAAAATAGTTAAATCTAACTATCAAATTTTATATACAATCACTAATAACTTTCGCTTTTCGAAAAAAAAATTCCTGCTGTCATATTCCATCAAATCTATCATATATACACTCTTTTGCATTTCAAATCATTTACATATATTGCAGTAAATAACAAACCGTTCAAAAACTCTTTATTTTCAATATATTTTGATAAAACATTCAGCGGTAATTTGAAATTATAGTTCCACTAGTACAAAAATAATACCTCTTTATTTAGTTTTACTTCGATTGTGATTCAAATAACCGTTGATTCACATATCATGTATATTTAGTATTTTTTTTGTGAAGGCCCAACTTCAAAATCGAAATGAAAATTATCACACAATCATCTGTGTGCTGGCAATGTACCTAAGGATTTTCGCGTCGGTTTACAACGAATTCGAAATAACTCAACCATTGCCATTAGAACAACCATGCTGATTCCAGCTGCGTTAAAATGTCAACCGATCTGGCATACAAAGCTTCGATTACCCTAGTAGTTGGTTCTGATAGGAATAGTGCCGCCATCGCGGCGATATCGACACAGCTGCATGCAATCTCTTTTTCGGTCTGGATATGCAAATGCATGATCAAATTTTCCACCAACAATTTGAATCATAATTTTAACTTTCGCAAGCAACTCCAGTGCTCTAGTTGTGCTTCACCGCAAACACTGAGCAGGGTTGAGCGAGGTTGGAGGTTGAGCTCCTTACCGCGTGTCGAGGAAAATTACTCTTCCTTTACCCACGAGCAATCGGATGTATGGAAAATGGGGAACAATGGTCTCGACAAATGAAACATGAAACAGCCACAGCGCAAATTTGAAATCGGATGAAACAATTGTGAAGGTTGATTGATCGGGTAACTAACGGCAATTTAAAATTATAGTTGCTATTCATAGCTAGCATGCCGAGTTAGATGTCTCGAATTGACAACATACACCGAAAAAAAGTTGCAATTTTAATTTGAATCAAATTTGGGATAAGTTGTTTCAGAGTACCAGTCTCAAAATAAAACGGTAAATTTTTTATATTTTATAAATATCACACTCTTACAAAAAAATTGTTTGAAACGTGAATAAAAATTAGAAAGCATATTTGGGAATAAACTAAAATAAGCATTTATATTTGTAAACACCTATGGGTAGAATTTAGAAGATATTTTTTCCACTTTGCCCTTCTCATATAGAAAGACTATGCAATAACAGTGAAAACCGACTTTTGAAGTACACTAAGGTCTCTTTTTACACTTTTTTTTTCGCACGGGTTTTTTATACACGGCTTTTTTCACACGAATTCCGGAATTAACACGGTTTTTATTTAGACGGTTTTCGCAATTAACACGGTTTCTGATGAGAGTTTAAAAAGAACCATCATTTTTTTTTTTGAGAAAAATTTTAAGAAAGGGAGTTGTGTGTAAGAAAACGATTATGAGATTTAAAGTTTGAAAGTTAATCCACTTCATATATTTTGGCCCATCTAACAAACTTTATCGATTTTATCGGATTTTATCGATGTGAGGTAACTCATTTTGCATCAATTTGAACTAATCACATTAAATTACATATTGCGGAAGGGGTTTTTAAAGATATTACAATATTTGGTGGATATTTTTATAAAGTGGGCCAAAATAAAAACATTCCTAAAGTGGGCCAAAATATCTCTGTTACCCTACAGTATTTCATACCCATTTAAATGATATAGCTCTAGTAGTATTATGATTTACGCCGATGAAATGAGTTGCTTCAGCATGACACATAGTTAACGCTCGTATTCGTACTGTATTTTATAGTATTGTACTGTATTTTCGACTCAAATACTGTGTACTGTTTTTTACCCTCAAATCTACTGTATTTTAATTTGTATTGTATTTTTACACTGAAATGTACTGTATTTTTCACACTAAAATTTAATACAGAATACAGAAACGCATCGAATTTCGATCTGTGGCAGTACAAGAACAGTAACACCACGTAGCGAATGTGAATGAGAACACAACAACAACACACACAAACCGTCACAACAATCAAGCGAAACTTTGATGATTAAAAAAAAAGAAAAATGTCTCAACCAAAAAGAAAATATACTCTAAATCAAAATCATTATCAAAAGCATCCGCTTCTCAAAAACTGTTAATAATAATATTTCACACATTTTCCAGTTTTTGACGAATTTCAAAATGCCCTAAAAAGGAAATAAAAAATAATTGAGTTTATGAACATGCTTTGAACGATTTGTTTAGTCTTGTTATGACGTAGAGCCGTATTGAGTAAGTTTTACATGATATGCGAATACATTTGTGTGATGAAAACCACGGAAAAGCTACCACAGAAACGGTACTCGAACCCGAAAATAGTTCCTATCATCCTAAATCGTTTTGCCAATTAAGCTATCCTGCATGTGAGACATACAAAAAAACGGACTTAATTGAGGGCTGAAACACCTTGCGGAGGGATTGTTATTGAGAAATGACTACAAATGAACGCCGTAGGGCCCGAGCACAGCTGAACATGCTCGGTTCTTATAGTTTAATAGGCAAAACGATTTACCCGTACTTGGCTTGCTACGAGTTCGAGTCCCATCTCTGCGGTGGCTTTTTCGCGGTTTTCATTACATAGTTGCCTTCGCATGTCATTTTTTTCAATCTGTTTTCCTCGTTTATTTGCTTTTGTTTTTTATTCACTATTTTTAGAAAAAAAGCGTACTGTAAAATGTACTGTATTTTCAAAGTCGATGTACTGTATTTCCTTGATTTTTACGCCAAATGTACTGTTTTTCGTAAAACAAATATACGAGCGTTACACATAGTAATACCTTTTCTAATTTGATTTATATTCATCTCTATGAATTCTGCCCCTTTAATTCTGTCTCTGCGAGCATAGATCTTCATCCAATACCTATGTCTTCCACTCAGTTTAGTAGAAAATGACTGTTAAGATCGTTAGTGTTTACTACACATCGCACCTTCGGAATTGAAAAGAACTGATTCTCAAGCTTGATTTGTAGTGAAAGTGTTTATTGGTGGTATTACTAGCACTTCTTTAGTCGAACGTTCAAATTTGAAAGTATTATCGGTTTTTTGAAAACTGAATGCATTATACAGAAGCCATGAACCATTTAGATTAATTTGCTTGTCGTACAACGCGTTTTCTAAGTGTTCTAATTTTAATTTGTCATCCAATGAGTTTTATCAAGTATGACTGGACCCTTCTCATAACCTCTGGCTGTTTTTGTCGTGAATACGACTTACTTTACTATGGGGTGCCTTTTCAAAATTAGCCATATGGAAGCATGGGCAGAACTTAATCGTGAATATCTCGACTTGTATTAATGTTAGCAACATAATTCTTTCACCATTTCATCAAAAATATGATCAGAAATTTAGGATAATATTTTGAACAGTGTGAGATAACCACAAACAACTCAAAAATTAAGTTTTCTCAAAATTTTAAAACAATGCGGAAAACTCTTTACTTTCGCTTGGGTTTTTCGCGCAAGGACGACGATTTTGAGGTAGTCAGGCACATATCTTCAACTGAATGCGTATAAAAGGGGAACCGTGGTCGAAAATCGATCATTTCTTTTCGCGCGTTCGATGGAAGCAGACGTCGTGGGAGTGAAATCATCAACCAGCAGCGACGGAGGGTGCACCTTCTGCGTGGTTAAAACCTCAAATGCTCCGGTCGCAACTCTTATTTGCTTTTCGGTAATGATGGGCAATACGGCTCATATCAATGAGCGGCTCTGAACCGAACGCTCTTTCGTAAGACCCGGTTCAATTGAACGGCTCATTGGCTCTTTTTCAATAAACGTCAATGTGGAGAAGCGGTTCGAGAGAGTGAGTGTGAGAGCCACGGAAATGCATGAGCGGTATGGGCGATCTAAAATTGTGTTTCACAACTAGAGGTGTCCGTGTGCGGGGAAGCGGGATATTGAAATAAATTAGTTGAAATTTCATTTCGAAAAAAAATCTATTTTTCTTCTATTACGACAGAATTCTTTGAAAATTCACTGCTGGATGAATGTTCTATATATTTTTGACAGCTTCATTAGAAAACATCATCGTTTACCCAACAACGCAATCAAATTTGGGCGTACACAGGCACACAGATTCTCCAAATTGAAACGCAGATTTTAAAATGGCAACTCTGCTTGAGAGCCGCGGTTCAATTTTGAAGAGCCGTGGTTCGTACGCTCATTGCTACGAGTCGGGTCAAATGATCGGCTCGTGAGCGCTCGCCCATCACTACTTTTCGGTAGTCGTAACGGGTCGTAAGTTCAAGTTTCAGATTTTAGTTCCGCAATATAGGTTTAGAATTCAGAGCCTGCGTGCTGAAACTGGATTCTGGAACTGTATTTCGGAACTGAAATTGCAGTTCAAGAATTGAAACTGGATTCTGAGTCTGTTATTGGTTCTAAATTCAGTCCTTGAACTCAGGGTCCAGTTCTTTATTCCAGACTTCTTCTATTCGGTTATTTTTAGAACCATAATTAATACTCCTATAGAATTATGCGGAAATTTACTTTACTGTACTCTATACAATCCATTCTGGTAGTCATAGCGAAAAATCGTTTTCAAGTTTCAGAGCTTAGTTCCGGAATATGGGTTTAGAATTCAGAGGCTGCGTGCTGAACTAACTCAACTCGTCACTCTCCATCACGAACGCTTTCATAGAAAGTTCTTTTCAGAGCCACCATTATTTTATTATAAAGAACTATACTGCTTTTTTCATAATGTTTAATTGCGTTTCAGAATGTTTAATGTAACTAATCTGTAATTTAGTCTAAGCGCATCGTTTAAATTTCTAGTAATGATAGAGGGGAAAGTTGCACAATTCAAACAATCGATCAACTACCAATTCGAATTCGGAAGCATAAATAAAGCGTGTCATATTCGTATTCACGACATCCAGTTATGTCTCTGACATTACACACCCGTACTTTTTAGATTTCCGTTTATATTTTGAAACAACAGTTACATTTTCACAGTTATGTACACCTTGTATAAATTTTGGAGTTAAAAAATAAGCTTTTTTCCCATTCAATTCATAAAAAGTTACATATTATCCAAAACAAACAAATAATCAAATCTACGGTTTTTGGAATTATTACGTCAAATTTTCCACGCGGTTATTTTTGCACGGTTTCCGCAATTAACACGGTTTTCTTTTACACGGATTTTTTCAACACGGTACGTAACCCCCGTGTGAAAAGAGATGTAAATTATTTATTTATTTCGTCAAGCAAATGTAGACTACATATAAATTGTTTACAATGTTCACTTACATAGCAAAGTTCTGGCATTACATTTCTTTGTTGGAATTTGGCCTTTCTGTTTCAACAGACTTCGCAGCCGATTCTTAGTGTACAGAATCATTGCATGGCTAGTACTATGGATCCTACTGACACTAAGAATCCTTCCAGGTCGGGGCTCGAACATACGACAACTGGCTTGTAAGACCAGCGTCCTATGCATTGAACCGCCAACCCGGGACAACATACTTACATACTAGGCATTATTTCTACGACAAAGCTGAGATTTTATTTGATTTTTTGACACAGTAAGGTCGAGATGTTCGCAGTTTTGATTGTAATGGCGCATTATACGATTGATTGGGCTATATTTTGCATGATTTGTTCTAGTGTTTCTTTCTAAAAATAATTTCCTGGTTCGTAATTGACGGCTAGATGTATAAAAATTTAGTTGCGATAATAAAGAAGGTGATTGAATGCGTTGAGAAATGATGTCGCTGATAAAATAAAGCACTGCAAGTCATGGCATTCTTTAAGTGTTTGTATATTGATGAGCATGCAGCGTGCTTCATATGATAGTAGTTCGTCGACTCAGTTCGTCGAGTAGGTAAAATGTTTGTGTTATTGTAACAAAAATGTGCATTCGTTTTAACGAATATGGCTGGACCGATTTTCAGAGAACGTAATTCAAATGAATGGCCTCTTGGTCCCATAGGTTGCTATTGAATTTTACCCGGATCGAACTTCCGGTTCGGGAGTAACGGGGTGTGTGTGTAAAAAAAACTTTGAAAAAAGTGCACTCGATTTTCTCAGAGACCACATAATAAATTTTCTTCAACTCAGATTCAAATGAAAGACCATACAGTTCCATAGCCTGCTATTGAATTGAATATGGATACGACTTCCAGTTCCGGAGATATTGGGTAAAATGTGCAAAATGAACAAAAAAGTGCACTCTATTTTCTCAGAGACCGCTCATCTCATTTTTACACTCTTAGGCTCAAATGAAAGGCCTTACAATTTCCTATTTTCCACCAAATTATGTCTGGGTACGATATCCCGTTAAATCATTACATATCAGTTTGTAAAAAAAAGTATAAAAACTTCATTTCCAGGAGCATATTTTTATATAGGACACAGAAAACTACGTATTTTTCATATTCGACGACTATAAACATAAATTTGATTAGAGAATTGACAATAACCTAAAAAAATTTTTTCATTTTTTTCAACGATTATAGCAGTTTATGTTTAAAAAAGACAATTGTTCACGAATTGATTACGTTATCATTATCTACATACGTACTTTAAAATCAGTAAGATATTAAATTCGGGGAGATCCTATCTCAATCGGATTTTTTTAACATCACAGATCATCAACTCGAAATTTGAATTCAACCAATAAATAATAATAAATCATGAATTCGGTTTAGAATATTCATCTTTTTTCCGTGTTATTCAAAACGAGCGAAGAAGAACCGTGGAAGGAGGGAAACAACAGCAGTGTTAACGTCGTTTCTTTTACCAACCTAGGCGTGAAAATGTCGATATGGCTGGATAATAAACATTCGAATTTCGCAAAAGTTGAAAACAGCGAAGCGAACGTACGTACGAACAAACAAGTTTTTGATGCATTGTGAAGGTTTTTGTAATCGGAAAATTAAGTCGTCAAAGCAGTTGAAAGCTAGCCTGAAACTGTTGGCAGGAGTGCAGTAAGCAATTTATCGTTTGCATTACGGTCGATAGTTTCCACCAACCAGCAAACTGACTGCTATGCCTTTGCTGTCCTCATTCGGTGCAGAATGTGGTGTATTTGGCACGGATTGCATTGTGGATTATGATTTATACGAGTTCTGCATTCTAGGTGGTATCAATGGAGCAGTCCACATGTGTGCTTACATAAAGGCATTATTTCTTGCTATTTGATGCTTATGAGTGGTCCTGTGTGATGATAACCACTAGGTTTACTTTTAACGCTGTAAATGAAGTGGTGACATTTGGCGAGGAGAACGGTTTCTTTGAATAGAATATTATCGCTTCCAAAATGTCGACTTTAAGTATAGGCACATCAGTGCATTTCTCCGAACCCCACGCCACGTATTTTTCCCTAGTTTCATACGGAAATTGCCTTCACTGATCACAACTGCTAACCACATTATAATGTAATTTATCATCATTAGAGCATGTTGTATAGTTTCATTATCCGCTATGTCGCACCGGTACAATGGGAGGCTATGAGCAGAGAATGAAGCTATCATATTTAATGTGTCAGCTCGAAAGCAAATATCTAAGCGGAACATGAGGGAATATTGCTATTGAAAGCTCTGCTCGTTCGGTGCAAGCTGTTTCCTGTTTTTGTTCTGAAGTGACAGAACAGCCTAACGTCTAAGCATACCGCATTAGACTTTTGATCTAATTACACACTCACACCGCAAGTAAAATAGGATTATCAAGAAGAGCCCAAGTGAAAGTTCGGATTATGGAAGTAAGGATGGCGAAGGCTTCGCATTTGCCGTTGTTGGCATTTGTTCTTTTCTCGTTCCACATCGGGAAGCTTTCCGCATGTCACAGGTAGGGAATTGTGTGAGCTGCTCGGAGATAAAGATGTAAGCCAAGTTGGTAGATGCTGGAATGATGTTGAGTGACAGAGAAAGATTCTCGTTATATGGGTGGTTTCAATTAACTTCGTGCCACTAGCTATACGTAATTCCGTAATATGTCTCTCCTTTCTTTAGACGTATTCGGGGGCTTAAGATTTGTACACCGTTTTGTTCACTTCACGATAGAATGACATCTTTCCAGTAACTGTATATAAATGTTTTCGATAACCTAATAAGATTAGTTCTTTCGGTAAGGAAACATTACCGCGAAATTCATCAGTATTTTGCTACATAAACAAATTATATATCTAGAAATTATATAATTTAAGAGAGTGAAAATAGTGGACATAAATTGTAAACATTCCTGAAAAGAGTTGGAATGTGAAAATTGTTTTATTTTTGTGTTTAAAATTCAACATTGCGCTTTGCCATGGTTGGTGGGCTTGACGGTATTGCAAACACCATCAGATACAATCAATTAATATTACAATTTGACAAAGGTATGTGTTACAGCTTTTAGCTTCATTATTGAAATAAATTAATAAGATATGGAACGACTTGAATAAGATTTTGATTGCATTACGCTCCAACATCCGGAGTTGGAGAGGCCGGTAGGGCTTAACTGAGCTCTTTTTTTATGTTTCATTTTCATACTACCGGCCCTAATCGCCAGTGTGAAGTGGAAATTGAGTGGAGTGAACGTATCCCAATTGGGTTTCACACGATTACAATAAATGAACGGTAAATCGAGTCCATCTTTGACGTTTATGGGTTGTTTGTGTACTACACGGAAAGACCGAAATTAGCATTTTGGCGAAAAAATTAGTTGATTTTCTGATTTTGGCTAGTTATTTTTTGAGACAACTAAAAAAATCTTACTTTTGCTAATTTAGATTTTTTAATTCTAGTTCCCTTAATAATAATAATAAAATATTTGTTGAATTTTGGCTATTTTTTTAGTCGAATTCACCAATTAAACGTGCTGTCATTTCTTAGCTAAGGCACACTTCATATGCATTCAACTAATTTTTTAGTTGAATTAGAGAAATAAAACGTTGTTTTCAACCAAAATGAATGGTTGAATTGGTTTCTGCAATTTGCAGCTATATGGTGCTCTGTCACCGAAAAAACGTTAGCACCGTAATGACTACTAGCCACTAGATGGCACACTACTACCGAAAAAAATTTCAGTCGCGGTTATCTTTTCTATATTGGCAGGTATAAATACGATGTTGTATTAGAGAAAAAAACATAAGCGAAACATAAACTTCTTTTTGAAAATTTTACTTCTAAGTCGCTGTTTTCTTTATTCGACTTTGCGAAATCGACTCTCTCACTGAAAACTTTGAGCACTCGCAAAACAAAAACCGAATACAAGTAGTACACCGGACGGTGTAGCCCGGAATGTTAGAAGATACAAAAAACATCATTTGACGTGTACAATTAGAGTGCAACATTCGAAACTCACTTCACTGTTTCGCGTAAAAGCATTATTACCCACAATTCCTTCAAATGCGCACAAATTCTTAATAAATAAACTTTCCACTGACAGTTTATGTCATTTTTACATATCGGTTTAGAAATTTATATATGGATTTATCGTAACACATGCGAAAAACATCTAAACAATTTGCAAGCAGTTTCACAAGACTGTCCTTTTTAGCTTTTGCTTTGACACTTCTCATGAGTTTTTGGCTAATAAACTTGTTAATAAAACCAATTTCATTTTTGTTTTCTTTGTGCTGTCCTTCAGTAATGACGGTGATAGATAAATAGAAACAAATTTTCTGATTTTAATAACGAAATTAGTTGTCAATGAGAATTTCGTGTTGGATTGAAATATTGTTGGTTTGTGTCCAGAATATTCGCCAACTAAACACATTCTCTAGAAATAATAGTTTTTTTCAGCACAGTAAATTCTAAATTTTAACTAATTTTATAGTTATTTTGGAAATTTTGTTGTTAAAATCAACTAATTCAAAAACAGTAATACGAATTAGGCGCAGAGCTAATTTCGTTCGTTCCGTGTATGGAATACTGTGGAATGAGATAGAATATTGTAGAATATAATAAAATAATATAGACTGAACAAACGAGCAAACCACCGATAGCTCTCAAACAATGTTCATCTAGTTCATTTTGTGAGGTTGTGTCGTTTTCCTGACCTGAGACCTGATGGGCAGGGGCGTATCTAAAGGGAAGCGAAGGGGGAATTCCCCCCGGGCGCAATGTTTTCCGGGGGCGGCAAACCAATCCTAGGTACCTTTTTTTTGCTAGTCTAAGTCATCTTTCCGGAGATGGAGTTCAGCATTTTTTTGTTTTGTCGTTTGTGCGCAAACCGAACGGCAAAAGTCATTTTGCCCCGGGCGCCAAATTTCCTCGGTACGCCACTGCTGATGGATGAGATGATCTGTGAGTGAAGGGTAAGAATAAGTGTATGCAAGAACACCGTTTCAGCTCAGGACTCACGATCGACCAATAATAGAGATAAAGGTAGGGTTACCGTACCCTCCTTTATCTCAGCTCCATTAGTCATCTCATATACGGAAACCATTAGTTAGAGTGAGATCAATTGTCTCTGTTCGATAGATTGACTCCAAAAGTAAGATGAAATTATCAGCATTCGCTTTAAGTTTTCGCGTCGTTATAACAACAGTATTGAACAATTTTCGACCATTTTTTTGCGGTAGTGCTTCACAATTCCGAAGCAAAGATATTGTATTTGATTTTATCACAATGCATTAATTGAAAGTCGAGTAACCGCCAAAATAACATGGTGACTCTACAAATGAGATGATTTTTGGTACATTTATCTAATAGTCAGAATCTATTAGAGTAGAAACAGTAGCTCAATGTTACGATGTTTGCTTGTGGAGTACATGTATGTATGTATGTGTGTGACTATGTTTGCGTGCATATGTATATGCACGCAAAGACCGAAATCAGCTTTTTGGCGAAAAAATTAGTTGATTTGCTGATTTTAGTTAGTTGTTTTTTAGCACAACTAAAAAATTCTTATATTTGCTAATTCAGATTTGTTTTTTATGAACCCCGTAATAATGCTAAAAAGTTGGTTGAATTTGCTAATTTTTCAGTTGATTTTGCAACATTTACATGCTGTCATTTCTTAGCAAAGACACGCTCCACTTTCATTCAACTAATATTTTTAGCAAAATCAACAAAACTATGGTTGATTTTAACAAATAATTATCGTTGATTCCAGTAAAAAATGTTGTTGAATTAAGTGATATTGTTGTTAATTTCAGTGAAAATTGACAGTTAATAATAGCAATAAACCTTCTTGAGTTAAGTAAAATATATACTGATTCCAACTAATACGAACTGTTAATTTTAGCTACAGCCAAATCGAGTTCAATTAATTAATTTATTTTAATTGGAATTGTCAGTTGATTTGTTCAATAAACTTTCTTGAGTTTAATAAATTTATTTCTGTTTATAATGATTGATTTTGCACTATAAACTAATAGCTGCTTTCCTTGTTCATAATTGATTTTGCACTATAAACTGATAGCTGCTTTCTTAAGTTTGTAAAAGGCCTCTTAAGAAAAGAAACAATACATGTGGGTACGGTCCTGATTATAACTCATTTTATCTAATTTGTTGAATTCTTATGCACTGTAAAAATGATTTGCTTCTCCAAACAACATTTTGTTTGTTCATTGTAAACTCTCACTTACAATCACGATGCGTAATTACAAACGATCTGCTTTGGTTAGGCACTGAATGTAATGAATGGCCAATGAAAATGTCTTACTTGATTCATGTGTCCTACTCTATTGTTGTAGATGCTGCTTGTAACATTACGGTAAATTTTCCAAATGACCATTCAGTGAAGTGTCAGTTTCGATTTGTTTACTTTCTTTTCTAATTATTGAGCGACTAAACGAGTATATTTTCGTTTATTTACATGTACTAAGCGGAAACCAAAGCATTCAGATGTCGTCTCATACAAAAAGTTCAGAGATAGAAGTCGGAATGGCAAAGCAAGCATAGAATATGCAATAAACATGTACTTTCTGCACTGGTCACAGAAATGATTGTTAGTTAATCTTTTAATAATTCACTGATAGCTGAAAGCACTCCACAAATAAACTTAAACCAAGCAACTTCACAGCAGTTTTACATATCGGTCAGTTAGAAATTTCAAAATCTATATATAAAATATATCAAAACAATTTCAACAAGACTATCCTGTTTTGTTTTTCAACTAATTGTGTTGCTTTGACACTTCTCATGAGTTTTTGACTAATAAAATTTGTCAATAAAACCAATTGCATTCTTGTTTTCTTTGTGCTGTCTTTCTGCAGTGATTTTTTTTTATTCAATAATATAATTATTTTTTAAGGCACACTGCTTAAGCTCTAAGGTGCCAAGGACTTTTTCTAATTTTATTAACGACTAACTTAAAACTAGGATAGTATGATTGGATAATGTTGTATTGGGGTCGCAGTGGTCGACTTTGGCAGATCTAACCTTCAGCTGGCGATCGGCACCGGCCGGTGGATGGAATATATCATGAGTCTTCCAGATGACGATGGCCGCATCCCTCGGTCCATGTGGGTCCGCGGGAAACACCCCCAGGCTACGAACATCCGGCGGGTGGCCCGCATGACTAGAGCGGCCTTCCGTGGGCGATGATGGTGATGTTACATAAGAGAACGAAAAAATATAGAGAAGTAAATATTGCGGAAAACGAAGTAAAATGGGGATATGGGAACGAAATGACTAAGAACGACAGAGATCTAATTAGTTGACATCGAGATGGAGAAGAGACGGGGAGGGGGGAAGCGAAAAGGTTAGTGACAGCAAAAAGATCTTGTTAGTTCCGATGATGATGGTGGACAGATGAGGAATCGGGATAATCGGCGGAAGTTAGTGTCGAACCTGCAGGTGAAAATTATTCTTAGCCACAGTTGAAATAACGTCGATAAATAGGAGGAACTTTCTAAGCAAGATGTAACAGATTACACTTGAATATTAATGTGTTTGAGGAACTGGTATATCAGAAGCATATATGAACTATCCCGACTCGCCAACACATCCCGAACCGGAACCTCAGTCGGTCTACCTCGGGCCCTGAGGGATTCCAATAGCTCCGATCTGGCGTCGCGATACTCTACGCACGACCACACGACATGCTCGATGTCCTGATAACCGTCGCCACAGGTGCAGAGCCCGCTCTCCACGATCCCGATACGCCGGAGATGTGCGTTGAATGTATAGTGATTTGACATGAGTCGTGACATAACGCGAATGAAATCACGACTCACGTTCATCCCCTTGAACCAAGGTTTCGTCGATACCTTAGGGATAATGGAGTGTAGCCATCGTCCCAGTTCGTCATTCGTCCATGAAGTTTGCCAACTTTCGAGAGTTTTCTGACGAGAAATACTGAAAAATTCATTGAAGCAGATTGGTCTTTCATAAATATCACCTTGTAATGCGCCCACCTTAGCCAATGAGTCTGCCTTTTCATTGCCCGGAATGGAACAATGCGAAGGGACCCAGACTAACGATATTGAATAAGACCGTTCAGATAAAGTTCGCAAGTGTTCCCGTATTTTCCCCAGGAAATATGGGGGATACTTTCCTGGCTTCATTGCCCGGAGAGCTTCTATTGAACTTAGACTGTCCGTGACAATGAAGTAATGGTCTTTGGGCAATGTTTCAATGATCTCAAGGGTGTACTGAATAGCAGCTAATTCTGCGACGTAAACTGAAGCCGGATCACTGAGTTTGTAAGAAGCGGTGATGTTTTGATTGAAGATGCCGAAGCCTGTGGACCTGTCGATGTTTGATCCATCAGTGTAAAACACCTTTTCACAGCTGACTGTTCTAAATTTATTATAAAATATATTAGGGGCCACTCGAGGGCGTACGTGTTCCGGAATTCCACGAATCTCTTCTCTCATGGATGTGTCGAAAAACACAGTAGAATCAGAAGTATCCAAGAAATGAGTACGGTTGGAAGCAAACGAAGAAGGATTAATATTCTGAGCCATGTAATCAAAATACAAGGACATAGAACGGGTTTGAGAATTAAGCTCAACTAACCTTTCGAAGTTTTCAATCACCAGAGGATTCAAAATGTCGCATCGAATGAGCAAACGATATGAGAGATCCCAGAACCGGTTTTTCAACGGTAAGACGCCCGCCAACACTTCAAGACTCATCGTATGAGTTGATTGCATGCAACCCAAGGCAATACGCAAACAACGACACTGAATTCTTTTCAGCTTAATGAAATGGGTGTTCGCGGCGGATCGGAAGCAGAAGCATCCATATTCCATAACGGACAATATCGTTGTTTGGTACAACCTGATCAGGTCTCCTGGGTGGGCACCCCACCATGATCCAGTTATTGTACGAAGAAAGTTGATTCTCTGCTGGCATTTCTGTTTCAGATACCTAATATGACATCCCCAGGTGCCTTTTGAGTCGAACCAGACCCCGAGATATTTAAATGTGAAGACCTGAGCTATGGTTCCACCCCCTAGTTGAAGCTGTAGTTGTGCTGGTTCTCGCTTCCTTGAAAATACAACCAGCTCAGTTTTCTCCGTAGAGAACTCGATACCCATTTGAAGAGCCCATGTGGATAAGTTGGCAAGAGTATCTTGTAACGGCCCTTGCAGATCGCCAGCTTTGGGTCCTATAATGGACACAACGCTGTCGTCGGCAAGTTGTCTCAGCGTGCAAGATGTGTTGATACATTTATCGATGTCGTTTACGTAAAAATTGTATAAAAGGGGGCTTAAGCATGAGCCCTGAGGAAGACCCATGTAACTGAATCGTATTGTCGACAAATCACCATGCGCGAAATACATGTATTTCTCGGACAATAGATTGTACAAAAAGTAATTCAAAATTGGTGAAAGACCATGCTGATGCAACTTCTCAGATAGGATATTTATAGAAACTGAGTCAAAAGCCCCCTTGATGTCTAGGAAAACTGACGCCATTTGTTTCTTACGAGCAAATGCCATTTGAATTTCGGTTGAGAGCAACGCAAGACAATCGTTCGTTCCTTTGCCCCTGCGGAAACCAAATTGTGTATCTGAAAGTAAGCCATTAGTCTCGACCCAATTGTCTAGACGAAACAGAATCATTTTTTCGAACAATTTCCGGATACAGGAAAGCATAGCAATCGGCCGATACGAATTGTGATCGGAGGCTGGTTTTCCTGGTTTTTGAATGGATATCACTTTCACTTGTCATGTGGAACAATGTTGTCCTCAAGGAACTTATTGAATAAACTCAGCAAGCGCCTTTTGGCGGGGTCAGGCAGATTTTTCAACAAGTTGAATTTTATTCTGTCTAATCCCGGTGCTTTATTGTTACATGACAAGAGCGCAAGTGAGAGCTCTACCATCGAAAACGGTGATTCGTTTGTATTTGGTGTCGCGGCGCGGGTGATCTTCTGTTCCGGAACAGAGTCTGGACATACTTTTTTAGCGAAATCGAATATCCAGCGGTTAGAATATTCCTCGCTTTCATTCGTGGTGTTATGATTGCGCATTCGTCGGGCTGCGTTCCAAAGAGTGCTCATAGATGTTTCTTTTGTTAGGCCGTCTACGAACCGACGCCAATAACCGCGTTTCTTAGCTCTAATCAAGTTCTTAATTTTAACGTCTAACGCCGCGTAATTCCGGTAATTATCAGGTGTTCCATTTTTTCTGAATATTTTATACGCGGAGGCTCTCTCCGCGTTTAAATTTGTGCACTCTTTGTCCCACCACGGGTTGGGAGGACGGATGTTAGTTTTCGCGCCGGGTACACGTTTCGTCTGAGCTTGAGTCGCGGTGTCGAGAATCAAGCCAGCCAAAAACGTGTACTCTTCCTCCGGAGGAAGTTCTTTCAAGTTTCTCAGATATCGCGGTCGCATAGCTATTCCAATCAATATTTCGTGTGAGGTCATACGAAACATTGATTGTCTTCGATGGTTTTGAGCCACTGGTGATTGATATTACGATCGGTAGATGATCGCTACCGTGGGGATCAGGAATTACCTCCCACGTGCAATCCAACCGTAGCGATGTCGAGCAAAGGGATAAATCCAGCGCACTTGGTCTTGCTGGTGGTGCAGGAATCCGTGTCATTTCTCCCGTATTCAAAATTGTCATATTGAAGTTGTCGCAGATATCATGGATCATAGCTGATCTGTTATCGTCGTGAAGACAGCCCCATCCCGTACCGTGTGAGTTAAAGTCTCCTAAAACCAACGTCGGTGCGGGAAGGAGCTTAATGATATCACTGAGCCGCCGATGCCCAACCGAGGCTCTTGGGGGAATATAGATTGAAGCAATGCAAAGATCCTTGCCTTTAATTGTAACATGACATGCGACAGTTTCAATACCTGATATCGAGGGGAGGTTAATTCGATAAAAAGAATAGCACTTTTTGATCCCCAAAAGTACTCCTCCGTAGGGATCATCTCGATCCAGGCGAATAATGTTAAATTCGTGAAAGTTTAAGGGTATTTCAGAAGTTAGCCAAGTTTCGCACAATGCAAATGCGTCACATTTCAGATTGTTTACTAGAAATTTAAATGAATCTATTTTTGGGATGATACTTCTGCAATTCCACTGTAAAACAGTGATTAAATCCGTGACCTCGATGGATGATTTAGCCATCGAAGGATACAATCGCTGAGAGAAGGGGCCAATTTGCAGTCAACTGCTTTAAATATGTTTTTACTGTTGGCATGAAAGCAATTAAAATGCTTTTAAGAGGCTCAGAAATATTAAAAGTTGTAAAAATCCAGTCCACAACATCAGAGAACTTGATAAGTCCAGCACCTAGTTGGTTCTCTGATAGATTTTCAGGGACGTTTGGGGATTTTGTTGTCCCGGGAAGTGGTGGGAATTCCATCTCGGAACTGAGTTTTCCGAGACCAGGAGCCTTTTGCTTCGGTGGTTTGTCCCGATTCCCGTTAGCTGTAACTTTTCGAAGCCCTTCGGAAGACACCTTCGAGCCCTTACTAGGTAGCTTATGAGAGGATTTATTCATTCTTTTCCTACAGCTATGAGGGACCGCCGATGATGGACCTTCCAAAGGGTCGTCAGAATAGTTCTCGTCAGTTGACAAGCAGGCATATGGGTTCGTTGTCAGTTTAGGAGGGGTGGCACTCTTAAGCATCTCGGCAAAGGAACGCTTGGAGTGTTCCTTCAGGGAACGCTTCATCCGATCTCCTCGCAGCTTATACGCAGGACATGCCATTAGGTCATGCGGACCTTCCTTGCAGTAGAGACACTTTTCAGCATCCTTACCACAAGAGCCATCCGCATGAGCCTCCCCACAGTTAGCACACCGGGGCTTATTGCAGCAATGAGAAGCTGTATGCCCCAATTGTTTGCAATTGGTATAATTCATTACTCGAGGTACAAAAAGACGAACAGGCAGACGAACCCGGTCCAAGAGGATGTAGTTGGGCAAAGCAGAGCCGGCGAAGGTCACACGATAAGAGTCAGATTGGGGATAAGACTTTGTTCCATCCCCGGCGATCGATACTGAATGCAATCGCTTGCAGTCCAGTATCTTGACGTTCTTAAGTGAGGGGTCCTTAAAACAGCCCTCTCCGTACTTAAGAACGTCCTCGCAAGTCAAACTCGAATCGGTGACCACACCGTCGATTTCTACTTCGCGAGCTGGCACGTAGACGCGGTACTCCCGCGTAAAATGATCATTTTGAACGAGCTCATTAGCCTGCTTTGAGCTGGTGAGCAGAACCCTGAGCTTATCTGGGCGTATTTTATCAATACTTTTTATAGTATTGTATCGCGAGTTCAGATCCGGCGATATTTTCAAAATATTCAATTTTTTTTCTTTAGCCTTGGTCCGGAAATAAACCGGGTAAGGCCCGGCCGAGAGTGCAAGCCCATCGGGATAACTGTTTATGCGAGACTTACTGCTGCCAACAGAAGTCTCCATCTGATCATCGAGAACGGAGGGGTCGGGATTCGAATTTGACATGTCGCGGAGCTACCTCCGCGCAGAAATAAATGATTCGGGGGAGGGGGGGGGGAGGTTGTAAAATGTGCAAAAAACCTCTCACAGAAAAAAGCACTATTGTCTATTACACAATAGCGATATAATCTAGTTTTGATCGTCCGGTCACGTTATCACACACGGCACTGGTTTTCAACGCTTTCGCAGTAAACACAAAGCACGTCCGTTCGCTCGGAAGGTTGAAACGGCAATGATTCTGCAGTGATGATGACAGCCAAACAGCGTCCACAATCCTTTTGGGACCTTTATTGAATGACATGTTGATTGGATTATCCCACTTGATCAAAATAAAAAGTAGACTAACACATGGATCAATAAGTCCTGAGACTAACAACGGAAACAACATTTTTTTTTTTGCAAAATTTTTTTTTTATTCATCAACATAATCACCTTTTAGGGTGATACAATGGTTCCAACGTTTTTCCAATTTTTCAATACCATGTTTATAAAAAAAATTATCTTTCGCTTCAAAATAAGCTTCAGTTTCAGCGATGACCTCCTCATTTGAGCCAAATCTTTAATTTATTTTTTTTTTTTATTTATTTATCGATTTACCTTTTTCGAGGTAGTCAATGAAAATCACGCCATGCGTATCCCAAAAAACTGACGCCATGACTTTGCCAGCTGACTGCTGCGTTTTCGGACGCTTCGGGCGGCTTTCGCCAGCTGTGCGCCACTCAGATGACTGCCGCTTCGACTCTGGAGTGTAGTGATGTATCCATGTTTCGTCCATGGTCACGTAACGACGCAAGAAATCTTTTTTGTTGCGAGTAAATAGCGATAAACTGCTTTCTGAATCATCGACTCGTTGCTGTTTTTGTTGCATCGAAAGCAATCGCGGCACCCACTTGGAAATAACCTTTTTCTTGCTCAATTTTTCATGAAGGATAGTAAATACACTTCCATATGATATCTGTGTCATCTCAGCAATCTCACGGAGCTTCACTTTACGATCTTTCATTATAATTTTTGTCCCTTCACTCACATTTTCCGGTGTAACGGCTTCCACAGGTCTACCCGAGCGTTCCGCGTCATTTGTGTCGGTACGACCACGTTTAAACTCGGCGAACCACCGACAAATCGTTGCTTGTGATGGACAAGAGTCCGGACAACATTTTTCAATCCATTTTTTCGCTTGCACGGTATTTTTACCCATTAAATAACAATGTTGGGTTTCAGGAAGTGCTTTGACTTTCAACAAATCTTTTTTCGGCTGTAGTTTTTGTGTGTCTTATTTCTCGGAAGGACAATGTATGGAATACTTGTAGAACTAATTTGATACTATTATTCTGCCGAAGGAAGCATGTTGATATGTTAAGGCGCTTAAGAGTTATGCAGTGTTTTTGAGTTTTTTCATGGTATTTTTAAAACTAATTTAAATAAGTTTAAAAAATAACACCCTCCCAGTTTTCTTTTAAATTTTTACTTATATTATGACATTTCAGGAACCGCATAGGATACATATTTATCGATCTGGCATCTAATAAATATTGATATTTGCAGCTTGACAAGTTTTTGGTGAAAAAATAATCATAACTTTTTACTTGGAGCTCATATGAAAAAGCTTGGTTGAACAAAATTGTGCGCAATGATTAATACAACAACTCTTCTTAAGACAACTTTTCCGTAGAACGTTTCACAAACAGTTAGAACAAAAAAAGTGAATTTTCAGGAGCAACCCTATTTTTATTCGGAAAAATAGATGTAACTCGATCAAATGAAAAGTTAGAGAGGTGCTTTTTTCAGTAAAGTTGCTCGAAATAAAATTTCATACAACTTTATTGTACAATAAAATCATTTTTGAGTTCAATTAAGAAAGTTAGATTTCAGATTTCAATCTAAATGAGAATGCCTATTATCTCCCATCGTTATTAAGAAATCAGGAACCAGGATAGCTGGGATCGGTTTGTTTGATTTCTTACTGATAATAGCTACCAATTGGTTGTAGTTTTGAGTTCAGTTTAAAAATTTTTTACGTGTTTTGTTTCGCCGCTTTAAGTGACAGTATAAAATTTTTTACACTCTTTCCGGAACCGGAAGTCAGATCCATATAAATCTCAGGAATTGAATTGAACCAAAACAACTTTCATTTGAAGATTATGGAAATCGGTTAAACCATCTCTGAGAAAAGTGAAGGAGATTCATTCATTGAGGAGGCCTATACCTTCTTATGTTACATTCGGTCAGGACACAAGAATACCGTGCAAATCACTTGTTACCTATGATAATCAGATGGCCATATGTCAATATTGCCAAAAAGGTGTTCACTACGGTAAGCCATGTGATAAACAGGACAAGGAGACAACTACACCAAAGGACAACGGTGCTTCCTTCACACCAACCCAAAGCAACCCCAGTACACCTGTAACAGTCACCAACAACCATGAAGCATCCCCTTCAACGAAACCATCATCCCCTATAGAGCAAAGTACACCAGCTGCAGTTAACAGCTTACCATCCAACCAACCAGCAACTGCAAACAATGTACAACAAGGCGCATCTACAGCAACTAGCAATAAAAAGAAGACGGAGATCGACAACAATACCATCGATGCGGCAACGGATGACGAGACGAACCACGAACGAAGTGCCCCTCAATCCTCGCAGGAGGGAAATAGAAGCTCCTCTACCCCTAGAAAAAGGGTGACAACGAGGTCCAACTCAAAAAAAATTTATTTAAAAAATCGGCTCAATCGGCCACGTAAAGCTTGTATATATATAAACCCGTTCCGAAAATACCCATATTGTAGTAATTTCCATGGAATGTAAATGATCCGGATATGATTTTCCTTGTATGCAGAAACCTCTATTTACGAAGTAAGTTCGCAAAAATTTGGGATTTTGTTCGTGAAAAGACGGTAACGTAAAGAAAAGTTTACTTAAACGGAGGTTTGAGTGTACTTTACTTATTTTGATTCAAAAGACGCATCCGAATAAAATAATAAAATAATAATCCAAATAAAATTTTACAATTATGTATATTTTGTCAACCTATTCCCACTAGATACAAAATGCCTCAATATGAGTAGACTACAATCAATTACCGTAATCGGTCCTGAAAAACAGCAGAGTATCAACACACGGGCGGTCTATAATGCTAATACTAAGGAGGCGATTAATTGTTTCAAGTCTACCAAAGAGTGACCAGTCTCGGTAGGGTTCTCTTTCAGTTCACCCTCATTCCGTCTTGTCTTAGTTTACCGCACATTACAACGATACTTCTAGAAAATAGCTCGGTAAGTAGACTAGTTGTGATTATACTCTGAGTTCCATTTCGGCAATTAATCGAACTTCGTCCTTAGCTGCGCTTTTCCATTTTCCCTAAGTAAGCAACCACTTTGTTCGATTATCCCGGAAAGCTGTTCTTCCTTGAATGTGAAACTTTGCTGGAAAATAAAAGGAAACAAATCCGCCAATTCTTCATTCAGTTCGCTTGGAAGAACTTTTGTCATAACTTATTAATTACCGGAAATTGAAATATTTTCTTAGATCCGGCTGAATAACTTATGAACAAGAAATTCGCTTACTCTGCAGTGGGCCTGCTAGCTAACTTCGAGCTACATTTCACTCATTATTGACTCTCTTCAATTCCATGGAGAAAACAGTATTACTTTTCTCTAGTACTGTCAAGTTCACTAGGTTTCCAGGGCAATGGAGAACTAAAAAGGAAAACTTTATTATTGCTGCATTCGGCTGATAAAAAGAAAATACTTCAAAGTGAATGCCATCCATTCTATTTCTTGCCGCAATCCCAGAAGCGATCCGGTTTTTCTTATCCTTGCAAGGGTACACAACACTAGTCTGATGGAAAAGCTGCCATGAGTGACGTTTTGGTGGCGCAATAAAATGAGAGGAGGAACGTATTTGAAACTGAATCGAACTTATGGCTTAACTTGATTCGGCCAAATTGATACTACTTATTTACTCCGGATATATTGTTCCACCAATGACTTTGCCCCATAGACTTATACATCAATGTTCGTTTTTTTTTCTCTAAAAATGTGAAATTTTATCGATAGACTATCATGCTGTATTTTACTGCTGGTGCTATCCTTAGAAAATTCTTACTCAATTATAGAAAATATATGAACACGAACTGAAACTTCCGGAAGCAGATAAATGGAATATTGCAATCAATCATGGTAAATATTGTTTGCACTTCCATCACTCTAGCGGAACAAGTCAATTTCTCTTCACACCTTGTGCTGTCTGTCAAAAATAGCCACTCGGCAACAAATGGGCACTTGCAAATATATCGTGCGCGCCGTTGTATGTCTGCCACTTCTGGGTGCAAACATCAACTGACTCCACCCGACCGAATCTAGAACGTTGATTCGCATGTCGGGACTATCGGATTCAACTATCGGATCAGCCGCGGCAAGGTATGTTTAGAAAGTGTAAGCAAAAGAAAGTTTTAATTACAAAGTGTTAATTACCCTTCAGCTGTGAACTGGCTCGATTAAAACGTCAATTTGCCGGCAAACTTACCTTCGGGATCGGAACTTACACTGTAACATCGCAATGTGCCGCGACCAGTAGGTTCGTGAAAGTTTGTGAAACTTTCGCGGAAGCGCTGCTACTCAGAGAAATTAGCAGTTGTATTATTTTGTATATTGTTTGGAACTTGCATTTTAATTTGAAAAGTTCGCAACAGCGTATATAAGTTGCCTCACTTTTCTATATTGTTTGGTACTTCATTCACTTATGCAATATTAAAACCGGAATAAATCGCGATTAATTGCACATTTTTTCAAAATACCATGAAGATAAAGCATTAGGAACTCAATAATATGAGAAAATTTTAGATTATTCATGTTTTTTGTCTTTCTCGTGAGGGAAAGTTTTGCAATCACTGTGAACCCCGATTTATTAACTGAGACCCGGAGGGCCGACTGTCATATACCATTCGAGTTTCATGTATGGGTCTAACAATCTAATTAGGTTTTCTCGGGGATAATTTGACCGATTTTCACAAAGTTAGATTCAGATCTAAGGTCTTTTGCTCCCATACGTAATATCTAAATCATCCGGATCCGAATCTATTACAAGGTGAGGAGTGTAAAATTTTTTCTTGAAGTGGCGAAGCAAAATATGTAGAAAAAATGGAACTGAGCTTAAAACTATTCCAATCTATGATCATCCTGGTCTCCGATTTAGAAAGCAGCAGAAATAGAACTAATACATATAAAGTGGATGGAACTCACTTTTCTCACCGATTTTCACAAACTTAGCTTCAAATGAAAAGTCTTGTGGATCCATACGGAATTTTTAGATTTTGTTCGGTTTTGACTTTCGACTCCGAAATTCCACGATGAAAATTTAAAAAAATTTCAAACAGTTACTTACGAATCGACTTCGATTATACCGGTTTCACAAGTACCTGCAATAATAGAACTCACTTCGAGAATGGTTTCATTTTGTCGATTATACTAGTTGATGCACAAAAAAAAATCAGATTTTCTTTGAAGTTATTTTGATAACACCACAGTATTATGAGATATGAGAGGGGCGTCATTATACCACTAAGTTGATCAAAATAAATGTTGTTCAAGATATAATATTTATAAACAATTTTCTTTATTTAAATATTACAAGAATTCTGTTTCAAGAATTCTGTTTCAAGAATTCTGTTTCAAGAATTCTGTTTCAAGAATTCTGTTTCAAGAATTCTGTTTCAAGAACTCTGTTTCAAGAAACCATAAACCGTTAACTTAGAAATGAAATATAAATTTTGAGTTTTAATCGTCTTTAATGCGCCGAAATGGTTCAGTTTTACTTTCAAAACGAGGCCATCTTTTGATTCTGATTTACCTCCCCGTCGTTGGTTTAATGAACAAAAACATCGAGGGATCGAATTTGTGAGCAAAAAAAAGGTCCCAAAGATTGATTTCCCGCCCTCAAAACAACGTTGTCCCCGGGGCAAACGCCCCCTTTGAAAGTTTCGAGACGTCATTAAAGGGGACAAAAAACCGTGAAAATCGTTTGATATATATGGTAAAATGGTAATTTATTTTTGGTTGCTGCCAGCATAAACCAAACGAGATATTAACCGCTTTGCCCCCGTTTCCCCTATATGACATTTCGTTATTGTGTTTGAAGTCTTTGTTGTGCAGCGCGACACATGTCGATGTATGTGCCTAAAAAGTCATTTTTGGAGAGTGTTTCTTTATGAAGAAAGGTGCGGGTAAAACCATTACCGGTGACGTTTCACAGGCGATAATTTATGCGTTTAAACAGAGCATTGAAGGGAATGTGGTGCAATATAGAGATCGTCACTGCAAAATAATTTTACATCATGACAATGAAAGACCCACCGGACAGAATTTAAAAAGAATCTATTGCATTATTAAAATTATCATATTAATCAAAGGTTATGAAACTTGGTCTTACCTTCTCTGATTATCTAGCTATTCCTTTCTAATTATCAGCCATAACCGGAAAAAAGTTCCATTCCAGTTTTATTAATCAAGTTTTAGTTAAATATATAATAATAATAATAATAATAATAATTAGGGCATATTCAGGAGTGTTCTAGTTCTAGATGCATAATTTATGTCAGTTTTAAAATTTAAATCTAAAAATTATAACAAAATAAACTGGCAGCCCCAGCAGCGTTTTATCTGTGTTTCAAATATAGAAAAAATAGAACGGCAGTGTACACCAGTTTTAAATTTGCCAGTAGAACTGGTCGAATAAATAAAACTAAAACGGATTGCTGGGGATACGTTTGTTTCAGTTTCATTTACATTATAGACCACCCATATGAATCTTGAAGCTGCTGAATTTGCTTTTATTATTATTATTATTATTATTATTATTATTATTATTATTATTACTATTATTATTATTATTATTATTATTATTATTATTATTATTATTATTATTATTATTATTATTATTATTATTATTATTATTATTATTATTATTATTATTATTATTATTATTATTATTATTATTATTATTATTATTATTATTATAATTATTATTATTATTATTATTATTATTATTATTATTATTATTATTATTATTATTATTATTATTATTATTATTATTATTACTATTAGTATTATTATTGTTATTATTATTATTACTAATAGTATTATTAGTATCCAACGGGGAAATCAGATTGTAAAAATGTTGCATTCGCAAGTCATTTTATCAATCTGTTTTCTCCGTTTGATACTGATCAAATTAAAAACTAGCTCATGACGGCTCTACGTCTCAACAAAACTAAAGTCCAATTCCATACGAAATCGAAGGTCGATTTTTCATTGTATTATGCATTCTTTATGACCAAAGAAGACAATTTGCATCAGAAGTTTGTCATTTTTATTGTAGCCTTACTTTTGAGAAGGGACTTAGCAAATATCCCTTATAATGATCAATACTATATGTTTCAGAAACGGTGGATCCGATCGATTTCGTGTCTTCTGCTATAGTTTAGGTAATTATAAGGATTATGTAGAAAAATTGAGCACTGTTGAAAAAAAATTGATTTGATGATTATTATTTTAGAAGGAACATTTTAAATCAAAATATTTCATAGAAGGGATTTTTTTAAATATATTGTAGCTGAAATCCAAAGTAAAAATCAATGTCTTGACATTACATTCCTTCTGTGGAATTTGGCCTTTCTGTGTCAACAGACTTCGCAGCCGATTCTTAGTGTACAGAATCATTGCATGGCTAGTACTATGGATCCTACTGACACTAAGAATCCTTCCAGGTCGGGACTCAAACATACGACTATTGGTTTGTAAGACCAGCGTCCTATGCATTGAACCGCCAACCCGGGAAGTCCAAAGTAAAATACTATAAAAATATAATGTAGATATTTTAAAATCATGAAATTTTTGTTTTTTATTTATTTTTATGAAAGATCGCTAAATTTCTAATTAAAACAACGTAAATTAAAATTTTGTAACATGCTACCGTTCTAGAGATACAGTTTCTTTTAATGGGAAAGTTTTTATTTTTGTAACGATTCTCGGATGTTTATTTGAATTTACTGAAGAAAACGATTAAAGCTTCCTTATTGTTTAATAATATCTACAATTTTTATGCTAGCATTACAATTTGAAAATGGTCTAATTTCTATTTTATCTACAGAAAAAAGAATGAATTAATGGTATTTTTGTGTTCCTGGATTAGTAATTGATTTTGAATATTGTTTCTCGGTATTTTCACACTCTAATGTCTCTTCTCCTTTCGCTTTTGAGCAAAATCGAATAGTTCCTTTGAATTTTAATGGGATGTTTACGTTCCTTAGCAAGACTTGTAGCCATGCGTTTTATTCTTCCTCCTATGGCATCATGTCCCTTGCCATGCAATGTTGCGAAAAAATGCCTTTTAACATCTATATCAAAACTAATTTCCTTGTTAGAGCAAATATATGTCTTCTAATACTGTTTATTATCTCGTGATATTTCTCCATAGTGTATTTAACAGAACTAATTTTCGTTTCATAAATTGGGGCCACGGCAACACTCGAGATTGATTCATTGAATATCAATATTAACATTTTTAATGTATTCTGGCACGTTTGAGTTCGTTTTTTCTATTGATGTTGCTGACGTTGCTGACTTCGCTTCTAATGTTTCCTGACTGAAAACAATCATGTTGGAATTTCTTGACTCTATTGATGTTTCAGTTGTTGCTGGTATTGTTTCCTAACTCTGAACATCCATACAAGCATTTTCCTCTTCACTACTCGATGAATCATCGCAAATTTTAATTTTTTTGTTAAGCAGATTTTTTTCAACAAATCCTAGTTCAACTAATTTGGCAATACACTGAGGTCTCTTTTTACGCGGAGGATACGTACCGCGTAAAAAAACCGCGCCACTTCAGAAATCCGCGTAAAAAAATTTCCACAAGAAGAAAGAATTTGATGCTAAATGTCTTAGAAATGCATGAAACGTCCAGATCTGGTGTAATCTAAAAAAAACGTGCCTAATCCAGTGAGATGATACCTTTTTTATCATCCGCATGTGTTTTTTGCATGAATATTCTTCGGTGTTTTAGTACGCATGACATTATTTTAATGATATTCAAGCGGCAATTTAAAGTTCTATTCACTCATTACCCTGTAATGTAGAAACTGTAAATCGGATCGAATTTTAATCTAAATGTATGATAATCGATTGAATCTTCCATGAGATGTCGAAATAAATTTCATTTTAGAGCTTACGGTTATTCACGGTACTGCCAGAACCAGTATTCAAGAGCCAGCATAACCGAAAACGATTCGTATGACCATAAATTAATATGACGTATAAATGCAATAGTTTTGAGTCCAACTTTGAAGTTTTTTGGAGTGTCATCTTCTGTATCGGTATGAATTTTAAAAACTCATCACCCTGTAATTCCAGAATCGGATGAAATAATTTAATTTTGTATGGGACCATAAATCCTTTAATTTGAATTTTTGTAGTTGAAATTTGATTTGGACTTTTTTGAGAAAAAGATTGAGCTTTGAAAAACGATTCGATACTGGAACCGGAATTCTAAAATCGGTATAGCCGAAGTCAGTTAAATCCACCTCAAGAGCTGTATAGTTTACATTTGATTCAAACTGTTTGAAAATCAGTGTAGACATCTTTTAAAAATCGTAGTGCGAATTAAATTATTGAGTACCTTCCTAATCGAAAAAACTGAGATAAGTTTATTTGGTTATCGACTATCCAAATCTACAAACCCGATAAACCTAATACATTTGTGCGAAATAGACATTTTTATACTAATCACCCTGTATCTCATAAACCGGAAGTTGGATCTGACTAAAAAGCGAGATATGTTATAGGATCTTAAGACCTTTCATTTTAATCTTAGTTCGGTTCAGCCATCTACCAGAAAAATGAGTAACACTATTTTGATTTCGTTTCACATTTCACAATTCTATGAACACAAGCGGCTGGCCAAAATTAGGAGTAAAACGTCGCCGTGGAAACAATGGACAAGCCGTGCAAGATGCTGCTGTACATGGAACCAAATCTATCGATCTGAGCGATTTATCTGTTCCGTTCATTGTTTCTCCAGTAGCATCACACAAATTTTGGCTCTACTTATCTGGATTTCAACCATTGGTGACCGTTGAAGATGTGCAAAAAATTGTATCTCGCTGTCTCAATGTATCTGACGCTGTCGATGTCGTACGGCTTGTTCCAAAAGATGCGGACCCAACCAAATTGACGTTTATATCGTTTAAAGTCGGACTAGACCCATCTTTAAAAGAACAATCACTTGACGCATCGACCTGGCCCAGTGGACTTCTCTTTCGTGAATTTGTCGATCACGTTAAAGTGCGTACTGCCGAAAAAGGAGCACTTACGACCCCTTTAGACAACGGCACTCCTCAACCATCGTCGTCGCAGCCTCGGATCCGGGACACCCAGTAACAAGCACTAAGGAAGTCTCCCTACCACTCCACCCAGTCGTGCTCTCCGAAGACATCCATCATCGTCATCGTCCCGGTCCTGTGGTCGGTGATGGTAGAGGAGGCTTCCGACATGCTACTCCAGGCGAGTATAATGAGCTACTAGAACCCGCTGTACTTGACAATTTTCCGCTTTCTAGTGTTACTTTTTCGAATGGTTTACGCATTTACTACCAGAACGTGCGTGGATTGAGGACAAAAATTGATGCATTCTTCCTAGCTGTTTCGGATGCCGAATACGACATTATCGTCCTAACGGAAACCTGGCTGAATGATCAAATTTTCTCTGTGCAACTCTTCGGTCACCTGTATGCTGTTTACAGGAGTGATCGCTCCCCGCTGAACAGCCACAAAACACGCGGAGGAGGCGTACTGATCGCAGTATCGAAAAAATTTAGCAGTTCAATTGATCAAACAATCATATCTGTATCGCTTGAGCAGTTATGGGTATTGGTTGAACTCCCACGAGATTCGCTTAGTATCGGAGTAATCTACCTGCCCCCTGATCGTAAAAACGACTCGGTGAGTATCAATGAGCACATAGACTCCTTGAGTTCGATATCTTTCCGATTAAGCCCTCGCACTCCTGCGCTATTGTTCGGTGACTATAATCAATCCGGTTTACGATGGTGTTTTCCTGAAGGCGGATTACCTTTCGTAGATCCACTGCTGTCGCAAATTCCGACTGCCTGCAGCGCTCTTCTCGATGGGTTCAACCTGAATGGATTTACCCAGATTAATACATTGCTGAATCGAAACGATCGTCTGTTAGATTTAATACTCGCAAATGATGTCGCTTTACCGGTCATAAACGTTTTCTCGCCAGTTGAGCCACTGATTGACCTTGACGCGGACCATCCCGCTCTAGGCGTTGAGTTTAGGATACCAACGCCAATTGAGTACGACGAACCATCTATCTCATTCTCTCTTGACTTTCGTCGAGTCAATTATGCCGAACTGAACGATCTACTTTCCGTTATCGACTGGCGATTCATTGAAAGGACTGCTAATGTCAATGACGCTGTTGAATGTTTCTGCGATGCTGTAGAAAGTGTTGTTTCTCAAGCTGTTCCAGCTAGTCGTCCACCGCTAAAACCGCCGTGGTCTAATCCACGTTTACGTGCTCTTAAGCGAACACGTTCTGCCACCTTACGAAAATATTGTAACACTCGTTCGCAGTACATCAAACAACAACTGAATATAGTAACTAGACAGTATCGCCGTTACAACATTTTTCTATATCGTTGCTATATTAAACGTATTGGAATGAATCTTCGTCGAAACCCTAAACGTTTCTGGTCCTTCGTTAACTCAAAAAGGAGAGAGGTTGGCCTTCCGCACTCTATGTACTTAACCGATGAAACGGCCCGCAACGAAAAGGAAAAGTGCGATTTATTTGCCCGTCATTTTAAACAAACATTCAACGAAAGTTCTGCTACACTGATGCAAATAGACGAAGCAGTCACAGATGTGCCTCGTGATATTTTCAATTTCAATATTCCGCTTGTAACCGAAGAAATGGTTAGAGTCGCATTGAACAAATTGAAGTTGTCGTTCGCTGCTGGACCCGACGGTATTCCCTCATCTGTGCTGAAGCGTTGTGCAGGCGCTCTCAGTTATCCACTAGCAAGACTGTTTAACCTTTCAACTCTACAATGTGAGTTTCCTTCTCGATGGAAGTTCTCCTATCTGTTTCCTGTTCACAAAAAAGGTGATAAACGCAATGTCTCCAATTATCGAGGAATAACGTCTTTGTGTGCTTGCTCAAAGCTGTTCGAAATTATTGTGAACGATTCCCTCTTTGCCAGCTGTAGGAACTACATAGATAACGAGCAGCATGGGTTCTATCCGAAACGTTCGGTGTCATCTAATCTCATGTTGTTCACTTCGAAATGTGTGCAGAGTATGGAAGGCGGATGGCAAATCGACGCAGCATATATGGATCTCAAAGCAGCATTTGACCGAGTGGATCATGGAATTCTTCTATCAAAATTGCAACGACTGGGAATCTCATCGATGAGCGTGAAATGGTTCAGATCCTACCTAACAAACCGTTATGTCAGTGTAAAAGTTGGCTCCTCGACTTCAGAAGTTTTCTCAAACCTGTCCGGAGTTCCGCAAGGCAGTAATCTTGGACCGCTGCTGTTTTCGATTTTCATGAACGATTTTCTGCTACTATTACCACCGGAATGCAGACTCTCCTATGCCGATGACACAAAAATCTTTAAAGTTGTCAAATGTCTCCTGGATTGCATTGAGTTACAGGAAATGATTCAAACGTACGTTGAATGGTGCTCAAAGAACTATTTATGTTTAAGTATCGAGAAATGCTGTATCATCTCCTTCCATCGTAAAACTGATCCAGTCATATTCGATTATTTCATTGCGGGAAGATCTATGACACGAGTGGAGAATATAAAGGATCTTGGTGTCATTCTGGATCAAAAAATGACTTTTAGACTTCATTATGACGAAATTTTAGCCAAAGCCAATCGTCAACTCGGTTTCATCATGAAGATTGCCTCAGAGTTTCGGGATCCGTTGTGTTTGAGATCTTTGTATTGCTCACTTGTACGCTCTATACTCGAGTCAAACGCTGTGGTGTGGTGTCCTTACCATGCTCTCTGGAAAACTAGGATTGAAGCTGTTCAACGAAAATTTGTGCGATACGCTCTGCGACTGCTACCGTGGCGTGACCCCATGAATTTACCGCCCTATACCGATCGATGTCGTCTATTGAATCTTGAGCCATTGGAAACACGACGAATCATTGCTCAAGCTACATTTGCTGCTAAACTGCTTTTGGGGGATATTGACTGCCCACCTTTGCTAATGCGGTTAAATCTCTACGCACCGGAAAGATCACTTCGTCAACGCAACTTTCTGCTCCTGGAATCAAGGAATACGGTTTATGGACAGCACGAACCTTTTCGCTCTGTCTGTACGAGATTCAACGAGTTTTTCCAGTATTTCGATTTTAATGTGTCGTCCCGTGTGTTTCATCAACGTCTACTTGACCTTTTTCATATTGTGTATCGTGAAAATTAAATTTAGTGTACTTAGTTCATTAATTTTTATTCATTAAGACAAACTATGTCAGATGAATCATAAGAAACAAACAAATAAACAAATAAACAAATATCATCCTGTAGTTCCTAATCCAGAAGTTGGATCCAGACGCAATTAAGGAACCTTGTGTAGGAGCATACGACTATTCATATGAATCTGAGTTTGTAGAAAACGGTTGAGTCATTTCTGAGAAAATTGAGTGAAATTATTTGTCACACACGCATTTGCTGATCTCGACGAACTGATTCAAATGGTATATGGGTGTTATGTTCTTCTAGCATTTATTGATATAAGTAGTTTAAATCAATATAATCATGGAATTGCTTTCAACTCGAAAATGCTGCCATCTTGGCCATCATCTGATTTACATATGTCGTATTCGAACGATTATGTTGCCAAAAACGAACCGTGCTAAAATCGCTCCGAGGCTAAATGTCATGAAAATGGATGCTGTACACAGTCTTTTTGGTACTTAGAAACAATTGTATGTAACAGTATAAAAAATCGTGTTTCACGTTGTTCCCAAGCATTGCTTTGTCATACAGCGCTCAAAACTCCTACTGCTGGAATAGGGGAAAAAGTCGCTCACACAAAAATTTCGATATCTCCGTTAAAATTGGGCGGATTTAAACAATCTATGGCTTGTTGGATAGGTTCACCGTGCGGAATCTAAGTCTGAAACCATATTCTGTTGTCAAGGTCAAGTGTGACAGATACTGTCAAAAAACAGAAAATTTTGACATAAAACTTCGTATAACTAAAAAGTCGGTTTTCACAGCGATTGCATAACCTTTCTATATGAGAAAGGCAAAAAGTAAACATCCGATCTCAAAACCATTCAATAGCGTTCTGGGTGACGGGGAGACCTTTCATTTGCGACTAGTTTGATCAGTCAGGCCATCTCTGAGCTCTCGACCTCTTAGTTGACAACACACATACAGACACACACATACACACACGGACATTTGCTCACTTCGTTGAGGTGAAACGATTGGTGTAGGACATTCGGAAATCCGCGTAAAAAAGGCTTTTTGTTTTGCCTTTCTCATATAGAAAGGTTATGCAATCACTGTGAAAACCGACTTTTGAACCGAGGCCCGGAGGGCCGAGTGTCATATACCATTCGACTCAGTTCGTCGAGTACGCAAAATGTCTGTGTGTGTATATGTGTGTGTATGTGTGTATGTGTGTGTGTATGTGCGTATGTGTGTATGTAACCGATTTTCACAAACTTAGATTCAAATGAAAGCTCTTGTGGTCTCATACAAAATTCCTGAATATCATTTGGATCCGACTTTCGGTTCCGGAATTATGGAGTAAAATGTGCAAAAAATTGTGAAAATAAGTGCACGTACTTTTCTCAGAGATGGCTGAACCGATTTTCACAAACTTAGATTCAAATGAAAGGTCTTGCGGTCCCATAAAAAAGTCCTGAATATTATTTGGATCGGACTTCCGGCTCGGGAGTTATGGGGTAAAATGTGCAAAAAAAGAAAATATATGTTCTATTTATTCTCATAGATGGCGCGACCGATTTTCACAAACTTAGGTTCAAATGAAAGGTCCTGTGGTCCCATACGTAATTCCTGAATTTCATGCGGATCCGATTTCCGGATCCGGAAATATAGGGTAAAGTGGTTGAAAAATTGTATACCATCACTGAAAATGGGGATAACCTTTAAAAAATTTCTATATCGACCTCAAATGTATTCCTATTGATAGTTTTTATCAGTAGACGGTCAAACAAACCGATTTCGGTTATTCTTTGAAGAATCGAAGAAAATTATTTTGAAGAATACCACAGTATAATATGAGAAAGCATCATTACACCACTAGGTGGATTAAAACAGGTTTTTTCACTTGATTATCACTTGTCTCTCACTAGCTTGTTTATTCGCAGTACCAGATTGTGTTATATACAAACCTAGATACTTTTAACAACCAACAGGTACATTTTTGTTAGATCAGGAATAATATAACAACAGGTTTATTTCAGAAAACTGTGAAACATGTTTTCTGATTCCTATTCCATATATTTTATACATGCTTAAAACCATAACATAGAATGAATACAAACAGTTGCTTAACAATTTGTTTACTGTTTCTAAAAACTTTGCTTATATGTTAACAATCCGCATGAATGGATACGATACACCAAGTATACCAGATATCGTCAAACGTTAAGGAGTATGGTTTGGATGATACATGGAATAGGTTATTGGGCAGGTCCGATGGTACCTTTACATTCAAAGATCATCCAAAATTGTTACAAAAAAATCCCGATTTTGTTCAAAAAGCTGTATTTCGAAAACTGTAGCATATCGCAAAATTTTGATTACAATCTTTTTCATTCGAAATTTGGCGTTCTTTCTTAAAATATGAAAAAATGCTTGTCATGAAATTATTTTGAAAATATTTTTTCTCTATTCCATTTGACAGTAGTTTACTTTAGACTTCAGCTACAACATATCAAAAACCTTGCCTTTCTCATATTAATTATATTCCCAAAAAATTCACTAGAAGACTCTGTGAAGAAATATTTTTTCAATCTTGAATAAAATAGGAAACTATTTTTAGGTGTGAACTAACATAACCTATAAATTTGTAAACAGTTATGTCAGGTCATACGAATTCGAACTAAATGATTAAACATACTTTGTCTTACAGATCTGGACCCGAGAGTCGGACTCCACTTTTAGTTGAGCCTAAGTTTGTGGAAATCGATCAAATCATCCCTGAGAAAATTCAGTGAGTCTCGTTTAAGAGTTTTTGACCACTATTTCCGGTACTACTAAAAACCGGGAACTTGAAACCAGTATAGCCGAAGTCGGTTCGTAAATAAGTAACTAATATAGCCTACAAATTGAATCAGTTTCGTGCTGAATCTAGAAGAATTTAAGCCTGTTTTGTATCGTCGCTCTATATGCCGGTGTTCAATTTTAAACACACTTTACCCTATGAAAGCATAATGTAATTTAATAAAAACCTATGAGCGACATTATTTGACACATACTCATACACATACATACACACATAGACATTGCTCAGCTCGATGAACTTCTTCACTAGGCAATTTTTCAAGTGATTGCATAAACTTTTTATATAAGAAAGCAATAAGTGTACTTTTATAGAATAGCATTGTAGTCATGATTTTGTAATTTGTAACACTAACAAGTAGGTACAAATTGAATACAAGATTTACAAATTAACATATTTTGCAACTGAAAAATAGAGATTTAAATGTGACAACCCCGCACACTATATGCAATTGAACAAAGCACATTGCGAACGGAGCAATGCCGCACGTACAGACCCATCCCAGTTTTGCATCGTCATTTTGAATGACGATTGAAATGTTTTGACACTCATCGTCCTATAATTTCGGAACCGGAAGTCGGATCTGGATGAAATTGCACAGTATCTTTTAAGACAATGAGAGCCTCAATTTTAATCATGATTCGTGAAAATCGGTTTACCATTGCTGAGGAATCGAAGTGAGTTCCGTTTTTGGAGCTTTTCTTCACTATTATCGATGCCTTCGGAAGCGGAAACCGGAGACTAGTAGTCCCAAAGTATTTTTATATATACACTAACTAACAAGATCTGCTAACTAGATGAATTTAGCAGTAAGTTTTATAAAAATTTGCTAATGATTTCGCTTTTGTAAAAATACTGATGAAATTGAAAATTTTCACTAATCGCACTGTAATACCGGAATCGGAAGTTGGATCTGAATCAATTTTCCATAATTTTTTAAGGAACTTCTGGACCTTTCATTTGCATCTAAGTATGTGAAAATCGGTGAAGAAATTTCCGAGAAAATTGGTAACGACGAACTTAGTCGAATGGTATATGACACTCGGCCCTCCGGGCTTCGGTTGTAAAGTCGGTTTTCACTGCGATTGCATAGCCTTTCTATATGAGAAAGGGAAAAATAAAAAAATGCCGTTTTTTATATTTGAATTTAAGGTTTTCTTTTTAAAATAGGAAAGAAATAAAAAATTGTTGTCATCAGCACTATATTTTGTTACATAATCCTTATAATTACCTAAAACATTGCAGAAGACACCAAATTGATCGGACCCATCGTTTCTGAAACATACATTATTTAAAATTTTCAAGGAATTTTTTATTAGTCCCTTCTCAAATTGCTCTTATTATTATAAGTTCTTTCGATTCTATTCCCACGAAAAGTTTTTGCGCGTACGGTTTTAATAAAATTTGTTTTATTCATTCTCTCAACGTTTGAGTTTCTTTTCCTATATAGAGTTCACAGGTTCTTGACATCTTTAGTACACAGTTTCGTAACCTTCGTTTACATTGTTTATACAAATTGAAACAGGCATTGCTTCTTCACTACTAAATCTTAGCACACAGTATCTACAATATCATTGATGTCACATAAAGAAGTATTTGTTTCTTCGGAGTTTCTCCGTATCGATCTCATTCAGACGCCTTAACATATTTTTTGGTGGTTCATCTTTTCTTTTGCTTAATTCTTTCTTATAGCGTGATGAACTGTGTCACATTTGAACTAATCTGCGGAAATCGATATGATTCAGTCATATGTGTAGTTTTCCACTTACTTCCTGCTTCGTTTCCACGCATTTGATATATTTATGAATCGAATTGTTTTTCGACTAGTGTGCGATTATTGTCCAGTCAGTAACGCAATTTCTCGGTCTTTCATCATGTTGGATTTAAAGTCGAAACACAATTTTAAGCGATGTCATTTTTGGAAGTGTTTCGTTCACAGGAAAAGGTTAGATTCGATGAGCTTTAAAATCGATCTTTCGTCTAATACTGTACTAGTTTCTAGCAGTTTACAAAGGTCGATGACCACTCTTTTGGAAAATTCACTATTAAAAAATAATGATAAAACTTTATAAGTTCCAGTTATCTATTTCACATAAGGTTTCACCAAGAGCTGTTTCGGATTCTTCCATGGTTAATAATTCGTTTGCTTCGATGCCATTACATGATCTACTTAAAATATGTTATCGAGTATTAATTGTTGATATTTTTTCACTTCATACATGCACTCAATTTTCGACCAGATCTCGAATGTATCTGCTAATCCTGATAACTTTGACTACGGACATAAACTGATTCTTCGAGTATACCAGAGAAAATAAATCTCATTCGCAAAGACCGCAAACATTTAGCAAGGTACAATCATACGCTCTACGGAACTATTATATACAACTTTCCTGTATTCGGTTGGATGTCGTCACCACTTCCGGTCGAAACCGGTACTCATTGAGCGAGGATGTGACGTGCGACTGAGATGCGGGGCTGCTCAGCAGACTGCTCACGCCGACACCTACGCCACCCACTATCGCTGGCAGTGGCAGCGTCGTGCTCCCGGACGGGGCCTGATGACTTAGCGGACTGAGTGTCGACTGAACGCTGCTGCCACTATTGTTTGCTCGACCGAGCGTTGCATAACTCTAGTGAAATAAATTCGAAAAGAAAAGAAAGAATGAAAAACAATGCATCAGCTAAAAACTATAAGCGAACAGTTGAACTTTGAAGTTAGAAGAGAATGTATTATTGATTTGTTCATTTTATTTGGTGCGATTTGATAAATAAACATTTAGCACAAAACCTTAATTGCTTATATTCAGTATCTAAACCGAATTTCGGACGTTATACTGAGCAGCACTGGCAGAAATCTCCTAATGTAGTGTGATAAGAATTTAATGCGTTTCCATTCAAACTAGTCACCATCCAACGAAACCATTTGTGCAGTGGGAAATGTTCACCGCGCGAAACGCTTCGAAGATATTCTTTTTGCATAAATGTTTATTGTCGAAAATTTACACCATCTGGTATGTCCGGTTGCTCGATAGGAATGTAATGCTCCTGGTGGTTTTCATCGAGGCAGTGATTTTTAGAAATTCCTTCGTTCGATAGTGACTTCAAACTTGAAGGAAAAAAAAATGGAAAGCGAGAAAACACGCGCCAGCTCTATCGTAAAATATCGACCATCAACCGAATAGCACCGTTCAGCAGAATAGTTCGGTGGATAAAACCGAAAGATATTTTAGGATCGTAAAAAGCTCTCTTCTATCCGTTTCAGTAATACCCAGAATGTAACCGTCAGTTTCAGCTCTATTGGTGGTATAACAACCATTAAGTGGTGCAGCGAAGTCGGGGTAGTAACAAAAACCGGGTTCAACTGTCTGATAACCACCATCAAACATGCATATATGTTTCCCATTAGTTTCGTGTGAACACTTTTGTTATATCAAAATGCTGGCGTCGCATTTCTCGCCGTTTTAGCTTCAAAACTTCAATAAATAACATTGCGGATAGGTGAATAATTCGCTCAAACTGTCATATACCAATCGATTCAGATCGACGAACTGAACTGACTGTGTGTGTGTGTTGTCAACAAAGAGGTCTAGATCTCAGAGATGTCTGGACCGATTTTGATCAAACTAGTCGCAAATGAAAGATCTCCCCGTTACCCAGAACGCTATTGAATGCTTTTGAGATAGGATGTTTACTTTTTGAGTTTGACGAAGTTTTAAATTTTGGATTTTTTTATAATATCTGTCACAATTGTCCTTGAAAACAGATTATGTTTTCTTAGACTTAGATTCCGTACGGTAAAAGCAATCCAACAAGCCATAGATTGTTAAAATCCGTTCATTTTTAACGGAGATATCGACATTTTTGTGTAAGCGACTCTTCGCCTTATTCCAATAGTAGGAGTTTTATGCGCTTGATGATAAAGCGATGTTTCGGAGCAAAGTGAAACACGATTTTCAATACTGTTTTATGCAATTGTTTCTTAGCAGCTAAAGGACTATCATCATATTACCCTTTTTCATGACGTTTCGATTTTAGCACGGTTCGTTTATGGCAACATAATCGTTCGAACATGACATATGTATTAGAAAGATGGCAGTATTTTCAAATTCAAAACAATTTCATATTTATATTTATTTATACTGGAAGAACACAACTTCTTACACCCTTATACTATTTGAAGAAGTTCATCGAGATAAGCAAATTTGTGTGTGAAAAAAAATCATGAACATGAAAGGTCTTAAAAACTGCTTGATTTTCAATCAGATCCGACTTGTGGTTCATAAGATACAAGGTGATTAGTATAAAAATTTCACATAAATTTAGCGGGTTTATCTAATTCACAGATTTTAAGAGTCGACGACCAAATAAACTTACTTCAGTTTTACCGGTATTCGGTTTTGGTCCCGGAGGGTAAAAAAAAATTATACGTGGAAGGCAGATTTTTAACAATTCCAAATCTAATGAAATGGTTAAAATCCATTAGGCGAATTTAACTGACGTGACCGGCTTCCGAATTCCGGTTCCAAAAATATCGAGAATAGAGGAGCTCAACTGTTTCCCCGAAATTCAAATTAAAGACTTATGCTTCCATACAAAATTGGTTGCTTTTATCCAATTCCGGCTTCCAATTCCGCAATTACAGGGTCATAAGTTTTTTAAATTCAAACCGTCATACAGGATGACGATACCACAAAATCTTCAAAAGTTGGGCTCAAAACCATGCCAATATATTCGTCATGTTAATTCATGGCCATATGAATTGTTTCGGGTTATGCTGGCCCCTGAATACCGGTTTAGAAAGTACCGTAAATAATGACCAACAACTCACTTCGACATCTCATGGAATGTTTGATTGATTGTCACACGTTTAGATTCTAAAAAATAGTTTTATGGTTTCATACAATTGCTGTTCTCGATCCACTTGCAGTTCCATTATTACAGGGTAATGAGTGATTGAAATCTCAAACGGTGAACTAAAACGACGGTCATTAAAATAATGTCATGAAAACTTAGATACGCTTCACGCAGTAGAAGCTTTTTGGAGCCGATACACTCAAGACAAAAACTTAAATAAACATTCAAAACTTTTAAAATATTTCACATTTTGATTCAGGTACGTTGAAAGATATGATTAATGTTCAAAGTTTTTAGATGAAGGGATGAGATGGAATTAGGAGCTCAGATGAAATAGAGATCCGTTACCCTATTTAATATACAGCAGAGTGTACTTTGACACTCGTGGTAAGCAAAGCGTTGGTATTACATTCCTTTTTGTGGAATTTGACTTTCTGTTTCAATAAACTTCGCAGCCGATTATAATCCTACTGACACTAAGAATCCTTCCAAGTCGGCGCTCGAACATACGACAAGGCTGGTTTGTAAGACCAGTGCACAGTGGTTTGAATCGACAAAACGTGAACTTAATTTTCTAGCTGCTAAACCGTTGATCCGATATACATAGTTTCTTTGGAGAACTCATTCATAAAAATATTTCTCGTGATTTGATCACAATAAAAATTGTGCAAAGCCTACTACGATAAAAGTTCATTTCAACAACTTTTTTTCCCTTAAGGGCTGAGGACAGTACCGTAAAGTGGTAGGTTTTTTGCTATTTTCCCGTTGCAAATTAAATTTTCTTGGAAACGGTGCAGAATGTAGAAAAACCTACCTGACAATGTCTTCGAAATTTAGTCGAGAATATTCTGTGAAATTTTCAGAATGATTTTTTTCTGACTGAAGAACTGCTGAAAATTGGAACGCTCGGAAATACATACCTCTACTCGAATATCTCGGCCTTGAAGGCTTGTATCATAAATCTACCGTGACAAAGTCTAGATAATTTAGTTTAGATGCGATTAGTATATAAAAACATATATGTTATCGCGACAAAAATAAAGTCTTGTATTTCTCTGTGAAACAAAGTCAGTTTCAATGCATCCGCCATATTTTTCGCTTTGGTTTCCTGATAGCATTCTGAAAAAGGAGAGAGAAATAAAATTGGCTCGACAAAGCGAAAAAAATGGCGGATGCTTTGAAACTGACTTTTTTTGCAGAAAAATACAAGGTTTTATATTTATCGCGATAACATATATGTTTTTATGTGTTAATCGCATCTAAACTAAATTATCTAGACTTTGTCACGGTAGATTTATGATACAAGCCTTCAAAGCCGAGATATTCGATGAACAAGAAGATGTATGTATTTCCGAGCGTTCCAATTTACAGCTGTTTTCCAGTCAGAAAAAAATACAACACGACCGTTAAACCCAATGAATCATTCTGAAAATTTCACAGAATATTCTCTAATAAATTTCAAAGACATTGTCAGGTGGGTTTTTATATACTGTGCACCTTTTCCAAGACAATTTAATTTGAAACGGGAAAATAGCAAAAAACCTACCACTTTACGGTACTGTCCTTAGGCCTTAAGAGATAGAAAAACGATGTCTTCCACAAAGTTTTATAACTTCTAACGAAAAAAAACTTTGCCGAAGAAGCTATAGATCTAACGCAAAAAGTTTCGGATATATGAAGCATTTTCGTTTGAAACCATTTACAATCAACTGTTTGTACAAAACTTTTTTCGCAATTATTTTCAGTGTCTACTATGTTCGAGACAATTACTAAAAATGTAAAATTACACATTTTTGTTTGGCCTTTTCCTTAAAATTTATTTAACATTTAAACTTTTATTTACACTAACTGTAACTACTAATAGGAAGCAGAGTCGCAGACCAAAAGGCACATACATATACTTTTTGGAAAGCTTAAATCAAGTAATATATAGTTACGAAGTGGGTAGCGTGGCCCTTTTAAATTCTGTGAATGAGACAACAAAATATAGAGTATTTTTCTGACCATTTTCTTAGGAAAAACGTACAGTAATAAAATTACAGTAATAAAATTAGTAATAATCTTCATATCACGCGTTTTTTGTGATATCGACCGATAGGTTACCTTTAAGCAACAACTTTTGCAAGAAACTGCAGTCGAGATATAAAAAATAGAACGTTACTTTTAACATCAGACGAAAGAGAAAACTCTTCACTATAGCTTACTATAATGACTCACTCTCAGCGAGTACCGAGTTCTTCGGAATTCCTCTTCAAAGTGAATGTTGATAGGTGTCTTATTGACCGTTATCACAAAAAAATCGCGAGATATTACCGACTTCAGTAGAAAATGTAATAGAATTGCAGTAAGGCAACAGATTCCCTAAAACCAAACAAACTTGTTTTTGTTGGTTATTATTCTTTATTCTTACTCTGTGCACGTTTTTATACTCAAGTTCAGGCATTTCTCTTTTTAAAAAAATGTCTAGACTCATAATTTATATAATTTGATTTGATACTTTACCGAGTACGCCTGTATGTAACGTTGAACCAATCACGCATTTTATTGTAATATTATCATCGACCAAATGCTCCAGCATTTGTATTATCAACCAACTCTTTTGTGTTCTTAAAAATAATATGCAGCGCTGCTTTCACCAACACCGACAGTGCATATTTGGTGCAGGAAATTTAATATAAAGTTACTTCACTGTGCTTCATTTTTCAATATACATTAAAAGTAAAACGATCATATTCATTGAAATTAATGTATTCCAATTTAAAGGGTGATTTTTTAAGAGCTTGAGAACTTTTTTAAACAATAAAACGCATAAAATTTGCAAAATCTCATCGGTTCTTTATTTTAAACGTTAGATTGGTACATGACATTTACTTTTTGAAGATAATTTCATTTAAATGTTGACCGCGGCTGCGTCTTAGGTGGTCCATTCGGAAAATCCGCTTTCTTATCGACAAATTTTGTTCAGCGATGAGGCTCATTTCTGGTTGAATGGCTACGTAAATAAGCAAAATTGCCGCATTTGGAGTGAAGAGCAACCAGAAGCCGTTCAAGAACTGCCCATGCATCCCGAAAAATGCACTGTTTGGTGTGGTTTGTACGCTGGTGGAATCATTGGACCGTATTTTTTCAAAGATGCTGTTGGACGCAACGTTACAGTGAATGGCGATCGCTATCGTTCGATGCTAACAAACTTTTTGTTGCCAAAAATGGAAGAACTGAACTTGGTTGACATGTGGTTTCAACAAGATGGCGCTACATGCCACACAGCTCGCGATTCTATGGCCATTTTGAGGGAAAACTTCGGAGAACAATTCATCTCAAGAAATGGACCGGTAAGTTGGCCACCAAGATCATGCGATTTGACGCCTTTAGACTATTTTTTGTGGGGCTACGTCAAGTCTAAAGTCTACAGAAATAAGCCAGTAACTATTCCAGCTTTGGAAGACAACATTTCCGAAGAAATTCGGGCTATTCCGGCCGAAATGCTCGAAAAAGTTGCCCAAAATTGGACTTTCCGAATGGACCACCTAAGACGCAGCCGCGGTCAACATTTAAATGAAATTATCTTCAAAAAGTAAATGTCATGTACCAATCTAACGTTTAAAATAAAGAACCGATGAGATTTTGCAAATTTTCTGCGTTTTATTGTTTAAAAAAGTTCTCAAGCTCTTAAAAAATCACCCTTTAGTTTTACATCGAGGATGGTTTTGAATCAATTTTTTTAATCAACTGCTGTCCATTTCATAGTACTATTTATTTAAAAATCGAGTGAATTTTATTATTTTTTTCTGTGTATGGCTTAATTCATAAGAACGTATTTGTTTTAGGCGACCTGGTAATGATGTAAGATATCATCCTTGAAATGAATTGGATTGGAATCAAAAGAACGGATGAGAAATATTCTATTAAAAGAAGAAGTAAAACTTGTCGAAATTTAACGAGCACGTTAACATGCTTCTTTAGTTTGATCAATTACATACAAGAATGCATCATGAAATTATATTCAATCATTACACCATTGCACCAAAGCTACACTAACGACCGATTCCAATTTTTGAAAATTCCCTACAAAGCTCCTTTTAATAAACCAAAAATAGTCGTTTTAGTAAATGTTTTTGCTAAGAAAATGGTAAAAAACCACTCTATATTTCGTTGTCTTATTTACACAATTTAAAAGAGCCACGCTACACACTTCGTAACTTTATATAACTTGATTTAAGCTTTCCAAAAAGTATATGTATTTGCCTTTTGGTCTGCGACTCTGCTTCCTATTAGTAGTTAAAGTTAGTGTATATAAAAGTTTAAATGTTAAATCACTTTTTTAGGAAAAGGAAAAGCAGTGCACAGTCTTCAACCAAAATGTGTAATTTTGTGTTTTTAGTAATTGTCTCGAACAAAAGTTGCAAAAAAAGTTATGTATAAAAAATTGATTTTAAGTGGTTTCAAACGAAAATGCTTCATATTGCCGAAACCTATAGCTTATTCGGCAAAGTTTTTTCTCGTTAGAAGGTCTAAAACTTTGTAAAAGGCATCGTTTTTCTATCTCTTAAGGGAAAAAGTTGTTGAAATGAACTTTTATCTTAGTAGGCTTTGCACATTTTTTATTGTGATCAAATTACGAGAAATATTTTAATGAATGAGTTCTCCAAAGAAACTATGTATACCGAATCAACGGTTTAGCAGCTAAAGAATTAAGTTCACGTTTTTGTCGATTCAAACCACTGTGCAGTGCCCTATGCATGGAACCACAAAACTGTGTAATATTCGTGGTTGTTATGGGTGATATTCGTGGCATGTTAACCTGTTTTCAACGAAATTGAATATTATGCCTGTATTTATGATTACTAGGACAAATATACATGAAAAATAAAGAATAAAAATAAATTGAAATAATTAACAAATACTAATAAGAGATTTTAATTAGTAAAATAGAATATTGCATAAATTAAATACCATAAAAAAAAACTTTCCCATCAGCATAGAAACTATAGATGTAGAACTTTCCGAAGACGTTAGACCTCTCTCTAAGGCACTCTCTGTTACACGATTCAAAGGAGGAGGAAAAAATGAACCGAACGTCAGCGCTGGCGGAGAACAAGATAGCATGTGAACGTTTCATTATTGCTGTCGAAACTAAGTCTAAAATAATTAAAATGACTAAAAAGTAAAAAAGTGGAGCTTTTTCGCGTACCTACATAATACGAAATTGTGAACGCTGTTTTTTGCCTTTCTCATATAGAAAGGCTATGCAATCACTGTGAAAATCGACTTTTTAACCGAGGCCGAATGTCATATACCATTCGACTCAGCTCGACGAACTGAGCAAATGTCTGTGTGTGTGTGTGTGTGTGTGTGTGTATGTGTGTATGTAACAAAAATATGCACTCACTTTTCTCAGAGATGGCTAATTTTGACAAACAAAGATTCAAATGAAAGGTCTCATAGTCCCATAGCCTGCTATTGAATTTCATTCCGATCCGACTTCCGGTTCCGGAGATATAGGATGATATGTACCAAAAAAGTGAAAAAAATATGCACTCACTTTTTTCAGAGATAGCTGAACCGATTTTCACAAACTAAAATTCAAATGAAAGGTATTATGGTCTCATAGTTTGCTATTGAATTTCATTTGAATGTGATTTCCGGTTCCGGAGTTATATGGTAATATGTGAAAATTTAAGAAAAAGTTTACACTCAATTATCTCTGAAACAGCTAAACCGATTTTCGCAAACTAAGATTCAAATAAAAGGTCTTATAATATCCTAGAAATTAGTGGAACATTTTATCTGGATCCGACTTCCGGTTCCGGAACTATAGCGTGATAAGTGGAAAATCACCCATTTTATTAGTATTTTTCCACGAACGATGGTTAAAAACAGGTACAAATCCCATAAAACTGTCTGATAAATTGCAGAGCTTGTTAGTTTGTGGGCATGAAAACTTAATTCGGCACTACTGGTCCCCTCTTTTCCTGTTTCGAGAGCACCGAAGGTGGAGAAGAAAAACACCTAAAACTAAATTCACTTCGATTTCTCTGCGATGCTTGAACCGATTTTCACAAATCTTGATTTGAATTAAAGTTCATGCTGTCTTTAAAGCTACTGTGAAATTTCGTCTGGATCCGACTTCCGGTTCCGCAATTACAGGGCGATGAGTGTCAAAGTTTTCAAATCGCCATATAGAGTGACAATATGTACAACGCCGAAAGAAGAAGAAAACACAAAACGAACAAGGCGTGCTTTGTTCTATTTCGTACACGTTGTGTAGTGATGTCAATAATAATAATATTATCAATAATTATAATTATAATAATAATCTTACTACATGTTTTATGCTGCTGATTCATGATGTTTAGCTTGACTTACATATGCAGAAGTAACAGTAACGTTTGTTAGATTTCGTTTAATTGGTTTAATCGATATAGAGCATGAGATAGTAAGTATGAGTTTAACTACGTTCAAAACTGTTCCAATTTGTAGGTCATATTTGTTGGTAGCAAACGAACCAACTTCGGCTATTCCGTTTATCTGGATCCGGTTTCGGAAGAACTGGAAATAGTGATTTAAAAAAAAAGGATCTCACTCACTTTTCTTGGAGATGGCCAAATCGATTTTCACAAACTTATAGGTTCAAAAGAAAAGTCTTACATTTTTATATGGAATTCCTTAATTTGTTGTGGATACTACTTTCGGTTCCGGAACTACAGGTTAAACAGGATTTATAGAGTTTGTGAGATTAGATCCGAACAAATTATCCTATTTCTATTCAATAAACAATTGTTTTTGCAAATTTCACGGTTATATTTATGATGTAATATAAAAATAATTCGCCAATTAAACGTGCTGTCATTTCTTAGCTAAGGCACGCTTCATATCCATTCAACTAATTTTTTAGTTGAATTAGAGAAATAAAACGTTGTTTTCAACCAACATAAATGGTTGAATTGGTTTCTGCCATTTGCAGCTATATGGCGCTCTGTCACCGAAAAAACGTTAACACAGTAATGACTACTAGCCACTAGATGGCACACGACTACCGAAAAAAATTTCAGTCACGATTATCTTTTCTATATTGGCAGGTATAAATACGATGTTGTATTGGAGAAAAAGACATAAGCTCAATTCTGTTTTGTTAATTCGACTTCGCGAAATTGACCATCTCACTGAAAACTTTTAACACTCGGAAACAAAAACCGAATACAAGTAGTACACCGGACAGCGTAGCCGAGAAGGTTGGAAGATACAAAAAGCATCATTTGACGTGTACAATTAGAGTGCAATATTCGAAACTCACTTCACTGTTCCCCGTAAAAACATTATTACGCACAATCGCTTTAAATGCGCACAAATTCTGAATAAATACACTTTCCACTAACAGTTTACGTCATTTTTACATATCGGTTTAGAAATTTATATATGGATATATCGTAACACATGCGAAAAACATCTAAACAATTTGCAAGCAGTTTCAACAAGACTGTCCCTTTTAGCTTTTCAATGGATTGTTTTGCTTTGACACTTCTCATGAGTTTTTAGCTAATAAACTTGTTAATAAAACCAATTTCATTTTTGTTTTCTTTGTCCTGTCCTTCAGTAATGATGGTGCTAGATAAATAGAAACAAATTTTCTGATTTTAATAACGAAATTTGTTGTCAATGAGAATTTCGTATTGGATTGAAATATTGCTGGTTTGTGTCCAGAATATTCGCCAACTAAACACATTCTCTAAAAATAAGAGTTTTTTCAGCAAAGTAAATTCTCAATTTTAACTAATTTTATAGTTATTTTGGAAATTTTGTTGTTAAAATCAACTAATTCAAAAACGGTAGTTCCGTGCGGTACTTCCGAAACGGAACTAACAAAACCTATAAATTGGAACCGGAAATCCGAGACCGATATACCAAAGTTGATTTCATTTGATCACCAGTTCTTCAAATTTGAAAAGTTTACTACAGTGACTCATTTTAATAAATTCTCTTTGCACAACACGTTTAAAATTGAAAATTTGTTACTAATCATCCTATTACTCCGTAATTGGAAGTCGGATCTAAATAAATGTCAAGTGTTTTCCACTCTAGGTCTTTTCATTAGAAGCTGAGTTTGCTTAAAATCGATGTAGCCATCTCTGAGAAAATTAAGTGCATGCTTTTCACATATTTTTAATATTTCACACTGTAATTCCGTTTTGAGTTTCATCTGATTACGCTTATTTTAATTTTAAAAATTCTTCCAAATCGAAGCTCGATTATACGACATATTAATTAAAAGACCATCGATCAAGTCCAAAAATGTTATGACTAGTGTGAAAAATTATGTCACAGAGTTTTCGCGCAGATAAAGCTAAACCGATTTTTTAACATTCAGAGGGGACTTAACGGATTTTCACAAAATTAGATTCAAATGATAGGGCCTATAGTCCCATATGTTACTGTTGAATTTTATCCATATTTAGCTTACGGTTCCTCAATTAGAGGCTACTTTAATTTCGATTCCGGAATTACAGTGTTTGAAATTTAAAACTGCCATTTAGAGCGAAGATGCAAATAGCACTTAATAATTTTTATGAATTTGGTTCCAACAAAAAAAAAACTTTGAATGCAAAAACCGGATAAAAACATTCGAAACCGAATTTTCATAGACAATTGTTTTTATCCGGTTCTTGCATTCATATTTCATCGTCCGACTGTAGCTATCAAACCCAGTATGGTATCAAAACACTATTAGAAACACCCAAATTTTATTCAAATTAATTTTCTTGTTGTAGCTTAGGTTAACAGTGAAAGTTTTAGTGCGAAAGACAAAGAACGCACTGGTCTGTTCAAACAATTTTAATATGTCGATTTGAAAATATCTCGGATCATCTACCCGTCATGGAAATGATTCAGATAGTGAGGAAATGGATTTCTCATGAGCTGAATGGATTCTATTCTCCGGATAGTGGCGGTAAATGAGAAATAGATTCATTTCGAGAATCCCAAACGCAGAAAATCATAGATCGACCCTCGCCAGCCATCGACATCATCTGCAAAATCTAATCGCTTCGGAAAGAAAACAATACGATGCTATAAACTTGGTAGGATCAAAAAGGTATCTTGTACTACAAGCTTAATAAACCAGAGGAAACTGTGAATACAAATTACTATCGACAGAAAATGATGAAATTGAATCAAGCATTACTCGAAAAACGACCAGAATGATTCAAAAATCATGAAAAAGCTACAATCGATGTGTTTTTCTGCGCAGTTTTGACAAAGTTGCATCCTTTTGAAACGTTTATAGATAAATCAAACTGTTTGAACGATTTATTTTGGGTTTTGTGATAAGACACTGTTATCGTGTACTTAGTTTCCTATCTAAGTTCCAGAGAAGAATAACCAATTTTTACAAATTTAAATTCAAATGAATGGTTTCGTTTTCCGATCGACCATCGTTGATCTTACTTCAAACTCTGGAATTACAGGATAATCAGTGATAACAATTTCGTACAGCATTCTAAACGTCAATGTTAGTATGATACAAAATTGATACATTAAATCTTTTCAGTTAACGACCAACAATCTCATTTTAATTTTTAAATTTGTGGGTTGTCCGTGTAATCATGAAAGAAATTTACAAGATGGCTTTATAAGTCAAGATAGATTAGATATGCTTACACGAAGAACCCGCAGATCACAAAATTACAACATTTCAATTGTTGTTTCACGCCCTGTTTGTTTCAACTAAAATGTTGTTAATTTAACTAGCATTTTGTCATAACTAGAGTGCCTATAACCAGAGAGACGACAACTGTTCGTTTGGAATGCCAGCTTCCAGTTCCAAACGAGCAAACGACTTGTCAATTACAATGTGAAGCTAACGAAACTGCCAACATTTCGGATAAAATGTTTTGAATTGTTGCCAACATTACGGATGAGAAATCGTCACTCTGGTTATAGGCACTCTAGTCATAACCATTCAGGTAACTGAAATTGCTGTATTCAAATGCTGTCACTTAGCGGAGAACGAAGACAGCAAAACGCAAAACAAAACTCTCCTTCATTTCACCAGAAACGTTTCATATTGAAAATTTTCAATGGCAAATGAACGACATTTATGTCAGTTACGTAGTGGCCATTTCATGCAAGTAAAAGTATGCAGAACAATCGATTAGTTGTATCAGGGCTGGCAAAATCACGATCAAAAAATCATCAAATCACGATCACTACTGATCATGAATCACTTGTGATCTTTCCTTTAAAGATCACTACTGATCTGATCTTTTTACGATCAGTTGATCAGTCATCTCCAAATCACATCTAGGACGATCGGCAATGATCTTCCGTTACACAAAATCACTGCTGATTTTGAAACACAGCTGATCTAGATTTTTGTAAGATCAATCATTGGATGATTTGATCTGTTTTGAGCATTGTGACAAAAATCAAACGTGATCGTGATCAGACATGAATGCAAATTGATTTACTTTTTAAATCGTTGATGTTGTGTTTCATCTGGTGAGGGGTGCGAAAATTGATGACAATAGAAAATTATGCATCCAACAAAAGATTAGCGGTACGTAATAGGGCGTGTCAATGGGACTTCAAAATTAATAAATTTTGATGTTTCGAATGCGTGGAGGTGTTCAAATCGGAGAAAATTTTCTATTTTGTAGCTTTTGGGAATCTAATGATGGGTGAAAGAGCGTGTCAATGGGGTTTGAAAATCAATAAGTTTTGATGTTTCGAATGCGTGGAGGTGTTCAAATCGGAGAAAATTTTCTGTTTTGTCGCTTTTGGGAATCTAATGATGGGTGAAAGAGCGTGTCAATGGGGTTTGAAAATCAATAAGCTTTGATGTTTCGAATGCGTGGAGGTGTTCAAATCGGAGAAAATTTTCTGTTTTGTCGCTTTTGGGAATCTAATGATGGGTGAAAGAGCGTGTCAATGGGGTTTGAAAATCAATAAGTTTTGATGTTTCGAATGCGGGGAGGTGTTCAAATCGGAGAAAATTTTCTGTTTTGACGCTTTTGGGAATCTAATGATGGGTGAAAGAGCGTGTCAATGGGGCTTCAAAATCAATAAGTTTTGATGTTTCGAATGCGTGGAGGTGTTCAAATCGGAGAAAATTTTCTGTTTTGTCGCTTTTGGGAATCTAATGATGGGTGAAAGAGCGTGTCAATGGGGCTTCCAAATCAATAAGTTTTGATGTTTCGAATGCGTGGAGGTGTTCAAATCGGAGAAAATTTTCTGTTTTGTCGCTTTTGGGAATCTAATGATGGGTGGAAGAGCGTGTCAATGGGGCTTCAAAATCAATAAGTTTTGATGTTTCGAATGCGTGGAGGTGTTCAAATCGGAGAAAATTTTCTGTTTTGTCGCTTTTGGGAATCTAATGATGGGTGAAAGAGCGTGTCAATGGGGCTTCAAAATCAATAAGTTTTGATGTTTCGAATGCGTGGAGGTGTTCAAATCGGAGAAAATTTTCTGTTTTGTCGCTTTTGGGAATCTAATGATGGGTGAAAGAGCGTGTCAATGGGGCTTCAAAATCAATAAGTTTTGATGTTTCGAATGCGTGGAGGTGTTCAAATCGGAGAAAATTTTCTGTTTTGTCGCTTTTGGGAATCTAATGATGGGTGAAAGAGCGTGTCAATGGGGCTTCAAAATCAATAAGTTTTGATGTTTCGAATGCGTGGAGGTGTTCAAATCGGAGAAAATTTTCTGTTTTGTCGCTTTTGGGAATCTAATGATGGGTGAAAGAGCGTGTCAATGGGGTTTGAAAATCAATAAGTTTTGATGTTTCGAATGCGTGGAGGTGTTCAAATCGGAGAAAATTTTCTGTTTTGTCGCTTTTGGGAATCTAATGATGGGTGAAAGAGCGTGTCAATGGGGCTTCAAAATCAATAAGTTTTGATGTTTCGAATGCGTGGAGGTGTTCAAATCGGAGAAAATTTTCTATTTTGTCGCTTTTGGGAATCTAATGATGGGTGAAAGAGCGTGTCAATGGGGTTTGAAAATCAATAAGTTTTGATGTTTCGAATGCGTGGAGGTTTTCAAATCGGAGAAAATTTTCTGTTTTGTCGCTTTTGGGAATCTAATGATGGGTGAAAGAGCGTGTCAATGGGGCTTCAAAATCAATAAGTTTTGATGTTTCGAATGCGTGGAGGTGTTCAAATCGGAGAAAATTTTCTGTTTTGTCGCTTTTGGGAATCTAATGATGGGTGAAAGAGCGTGTCAATGGGGCTTCAAAATCAATAAGTTTTGATGTTTCGAATGCGTGGAGGTGTTCAAATCGGAGAAAATTTTCTGTTTTGTCGCTTTTGGGAATCTAATGATGGGTGGAAGAGCGTGTCAATGGGGCTTCAAAATCAATAAGTTTTGATGTTTCGAATGCGTGGAGGTGTTCAAATCGGAGAAAATTTTCTGTTTTGTCGCTTTTGGGAATCTAATGATGGGTGAAAGAGCGTGTCAATGGGGCTTCAAAATCAATAAGTTTTGATGTTTCGAATGCGTGGAGGTGTTCAAATCGGAGAAAATTTTCTGTTTTGTCGCTTTTGGGAATCTAATGATGGGTGAAAGAGCGTGTCAATGGGGCTTCAAAATCAATAAGTTTTGATGTTTCGAATGCGTGGAGGTGTTCAAATCGGAGAAAATTTTCTGTTTTGTCGCTTTTGGGAATCTAATGATGGGTGAAAGAGCGTGTCAATGGGGCTTCAAAATCAATAAGTTTTGATGTTTCGAATGCGTGGAGGTGTTCAAATCGGAGAAAATTTTCTGTTTTGTCGCTTTTGGGAATCTAATGATGGGTGAAAGAGCGTGTCAATGGGGTTTGAAAATCAATAAGTTTTGATGTTTCGAATGCGTGGAGGTGTTCAAATCGGAGAAAATTTTCTGTTTTGTCGCTTTTGGGAATCTAATGATGGGTGAAAGAGCGTGTCAATGGGGCTTCAAAATCAATAAGTTTTGATGTTTCGAATGCGTGGAGGTGTTCAAATCGGAGAAAATTTTCTATTTTGTCGCTTTTGGGAATCTAATGATGGGTGAAAGAGCGTGTCAATGGGGTTTGAAAATCAATAAGTTTTGATGTTTCGAATGCGTGGAGGTGTTCAAATCGGAGAAAATTTTCTGTTTTGTCGCTTTTGGGAATCTAATGATGGGTGAAAGAGCGTGTCAATGGGGCTTCAAAATCAATAAGTTTTGATGTTTCGAATGCGTGGAGGTGTTCAAATCGGAGAAAATTTTCTATTTTGTAGCTTTTGGGAATCTAATGATGGGTGAAAGAGCGTGTCAATGGGGTTTGAAAATCAATAAGTTTTGATGTTTCGAATGCGTGGAGGTGTTCAAATCGGAGAAAATTTTCTGTTTTGTCGCTTTTGGGAATCTAATGATGGGTGAAAGAGCGTGTCAATGGGGTTTGAAAATCAATAAGTTTTGATGTTTCGAATGTGTGGAGGTGTTCAAATCGGAGAAAATTTTCTGTTTTGTCGCTTTTGGGAATCTAATGATGGGTGAAAGAGCGTGTCAATGGGGCTTCAAAATCAATAAGTTTTGATGTTTCGAATGCGTGGAGGTGTTCAAATCGGAGAAAATTTTCTGTTTTGTCGCTTTTGGGAATCTAATGATGGGTGAAAGAGCGTGTCAATGGGGTTTGAAAATCAATAAGTTTTGATGTTTCGAATGCGTGGAGGTGTTCAAATCGGAGAAAATTTTCTGTTTTGTCGCTTTTGGGAATCTAATGATGGGTGAAAGAGCGTGTCAATGGGGCTTCAAAATCAATAAGTTTTGATGTTTCGAATGCGTGGAGGTGTTCAAATCGGAGAAAATTTTCTATTTTGTAGCTTTTGGGAATCTAATGATGGGTGAAAGAGCGTGTCAATGGAGTTTGAAAATTAATAAGTTTTGATGTTTCGAATGCGTGGAGGTGTTCAAATCGGAGAAAATTTTCTGTTTTGTCGCTTTTGGGAATCTAATGATGGGTGAAAGAGCGTGTCAATGGGGTTTGAAAATCAATAAGTTTTGATGTTTCGAATGTGTGGAGGTGTTCAAATCGGAGAAAATTTTCTGTTTTGTCGCTTTTGGGAATCTAATGATGGGTGAAAGAGCGTGTCAATGGGGCTTCAAAATCAATAAGTTTTGATGTTTCGAATGCGTGGAGGTGTTCAAATCGGAGAAAATTTTCTGTTTTGTCGCTTTTGGGAATCTAATGATGGGTGGAAGAGCGTGTCAATGGGGCTTCAAAATCAATAAGTTTTGATGTTTCGAATGCGTGGAGGTGTTCAAATCGGAGAAAATTTTCTGTTTTGTCGCTTTTGGGAATCTAATGATGGGTGAAAGAGCGTGTCAATGGGGCTTCAAAATCAATAAGTTTTGATGTTTCGAATGCGTGGAGGTGTTCAAATCGGAGAAAATTTTCTGTTTTGTCGCTTTTGGGAATCTAATGATGGGTGAAAGAGCGTGTCAATGGGGCTTCAAAATCAATAAGTTTTGATGTTTCGAATGCGTGGAGGTGTTCAAATCGGAGAAAATTTTCTGTTTTGTCGCTTTTGGGAATCTAATGATGGGTGAAAGAGCGTGTCAATGGGGCTTCAAAATCAATAAGTTTTGATGTTTCGAATGCGTGGAGGTGTTCAAATCGGAGAAAATTTTCTGTTTTGTCGCTTTTGGGAATCTAATGATGGGTGAAAGAGCGTGTCAATGGGGTTTGAAAATCAATAAGTTTTGATGTTTCGAATGCGTGGAGGTGTTCAAATCGGAGAAAATTTTCTGTTTTGTCGCTTTTGGGAATCTAATGATGGGTGAAAGAGCGTGTCAATGGGGCTTCAAAATCAATAAGTTTTGATGTTTCGAATGCGTGGAGGTGTTCAAATCGGAGAAAATTTTCTATTTTGTCGCTTTTGGGAATCTAATGATGGGTGAAAGAGCGTGTCAATGGGGTTTGAAAATCAATAAGTTTTGATGTTTCGAATGCGTGGAGGTGTTCAAATCGGAGAAAATTTTCTGTTTTGTCGCTTTTGGGAATCTAATGATGGGTGAAAGAGCGTGTCAATGGGGCTTCAAAATCAATAAGTTTTGATGTTTCGAATGCGTGGAGGTGTTCAAATCGGAGAAAATTTTCTATTTTGTAGCTTTTGGGAATCTAATGATGGGTGAAAGAGCGTGTCAATGGGGTTTGAAAATCAATAAGTTTTGATGTTTCGAATGCGTGGAGGTGTTCAAATCGGAGAAAATTTTCTGTTTTGTCGCTTTTGGGAATCTAATGATGGGTGAAAGAGCGTGTCAATGGGGTTTGAAAATCAATAAGTTTTGATGTTTCGAATGTGTGGAGGTGTTCAAATCGGAGAAAATTTTCTGTTTTGTCGCTTTTGGGAATCTAATGATGGGTGAAAGAGCGTGTCAATGGGGCTTCAAAATCAATAAGTTTTGATGTTTCGAATGCGTGGAGGTGTTCAAATCGGAGAAAATTTTCTGTTTTGTCGCTTTTGGGAATCTAATGATGGGTGAAAGAGCGTGTCAATGGGGTTTGAAAATCAATAAGTTTTGATGTTTCGAATGCGTGGAGGTGTTCAAATCGGAGAAAATTTTCTGTTTTGTCGCTTTTGGGAATCTAATGATGGGTGAAAGAGCGTGTCAATGGGGCTTCAAAATCAATAAGTTTTGATGTTTCGAATGCGTGGAGGTGTTCAAATCGGAGAAAATTTTCTATTTTGTAGCTTTTGGGAATCTAATGATGGGTGAAAGAGCGTGTCAATGGAGTTTGAAAATTAATAAGTTTTGATGTTTCGAATGCGTGGAGGTGTTCAAATCGGAGAAAATTTTCTGTTTTGTCGCTTTTGGGAATCTAATGATGGGTGAAAGAGCGTGTCAATGGGGTTTGAAAATCAATAAGCTTTGATGTTTCGAATGCGTGGAGGTGTTCAAATCGGAGAAAATTTTCTGATTTGTCGCTTTTGGGAATCTAATGATGGGTGAAAGAGCGTGTCAATGGGGTTTGAAAATCAATAAGTTTTGATGTTTCGAATGCGTGGAGGTGTTCAAATCGGAGAAAATTTTCTGTTTTGTCGCTTTTGGGAATCTAATGATGGGTGAAAGAGCGTATCAATGGGGCTTCAAAATCAATAAGTTTTGATGTTTCGAATGCGTGGAGGTGTTCAAATCGGAGAAAATTTTCTGTTTTGTCGCTTTTGGGAATCTAATGATGGGTGAAAGAGCGTGTCAATGGGGCTTCAAAATCAATAAGTTTTGATGTTTCGAATGCGTGGAGGTGATCAAATCGGAGAAAATTTTCTGTTTTGTCGCTTTTGGGAATCTAATGATGGGTGAAAGAGCGTGTCAATGGGGCTTCAAAATCAATAAGTTTTGATGTTTCGAATGCGTGGAGGTGTTCAAATCGGAGAAAATTTTCTGTTTTGTCGCTTTTGGGAATCTAATGATGGGTGGAAGAGCGTGTCAATGGGGCTTCAAAATCAATAAGTTTTGATGTTTCGAATGCGTGGAGGTGTTCAAATCGGAGAAAATTTTCTGTTTTGTCGCTTTTGGGAATCTAATGATGGGTGAAAGAGCGTGTCAATGGGGCTTCAAAATCAATAAGTTTTGATGTTTCGAATGCGTGGAGGTGTTCAAATCGGAGAAAATTTTCTGTTTTGTCGCTTTTGGGAATCTAATGATGGGTGAAAGAGCGTGTCAATGGGGTTTGAAAATCAATAAGCTTTGATGTTTCGAATGCGTGGAGGTGTTCAAATCGGAGAAAATTTTCTGTTTTGTCGCTTTTGGGAATCTAATGATGGGTGAAAGAGCGTGTCAATGGGGTTTGAAAATCAATAAGTTTTGATGTTTCGAATGCGTGGAGGTGTTCAAATCGGAGAAAATTTTCTGTTTTGTCGCTTTTGGGAATCTAATGATGGGTGAAAGAGCGTGTCAATGGGGCTTCAAAATCAATAAGTTTTGATGTTTCGAATGCGTGGAGGTGTTCAAATCGGAGAAAATTTTCTGTTTTGTCGCTTTTTCTAATGATGGGTGAAAGAGCGTGTCAATGGGGCTTCAAAATCAATAAGATTTGATGTTTCGAATGCGTGGAGGTGTTCAAATCGGAGAAAATTTTCTGTTTTGTCGCTTTTGGGAATCTAATGATGGGTGGAAGAGCGTGTCAATGGGGCTTCAAAATCAATAAGTTTTGATGTTTCGAATGCGTGGAGGTGTTCAAATCGGAGAAAATTTTCTGTTTTGTCGCTTTTGGGAATCTAATGATGGGTGAAAGAGCGTGTCAATGGGGCTTCAAAATCAATAAGTTTTGATGTTTCGAATGCGTGGAGGTGTTCAAATCGGAGAAAATTTTCTGTTTTGTCGCTTTTGGGAATCTAATGATGGGTGAAAGAGCGTGTCAATGGGGCTTCAAAATCAATAAGTTTTGATGTTTCGAATGCGTGGAGGTGTTCAAATCGGAGAAAATTTTCTATTTTGTCGCTTTTGGGAATCTAATGATGGGTGAAAGAGCGTGTCAATGGGGTTTGAAAATCAATAAGTTTTGATGTTTCGAATGCGTGGAGGTGTTCAAATCGGAGAAAATATTCTGTTTTGTCGCTTTTGGGAATCTAATGATGGGTGACAGAGCCTGTCAATAGGATTATCAATCAAAAATCAAATCGAATCAAACGAGGTTTCTAAGGTTTCTTTTTTTTAATTTCGTGATACTACTTTTAAACTTGTCAAGCGATATTCATTTTTTTCTCGCACTTTCGATTACCATATGTTTGTAATGTTCGAAAATAAGCCGTGTAGAATTAATTCATATTCATTATGATTCTAAATTCTACAATAACGACCATGTTTATGTTAATGTAATCGAATTTTGAATGCATTTATAGTGTAATGCTTGCAAGGTTATGCTCAGAATAAAAATTATTGTTTATCCATTGTTGGTGTTAGAACGTGTGTTGAAAATAAAGCATTTTTTTGGTTCCAACAATAGTAAATACATTTTCATACATATACATATACATTTGATGTAACGTTCAAGCCATTTAGCATATATATATTATTCGATGGCAAACGATTTTGTTATCAATAGTCACATAAATTATGTTATGGCAATACTTAGTATGCTATATGTTTGATGTTACATATTTTCAACCAAAGCAACAAAAACTGTTTACGCTCCTAAGTTAACATAAGCTTGACTTTTTAAGAATTTCTATTTGCTGCAAGGGTAGCCTACTATTGTAATGATGACTTTTTTATGGACATATTTAAGAAAACAATATAAGTTTCATTTAGAAGATTTTTGACAACAATTACCGAAAACCGGATTATAGTGACTTTGTTTTGCCATCAACTAAAAACACTTACAAATTGAAATATTTTTTGCGACAGTTTTGAAGTTTTCGCACCTTTTTTGCGCCGTCACTAATACGACCATTGCAACACTCCCCAGGTTTCCAATCTGGACAGCATAATATCACTAATTGGCATTATAGTCGCTCTAGGGACTGCTTTAATACCGGCTTTAGCAAAATACATACAAAAGATACAAATAAGGGGTTCTAAATTTAAATTTTATAACTTCATTACAATTCATGTTATTACATTTCATAAAGTAGAAATCTATATTCAGTTTCATAATTATTTTCTATCAAATATATAAATTTGTTTGATTTTGATTTGATTTTGATTTGATTTTGATTTGATTTTGATTTGATTTTGATTTGATTTTGATTTGATTTTGATTTGATTTTGATTTGATTTTGATTTGATTTTGATTTGATTTTGATTTGATTTTGATTTGATTTTGATTTGATTTTGATTTGATTTTGATTTGATTTTGATTTGATTTTGATTTGATTTTGATTTGATTTTGATTTGATTTTGATTTGATTTTGATTTGATTTTGATTTGATTTTGATTTGATTTTGATTTGATTTTGATTTGATTTTGATTTGATTTTGATTTGATTTTGATTTGATTTTGATTTGATTTTGATTTGATTTTGATTTGATTTTGATTTGATTTTGATTTGATTTTGATTTGATTTTGATTTGATTTTGATTTGATTTTGATTTGATTTTGATTTGATTTTGATTTGATTTTGATTTGATTTTGATTTGATTTTGATTTGATTTTGATTTGATTTTGATTTGATTTTGATTTGATTTTGATTTGATTTTGATTTGATTTTGATTTGATTTTGATTTGATTTTGATTTGATTTTGATTTGATTTTGATTTGATTTTGATTTGATTTTGATTTGATTTTGATTTGATTTTGATTTGATTTTGATTTGATTTTGATTTGATTTTGATTTGATTTTGATTTGATTTGATTTGATTTGATTTTGATTTGATTTTGATTTGATTTTGATTTGATTTTGATTTGATTTTGATTTGATTTTGATTTGATTTTGATTTGATTTTGATTTGATTTTGATTTGATTTTGATTTGATTTTGATTTGATTTTGATTTGATTTTGATTTGATTTTGATTTGATTTTGATTTGATTTTGATTTGATTTTGATTTGATTTTGATTTGATTTTGATTTGATTTTGATTTGATTTTGATTTGATTTTGATTTGATTTTGATTTGATTTTGATTTGATTTTGATTTGATTTTGATTTGATTTTGATTTGATTTTGATTTGATTTTGATTTGATTTTGATTTGATTTTGATTTGATTTTGATTTGATTTTGATTTGATTTTGATTTGATTTTGATTTGATTTTGATTTGATTTTGATTTGATTTTGATTTGATTTTGATTTGATTTTGATTTGATTTTGATTTGATTTTGATTTGATTTTGATTTGATTTTGATTTGATTTTGATTTGATTTTGATTTGATTTTGATTTGATTTTGATTTGATTTTGATTTGATTTTGATTTGATTTTGATTTGATTTTGATTTGATTTTGATTTGATTTTGATTTGATTTTGATTTGATTTTGATTTGATTTTGATTTGATTTTGATTTGATTTTGATTTGATTTTGATTTGATTTTGATTTGATTTTGATTTGATTTTGATTTGATTTTGATTTGATTTTGATTTGATTTTGATTTGATTTTGATTTGATTTTGATTTGATTTTGATTTGATTTTGATTTGATTTTGATTTGATTTTGATTTGATTTTGATTTGATTTTGATTTGATTTTGATTTGATTTTGATTTGATTTTGATTTGATTTTGATTTGATTTTGATTTGATTTTGATTTGATTTTGATTTGATTTTGATTTGATTTTGATTTGATTTTGATTTGATTTTGATTTGATTTTGATTTGATTTTGATTTGATTTTGATTTGATTTTGATTTGATTTTGATTTGATTTTGATTTGATTTTGATTTGATTTTGATTTGATTTTGATTTGATTTTGATTTGATTTTGATTTGATTTTGATTTGATTTTGATTTGATTTTGATTTGATTTTGATTTGATTTTGATTTGATTTTGATTTGATTTTGATTTGATTTTGATTTGATTTTGATTTGATTTTGATTTGATTTTGATTTGATTTTGATTTGATTTTGATTTGATTTTGATTTGATTTTGATTTGATTTTGATTTGATTTTGATTTGATTTTGATTTGATTTTGATTTGATTTTGATTTGATTTTGATTTGATTTTGATTTGATTTTGATTTGATTTTGATTTGATTTTGATTTGATTTTGATTTGATTTTGATTTGATTTTGATTTGATTTTGATTTGATTTTGATTTGATTTTGATTTGATTTTGATTTGATTTTGATTTGATTTTGATTTGATTTTGATTTGATTTTGATTTGATTTTGATTTGATTTTGATTTGATTTTGATTTGATTTTGATTTGATTTTGATTTGATTTTGATTTGATTTTGATTTGATTTTGATTTGATTTTGATTTGATTTTGATTTGATTTTGATTTGATTTTGATTTGATTTTGATTTGATTTTGATTTGATTTTGATTTGATTTTGATTTGATTTTGATTTGATTTTGATTTGATTTTGATTTGATTTTGATTTGATTTTGATTTGATTTTGATTTGATTTTGATTTGATTTTGATTTGATTTTGATTTGATTTTGATTTGATTTTGATTTGATTTTGATTTGATTTTGATTTGATTTTGATTTGATTTTGATTTGATTTTGATTTGATTTTGATTTGATTTTGATTTGATTTTGATTTGATTTTGATTTGATTTTGATTTGATTTTGATTTGATTTTGATTTGATTTTGATTTGATTTTGATTTGATTTTGATTTGATTTTGATTTGATTTTGATTTGATTTTGATTTGATTTTGATTTGATTTTGATTTGATTTTGATTTGATTTTGATTTGATTTTGATTTGATTTTGATTTGATTTTGATTTGATTTTGATTTGATTTTGATTTGATTTTGATTTGATTTTGATTTGATTTTGATTTGATTTTGATTTGATTTTGATTTGATTTTGATTTGATTTTGATTTGATTTTGATTTGATTTTGATTTGATTTTGATTTGATTTTGATTTGATTTTGATTTGATTTTGATTTGATTTTGATTTGATTTTGATTTGATTTTGATTTGATTTTGATTTGATTTTGATTTGATTTTGATTTGATTTTGATTTGATTTTGATTTGATTTTGATTTGATTTTGATTTGATTTTGATTTGATTTTGATTTGATTTTGATTTGATTTTGATTTGATTTTGATTTGATTTTGATTTGATTTTGATTTGATTTTGATTTGATTTTGATTTGATTTTGATTTGATTTTGATTTGATTTTGATTTGATTTTGATTTGATTTTGATTTGATTTTGATTTGATTTTGATTTGATTTTGATTTGATTTTGATTTGATTTTGATTTGATTTTGATTTGATTTTGATTTGATTTTGATTTGATTTTGATTTGATTTTGATTTGATTTTGATTTGATTTTGATTTGATTTTGATTTGATTTTGATTTGATTTTGATTTGATTTTGATTTGATTTTGATTTGATTTTGATTTGATTTTGATTTGATTTTGATTTGATTTTGATTTGATTTTGATTTGATTTTGATTTGATTTTGATTTGATTTTGATTTGATTTTGATTTGATTTTGATTTGATTTTGATTTGATTTTGATTTGATTTTGATTTGATTTTGATTTGATTTTGATTTGATTTTGATTTGATTTTGATTTGATTTTGATTTGATTTTGATTTGATTTTGATTTGATTTTGATTTGATTTTGATTTGATTTTGATTTGATTTTGATTTGATTTTGATTTGATTTTGATTTGATTTTGATTTGATTTTGATTTGATTTTGATTTGATTTTGATTTGATTTTGATTTGATTTTGATTTGATTTTGATTTGATTTTGATTTGATTTTGATTTGATTTTGATTTGATTTTGATTTGATTTTGATTTGATTTTGATTTGATTTTGATTTGATTTTGATTTGATTTTGATTTGATTTTGATTGATTTTGATTTGATTTTGATTTGATTTTGATTTGATTTTGATTTGATTTTGATTTGATTTTGATTTGATTTTGATTTGATTTTGATTTGATTTTGATTTGATTTTGATTTGATTTTGATTTGATTTTGATTTGATTTTGATTTGATTTTGATTTGATTTTGATTTGATTTTGATTTGATTTTGATTTGATTTTGATTTGATTTTGATTTGATTTTGATTTGATTTTGATTTGATTTTGATTTGATTTTGATTTGATTTTGATTTGATTTTGATTTGATTTTGATTTGATTTTGATTTGATTTTGATTTGATTTTGATTTGATTTTGATTTGATTTTGATTTGATTTTGATTTGATTTTGATTTGATTTTGATTTGATTTTGATTTGATTTTGATTTGATTTTGATTTGATTTTGATTTGATTTTGATTTGATTTTGATTTGATTTTGATTTGATTTTGATTTGATTTTGATTTGATTTTGATTTGATTTTGATTTGATTTTGATTTGATTTTGATTTGATTTTGATTTGATTTTGATTTGATTTTGATTTGATTTTGATTTGATTTTGATTTGATTTTGATTTGATTTTGATTTGATTTTGATTTGATTTTGATTTGATTTTGATTTGATTTTGATTTGATTTTGATTTGATTTTGATTTGATTTTGATTTGATTTTGATTTGATTTTGATTTGATTTTGATTTGATTTTGATTTGATTTTGATTTGATTTTGATTTGATTTTGATTTGATTTTGATTTGATTTTGATTTGATTTTGATTTGATTTTGATTTGATTTTGATTTGATTTTGATTTGATTTTGATTTGATTTTGATTTGATTTTGATTTGATTTTGATTTGATTTTGATTTGATTTTGATTTGATTTTGATTTGATTTTGATTTGATTTTGATTTGATTTTGATTTGATTTTGATTTGATTTTGATTTGATTTTGATTTGATTTTGATTTGATTTTGATTTGATTTTGATTTGATTTTGATTTGATTTTGATTTGATTTTGATTTGATTTTGATTTGATTTTGATTTGATTTTGATTTGATTTTGATTTGATTTTGATTTGATTTTGATTTGATTTTGATTTGATTTTGATTTGATTTTGATTTGATTTTGATTTGATTTTGATTTGATTTTGATTTGATTTTGATTTGATTTTGATTTGATTTTGATTTGATTTTGATTTGATTTTGATTTGATTTTGATTTGATTTTGATTTGATTTTGATTTGATTTTGATTTGATTTTGATTTGATTTTGATTTGATTTTGATTTGATTTTGATTTGATTTTGATTTGATTTTGATTTGATTTTGATTTGATTTTGATTTGATTTTGATTTGATTTTGATTTGATTTTGATTTGATTTTGATTTGATTTTGATTTGATTTTGATTTGATTTTGATTTGATTTTGATTTGATTTTGATTTGATTTTGATTTGATTTTGATTTGATTTTGATTTGATTTTGATTTGATTTTGATTTGATTTTGATTTGATTTTGATTTGATTTTGATTTGATTTTGATTTGATTTTGATTTGATTTTGATTTGATTTTGATTTGATTTTGATTTGATTTTGATTTGATTTTGATTTGATTTTGATTTGATTTTGATTTGATTTTGATTTGATTTTGATTTGATTTTGATTTGATTTTGATTTGATTTTGATTTGATTTTGATTTGATTTTGATTTGATTTTGATTTGATTTTGATTTGATTTTGATTTGATTTTGATTTGATTTTGATTTGATTTTGATTTGATTTTGATTTGATTTTGATTTGATTTTGATTTGATTTTGATTTGATTTTGATTTGATTTTGATTTGATTTTGATTTGATTTTGATTTGATTTTGATTTGATTTTGATTTGATTTTGATTTGATTTTGATTTGATTTTGATTTGATTTTGATTTGATTTTGATTTGATTTTGAATTTGATTTTGATTTGATTTTGATTTGATTTTGATTTGATTTTGATTTGATTTTGATTTGATTTTGATTTGATTTTGATTTGATTTTGATTTGATTTTGATTTGATTTTGATTTGATTTTGATTTGATTTTGATTTGATTTTGATTTGATTTTGATTTGATTTTGATTTGATTTTGATTTGATTTTGATTTGATTTTGATTTGATTTTGATTTGATTTTGATTTGATTTTGATTTGATTTTGATTTGATTTTGATTTGATTTTGATTTGATTTTGATTTGATTTTGATTTGATTTTGATTTGATTTTGATTTGATTTTGATTTGATTTTGATTTGATTTTGATTTGATTTTGATTTGATTTTGATTTGATTTTGATTTGATTTTGATTTGATTTTGATTTGATTTTGATTTGATTTTGATTTGATTTTGATTTGATTTTGATTTGATTTTGATTTGATTTTGATTTGATTTTGATTTGATTTTGATTTGATTTTGATTTGATTTTGATTTGATTTTGATTTGATTTTGATTTGATTTTGATTTGATTTTGATTTGATTTTGATTTGATTTTGATTTGATTTTGATTTGATTTTGATTTGATTTTGATTTGATTTTGATTTGATTTTGATTTGATTTTGATTTGATTTTGATTTGATTTTGATTTGATTTTGATTTGATTTTGATTTGATTTTGATTTGATTTTGATTTGATTTTGATTTGATTTTGATTTGATTTTGATTTGATTTTGATTTGATTTTGATTTGATTTTGATTTGATTTTGATTTGATTTTGATTTGATTTTGATTTGATTTTGATTTGATTTTGATTTGATTTTGATTTGATTTTGATTTGATTTTGATTTGATTTTGATTTGATTTTGATTTGATTTTGATTTGATTTTGATTTGATTTTGATTTGATTTTGATTTGATTTTGATTTGATTTTGATTTGATTTTGATTTGATTTTGATTTGATTTTGATTTGATTTTGATTTGATTTTGATTTGATTTTGATTTGATTTTGATTTGATTTTGATTTGATTTTGATTTGATTTTGATTTGATTTTGATTTGATTTTGATTTGATTTTGATTTGATTTTGATTTGATTTTGATTTGATTTTGATTTGATTTTGATTTGATTTTGATTTGATTTTGATTTGATTTTGATTTGATTTTGATTTGATTTTGATTTGATTTTGATTTGATTTTGATTTGATTTTGATTTGATTTTGATTTGATTTTGATTTGATTTTGATTTGATTTTGATTTGATTTTGATTTGATTTTGATTTGATTTTGATTTGATTTTGATTTGATTTTGATTTGATTTTGATTTGATTTTGATTTGATTTTGATTTGATTTTGATTTGATTTTGATTTGATTTTGATTTGATTTTGATTTGATTTTGATTTGATTTTGATTTGATTTTGATTTGATTTTGATTTGATTTTGATTTGATTTTGATTTGATTTTGATTTGATTTTGATTTGATTTTGATTTGATTTTGATTTGATTTTGATTTGATTTTGATTTGATTTTGATTTGATTTTGATTTGATTTTGATTTGATTTTGATTTGATTTTGATTTGATTTTGATTTGATTTTGATTTGATTTTGATTTGATTTTGATTTGATTTTGATTTGATTTTGATTTGATTTTGATTTGATTTTGATTTGATTTTGATTTGATTTTGATTTGATTTTGATTTGATTTTGATTTGATTTTGATTTGATTTTGATTTGATTTTGATTTGATTTTGATTTGATTTTGATTTGATTTTGATTTGATTTTGATTTGATTTTGATTTGATTTTGATTTGATTTTGATTTGATTTTGATTTGATTTTGATTTGATTTTGATTTGATTTTGATTTGATTTTGATTTGATTTTGATTTGATTTTGATTTGATTTTGATTTGATTTTGATTTGATTTTGATTTGATTTTGATTTGATTTTGATTTGATTTTGATTTGATTTTGATTTGATTTTGATTTGATTTTGATTTGATTTTGATTTGATTTTGATTTGATTTTGATTTGATTTTGATTTGATTTTGATTTGATTTTGATTTGATTTTGATTTGATTTTGATTTGATTTTGATTTGATTTTGATTTGATTTTGATTTGATTTTGATTTGATTTTGATTTGATTTTGATTTGATTTTGATTTGATTTTGATTTGATTTTGATTTGATTTTGATTTGATTTTGATTTGATTTTGATTTGATTTTGATTTGATTTTGATTTGATTTTGATTTGATTTTGATTTGATTTTGATTTGATTTTGATTTGATTTTGATTTGATTTTGATTTGATTTTGATTTGATTTTGATTTGATTTTGATTTGATTTTGATTTGATTTTGATTTGATTTTGATTTGATTTTGATTTGATTTTGATTTGATTTTGATTTGATTTTGATTTGATTTTGATTTGATTTTGATTTGATTTTGATTTGATTTTGATTTGATTTTGATTTGATTTTGATTTGATTTTGATTTGATTTTGATTTGATTTTGATTTGATTTTGATTTGATTTTGATTTGATTTTGATTTGATTTTGATTTGATTTTGATTTGATTTTGATTTGATTTTGATTTGATTTTGATTTGATTTTGATTTGATTTTGATTTGATTTTGATTTGATTTTGATTTGATTTTGATTTGATTTTGATTTGATTTTGATTTGATTTTGATTTGATTTTGATTTGATTTTGATTTGATTTTGATTTGATTTTGATTTGATTTTGATTTGATTTTGATTTGATTTTGATTTGATTTTGATTTGATTTTGATTTGATTTTGATTTGATTTTGATTTGATTTTGATTTGATTTTGATTTGATTTTGATTTGATTTTGATTTGATTTTGATTTGATTTTGATTTGATTTTGATTTGATTTTGATTTGATTTTGATTTGATTTTGATTTGATTTTGATTTGATTTTGATTTGATTTTGATTTGATTTTGATTTGATTTTGATTTGATTTTGATTTGATTTTGATTTGATTTTGATTTGATTTTGATTTGATTTTGATTTGATTTTGATTTGATTTTGATTTGATTTTGATTTGATTTTGATTTGATTTTGATTTGATTTTGATTTGATTTTGATTTGATTTTGATTTGATTTTGATTTGATTTTGATTTGATTTTGATTTGATTTTGATTTGATTTTGATTTGATTTTGATTTGATTTTGATTTGATTTTGATTTGATTTTGATTTGATTTTGATTTGATTTTGATTTGATTTTGATTTGATTTTGATTTGATTTTGATTTGATTTTGATTTGATTTTGATTTGATTTTGATTTGATTTTGATTTGATTTTGATTTGATTTTGATTTGATTTTGATTTGATTTTGATTTGATTTTGATTTGATTTTGATTTGATTTTGATTTGATTTTGATTTGATTTTGATTTGATTTTGATTTGATTTTGATTTGATTTTGATTTGATTTTGATTTGATTTTGATTTGATTTTGATTTGATTTTGATTTGATTTTGATTTGATTTTGATTTGATTTTGATTTGATTTTGATTTGATTTTGATTTGATTTTGATTTGATTTTGATTTGATTTTGATTTGATTTTGATTTGATTTTGATTTGATTTTGATTTGATTTTGATTTGATTTTGATTTGATTTTGATTTGATTTTGATTTGATTTTGATTTGATTTTGATTTGATTTTGATTTGATTTTGATTTGATTTTGATTTGATTTTGATTTGATTTTGATTTGATTTTGATTTGATTTTGATTTGATTTTGATTTGATTTTGATTTGATTTTGATTTGATTTTGATTTGATTTTGATTTGATTTTGATTTGATTTTGATTTGATTTTGATTTGATTTTGATTTGATTTTGATTTGATTTTGATTTGATTTTGATTTGATTTTGATTTGATTTTGATTTGATTTTGATTTGATTTTGATTTGATTTTGATTTGATTTTGATTTGATTTTGATTTGATTTTGATTTGATTTTGATTTGATTTTGATTTGATTTTGATTTGATTTTGATTTGATTTTGATTTGATTTTGATTTGATTTTGATTTGATTTTGATTTGATTTTGATTTGATTTTGATTTGATTTTGATTTGATTTTGATTTGATTTTGATTTGATTTTGATTTGATTTTGATTTGATTTTGATTTGATTTTGATTTGATTTTGATTTGATTTTGATTTGATTTTGATTTGATTTTGATTTGATTTTGATTTGATTTTGATTTGATTTTGATTTGATTTTGATTTGATTTTGATTTGATTTTGATTTGATTTTGATTTGATTTTGATTTGATTTTGATTTGATTTTGATTTGATTTTGATTTGATTTTGATTTGATTTTGATTTGATTTTGATTTGATTTTGATTTGATTTTGATTTGATTTTGATTTGATTTTGATTTGATTTTGATTTGATTTTGATTTGATTTTGATTTGATTTTGATTTGATTTTGATTTGATTTTGATTTGATTTTGATTTGATTTTGATTTGATTTTGATTTGATTTTGATTTGATTTTGATTTGATTTTGATTTGATTTTGATTTGATTTTGATTTGATTTTGATTTGATTTTGATTTGATTTTGATTTGATTTTGATTTGATTTTGATTTGATTTTGATTTGATTTTGATTTGATTTTGATTTGATTTTGATTTGATTTTGATTTGATTTTGATTTGATTTTGATTTGATTTTGATTTGATTTTGATTTGATTTTGATTTGATTTTGATTTGATTTTGATTTGATTTTGATTTGATTTTGATTTGATTTTGATTTGATTTTGATTTGATTTTGATTTGATTTTGATTTGATTTTGATTTGATTTTGATTTGATTTTGATTTGATTTTGATTTGATTTTGATTTGATTTTGATTTGATTTTGATTTGATTTTGATTTGATTTTGATTTGATTTTGATTTGATTTTGATTTGATTTTGATTTGATTTTGATTTGATTTTGATTTGATTTTGATTTGATTTTGATTTGATTTTGATTTGATTTTGATTTGATTTTGATTTGATTTTGATTTGATTTTGATTTGATTTTGATTTGATTTTGATTTGATTTTGATTTGATTTTGATTTGATTTTGATTTGATTTTGATTTGATTTTGATTTGATTTTGATTTGATTTTGATTTGATTTTGATTTGATTTTGATTTGATTTTGATTTGATTTTGATTTGATTTTGATTTGATTTTGATTTGATTTTGATTTGATTTTGATTTGATTTTGATTTGATTTTGATTTGATTTTGATTTGATTTTGATTTGATTTTGATTTGATTTTGATTTGATTTTGATTTGATTTTGATTTGATTTTGATTTGATTTTGATTTGATTTTGATTTGATTTTGATTTGATTTTGATTTGATTTTGATTTGATTTTGATTTGATTTTGATTTGATTTTGATTTGATTTTGATTTGATTTTGATTTGATTTTGATTTGATTTTGATTTGATTTTGATTTGATTTTGATTTGATTTTGATTTGATTTTGATTTGATTTTGATTTGATTTTGATTTGATTTTGATTTGATTTTGATTTGATTTTGATTTGATTTTGATTTGATTTTGATTTGATTTTGATTTGATTTTGATTTGATTTTGATTTGATTTTGATTTGATTTTGATTTGATTTTGATTTGATTTTGATTTGATTTTGATTTGATTTTGATTTGATTTTGATTTGATTTTGATTTGATTTTGATTTGATTTTGATTTGATTTTGATTTGATTTTGATTTGATTTTGATTTGATTTTGATTTGATTTTGATTTGATTTTGATTTGATTTTGATTTGATTTTGATTTGATTTTGATTTGATTTTGATTTGATTTTGATTTGATTTTGATTTGATTTTGATTTGATTTTGATTTGATTTTGATTTGATTTTGATTTGATTTTGATTTGATTTTGATTTGATTTTGATTTGATTTTGATTTGATTTTGATTTGATTTTGATTTGATTTTGATTTGATTTTGATTTGATTTTGATTTGATTTTGATTTGATTTTGATTTGATTTTGATTTGATTTTGATTTGATTTTGATTTGATTTTGATTTGATTTTGATTTGATTTTGATTTGATTTTGATTTGATTTTGATTTGATTTTGATTTGATTTTGATTTGATTTTGATTTGATTTTGATTTGATTTTGATTTGATTTTGATTTGATTTTGATTTGATTTTGATTTGATTTTGATTTGATTTTGATTTGATTTTGATTTGATTTTGATTTGATTTTGATTTGATTTTGATTTGATTTTGATTTGATTTTGATTTGATTTTGATTTGATTTTGATTTGATTTTGATTTGATTTTGATTTGATTTTGATTTGATTTTGATTTGATTTTGATTTGATTTTGATTTGATTTTGATTTGATTTTGATTTGATTTTGATTTGATTTTGATTTGATTTTGATTTGATTTTGATTTGATTTTGATTTGATTTTGATTTGATTTTGATTTGATTTTGATTTGATTTTGATTTGATTTTGATTTGATTTTGATTTGATTTTGATTTGATTTTGATTTGATTTTGATTTGATTTTGATTTGATTTTGATTTGATTTTGATTTGATTTTGATTTGATTTTGATTTGATTTTGATTTGATTTTGATTTGATTTTGATTTGATTTTGATTTGATTTTGATTTGATTTTGATTTGATTTTGATTTGATTTTGATTTGATTTTGATTTGATTTTGATTTGATTTTGATTTGATTTTGATTTGATTTTGATTTGATTTTGATTTGATTTTGATTTGATTTTGATTTGATTTTGATTTGATTTTGATTTGATTTTGATTTGATTTTGATTTGATTTTGATTTGATTTTGATTTGATTTTGATTTGATTTTGATTTGATTTTGATTTGATTTTGATTTGATTTTGATTTGATTTTGATTTGATTTTGATTTGATTTTGATTTGATTTTGATTTGATTTTGATTTGATTTTGATTTGATTTTGATTTGATTTTGATTTGATTTTGATTTGATTTTGATTTGATTTTGATTTGATTTTGATTTGATTTTGATTTGATTTTGATTTGATTTTGATTTGATTTTGATTTGATTTTGATTTGATTTTGATTTGATTTTGATTTGATTTTGATTTGATTTTGATTTGATTTTGATTTGATTTTGATTTGATTTTGATTTGATTTTGATTTGATTTTGATTTGATTTTGATTTGATTTTGATTTGATTTTGATTTGATTTTGATTTGATTTTGATTTGATTTTGATTTGATTTTGATTTGACACGCTCTTTCACCCATCATTAGATTCCCAAAAGCGACAAAACAGAAAATTTTCTCCGATTTGAACACCTCCACGCATTCGAAACATCAAAACTTATTGATTTTGAAGCCCCATTGACACGCTCTTTCACCCATCATTAGATTCCCAAAAGCGACAAAACAGAAAATTTTTTCCGATTTGAACACCTCCACGCATTCGAAACATTAAAATTGATTGATTTTCAAGCCCCATTGACACGCTCTTTCACCCATCATTAGATTCCCAAAAGCGACAAAACAGAAAATTTTTTCCGATTTGAACACCTCCACGCATTCGAAACATCAAAATTGATTGATTTTGAAGCCCCATTGACACGCTCTTTCACCCATCATTAGATTCCCAAAAGCGACAAAACAGAAAATTTTCTCCGATTTGAACACCTCCACGCATTCGAAACATTAAAATTGATTGATTTTCAAACCCCATTGACACGCTCTTTCACCCATCATTAGATTCCCAAAAGCGACAAAACAGAAAATTTTTTCCGATTTGAACACCTCCACGCATTCGAAACATCAAAATTGATTGATTTTGAAGCCCCATTGACACGCTCTTTCACCCATCATTAGATTCCCAAAAGCGACAAAATAGAAAATTTTCACCGATTTGAACACTCGCACGCATATCACCTGCATTATGCAAAATTTATACAATTGTATCATTTGCTCACCCCTTTGTACAATTTTTGCTGATCCTCATCAAAAACGATTTTCTGCTCAAATCATTTCTGATCGCATCAGTAGTGATTTTTTGGAATTAAAATCTTCTCTGATTTCCTAATTCCATAATCATGATCTTACACGAAATCAAATCACATAAGGATCAGATGAGTGCGATTATGTAACGACGATTTTTCTTTAGGCTAGGATCAGTAGTGATCAAATCAGTAGTGATTTTTTAAAGTTCAAGATCAGTGATCTTAAGATCAGCAGTGATCGTCGATCACTGGTGATTTTTGATTTTTGGTGATTTTTCCAGCCCTGAGTTGTATCAAATTTTATCAAATTATATTCTGTATTTTCTAACAATAATCAATACATTTCCATACTTTGGAAAAAAATCCATTAAAATATAACAGAATCCAGATCATTTACACACAACACACTAAACCTCAAAATAAAGTCAAATTAATTTATTTTTTTCTGGGATTATATTTTTTTCTGGGATTATTTATGCCACCCAAATGAATCCAAACATGTCTGCATCTGATATCGCTACCACTAACATAACGACTCAATATGCTTCAGAGCGCAGAACAACCTCAATAACATTTTTATGACTAATGGTGAGTGACTTGTTCTTTATCATCGCGGATCATAACTGAACCGTCATTCGTCGTCGTATCTCAGCGTAACTGCCCAAATGCGCATTCTCCGTGGCGCTGTCAGGGAAATATGAGTAGGAAGCTACACCACGACTACAAATCAGTTTTGGCGCCTAATTGCACACAGTTCTATTCCAGGACAGCTTAAATGGACAGACTTTCGTCCCTGTCACATTGAAAGTGTGAGTGGTACAATAAACTTCTTCCTGCGTTAAATTAACCGTATAATTAAACGATAAAGCATTCCGCCTTTAATTTGTGTCGAGATAAATTACTTTAGATAGTGTGCACTCATCTTGAATCCTCCCGACGAGACGGAAAGAAATATCGAGTGCGGCAAAGTCCCGGAACAATTCCAGGAACTCAGAAAAGTGTAGCAAAAGACAGAAAACAGCAGCTAGTCAAACTGCTGCGGGCTGAAGAAGAGAGGTCAAGGGAGAAAAAAAACTTCCGCAAATAAAGACCACTGGTGTTTTCGTATCACTTTGTCACTCGTGCAGTCTTTGAAATAAATTTTCACAATAAATATACTTTACGGTTTAATTTATTCACCGCAGGAGAGAACTTGGGGTGGGGAAGGTGTATTACTTGAAATATATCTCTTTCGCTATAGACCGAAGCATGAGGTTAAACAGTGCATCATAGCTAGTGAACAGGAAGGATTTCTAACGAATCAGTCCATAGTTCTACAAAGACTTCCAATAAGGCTTGAAATCAAACAAAATTTTGAAATACTAATAATGCAACATTTCCCAAATTTAAACGGAGCCAGCTCGGCTGGCAGTATTGAGACATTCGGTTTATGGATCGGTATTAACCAGAGTTAGAGAAGATTACTGTACTTACAATTTGTTTACTAGGATTGAAGGAATAATGATGTACTTCATTGCTTGATCCGGTTAGCGACGCTAGACTGGATCCATCACAATGGCGCTCCTCTTCATGGAGCAAGTGTTCGCCTCCGTTACGGTTTATCAATCGAGCCGACGGACTGCGAAACAATGGTGCGGGTAGTGTCGTTTTCGGTGGCCTCCGCTCTGAGAACAAACCATAAATTAATAAGATACAATGGGTATTTTAGGAATTATTATAAAATAATACAACTCGAGACTAAAACAAACGTTGATAAATTGAAAACCGGACTATCTTTCTCATACAGACATGCCTTTACTGTAAAAATCATCTTTTCATCCAAGGCCAGAAAGGCCGAATGTCATAAACCAGGGGTTCCCAACTTTTTTTGTTTCACGGCCCCTTAGGAGGCATAATAGTTATCCGAGGACCACCACTTTTATATTTGATTTCGTTTGCTGGAAATAAATGTACACTCTATTTCGAAAGTTACATAGTAGGGAAGACCGGGGTTGGTTGGCCGAGTAGCTTTTCAAAAAAGACTATTATGCCCAGTGGCGACATCTACAGTGATTTTGGTGTAGCATTAGGTCAGCCATGTATCGACGTAAGATAATTTCAGTTTTCTGTAAGTCGTGGTTGTTCGCCATACATTCATTGGGGTAGGTTGGCCGAATTGTATATTTAACTTAGAGCAATGCGCATTTGGATATTCGTGGAATGTAAACATTTGTTTTTTTTTTTTGGAAATAAGGTATAATGCTAATATTGACGATTATAAGTAAAAATATATATGAGAAATGAGTAATAGAATAAATAAAAACTATCAGCACGGAAAGACCGAAATCAGCATTTTGGCGAAAAAATTAGTTGATTTTCTGATTTTAGTTAGTTATTTTTTGAGACAACTAAAAAAAATCTTACTTTTGCTAATTTCGATTTTTTATTTCTGATTCCCTTAATAATAATACAATATTTGTTGAAATGGCTATTTTTTAGTTGAATTAGATAATTAAAACGTTGTTTTCAACCAACATAAATGGTTGAATTGGCTTCTGCAACTTGCAGCTATGTGACGCCCTGTCACCGAAAAAACGTTAACACTGTAATGACTACTAGCCACTAGATGACACACCACTACCGAAAAATATTTCAGTCGCGGTAGTCTTTTCTATAGGGACCGTGCACGGTAACAAGTAGCGCCATTAGTGGCGAATAGGCGAAAAAACTCTACCATAGCTTTACACTGTTACCATATGTTCACGCTGAATAAAATAGTCAAAAACCTGTTTTAATACAACATAGTGGTGTAATGATCCTTTTCTCACATAAATCATATCCTCATATATAATACTGTGGTATACTATTAAAAATATTTCTCTCCGATTCTTAAAATAAACCAAAGAGATTGTTTGTGCATTAACTAGTATAACCTACAGAATGAAACAGTTCTCTGACATAGATGAGAAAACGAAGGGAGTTCCACTATTGTAGGTATTTCGGGCACTAGAACCCGAGAACGTATAATCGAAGTTGGTTCGTATGGCCATCAACTAACATGATTTTAATTGCAACCGAAAAATATGCTCAATTTTCGGTAGGAGCATAAGATCTTTCATTTGAACCTAAGATTAGGAATACCGGACTAAGTGTAAAAGTAAGGAATACTTTCGAGACCAATTTAGACAACTTTTTACTTTTTTCGTTTCGACTCTTCAAGTGACGGTACACAATTTTTAAAACACTTTGTCCTATCATTCCGGAACCGAAAGTCGGATCCGGATGAAATTCAAGAATTCCGTGTAGAACCATGAGACCTTTCATTTGAATCTAAATTGGTCTACATCGATTAAGTTATTTTCGAGAAACACACACACAAAGATAGATTGCTCAGCTCGACGAACTGAGTGGAATGACATATGACACTTGGCCAATTTTTACTAGTCGATTTTCAAGTGATTGTATAACCTTTCTATATGAGAAAGGCAAAACAGTTCAGCGTTTCAATAAAATGATTATTTGTTGCTAGCTTCGTGACTCGTATTTTCAATATACGTCAAACTGGCTACTCGTGAGATTGCTAGCATTTTTACGATTACAATTTATTTTCTTCCTCCATTCTAAGAGTATGGACCATCCTGTGAATTATTTGAACTTTTAGTTAAAAATTATTTTTCATCGACTAGCTAAATTTATCTAAAACTGTGGCCCATTTCAAAGTTTGACGGATGTTTAGTTATTTGGGTTGCTATTTTGCTCTGAAAATAAAGTAATAGCAAGTGGTGTAATAATTGCAATTCAGCGAAAGTAAGAATAACTTCGAGAAAAACTTACTTCATTTAAAAAATATTTAAACTTTTTTTTGTGTATTTTCTTTGAGTGAAAGTATAAAAAGAAATTACACAGAAGCAATTTTTACTAAAGGTCTGAAATTAGAATGTTTTAGCAAGATATTTTTAGTGTTTCCGGTCAAGTCGATTAAAAAATCATTTAATGAGCTGAGAATATCGTTTGAGTGTTTGAATTTGAGTGAATATGACAAATATTAGACACAAATCCAACTGCAATGACAGAAAATGATGTGGCCGTATTTAGATACAGAATGAATAATTCGATTCAAAATTTAATATTCAGTCGATGTTGAACAATCGTTCGCACCACACGCGAATAATTCCATAGGGTTCGGAAAAAAATCCGCAGAGAAAATACGCTAGAAAGTATTTTCAAACTCAGTTTACAAGTTTTGCTATGGTAGCATTATTTTTTCCACTCGCCGCCTCGTGCGCTGTCGTCGCCGGCCACTAAACCACGCCCTTGTGCACGGTCCCTATATTGGCAGGTATAAATACAATGTTGTATTGGAGAAAAAGACATAAGCGAAACATAAACTTCTTTTTGAAAATTTTTCTTCTAAATCGCTGCTTTCTTCATTCGACTTCGCGAAATCGACTCTCTCACTAAAAACTTTGAGCACTCGGAAACAAAAACCGAATACAACACGGAACGACCGAAATTAGCTCTGCGCCTAATTCGTATTACTGTTTTTGAATTAGTTAATTTTAACAACGAAATTTTCAAAATAACTATTAAATTAGTTAAAATCGAGAATTTATTTTGCTAAAAAAAACTCTTATTTTTAAAGAATGAGTTTAGTTGGCGAATATCCTGGACAAAAACCAGCAATATTTCCATCCAACACGAAATTCTCATTGATAACTAATTTTGATATTAAAATCAGAAAATTTGTTTCTATTTATCTATCACAATCATTACTGAAGGACAGCACAAAGAAAACAAAAATGAAACTGGTTTCATTAACAAGTTTATTAGCCAAAAACTCATGAGAAGTGTCAAAGCAAAACAATCCATTAAAAAGCTAAAAAGGACAGTCTTGTTGAAACTGCTTGCAAATTGTCTAGATGTTTTTCGCATGTGTTACGATATATCCATACATACATTTCTAAACCGATATGTAAAAATGACGTTAACTCTAAGTGGAAACTGTATTTATTCAGAATTTGTGCGCATTTGAAGCGATTGTGCGTAATCATGTTTTTACGCGGAACAGTGAAATGAGTTTCGAATGTTGCACTCTAATTGTATATGTCAAATGATGTTTTTTGTATCTTCCAACCTTCCGGGTTACGCCGTCCGGTGTATTACTTGTATACGTTTTTTGTTTCCGAGTGCTCAAAGTTTTCAGTGAGAGAGTCGATTTCGCGAAGTCGAATGAAGAAAACAGCGATTTAGAAGAAAAATTTTCAGAAAGAAGTTTTTTTTCTCTAATAGAACATCGTATTTATACCTGCCAATATAGAAAAGACATCCACGACTGATATTTTTTTCGGTAATAGTGTGCCATCTAGTGGCTAGTAGTCATTACGGTGTTAACGTTTTTTCGGTGACAGAGCGCCATATAGCTGCAAATTGCAGAAACCAATTCAACCATTTATGTTGGTTGAAAACAACGTTTTATTTATCCAATTCAATATAGCTAAGAAATGACAGCACGTTTAATCGGTGAATTCAACTAAAAAAATAGCCATTTCAACAAATATTTTATTATTACTAAGGGAATTAGAATTAAAAAATCTAAATTAGCAAAAGTAAGATTTTTTTAGTTGTCTCAGAAAATAACTAACTAAAATCAGAAACTCAACTAATTTTTCCGCCAAAATGCTGATTTCGGTCTTTCCGTGTAGTTTCCGTTGTTGAGCGGTTGTCCTGGTTTTTGTTTGTTTTCGCAGTTTCAGTGCAAGGTTTACCGTAGTGTGCAGATCGTTCACAAAACTGACATGTAACCAGTTGATTTTCATACGTAATCAGCGTTTTACACGGATGTGTTCCATCTTGACCACAAACGATGTAAGATGGAATTGCTTTACGTAGTTGCATACGTACCACTCGCACGCTATTCCGGATACCGGGGAAAAAATTCCGTCATATTTCCCTTTCGATGGAAAGAACATCACCGTACTGCGACATGTTTTCCCGAACGTACCCATCGCTGGTCTGCGGGGGAAGGTCATGCACGCGTACTTCTATTGCATTGTCCACCATGTACACAGGGATTTTATATTTAAAATTGTCATGTTCAACACTATGCACCTCGTTGTTAGCCGAAGCGAATGCAATTGCACCTCTTTCACGTTTGAACATAATGTACACACAGTTAGACGCCTTGTTGAATTGAATTTCACTTACATTATTAGCGTCTAGATGCATTCGTTCTTTAAGCAAGATTTCAATTTCATTTGCTGCTGGTATAACTTTGCAGCGCTTGAAATCAATACAAATTGAATTTGGTCTTGTAGGCCAAGTTTCAGACTTTGTTAAATCGTATTTGCCCATTTCGTACACTCTATTGTTCACTAAACTGTATTGTCTTTGTTTCTGTTGTCTCGACCGTAAACGATTTGCGAATGTGTCCGATGAGATGCGAGCACGAACTGAATAATAAAATATATCGATGTCGTAATGGAAAATGATTCCAATCAATCAAGTTTAAAATTTGCTCAAATATAAATCAGAATGTTGGAACGCGTTTAGATATAAGAATATAATAACTCATTTAGAATAAATCTAAACAAGGCCTTACATATTGTACTTGTATTAAAAAATCAAACATAATTATTTCATAGTATTTGTCATTATTTCATTATGCTACATATTTATAGCAAATTGCATGCAGAGATAAAACAGTAAACTTACCATATTGATTGGGGATAACATCCGGATCAGTTTCATCACCATCTGGTGGCTCACCGGACGATTGTGGACTCCGCCGACCGAAAGTCCCACTTCCGTCCACCAATGGTGTCTGGATTCCGTTTGGATCGTGCGTCTGGTGATGATGATGAGCGGTTGAGTCAATTTGGCAGTCTATAGGGGTGAGGTGTGAACCTTTGGCAGATTTTAGCTTCTTGGACGAATTCCTAATAACGATGACCATGGGAAGGATATGATTAGTAGTAGAAAGCAACTTAAACAAGATGAACGATAATGTGTCGTAATAATAAACATACAAGCTAGCGAACATCGAACAAAAGGATTTTCCGGTACTGGGAAAATGTTCGTTATCCGGTGTTTTTTGGACTTACTTGCTAGCGTGTCGTCGATAGATGGTAGCAAGCACGATGCAGACTACGGCAAACAGAATCGCTACCGTAAGTGTTAATGCGGCTAATACTGGCGATAAAGGAACATTCATAACGTTGGATACACCTATAAATCACGGAAAATATAAACGTATTATCTCTGAGCCTTTTTACTCTTTCGCTATACTCGCTCACTCTGGGCTGTTCAGCTGAACCCACAGACAGGACCTAAATTCGCAGCTGCAGTACGACCGCTTCTCCCTTTCGAAAAACTTCAACCCAACTGCTTCGATACTGGCATATTTGAGCGATTTCACAAAAACGTGTGAATAGTAGTGTCCATTTGAGAAGTGCATCACTATGTGAACTCTGCATTGTATCTTTGGCCTGACTAGCGTTATAAAGCCTTTATTGCCTCCCAAAGCTACCCTAAGCCAAACATGAGTGGTCGACTCCTCTGCAGCCGGCCTCAAGCGGCCACATCAGACAACCAGGGAAGCTAGCTGGATTTCTCCGCTGGCAGAATAGAAGGGGGGGAGGGGGAGGAATGGCGTGATGTTGCTGTTATGCAAGTATGATAAATTGTATTATTATACTTTGTGTACATTTCCTCCGTTTATCGTTGACTGGTGAAATATAGCTTCGACAGTGCGAGAGAAAGTGGAGGTTTACATTTTCCCCGTTGAGCTTTTCCTTTTGAAAATGTCTGCGCAGTGAGGAAAAACTGGTATCAGAGGTTCCCCCCCGTACAGGAAAAGCATTGTATCAGAATGTATGATGGGAATCGGAACAAATTAGTACTGCTCGGAAAATTTATACTTATGAAAGGATGCAGTTTGCTTCCGGGCCTTTTCAGGGCAACGCAAGCTTCCGGTCCGGGCATCGATATGATTCGAAAAAGGGCGCCGAAGTTATGTTCGGATCAGCAGTAGTGCATGTACTCCCTACCGTCGTGTACCGTCGTGGTTGCTGTGGACACAATCCATAAACTAAGAACAGGTTTCAAATTCATCGCTGCCTGCAGCGTTTCGTGTATAAAACGCAAGTCCAGTTGACGGGATTAAACGGATGACTGGGGAATCGTCTGTACGCAGTATCTGCTACGGTCAATGGAAGGATTGAATAGATGAAATACAGCAAATGCACTCTCCGTAGAATACATTGCGTGTATACATTCCACGCAATGGTTGTATGTTCAAAATTGACACTAGTACTCGACAAGTTTCTGATCTGATAAATTTCTACTTGTTAGCTCTAACTGTCTCTGGGAATGCAGGCATCGAGAAAGACAGAATGTGCTCTTTGGCAATGAATGGCACCCAGAGAGATTGAATAGAGATTTGTAGATAGTGTTTTGCAATTGTTCCTGGTTTGTATAGAAAATAAAACTATCGCAATTTATTCATGTATTATATTGCCTGTATGGTGTAATTTACCGGTTTGTTTGACTAATTTGGAAGAGAAGAAGAGCATGACAACGACGGCAGAGAAGCAGAAGTGCAACCTCACTCCTACAGTAGAGTAAAGAAATCGTAAATGCATTCAGCAGATCAAGACACAAACCTGTCGTAAACGATAAGTGGTGTTGAAAATTTATTAGGTTACGGGTTACTTACAGTTTGTAAGTTTAAATTTTATTCAATTTTAATTACTAGGAGAGGTGTGCGTTTCAAGTGAAATATACAATCTTAGCCGAAAAAAGCTGCATTTACGTTTTTCACCAACGATTGTTTTCCAAATCTTGGCCCTTTTTAAATTCGAATTAATTTCAAAAGTCATCGCTATAAAGCATGAGTTATTTAATATCTGTAAAAAACTATTCAATTCACTGTAGTACCTCAAGTGATCGAATCTGAAATGTTTTGACAACAATTGGCTTAGAATTGTTTCTTCTTTTAGTGCTGATGATTTCGTCACGATTCATTTTGTTTCGAAGATTGAAGCAAATCGCGAATCAAAAAACAAAAAACTACATTCTCATAAACGACGAAACGTACGTGAATGTGGATTTCGGGTAGCATCCCAGTTAAAAGTTTTGTAAAGCTATTGATTGAGGAAGCTTCAAATTCGTTTTGGCCGATAAGTTCACAAGAAAGCGTATGATCTGACCAAGTATTTGCAGCTGCGGACAAAAAATTCAAATTTATTTGATGTTGCTGCGACCAATTAATGTTGTTTCAAATCAAAAGATAGCTTTTCGGTCAATTGGTTTCTCGTCAAAACATTTATTTTTCGTTTCGTTAACGACCAACCTTCGAAACATTGGCCGTTGACGATTAACAAATGTTTTGACGAGAAACCATCTTTTGATTTGAAAAAAAAAACAAATTTTCGAGACGAACGTCTTGAAAAACCGCTCATTGAATAGGAACAAGGACATTTGTTCGGGCACAAACTAGCAAAGCCGAAAAATCGAAATATTTTCGTGACATAATTAGATTTTTTCAGTTTTTTGCAGTATCGGTCTGAGTGACGAATTGAAATGTTAAACACACTTCATACCCGACGAACGACCAAAATTAGGTTAAAGCCGGGCATAAATAAACGATATAAAACATTAAAAAAAATTAAACACACTTTTCCCTGTAGTTCCGGATTACCTTTTATTTGGGCTTTTTATTTGTAACAATCGGTTGAGCCGTCGCACAGTGGTCCCAATCACGTCAAAACACGCGTTTTTTTATTTGTGCTTCAGGGGTAAATTTTGAAGATTTCATGTCTTAAGAAGAATTTCTGTCCGCTTCTTTCAATATAATTAAAGTTGACATTAATCTACCTACAAGTAAGATAAAAAAATTATTTTGCATACAATACACGATAGAGCATTTATGTCTTCAGAAAAATTGTAGATCATGTTCAAACAAGAAAACATGCCAAAGACATAAACAATATAAAATGCATTGGTGTCGAAATATGATGCACTGTTTATTAGGGACCCCCAAAATCAATTATTTCCATCATAACTTTTTTCAATGAATTTTTAGAGTTTTCGGATGTTCTACAATTATATATTAATTATCAAAATACATATCTTTGTCGAAGACTGCATATTTTTAAGTTCATAAACTAAAAAGTTTTTGAGCAATTTAATTTCAAAATACTACATATTCAAGTATCAATATCTCGAAGATGTGGAAATATGTGGAACCCATTTCAACAAAGTTTGAAAGTATGATCAAAACAATATTAGAAAAATTAGTAGTTACAACTTAAATGCACTTGAATTTATATGAAAACACACTTTTGAAAAAGCAAGTCCCAAAATTCCCCAATATATATTTAGCACCCACACAGTATTCATTAACTCTGCACCTTAAATTCAATATTTATCAAAGTTAGCGAGAAAATAGGAGCAGTTGAATACTTCAGACAAAAGCAAAAAGAGTTTCCTAAAATAGACGAAGTATTCAACGTTTTCTTCAATTAAATATTGCTAATCTGTTTCGTGGTTTGTATTTCATTTTTTATTGTAAGGAACACCCCGATCAGATGGTAATAACAGAATTATAACAACTGGAGTAATTTATTTCAGAAATATTTTGTAACAAATTTTGAAATATTTTCCGCTGGTAAGCTGTTAAAATAACAAAAATCATAACAAAAAAGACTCTAGCGGGAACAGAATCGTAACGGATTTTGAAGCGTTTGTATCATAATTATTATTGAATTTGATATAACTACAGAAGTCCGAAAGCAGAAACTTATAACAATTGTTGTAATAAATTAGAAAGCAAATTTAACACAGAAAATCTATATCACAGCCAACTTTTAGCATCGTTTCAATCCAAAATTGTTGAAAGATTTTTTGCATTAAATGAATAATTTATTAAGTGATCTGGCTTCTTCTTTTAGTTTTTTGAAATTCTGATCATAATATTTCGATATAAAGCAGCGTAAGAACTCATTTTTTTTAATTATTGAACGTTATAATGAGTTTTGCAAATGGAAAAAAAACATCATTACTAATTTAGTTATTATATTGTTATCATAAGTTTGAACTTTCAACTGTTTTAATTTGCTAAATATCTCAAAATAACACAAATTGTTATACATATCAACTGTTGATATACTTGTGTTATGATTTTGTTATGTGCATCTGCTCGGGACTGTATCAGGAGACCTCTCCGTTTTTGTTTATTTTGTTTTTTTTCTGCTCCTATTTTCTCGCTTACTTTGATCAATATTGAATTTAAGGTGCAAGGTTAACGAATACTGTGTGTTAAGGTGCTACATGCATATTGGGTTATGTTGGAACATGCTTATTTAAAAGTGTGTTTTCATATAAATTTAAGTAAATTTAAGTTGTGACTACTCATTTTTCTAATAGTGTTTTAACCATACTTTCAAACTTTGTTGAAATTGATTTCACATATACCCACATCTTCAAAATATTGGTACTTGAATATGTAGAGTATTTTGAAATTAAATTGCTCAAAAACTTTTTAGTTTGTGAATTTAAAAATATGCAGTCTTTGACAAAAATATATATTGTGATAGTTAAAATATAATTGTAGATCCTCCAACAAATCTAAAAATTCCATGAAAAAATTTATGATGGAAATACTTGATTTTGGGGTTCCTTAATAAACAGTGCATCATATCTCGACACCAATGCATTTTAAAGTGTTCATGTCTTCGGCATGTTTTCTTGTTTGAATATGATCTACAATTTTTCTAAAGACATAATGCTCTATCTCGTATTGTATGCAAAATAATTTTTTCAACTCACTTGTAGGAGGATTAATGTCAACTTTAATTATAATGATAGAAGCGGACTATTTCAAACAGAAATTCTTCTGAAGACATGAAAGCTCCAAAATTAACCCCTGAAACATAAATAAAAGCACGCGTGTTTTGACATGATTGGGACCACTGTGCGTTGTGGAGAAAAGTGAGCGTGTTCTGTTATAGAGTTTTTGGAGGAACTAGGTATATCCAAAGTCCAGCATGGCCAGCAACTAATATGACCTACAAATCGGAAGTTTTGGGCTCAAGTTGGAAACTTTTTTGCACCGTCGCACTACGAGAACAGCTTGATATTATAAACACTCATCACCATATGATTCCGAAACCGGAAGTCAGATCCAGATCAAATTTAGTATATCTATAAAGTTAGTTAGTTCCACTCCGGGGTCTGGTATAGGCGAAGTCGATTCATGGTCAGTAACTTACATGATCTACAAATTGTAACAGTTTTGAGTCCAATTTAGAAGATTTGTTACCTCTTTTGCGTCGTCGCACTATACGACGGCTTAAAATTTCAAACTCTAATCACCCTGTACTTCCGGAACCGGAATCCTGATCCAAATCAAATTCAGCCATTCTATAAAGGAACGTAGGCCCTTTCATTTGATTCTAAGTTTGAGAAAATCGGTTGAGCTGTTACGAAGAAAAATGAGTTGGTTACTGCGATTTCGGTTGAAGCGATAAACCTTTTCTTATTATTAATCGAGTTCATCTTATTTAAATTAGAAATTAATCCCAATCATAAAAATTTCCCTTGGGGTAGTTGTAGATTTCTCAGACGAAAACGACATTACATATACGGTTTTCGTTTTTGAACCTAGACGCGGGCGACTCTGACTCCGAGTGAAACGAACACGTGGTACGCGCCCTAAACAACAACTCATGAAAAAAAGAAAACATGAACAAACTTGCATGGATGCGTGGTGCGACCCGAAAAAATTTTCAGAGCGAAACTACGCGATTTGAGTCCGATCTAGAGCGACCGCAAGTTGCTAAAACAAACATATCAAACGTTGTTTGGGCAACTCTGGGTCAGCTTTCGGGCTGCTCTGATCAATAAACGAAAACGGTAATAGTCAAACTCGCATGACACTTTAGATCAAAGCAAACCAGTTAAAACTTCTAATCGTTTTATAGCGCTTTGTTAGAAATTTGCTGTCTAGCAGCAACCTTTCTCTGACATTTATAGATTCGCGTGCTTCCACAGTTTCGATGGGTCGGTTTTCAAAGTAATTACATAGCCTTTCTCTATGAGAAAGGCAAAAAGAAAAAGGTGACTCGTTAAATTGATGCTCAGGTTTGGTCCAAAATATGACAAGGGATATTTGAAAACAAGCTCGAGATTTTATCAAAACCAAATCGAAATAATTTTCTTAAAGTGCCTTCATTTGAAGCACTCGGCACTATTTCATTCACATGGTTTCAAAATGAAGCAGTTCATTTGCTTCTGATTAAAAGACCTAAAGTCCAGTAAAAATTAAGCACCCCCCCAAACCTTAATTGGGTTAAACTAACAAAGTGATAAATGGAAGGATAAAGATAGTCAATATTTTCTAGTTATTTTTATTTATATTTTACAGTTAAGGTATTTTCAAAAATGTTTCTCCGTATCAAACTGATCAGTCAAGCAAATAGAAAAAGTTTTTAAATGATTTTTTATTCATCTTAGCTTGAGCTTGAGTTTCTATTGCATCACTGAAATGGGTCTGCAAAAGTTAAAAATTCAGATTTTCCGCAGCGTATAGTCATAAATCACAAAATAATAAAATGTTTTTGTTTCAATGATATATGGTAATTGATAATGATAAACAAAGTAATTTTACCGATCCACTAGGAATTGCTCAATCATCTATGCAGAACCGTTTAACCAAATATAAATCATATCAAATAGAAAAGATTCGTTTGATTGTTCATTGCACAAATCCGGTTTCCGCCTCATCAGATACCACAACAATTTCAAGTTTGGTCGAAATGGTGCTAATCAGTTTTTTTGCGCTAATGCAGACATTTATTGCATCAATAGACGATTGGATCATGCTTGCACCTGTGCAACATTTATGGTTTTAACACCTCATCTATTCACGTTTTTGCACATAGGCTGTGCTGATTTGAATTCCTATCGTTTGCCCCGTTCCACACGAAATTGACAGATATCTCAAAAGCATTTTAAACACTGATATTCGTTGTGATCGCCATTTATAGTCTTTTGATTGTAATGTGGCACCAATCACTCTTGTTCGAAAGGTCAACTTAACGGGCATAGTCATGAATGGAAACCTAGCAAAATCATTGCTCTCACGAGACCATTTCAGTGAGTTGAGAAAAACCCCTCATCCATCAACGGGTGTAATCCGTCGGCAACTGGCGAATGATATACGGGTCCTGTCATGGCAGATATCATCAGCAACAATTTACCCTCCAGTGTACACATTCACACATACATACATACATACACAGCTGCGCGCACTCTGCAGGTGTGCCGGAACTTGCCCATCAGGGAGTCGAGCAGCCAGAGTGCAAAATTTCAACACGATTTGTGTAGTGGCACCAATCTACTCACCAGTGTACTTGGCTACACCCTTGAAGGTGATATCATCCACTATCACTGGCTCGGAGCGACCTTTTGCGTTCGCTGCAAACAGGATGATCCGGTACGAGGCGCCGGGCTCTAGATTATCTAAGAAAAATTGCACTGGGGGATGCTGGAAAAGAGAGATAGAGTGAGAGAAAGAAATGCAGAGAGAATGATAAAAATGTTTAGTATAGCGGTTGAAGTCAACCGTGAAAAGGTTGTAACCAGGATTGGAACCCGCCTGGGCATGAAATGTGAGATTGGATCGCCAGCGATGCGGTGTGTGGGTGGTAGATGAGCATGACGATAATAACACTTTCCGGGAATGGGTAATGCAGTAGGAACAATTGAAAACAACAGGAAAACTCGTTATTCCTAGCATGAAGCGCATCAAGACAAGTTGCGCTTCCTGGATCAGAGTAACAGCGTCGATAACAGAGTGCAAACTTTATTTGTGGATTACTTGCTCTGGAAAGGGTATGAGTAAAAGCGAGCTTCGCAGCCAGAGAATCAAGCGCGAAAAGTTCTATTTCTTTTTTTTATTATTATTTTCCACAGAAAACTCTTTCCTTGCACTGAGGGCGTGAGTGGTTACTAATTGAAGCGCATACAACACAACAAATACAATCTCTACAATTTTACCAGAGTAAATTTATCTGGTTTGCTATATGCTATATATATTTTATGGATGTTCCACTTAACACTGTCACTCTGATATCGTGGTTAAAGTATATAATTAAATGGTTATTATGATAATGAATCATTTTAACTGTAATAATAAATATTGTAGAAGATAGAACAAGATCCTGAAAAGATTTTGGAAGCAGTCAGAATTTTTTTCTTATTTTTCATGTTGCTCTAACTACAGTCACATTTATGTATAGAGCTGTTCGAAATAATAGCAGCGTTAATTTTTTTTATATTTGTATTCGGTCTGCTTTTCATAAATTTTATTCATATGTCTAAGTATATTAGTGGAAAATTAATAAAATGTTCGGTTATGTCGAATCTATTGATTATCATCTACTGAATTTACTTGAGAATTCACTTTTATATTGAAAGTTGATATATTTTTGTATATTGTGATATGACTCAAATTATGCTTGAACAATTTTCATAACCAAAAAAAAAAGATTCGCATCTAGAACGGCCTTACTAAAAACCTTGGTGATGTCGCTTACCCTACGTTGTGATTATCTTCTTTTGCCACCAGAATTTCTCCGAACGGCACAAGCAGCAATAGGTACATTACCCTATTCGCCGTTCCACAGGTATGCTCACGGTGCACCGAAAAGCAGCAGCCAGCAGCAGAAAATCGCTTGGTAAGATGTACCAGTAGTGGATTCACACAATCGGGCAAGTAATTTTACCTTTCAGGTCAACAGAGAACTTCACACAGGTAAGTACTTCGGATCACTGCAGCACAGGTAAGTAATAAAGTCTCTTCCAGGTTAAACAGGTAAGTTGGTTTATTACAGCACATACGAATTACACTTGAACAACTTTGAACAACTTAAACTTGACTTTATTGCTTTTCTGCGGGACTATTCACAGTGCGATCTGCTCGCTTCACTAGTTTAATTTCTACTGACTGATCGGAGCGAGCGGGAGCGCTATATTGTCGATCGTGATCACAAAACCTAGTTGCCAGAAGGGCCATAATTGTTATCTCACCGTCGCCCGTTAGCACCAATCTCATGTGAGAAATAATTATCACACGCAGTGCGGCCAAATTTAGTATACAAATCAACATACCCGCCGCCTTGAACAATTATGTTCAACATAGAAAATTTAAACACGTAACATAGACTTATAGCTAGTGTACAAATAAATTTATCTTTACATTTCAAGTGTTAAATTAGTATTTTACTTAAACTAAAGTTGTATCCGAACTCCTTTGGATAGTTGATGCATCGTTGTTGTTTACTGGTGATTTTTCGCTTGCTGGGACTGTCGTAGAATCAGGTAACATGCAGATTTTTGCGATGGGACGAGTGATGATTCCGCGAGCAGTGCGAAGTTGTACTACGCGAGTTAACTGATCTCTACCGGGCAAAATTGATTCGATGCGAGCAAGAGGCCATCGAATCGGAGGTTGAAGTTCGTCTACTACGATGACTAATTTACCTGGAATTATGTTGTCATTGCGCTGCCAGCCACGGGTGTCTTTTAGTAGCTCCTGTAAGTACTCCTTTTTCCAGTGTGTCCAAAAGCGCTGCACATGCACTTGCAGCTGCTGGTAGTGATCAAGTCTGTTTGCTGGTATACTTTGTAGATCTGGGTCGGGCAGGGCATGCAGTGACGAACCGATGAGAAAATGCGCTGGAGTTAATGCAGCCAAATCGTTGGGGTCTTCGGTGAGTGGAAGCAGAGGCCGGCTGTTCATGATTGCTTCAATTTGTGCGAGCACTGTGCACATATCTTCGAACGTGAGGCGGGACGATCCGAGTTGACGATAGAGATGCTTTTTCGCTACCTTGATTGCTGCCTCCCACAAACCACCAAAGTGAGGGGCTTTGGGTGGTGTTAGATGCCAGGTGATACCTTGCTCAGCACAGGCAGAGATTATTTCGGCTTGTTCTGATCGGTTTTTAAATCTGGCGAATAATTCGATCAGTTCGTTTTTCGCTCCCTCAAAATTTTTACCGTTGTCTGAGTGTATGTGAGCAGGACAACCACGACGCGCGATGAAGCGTCGAAGAGAGCATAAAAAGGCTTGAGTAGAAAGATCGCTGACTAACTCAAGGTGTACTGCTTTGGTGGAAAAACATACGAAAAGGCACAAGTAAGTTTTTGCAGGTGAAGCACGTTTGTGTATCGGACGCAGATACAGCGGGCCGGCATAATCGACGCCTGTGATGCTGAATGGTCGGCTTGGAATGACGCGCTGTACAGGTAATTGACCAATTTGCTGTTGGGCAGGTATCGGATTGACGCGATTGCAACGAAAGCAATTTCTTACGATGTTGTGAACCAGTCTACGGCCGTTTGGGGGCCAGAATTCTTCGCGAATTGCACTGATCAGCAGCCGCCCGCCGCCGTGAAGTAATTTACGATGAAAATGTTCAGCAATTAGGCGAGTGAAAGGATGATTGTTAGGAATTAGGGACGGATGTTTTGCTTGGTAAGGCAATTGGGCTAAATTTAAGCGACCTCCCACCCTCAACACTCTCTCTTGGTGAATGAATGGGTTCATTTGGCGAATGTTCGATTGTTTCGATACAGAATTTCCCTTTTCCAGCTGTTTGATTTCAGCAGCATATCCATCATGCTGAGCGAGTCGAGTGAGGACTGTTTTGGATTTGGCAAGTTCTGCAACAGTTAGTGATTGGCCTAAGGACGAAGATGATTGTGAAGGCTGAGTTCGTGACTTCGAGCGAGTGTTGACGATGAATCGCAAGCAGTATCCGATGACGTGAAGAAGCCGACTGTAGGAAGACCAGCGTAAAAACCATGGGTGAATAGTTGAAGTTGTTTGAGTTACGGCTACAGTAGTTTTTAACTCCAGGTCGTCCGCGGTCACGCCAAGTGGAATCGAAATTGGCCAATCTTGCGGTGGCGAAGGCAACCAACTTGGACCGCATTTCCATAAAGCACTTTTGAGGAAATCGTCGACCGACATACCACGGGAAACCAAATCGGCAGGATTTTCAATTCCGGAAACATGTTTCCACTGGCAACCGTGCGTGAACTGTTGTATTTCCGAGACCCGATTGGCAACGAAAGTGGGCCAAACGTTCGGGAGTGATTGCAGCCACTGCAGAGTTACTGCCGAATCTGACCAGAAATAAGAAGTACGAACATTAACGTCAATAGCATTTTTAATCCGGGCGTGTAAATGAGCCGCAAGTACGGCTGCGCACAGTTCCAAACGGGCGATGGTAATTCGTTTCAACGGGGCTACTCGGGATTTCGATGCCAGAAGCTGAATTCGAACTATTCCTTGGCTGTTCACACAGCGAGCGTACGTGCATGCTCCGTATGCTGCTTGGGAAGCATCTGCGAACGTATGCAATTGAATATCGGAACCGGGAAGTAGTGCAAATCTGTCGATCCGATGTTTGCTTATTTTTGTCAATTCTCGGTGGTAATTTTCCCATTTTGATTTTATTGGTTCAGGAACTGGATCATCCCAACCACAGGACAGCAACCATAGCTCTTGCATTAAGATCTTTGCCCTTACAATGACGGGTGCGATGAGTCCGAGAGGATCAAACAACTTGGCGATGTCTGAAAGAATAGACCTTTTAGTTGGTGGAACAGGATTTGTTCGAATCTGCGAATCAAAGCGAAGGCAATCTGCTTCAGGCTCCCAACTTATTCCAAGCGCTTTGATGGTTTCGTGGGGACTAAAGTGCAATGTGGATTGCGTGCCAATCTGGTCATCGTTGAGACCTTTCAGGACTTCTAGCCGGTTAGATGTCCATTTCCGAATTTCGAATCCTCCCTTTTGCAATAAATCATTCAATTCTGATCGTAGAAGAATAGCTTCTTCAACAGTTTCAGCTCCACCGATGAAATCGTCAACGTAGAAACCTTTGCTTAATGCCTGACTTCCAACAGAATGTTGGTCACCTTCATCATCTGCCAACTGGTGAAGAGTCCGGGTTGCTAGGAACGAGGATGGTCCTAAGCCGTAGGTAACAGTCAGGAGTTCGTAAGTCTGTACTGGACACTGTTTTGAGAATCGCCACAAAATACGCTGCAGCGGAGTGTCGTCCGAATGTACCAGTACCTGTCTGTACATTTTAGCAATATCTCCGACGAGAGCGATAGGAAAAGTTCGAAACCGCAAGATGATGTTCAGCAAATCTTCCTGCACCACAGGGCCGACGCAAAGAGCTTCGTTGAGAGAGAAGCCGGTAGAAGTCTTCGCAGATCCGTCAAACACGACTCTGAGCTTAGTCGTAGAACTTTCTTCCTTAATTACGGGATGGTGAGGTAAATAGTAGACTTGAGAGTTTCGTTCGTCGTCCTTTACGACCAGTCGCATGTGGCCGAGGGCGAGATACTCTCGCATAAACTGATGATAATCGTCTCTTAGATGCGGATTTCGTTCCAAACGCTTTTCCAGGTACTCGAAACGTCGTTGAGCGTTGCTTCGGGATTCGCCTAACATTCCATCGAAATCGGGTTTCCGGGGGTAGCGAACTACATACCGGCCTTCGGGGTTCCTAGATACGGTAGACTGATACAATGACTCGCAATGCCGTTCTTCTACTGAATAACTATCGTTGTTTGCCAGTTCTTCGGTCTTCCAAAACTTTTCCAGACAATCTTCCAGTGAAATCATTGAAACAACGGCTGCATCGCACGAAGTGGATGAAGTAGTAATCCGATCGTTGGAATACGAGTTAGCAGAACCCGCAATGATCCAGCCAAAGACACTGTCAACCAAAAGCGGAAGGTTACTGTCAAGCTGAATGCGTGCAGCGCTGGGAAAGAATGAATAGAAGTGTCGAGCACCCAGAACCATATCGATTGGTTGACTTTTGTTGAAAGCGGGGTCTGCTAGAAACAGTTCCTTCGGTATCTTCCATCCCTCGGTCGAGATATTTTGCGAAGGGAGATTGGCCGTAACATTTTCCATCACTAGGAAATTCACACCACACGAGAAGTCTCCCTTTCTTGAAAATACTTGAGCGAAAACCGATTCACGTACTGGTTTGGACAGCTTACCAGCTCCCTGAACGGTGATGTTCACATGCTGTCTCCGTAAACGCAGAATTTGTGTCATACGATTCGTGATGAGATTCGGCTGAGACGCACTATCCAAAAGCGCACGAGCTAGATGTTCAACACCGAAAGCGTCAACGACCTTAACGACGACGGTAAGCAGAAAGACATCTTCTCGGGGATACTGAAGAGTAGAACTGACTTCGATCACTGGTGTATCTTCAGTAGCGGCAACAGTTAACTGTGTAGACAATTCACTCGTAGAAGGCCCACTAGATGGCGTACCAGAGGCGGTAGCACTTGCGCTAGACGAAATTCCTTCCCTATTGCTTCTTGGAGAACTGTCTGGCTGACCGAAATGCAGAAGCGTGTGATGACGACTGTTGCACTTACGACAGCTGAATTTGGAGGGACAATTGCGAACAAAATGACCAATTTTCAAGCAGTTGTGGCATAAGCGTTTCGAAATGACAAACTGTTGACGTTCATTTGTTGATAAACGAATAAATTTCTGGCATTTCACTAAGGAATGCGATTGGCTACAAGCAATGCACTTTTCCCCAGAACCAGCAGTAGAGGCACACGAAGTAAGGCGAAACTGTGAATGGAAATGGTTCCTTTTTAGTGTATGAGATGAACTGCCAGAACTTGAAGCTGAATCTGTTGAGTGGTGGTTGACGGAGATTGATTCCAGCACCCGAGTTCTTCGTTGCAGGAAATCAATGATGCAGGCGTAGTCCGGGTTCGCTACGGACGACGCATGATCCTCCCACGCCTTCAACGTGTCGTCGTGTAAGCGCATACACAGTAGATGCTCCAGAATGCTGCTCCAAGTATCGGTAGGCTCTCCCAGTTGATGCAAAATCTTTGTATGCCGCTCGAACTCATCAACCAGCCCGTGTAACGAGGCAGCGGACTCCTTCTTCATGCGTGGGATGTCGAAGAGTGCCTGAAGATGACGTTTCCGTAAAAGGTAATCATTCGAATATCGATTTTCCAATGTTTGCCAAGCTAGCAGGTAGTTGGCAGAACTAATTCCAATGGATTCAATCAATTGAGCAGCTTCGCCCTTGATAGCCGCCCGCAGATAATGAAATTTCTGAATATCCGGGACATCCGGATTAGAATGGATAAGCGCCAAGAATGTATCGTGGAATGCAAGCCATTGCATATAATCTCCATCGAATTCGGGCAAAGAAATCGTTGGCAACTTGATACCAGAGAGAGTGGAAGAAACGTGAGGGGGTACAGGGCTACGATCATTAGGAATAGGAGAAAGTTTTGACATAAGACTTGCCTTTATTGTAAACAGACGTGGTTCAAATTCAGCTCGAACAGCTGCATGCTCTGTCCTACCTTCATCGGTAATCTCGATGTCCTCAAGCTGTGCCTGTATCGACTCGAGGTTGCTCCATACTCCGTTCAGGTATTCCAGCCTCAATGATACCTGACCCTGATCACGATGTGCATCGTATGCTGCATCAAAATCCTCTGCCCGACCCAGAGCAGCCAGAAGAGTTTCTCGTCGGTGAAGCAACTGGTTTCTGGAATGCTCCTCCGCCATTGTATGAAGCAGAACGTTGAATACTGCACGTGTCCGAAAAGATGTCCGACCTGTCGATCAAAGACCACAAGTAGACCCACAAAAAAGTAACAAAAGGCTTGGAAAGGTGCTCACCTGTTCCAAGGCAAGCAATGCCTTGTATTATATACAGCCAACTGGAACCTGCCGCAACACCAACCGAGCCAAAATCCTCCGAAACTGCCGAATCACGCGCAACACTCAAGCAGGAATGAGCACAAAACCATAAAGGCAGAAATAGCTCCCAAAATCGTCCGATGGTAACTGGAATGGCCAACAAACAGGTACACCACAGCAACAATAGAAAACAGGCCACGTGTAACTGGAGTGATTCACGCCGCAGCTTGGGACGCCACGGGTAACAATGGTCCAATTGTTCAACAGCAAAATGGCGCTTCGAAGCAAGCCAAGCTCCGCAATGAATGGTAGCAATGGCCGAATCAGGAACAATTCGTATTGTTAAAGCATGCAAAGAAAAAAGAAAGCATCTAAAGGGCACCTGTGATACCCGCGGAGTGCATTGGACAGCTCTTTACCTGATGCCCAATAAATTGAGCCTTGTATAATGAATTATCAGCAATCGGGATCCAAAAACTTGGAGTATCGCTTTCAAACCAGCGTCCAAAATGGCGACGTCAAGAACAAACGGTCCGAGTAACGAAAAATCCTGGTCACGGCACCAATTTATGATGTCGCTTACCCTACGTTGTGATTATCTTCTTTTGCCACCAGAATTTCTCCGAACGGCACAAGCAGCAATAGGTACATTACCCTATTCGCCGTTCCACAGGTATGCTCACGGTGCACCGAAAAGCAGCAGCCAGCAGCAGAAAATCGCTTGGTAAGATGTACCAGTAGTGGATTCACACAATCGGGCAAGTAATTTTACCTTTCAGGTCAACAGAGAACTTCACACAGGTAAGTACTTCGGATCACTGCAGCACAGGTAAGTAATAAAGTCTCTTCCAGGTTAAACAGGTAAGTTGGTTTATTACAGCACATACGAATTACACTTGAACAACTTTGAACAACTTAAACTTGACTTTATTGCTTTTCTGCGGGACTATTCACAGTGCGATCTGCTCGCTTCACTAGTTTAATTTCTACTGACTGATCGGAGCGAGCGGGAGCGCTATATTGTCGATCGTGATCACAAAACCTAGTTGCCAGAAGGGCCATAATTGTTATCTCACCGTCGCCCGTTAGCACCAATCTCATGTGAGAAATAATTATCACACGCAGTGCGGCCAAATTTAGTATACAAATCAACACTTGGGAATTGACTGATTTGGTGTTTTCGGCAATGTTTTAGGTAACTGGCGGGGCTTTATGGAAGAAGTAAAAACTGTAAAATTGACTTATTTTTTTATCTTATTAAAAAAAATGAAACTTAGAAATCGGTTATCTTAAAAATTGGATGGTATTTATTACATTTTTCAAACATTGTAGCAGATAATTAAAGAAGTCTATTGTACCATCAGCATTAACATTAGAAACCGCCCGTGTGTTGCTATTCCGTTAGTGATCAGGATCAATTAAGCTTGCTGCATTTTTTTCTGAAGCAACGTGCTTAGGGATTGTCCATAAAAGACGTCACGCCTTTTTTGACGATTTTTTACCCATCCCCCGTTTGTCAGAAATTGTCACAGAATCAAAAACCCTCCAGCCCCTCTATGTCATATTTCACGAATTCAAATTAAATAAAATTCATCTCAATACATTCTCAATATGTATGACAAACCATCCAAATATGAGGGAAAAATCGATTTATTACATGCTGTCATTAGATTAAAAAATATCCCTAAAACTACAAAATCATCGGAATTATTTTATTAATATCAATTATATAAATTAACAAAGGTATTTGGTTGGAATTGATGAAACATTTAAATCATCTGTTTTACTCCTCCTAGGGGTACACAGATATATTATTGTTTTAGGTAAAGAATAATATTTCCTTAGTGTAGCATGCAGGGCTGAGAAAAAAGACCAAAACCTCATCAAAACGAGATCACTGCCGGAGAATCTTTTCATGATCAGTTGATCAGTGAATTTTAAATCACATCGATCAAAATCGGTACTGATCTTCCGTCACACAATGAGTAGTGATTTTGAGCTAAAATGATTCTTGATTTATGTAAGTTCAATCATTGGATGATTCGATAAGCTTTAGTGGAGGAAAATCACATATGATCAAGATAAGACATGACATGATCTACGTCTGAAATCGTTGATCTCTCGCCATTTTTCAAATGGAGTACAATTTAATAAACTGCATCAGAATCAGATAAGAGAAATTTTTATGATATACTATTATCAGTGCTAGAAAATCAAATTACTGAAAAAATTGTCAGTGCATAACTTAAGTTAAACCGTTTGAAGGCATCTTTTTCTTTTTTACTCATATTAGGCAAAATTTATTATTTCGCTAATTTACTCGCTCCTCCGTGCACTTTTGCTGATCACAACAGAAATGATTTCCTGCATCATTCATTTCCGAATTTACAAGAAGAAGCTGTTACATCAACAAATACACGTTTTCTTATAGAATGTAAATGTGTATTCTGGAGATTTTTTCGGGAAATAGGGCAAAGCAGTAATATAATTAGGTATTTCAAAAATGCGCTGATTGAAAATATTTTACGTCACATTCCAAAAACCTCTCCCCCTTCCCCCTGTCACAAAAGGTCACGTTTTATGAAACACCCCCCTCCCACTTGCGGCGTGACGTCTTTTATGAACAGCCCCTTATGCAAAACGCATAGATTTTAGCAATACCGACGTCGGCCACGTCCGATCGCAAATCTGCTTGAGAAGGGTTTTCGATGCATGTTGCTACTAGAAACCAAGGAGCATTTCCCCATACATATGCCAGAGAAACCTGTTAATATCTCAAGCTGATAATTTATCAAGAATAAATAAATAGTAATAATTACAATAACAATAATAATATCAATTGAAAATAATTGCTTAATTGTGCTCTTATTTTATTCTTTATTTAACGGTATATGCACTAAGGCACACTGCACTAGCTTTTAGTTATTTTGTCACAGTTTTTTTCTTCCAATCATTTTGACTGCTTTTGATCAATTTAGGTCTATACTAAGTTTTGGGCCTTCTAGTGTTGAGCACGCATCCAGGAAACAAAAACTACATGTATTTCGTGAAGAAAAACTAGGTGTTGTTGTATGAAATGGTCCACGTGAACCGTTCTCTTCCAGAAACACACATCTCACACTCTTAGTTAGAATGTGGCATCTGTGTCCAAGTTGGAGAAATCTAAGTACATTCAAACCTTTCGCGATTTGAGAGTGTATTTACACCTGATCAATCAGTTTCGCCGTCATTGCAACTTGTAAACACTAGTACCGATACCGAAACGGATCGGAAAGGTTTGAGAGTTCCTTAATGGTTCATAAGATGTCAATTTACTCCTATTTACACTCACACTAGTCCTCCTTTTTTGAATTAAATTCACCAAGCTCAGGACGAATATGATATATTAATATTCATCCCAACTGGATCAAGAAAATTCAAGATAATTCAGGACCAATTCCAAGCATAAGAATGCTCGAAACCACCTAATGACATATTGTCAATTTCAAGCATTATTAATCCTGTCCACTCCGTGATCGATCCAGACAACATAATAATTTTCATCTTTTATATTTATAAGCGAACTATCGATCTCGGTATGGTCCGACTTTGTCAATACGAAGTATAAATTGACTCCCTCCCCCATCCGCCAAAGGGGGGTACGCGCCTTGTAGCTCATCATCCAAAGCCTAGGGATAAATGCTCTCATATTATTATCAAATGTTTTTTTCTTTGGGCAGGCGGCTACCGAGAGTGTGTTGAAATTTTATCTAGTTTTGGATTATTATGTATTTCCAACTTAAAATACGATGCAATTTCGGCACCTCGTACAACTACGCCGTCAGCTACATCGCCATCAATACATGGATTTAATCTTTCGCGTTATTACTTGTTCAATGCATAACCGTAATACTGTCAAAATATCAGCCGATTGAATAATCAATAAATAAACGCGTCACGTAGTACGAATTTAAGTTAATATCAACTTACTAATCAAATTAAAACAACGCATCTTCAATAATGCATTTTTGCGATTAACCAAGAAAAAAATCCTTATTGATTATAAAATAAAAAAAAAATTGATTATAAAATTTAAAAAAAAATAAATATATGAATCAATAATTTCCCGGAAAATTGACGGTGTTTAGTTTATTACGAATTTGTTATGTTATAAACTGCGGAATTGTTAACTAACAAAAATACAAAATATCTTTAAATAAATGATCTGGCCAGAGTTCTGTATTTCCTACTTGCAGTTCGTCCGACTGCGAACGAACGATCGTAGAAGTTGATATCTACTATAAACAAACAGCCAGAACATTCAGGACTGGCGGATTTTCACTCTTTTCATATGCACCACACCAGTGGTTCCCAACCTTTTCAATACTAATTTTTCAGTGCTGACAATATATTTACGAGTTTGAGATTATGTTGACTTAAAACCATGGTTAAATTGAATTTAAAGCAATACAGCAACACATACTGCTGGAAACAATTGGTGACAGAATAAAAAGTTTTTCATGCAAATGATTCGCTGCCTCCAAATTCCAAGAGCACTACACAGTTTCAAAAACCGGAACATTTGTTGAAATCATCTTCAGGTATGACTGTCTTGTAGAGATGGCGATCCGCTCACGGACGGTTCAAAATAACTAGTTCTTCAAGAAAAGTAAGTGAGCATGAGTTCTTTGTGATAGAGCGATAGTTCTCTGTCGCTTTCAAAAGAAATAGAAATGAATTAATGCTATAAGAGAGAATATTTAGTAACTACCCCCGGAAAAGCAACATATGAAGGTAGAAGCCAAGGTTGAATAAATGGATAAAAAAATAACTGCATATTTCGAAACGGTCCTCTTTTCAAGAATATCACAAAGTGTTCGCAACCTCAAAAAGAGAACACAAAAGTACTAATGCAAATAGTTTGTCATATTTTTTGTAAAAAACTATTCAATTTCTAAAGCACGAAGAAACGGTTTAGGAGACCTAGTTCTTTAGGTAGAACTATTGAATTCTATAAACGGTTCATTGAGACGAACTGTTTCACCCATCTCTATGTTTTGGTACAACCATAACCAGCTATGTCCATAGAGCTTGAATCTGACAATGCAGACTATGCTGAGCAGATGCCGCTGCAAAACAAGCTACATGTCACTTTATGACAAATAGTCAAAGCACATCGCGCATTCGAAATAGATTGTCAGTCTCGGAAAAGAGTCTGTCGAGCAGTTGTCATCAGAATAATTCTGATTTAGAAAACTATTTCATTGATTTCATTTGAAAAATTAAGGCGCGAAGATCGAAAACGAAAGAAAAAACAACAACAACAAATTAATACTACCGACGATGTTTTATGCCAAATTTTTCGCGAAGTATACTCTTTTTATCATAAAAACCTGTTTTAATCCACCTACAGGTGTAATGATGCCTTTCTCATATCGATCATACTATCATATATAATACTGCGATTCTTGAAAGCGTTCAAAAAATGTCAAATTATATCATTCCCGAAAAACAACGGTATTAAAAAAAATTTGTATCTATACCATAATAATGTACAATACCATTCTCCACAAATAAGCGACTAAATGCTAAAATCGGATATGTGCATCTTAGTTTGAAAAACCCGTTTAAGTATTTTTGAACGCAAAAACCGGATAAAAACATTGAGAGCCAAACCCGGACACGGATTATGCAATGCAATCTTTTTGTAAGAACCGGACAAAAAAAACTATGAATGCAAAAATCGGACCAAAACATAATTAACTGCCACTGTGGACGAGGCATGTTACAGCAACCTGATCTAAGCTGCGTTTTCACAGAAAAAAACATGATTAAAACATTTGTTTTGGAAGAACCGGTTAAGTTTTTGCATTCAAAGTTATTTTGTACGGTTCTTGCAAAAGAGATGTTTATAAACGATTCTTCCATTGCATAATCCAAGTCCGGTTTTTGCTCTCAATGTTTTTATCCGGGTTTTGCATTCAAAAATGCTTAAACGGGATTCTCATTCCCTAATCCAATTATTGCTTTCAGTCGTTAAAATGTCACAGGAGAAGGATATTAGATAGCATAAATGTCAGTAACGGTATTTTTCGCGCGCGAATTAGTATGCTCCGGTCTCAAGATGCCCGGATGCATCATAAAACATCATAATGGACTTTCCGAATGATCGTTTCAACAATATCCGATTTTAAAGTCTCGGAAAGTCTTGATTCGTAGCACTGACGGTGCCCTTATTGGAACGGCATATTCTAAACCACTGCGAACAACTGAACATTACAAAGTTTTCAGACAATAGATGTCTTCGAGCGGCTGCGTGTTCCGACGGTTGAAGCCCAACAAGGAAAAAGTGGTGATTAGTGCGACGTGTGCGTAGTTTGTGATCCAAATAGACACCAAGATCCTTTATTACAGTGACTCATTCAATACTTATTGAGGAAGTTGTGTTATCGAAAACGAGAAATTGTGACATCATTACATTTACGAACAGTTACGTACCCAGAGGGGAGGGGGTGGTTGAGGGGTCTTTTCAATATTTTAAAAGCAAGACGCTGAGGGACTCTATCAAATTCTTTCGATAAGTTGACGTAGAGAGCATCCACTTGCTGCTGCTTCTACATTTTATCGATTAAATTCGAAACGTAGTAAATCAAATTTTCGTTGTGGTAGAACGTTTTCTTACAAAACTGTGTTGTTCTCTGACGACTATGTAATGCACATAATCATATATGGCATCATCATGGAACCAAAAATTGTCATATGGATATACGGTGTATGAATTTAAATTGCATTCGAAAGACGTTTGTCCAATGAATGAAACCACTGATACATTTTCATGTTCAAATTGCGATGGAAATCATAAATTCAATTATTTGAAATGTCCTGTCAGGGAAAAAATTTTAAACGCTCGTTCGCTTAGACAACAAGTCAAATCAACGACCTTAAATTTACAGAACATACCTGAAAATAAAAAAAACGATACAAATGCCACGCCTAATTCTTCTAAGGCACTTATTTCTTCGAATTTAAAACAAAAAACAGGTACGCCTTCCAATTCGTCTTCTAACGAAAACAATTTATTGACAGGTAGATCGACCTCGTCATCATCTTCTTCTAATGTCAGTTACGCTAGTACAACAGATAGAAATCTACCACTTAATTACATTAGAAAATGTAAATAATCAAAACACAGGACCGCCTTGCAGTTCATCTTCTAACGAAAACAATTTATTAATAGGTAGACCGGCCATATCATCTTCTTCTAATGGCAGTTCTAATGGCAGTCTACCTACAAATATTCCTTCAATGCCATTCGCTTCTTTAAATGAAGTTGATTTAGGCGATATAACTGAAAATAAAATGATCTACCTACAAGATCAACTTTTTCAAATGATCATCCAAATGAATTCGACTTCATCACTTTTTGAAACATTTCAAATCGGATGGCAATTTGTAAATAATATTATAATGAATTTAAAATTTAACAGTGATGTTAAATAATTATTTGAATATTTTAAATTGGAATGCTCGATCTTTGAAATCGAGTGAAGATGAATTTTATAATTTTCTCAAAGTTCACAAAATTCATATTGCATTGTGACAGAAACCAAATGTCAAATTGAAAAGTAATCCACATGTGGTTCATCGATTTGACAGGTTTACTGGAATGGGTGGTGGAGTTGCCATTTTTGTCCAACGGCAAATTAAACATCGAATTTTACCTTCTTTCAATACTAAAGTTATTGAAAGCTTGGGAATCGAAGTTGAAACCATTCATGAAATTTATTTCATCGCTTAAGCATATTTGCCATTCCAATGCACCGGCGAACAATTAAATTTGTTTAAAGGCGATTTGCAAAAACTCACAAGATATCGACCGGAATTTTTCGTAATAGGGGACTTAAATGCTAAGCATTTCCAGTGGAATTGTATGCAAAATAACAGTAATGGTAACATACTTCATAATCAACTCTCAGCTGGTTACTTCACAGTTCTTCATCCCAGTAATCCGACTTGTTTCTCTTCCGTGAAAAACCCGTCTACAATTGATCTGGTTCTAACGGATCAAAGTCACATTTGTAGTGAACCGATTACACATGCTGACTTTGACTCAGATCATCTTCCTGTAACATTCATACTTTCCAACGAAGCTTTAATTAATCCAATTAGTTCTATATTCAACTATCATGGAGCTAATTGGTTGGATTACAGATCTCACACTGAAAATCATCGACATCGACACAGCAATTGATAATTTGAATCATTATATTATCGAAGCTAGAAATCTTTCAGTTCTCAAAGCTCAAACTAAATTAAATTCTCCTATCATCGATGACAATCTTCAACTGCTCATTCGGTTGAAGAATGTTCGTCGACGACAACGTCGACGACGTTCTCGTGATCCTGCTATGAAAAACATAGTTAAGGATTTACAAAAAGAAATGAAACACAGATTTACTCTTTTGCGAAATGAAAATTTCGCTAAAGAAGTTGAACAAATTAAACCATATTCTAAATCCTTCTGGAAACTTTCTAAGGTTCTTAAGAAACCTCAGAAACCAATTCCTGCTCTCAAGGAAGGAAATCAAATACTTCTTACAAATAGCGAAAAAGCTCAAAAACTTGCTCAGCAGTTCGAGGGTGTCCACAATTTTAATTTGAACGTTGTGAGTCCTATTGAAAATGAAGTCTCATATTTCAACTCAAGTGTTATCACAAGATAACATTATTGAGACGAATTTTGATGAAATTAAATCAATTATTAGGAAACTTAAAAACATGAAGGCTCCTGGTAATGATGGAATTTTTAATTTTCTTATTAAAAATCTTCCCGATGTTGCCTTGAGACTCCTGGTTAAAATTTTCAACAAGTGTTTTTCGTTAGCTTACTTCCCAAAAAGATGGAAGAACGCTAAAGTAATTCCTATTCTCAAACCTGATAAAAACCCAGCAGAAACATCAAGTTATCGACCAATTAGCTTACTTTCTTCTATCAGTAAACTTTTTGAAAAAATTATCTTGTTGCGAATGATGTCTCATATAAATAGGAATTCAATTTTTTTACCAGAGCTGTTTGGATTTCGTCATGAACATTCAACTACTCATCAACTTGCCAGAGTAACGAACATGATAAAAGCTAATAAATCTTCTGGGTTATCCACTGGAGTTGCTCTTCTAGACATAGAAAAAGTTTCAAAGGATTCAGAATAAAATTCTGAAAATGATTTTGAAGCGTGCACCCTGGTTTAGTACAAATGAGATACACAGACTCACAAATATAGAACCATTAGATGTCATATCACATAATATTATAAGCAAATTCCGACAAAAATCGATGCAATCTTCAATTGAATCGATTCGCTCTTTGTATTAGTTAGTAAGTTAGTATATAAGTTTCTTTTCCCCGTTACACAATACAAGTAGGTTTAGAATTTTCCCTACACAAAAATCTCAGAATTGCGTAACCAAATGATGTCCTCATGGTAATAACCAAATCATTTATATAATAGAGCTGCAAAGTCACCACTTGTGGCTGAACACGTTTTTGCACATCGTGAATCGTGAGTTGCAGCGATTTTCCATCATTGGGAAATATGCAATTGGAGAAAGATTCGTTGAAGGTTTTGGATACTGGGAAGACAAGTGAGACAGCATAGTTTTAGATGCAAAGGGGTGGTAATCCATCAGGGTCACCACCTTTCCAGCCGTCAATCGTCAAAAGCTTTCGGATGACATCCTGTAGGCTAAAAACTATGCGTGATTTGACGAGATTTTAATGAGGCAAACCACTCAAGTGCGGTTTTGACGAAGGTGGTTATTACTTAGCACACTTTGAAAAAGGAACGAGAATAGGTTAGCAGTGCCCAGTGATGTTTCAGCAGATTCACCATTGTAGCATACATTCGTAGGTATGTATACCATTCGATTTTTTTGCGGCTAGTGGTTGGATGAAGTTTTTCCGACGAGAACGTTGTTTAATTGGTACGTGATTTCCAATGATTTAAGACAATTTTTTTCTTCGCTTCGAATAATTTCAGCCCACTCGACAATTTATAATTTTTAAAGACAAGAAATAACATGGAATAAGAAAATAATTTCCAAATAGAAGTGTTTCAAATATCTAGATATAAATAGAAAATAAATAATTTGGTTGTAAATTATGAGAAAATATGTTTCAAAAAACTGATTATTGAATAAAGAGATAATTCAGCAAAATTGAAACGTCGGATAATTGAAAAAAAGAAAAGAGAAACTCCTACTTTTGTCGCTTTTTACGAAATGAAAGCAGAAACTCAGTGGATCTATTCATCGGATTTCACACGGCATCTATCAATCTCCTATTGGACACTCTAGTAACAAATGTGACATTTCAATATTGGAAAAATACTCCAAATAAGTTTCTTTAAGGCCATCGTCCAAGTACCATGCGCGCGGGTGATTTTAGGAAATTTTCGATGGCAATTTTGAAAAATATGCCAAAACCAAAAACCTACAGACCTTTGAAAAACTTTTATCAATCTGCAGGGCAAAAATGACTAAAAATTTCGGAGGATTTCCCGAGTGTTATCAAAAATAGCTCTGAAAAATGAGTGTTTTTGAGATTTTTCACAATTATTGCACACATTCAAACTGAAGCGGGTTTTCTTCATTTCATTGCAAAATTAATCTTTTTCTGTGGAAAAGTTAGAAAACTTTACAAAACTAACATTATTCCGTCCGAAAACACCGTTACGAAATAATTTGTATTTAATTTAGTACTTCCAATTCATCAAAATACAACGAAATCGGTTAAACGTAATTCGTTGATTTTTTCATGAAAAGCGTCGAAAGATTTTCCAAAAATGTGTCTGAATGTAGTCCTTGCAGCCAGAAAAAGGTTTATTCCAAAGTAAATTATCATATCATTGCATTATTTTTCCAAATAATTGTAAAAGATCACAAAACCACTCATTTTCCAGAGCTATTTTTGATAGCGCCCGGAAAATCCTCCAAATGTTTCAGCCTCTTTTGTCCTGCAGATAGATAAAAGTATTTCAAAGGTCTGTATGTTTTTGATTTTGGGTTGCTTGGCCATCCATGGAAGTTGTCCATCAATGTCAACGTCCCTTTTCGAGCAGCCTATATAACCGGGTAGTGTCGGTAGCGGTTTCCCAACTGGCTAAGAATAATACTACGGTCCACCTGTACCAGGCATTATTTTCTTCCAAGAATTGACCCACTGGTTTCCTGTTCCATGTCGTAAAAGGCCACAAAAATAGGAACTAATAAGTCAAGGTGTATTTCCGTGCCGAGGACTGAATGGCTGCAGGAGGTTAAACAATGCAGTCGTGAACGTAATAGCTTCTTGGAACCTAGTAGCTGATGGTTTGTTAAGAAAACTTAATAACCTTGGATTTCCGACTTATGGTTTTACCGACGATTATCATATATTGATGACCGGTATAAGCATTACCACTCTCTTTGATTTAATGCAGCAAGCTCTGCGATCTGTTCAACAATGGTGTTGTCAGGTTGGATTATCTGTAAATCCGGGCAAAACATCAATGGTGCTTTTTATTCATTGTAGGTCAATCACAGGAGCTCGTCCGTTACAGTTCTTCAGTTCAGAGGTCACTATGGTTGATCAAGTTAAATACGTCGGGGTTAATATTGATTCAAAACTGAATTGGTCTGATCACATTGACTTCAGGATTATAAAAGCTTGCATGGCTTTCGGCCAATGCAGACGAGCTTTTGGAAAATCATGGGGACTGCTGCTATACGCGATTCTGTGTGTAATACAATCGGCACTTCAGCGGAGAATCTGTGGTAAACGAATTTATTTTTGTTCCGACAGTCAGACAGATTCAAAAGCACTCAGTTCGAATGATTCACGGTCGAATCTAGTGATCGCATGTCGAACTCAAATTGAAGACCTTAGCATCTCAAATGCTGTTTACTTTTTAGGGGTACCCAGCCATTTTATTATTACTGGAAATGAATGGGCTGATGAGTTGGCTAGAGCTAGTGCAACGAATGATTTCGTTGGTCCGGAACCAGCTTTACCACTTTCAACTAGTTTAATAAAGCACAAGATTCGTTGCATCCAAACATGCAAGCGCCTGGCACAGCTTGCAAACTTGCGCCCAGACAAAATCATTTTTACCAGATTTAAATCTGAAAATGTCAAAGTGTCTACTGTATTTGTACTGTCATTGCAGTATTCTGGTCAGAGCTCTGACTGGACATTGCAAACTCAATTATCACATGGCTACTATTCAACGTGCTAAGTATTATTCGTGTGATTAGTGTGAATGCGATTACGGTATTTCATATCATCTGATATGTAACTATCCCGCATTGACGCAACTACGCATCCGGGTTTTTGGTTCTCCATACATGGTTGAGTCTGTGTATGCAGAGCTACAATTAAAGGATATTCTATCGTTTCTCACCCAATGTGATAAGGAGCCATAGTCAGAAGGGTTAATCGTTCTTCCTGGAGTGAATGAATGCTTTCTGTATTCTCCTTAAATAGGTTTTTAGCAGATTGTTTGGCATCCTTTATGGGGTGCCGAACTAACTTCTGCTCATACATACTGCGAATCGTTCTGCATTTCTTCAGGAATACAGAATGGTGTCGCTTTTGTAAAATCGCTAAGTCCTATCGGGGGTTGGAGGTTTTATTAACCGTGCATTTTGGCACCTGCAGGTCGTTCAGCATCCTTTCGGGGATGCAGAACGATTTATTTCTTAATGTTTTGTTCTGTTTTCCCAGTGGGCGAAGACTTCCCGATTCCCTTCCATGTTCCAAGGCACAAATCTCCAAATAACTAGGGGAACGTGTCACTTGAGCCAATTAGTTCTAAAAATAAAAGATAAAAGTATTTCAAAGGTCTGTATGTTTTTGGTATTGGAAAAATTTTCAAACTTTCCATCGAAACTTTCATAAAGCCACCCGCGCGCATGGTACTGGGACGATGGCCTTAAGCTTTTTATTTGAATAAACCCAAAAACATCCGGAAACGACAGAAAAATGAAAGGTAATATAATATTACGAAAAATTTCGACTGGTACTATTCTCATTTAAAATAACTTTTTAAAATCTAGAAAAATATTTAAACAGTCTTTGTGCAAAAAGCTATAACGTTCCTGTCTATTATTTCTCAGTCTTGACCTAGAACGCAGTATTTTTTTTTAGTTTTTTGTTGTGACATGTCAAAAATTTAAAAAGGAACCAAAAACACATAGAAAATACTACTGACTTTTTAGAGTTACTTTTTCTATATAGCCCTTCCATATAGCTTAAGCCCAAATAATTATCTATAGCATTGCCAAAGCCACCAAATCATTCGAACCGACCGTATTTAAGACACATGTTTTCCAAAGAGTTTTGCTTAGCACCTTCTCAAAAGTAAGGTTGGGGCTAAAATTGTGAATTGAAAACTCAAATTTTTGGTCATAATGAATGCATAAGATGAATTAAAATTTTTTTAAGAAAATTATTTTAAGAAAAAAAAACGTGAGTTCCGGTGAAACCGTTCTCTATTGAACTGTCAACTGTCAACTGAAAATTGGTAACAAAACTCACAAATTCAATAACAGACCCCATGGAATTTTCCTAACATTTGATATAGGTGTCTGTTTGTTTACGACCTCGGATCATCCAAGTCCCCTCTGTTCATCAATAAATTTGTACAACAACCGCAAAATAAACTATTCCGCACAGGATGGAAATACTAACCTGTAAACTTAAATTTCTAACTAGCCTCAGAGCGGGCACTTCGACCAGCTCCAGCAGGAACATTTGCGGCAGACCACCGTCGAAGCCTTCGATGCATTCAATGTGTAGCGAGTCGGAAGATTGGTTGGATATCGTACAGTTCTGTAATGCGAAAGGTCGTCCTAAAGGTAGAGGAAAGCAAACGAGTTAGTGCTAGTAAAAAGTGTGTACATAAAGATCTATAGCGGTAGGAGGTAAGTTTTTCCCCGGTTAACCCTTTGCACAAACACTTATTGCACCGGAAGGTCTTTGATGTTACCTCGAAAAGGCAATCGGCTTCTGAGGACCAGGAGCAGAAGCACCGACCACCGGTGTTTGTGCAAGAGGAGAAAACCGCGCATTTGAGGCCAGCCATCAGTCATTCTGGTTGACGGTATTCAAGGGGCAACCAAGTGTAGATTAAAAAGCAATCTAATTAAATTTTGATTTATCTTCTCGTAGCATGTTTCATTTTTTTATTTGCGTTTTCTTTTTTCAGCACTTCCAAAACGCTTCACGACAGCCCCTTGACTCTCGTTAGCAGATTTGACCGAATTAGAAGCTACGATATTTTTTTTACCGTTGTGTAATGAGCGTTACCAACACTTTATAAAGAATCTAGCACATTCATCACCTACCTGCTGCCACAACTTGGAATATACAAGGTGATTTCTGCACTCCGATGGTATTTCGCCCCCAGCAGGATATTGTTCCGTAGTCCAGATCTGATGTGGGTGTGTAATTGAGCCGCGATAAGCCAGTCTTTTGTTATCATTTTTATTACATCGTTGATCGTACATTGATGACATAATTAAACCCGCACGGATTGGAGGAGAGAGAAGCATAAATAAAACAAGGAGAGTAAAGCATAAACATGTATTAATAGATCGTAAAACATCTACCTATATAGTATTTGTATTGTTTATTTTGTCTCGTGTCGTCCATTATTTCTTTACTATCAACAAAATAAAGTCCGTAATAAATGTTAGTCGCATAAGAAGGTTAATCATGGCAGGTTTCTTCTAATGACATATATCAAAGATTACTTCATTTATCTTTTTTGATTTTAGAAGCTCTAACCTCTATTAAACGTCTCATTCCGTTTCAGCTCGAATCTGAAAAGTTCTCTAATTTGGAAAATTAAATCTTTTTTAGGTATTAACCTTGTTTGGCACATTTTAGTCTAAGACGAAACGTAAAGAAAATGAAAACTAAGAAAACACTTAGACACCTGACAACTGAGGGGGGGCTGCTTTTGTTCCAAAATGGACCAGTTTTTGATTCGCTGATTTTGATGTTGCTTCCCGCACATTGTGAAAAGAAAAAACTTTTGCAGGGTACGCGATCAATGATGCCAAGTATAAAGAAAATCATGTATAATTTTAACTCACCAATGAAAACGAACATTTTCAGAGAATGTTTCGCTTTTTTCAATCTCATTTGTAATAAATGTTTATAGTGGCAGCACTGTGTAATTAACGTCAGCATCAAACCGTTTTTCTCTTTAGTGAATTAAAGTGTAACCAAAAAAGATTTGTTAAATTAGTGTAAACTCGAAAGTGTGACTAGTTTTACGAGAAGAATGAACTGTTGTATTCCACACTGTGGTTGCACTAAGCATTTCTATCCAAACTTAACTTTTTCCGGTTTCCAAAAGATCCGGTAATACGTCAACAATGGATTCGATTTTGCGTCCAACATGAGATATTTCGTGTTTTGTCATCAAAGCTCAATTAATTGTTTCTAAGCATTAAAATATAATAAAAAAATGCATTTACCAACATATTTTTCATGCTTATTTCAAATCAAAAACCGAGTTTAAAAATTCAAATTTAATAAATGTTTCTTTCTTAGCATAAAGTTATTAAAAAAATCTGCAAATATGGCTACACTGTAGCCGATACGTTGGTACACTCAAATAAAAATCCACGTTCGATTTACTTGAAAAATCACATAAAATGGTTTCAAATGTCAAATTGAAATTTTTACGTGACGAAAATGAATGTTATATGAACATCCCCTAAAGTGACTATCACATAGGGTTTACGTGAATTGACCAAACGTCAAACAATCTACGTGAATTTCCGGTGCTACGTGAATTGACCAAACGTCAAACAATCTACGTGAATTGCCGGTGTGAAAAACCCGAATTTGAAAATTGCGAGCAGTGGCCCTCAAAATGTAAGTAGTGTAAATATTTGCGAGAAATGTTATTTAATTACAATTTTCTACTACATCGACCGGACCATTCCAATATGAAAGTTTCATGTGTTCGACTGGATCCAGTGCCTGCGTGCGTCCGGAAGTGTGTCCGCTCCTGCCGAATGCTTCAAACAGGCCGTTGGTGCACCGAAAAACGGGTCCAAAATCGTTATGAAGCTAGAGACACTGGGCCCATGTAATGCGACCTCAACCTGCATCGGTTGTGTTGTGGGAGTTCTCGGATCTCGACTTCGGCTTCGGTTGTATGTTGGATGGCAGTGACAACAAAAACGATTTCTGGCGGCTTGTCGATTCGAGCTCCCACAACGTTATCAGTGGCTTTTTATTTTTAGCCATTGCAATTCCATGCTAATTTTCTCAAACAAACGTTTTATTTTCATAGTATTTTTAATTTCATAGATTTATATAAAAATCTGAAATATCTCCCTTTTGATTTCAACCAGTATAAAAAATATTAATTTTCTGGTATCTAAATTTGGTATGAACTGATAGGTAAATGTGATATGAACAGTACATTATCTGATACAAACAAACCTGAAATAGTTATAAGATCATGTAAAAAATAAATGTATCTCATTTAATGTAATTTATAATAGCAACTCGCTTGATAAAAACAGTGTTTAGATTAACTAATGAATACCAACATACTAATATGATATTCGAAATGTATTAGGTTTAAAGTACTATGTATTGTGGATGCCACGGCGAAGAAAAACTTATGTATATTGCCTATGAAATAAAGGTATTTATGAAAAAAAGAACAGTACATTACATTTTACCTATGAAATACGTAACTCTTACTGGATTATGCATTAAACGGCTTTTAAATGCCAGTCCATTAGAATAGTGAATGTGAAAAGTAGGGTGGAAAATATTCACATAACTTTTCACGTAAGTATAACATGATTATTATTTTGAGTGTATTTATTCCACAGGGTGAAAATGACGAGAAGGATGATTCGGAAGGAAGAATAAGAAGCCAGTTGTCAGGTCTTGTCTTAGGGTATAGGGACCGTGCACGATAACAAGCAGCGCCATTAGTGGCGAATAGGCGAAAAAACTCTACCATAGCTTAACACTGTTACCATATGTTCACGCTGAATAAAATAGTCAAAAATCTGTTTTAATACAACATAGTGATGTAATGATCCTTTTCTCACATCAATCATATTCTCATATTTATTACTGTAGTATACTATTAAAAATATTTCTCTACGATTCTTAAAATAAACCAAAGAGATTGTTTGTGCATTAACTAGTATAGCCTACAGAATGAAACAGTTCTCTGACATCGATGGGAAAACGAAGTGAGTTTCACTATTGTAGGTATTTCGGGCACTAGAACCCGAGAACGTATAATCGAAGTTGGTTCGTATGGCCATCAACTAACATGACTTTAATTGCAACCGAAAAATATGCTTAATTTTCGGTTGGAGCATAAGATCTTTCATTTGAAGGAATACCGGACTAAGTGTAAAAGTAAGTGAGATCCTATTTTGAGTGTATGACTATTATCTGCCGTCGTTATTCGAAAACCGGGAATACTTTCGAGACCAATTTAGAAAACTTTTTACTTTTTTCGTTTCTACTCTTCAAGTGACGGTACACAATTTTTAACACACTTTGCCCTATCATTCCGGAACCGAAAGTCGGATCCGGATGAAATTCTAGAATTCCGTGTAACATAGAACAATGAGACCTTTCATTTGAACTAAGTTGGTCAATATCGTTAAGTCATTTTCGAGAAACACAAACACAGATACATTGCTCAGCTCGACGAACTGAGTGGAATGGCATATGACACTTGGTCAATTTTTACTAGTCGATTTTCAAGTGATTGTATAACCTTTCTATATGAGAAAAGGCAAAACAGTTCAACGTTTCAATAATACGATTATTTGTTGTTAGTTTCGTGACTCGTATTTTCAATATACGTCAAACTGGCTACTCGTGAGTTTGCTAGCATTTTTACGATTGCAATTTATTTTCTTCCTCCATTCTAAGAGTATGGACCATCCTGCGTATTATTTGAACTTTTAGTTAAAATTTGACAGTCGGGCAGTTATTTTTTATCGAGTAGTTAAATTTATCTAAAACTGCGGCCCATTTCCAAATTTGACGGATGGAAAGTTATTTGGGTCTATTTTGCTCTGAAAATAAAGTAATAGCAAGTGGTGTAATAATTGCAATTCAGTGAAAGTAAGAATAACTTCGAGATAAACTTACTTCATTTAAAAAATATTTAAACTTTTAGGGGTATTTTCTATGAGAGAAAGTATAAAAAGAAATTACACAGAAGCCACAGAAGTTTGAGTTTGAGTGAATATGACAAATATTATACATAAATCCAACTGCAATGACAAAAAATGACATGGCCGTATTTAGATACAAAATGAATAATTCGACTCAAACTTAAATAGTCAGTCGATGTTGAACAATCGTTCGCACCACACGCGAATAGTTCCTGGGTTTGGAAAAAATCCGCAGAGAAAATACGCTAGAAAGTACTTTCAAACTCAGTTTACAAGTTTTGCTATGGTAGCATTATTTTTTCCACTCGCCGCCTCGTGCGCTGTCGTCGCCGAACCACTAAACCACGCCCTCGTGCACGGTCCCTATACAATACACAAACGAGATTTAGCTGGACAGTTGAAAGTTCAGGTTCTGTGCACCATTTGTTCACAATATTTCGACGTTGTTCTGATGAATGCCCAAGTATTTCAGATCAAACTGATGGAATCTTGCAAACGGCTACACTAGTGGGGAAAAACAAGACTCAGTCTTGAAAATTGACAGTTTCTCAATTATTGCGAAATAGAAGCTATTTTCGACTGCGAACATACTTTCTCCGACTTTTTGAATATTGGATCAAATAATACTCTCTATTTTTTTTTTATTGTATAGTCTTATCTCCTTAAATTTTATTTTGTGAATTATATTCCCAGTTATTTAATGTGAAAATATGCGAACGCATCCCACATTCTTCAAATGATCTGGCCTAGCAATAACTGTGGTTTTGATGTAGAATTTTGTATTGTCCACATAGGCGAAGTTTCATTTACGTTATTGGTTAAATTTGTTTTTTTTTGTAATCACTTAAATAGTTTCTTGTCAATTTCTGATCGTGAGACTGTCGGTTACAGTTTCTTCAAAAGGAAATAGTGTAAAGCAGCTAACACTTGTTCAATATCGGCATGTCCCCAATTGCTACAGAACTGTTATTTTTGTTGGATATGTTAGACTATTAATTTCACAAGTTTTTGTAACAAATTGTGAATTATGTTCATATTACGGCTTGTGAAACATACAAAAAAACTGAAAAGATTAAGCTCCATGGCTCGGGTTTTTTAACTGACTGACCAATTACTTAATTCGAGCAGTTTCATTCCTGTGAAACAATCAAACAAGAAACTTGTACATCCATCGTTGCGAGTAGAGTTAAGAAACACAATAAGGAGTGTACCGATAAGTAGTTAGCAACATTCAAACAGTTATTACTCTGAAATGGCTTAATTTTTTGCAGCGTGTTTTGCGAAGATATGTTTGTTTACATGTCAATAACAGCTGCGCAATCGATTGGTGTCGGTACGGTTTATCGTTTCAATGATGAGTCGAATTGATCCGGAAACGCGAAAGAAAATTCTGCACACTTGGTGCTCAGAAAGTGGTGTCACGTACAACGAAATTGCAAAACGGGTGAAAGTGCACCACACCAGTGTCAAAAGTATTATCGAGAAGTTCGGTAAGACCCTTTCCATTAAGGATTTGCCCCGATCCGGTAGGAAAACGGGTCCCAGCCAGCCCGGCCGGGACTTAAAAGTGGTTGAGTACATCAGGAAAAACCCATCGGCGTCGACGCGGAATTTGGCCAAGCAGTTCAACACCAGCATCGGAATGATTCAAAGGATCAAAGTTCGGAACTCCCTGAAAACGTACCAGAAACAGAAGGTGCCGAAAAAGTCCCTGGTACAGCAAGTTCACGTGATATCGAGGTGGTTGACGAGTTTGGGATCGCTGAAAATGATACTAATAGAGAAATACAAAGGCGTATTTTTGAAGGAATCGGGTGTTCTTTGGACTCAGAAAAAGCCATCGATCAAAAACAGTACGCCACCATACGAAATTGGTCATATTCAAAACGCTTTCAAGACTAGTTAATTTTTTGTCAGGAAATTTGGATTATGCTGACTATGAGGATCAACGCGCTTTTTGTGTTTTTGAAAGAAACATACAACCAGCTATCTATGACGGAGTGCAGATGAAAGACGGAACGTGGAGATGGTGTAAGACCCACAAATTGCAACAGCTGATTTGAGAACCACCTAGCGTACGATGGACATGTCATCAGACTACCGGATGCCAGCTCTGTGAAAATGGCTCTAGAATCAGAACCGGTTGGATCAAGAAGATAAAGACAATAAAGAACATTACACTCTTAGGAAAAATGAAACTTACACTTGACGTAAATTTTGGCGTAATTTCTCGAGTAATGACTTAATATTTCATTTTTTGCATGTGAACATAAATTTTGTGTCTGTTTCGATATCATCTTCATCTACATTAGCTGTAACGATAATGATATGATTCAATTTTACATGTTTTGAATTGTACATAAATTAAGGTCAATTGCAACACTCCTTTTACGTACATCTATAGAGATGTAAATGTACACGATTTTTACTAAATGTATATAATACAGATAAGAAAAAAACTTGCGCAACTTTGTATTATCAGCACTCAACGAGCAAACTGGCCTAGTACGGAAAAAACTGATAAATTAAATCGAAGAAATAAAAATTTTCGAAAATTACCACAGAGACATAACACGATGTTTTCATTTATTCCAATTTCGTTTAGTCATTTCACGACTTCCATACATAATGTTGACTTAAATATAACGACTAGTGGAAATTTTGCAGTATGGGTGTAGATTTCTACACTTATTGGTACATCCATCATTTTTACCTCATGTATAGATATTATAAACGGGGAGGGGCTGGGAGTGCATCAGGGTATCTTACAAGTGAACGACTGGATGATGGAGTGGATTGTCAGCCAAATTAACAAACAAACCATCAGGCAAGTTTAAGCTGGTACAGCGAAATTCTTTTTTATATGGCCGGATGTTTTTGCTGGAAGGCGCGGGGTCCTCAAAACCCATTTTGGTCTTCTTAACAACAGTAATAAAAAATATAATAATCAATTTCGGATCCAGTGTAAGTCTACCTGCATCCCCTGGTAATGCATTAAACTGATGGTGGCTTTACACATACATACATACATACATACATACATAAACTTCCAGAGAAGATTCGGTGTGTATGAATCATATATTTATTAGGAAATTGGTAGCTTTTCGTGCGGCATACTTCGGAACGTAGAGGGTAAATGTTGGAAAGGCGCCCCTAATAAGACGTATTACGTCAAAAATAAAAATTCATACTATATCGTATTCGTGTATTTTCATAACTCAATCAATTTAACCTTATAATTCTCCGTTTCACAAGTTGAGCACGAATATAAAGTATCTTAATAATGAAACGGCTTCCCTTTCCAATCACGTTAATTTAATTGCTAGTTAAGTTATCACCGACACTGTGCACACATCCTCGACATTGTCTGATTTTGTTTATGCTAACCCAAACTCATTGATGAACAACAATAAACCATTCTTTTCGCGCCTGGAGGTTGCCAGTAGAACATTTGCACCAATGGTACGATAATGAACTTACAGACTCTGATGCTGCCATTTCCTGAGTTGGTTGCGAATTAAAAGCGACGTTTGAAAGAAGTCTGGTCACACAATAGGAAAGAAAGTATTATAATAAGAAAGCCCTGGAAGGATAATAATAAGGATAGAGAAAAGGGTAGTTTACCCGGTAAAAAATAATCGAATGAATTAAGTACTGAGAAAAGGCGGACTTCAAAAGAGTGTGAAACTGTCGAAGGACTGTGGGCCACGTAGCCAAAGAAAAGGGAAGTTTTTGTGCTGTTTTGCCGTCGCATTTTTTTCATCGGTTCGTTTGCCTCACCGAAGCTTGTGCTATAATATTCATTCATTTTACTTATGTACAAAAAAAAAAGAATGGAGCTAATTCTTTGCTGAAGTTCGATTGAAACTTGAAAGGGCGGTCCGATTTTTCAGTAATTTGATTTTCTATTTTTAGTCAACAGCAGTGAAACTTTTCGAGATGTTTTTTAATTAGAAAGAAGACAATTTATGCTAGATTTTCTAATAGTTCCGTACGTGGAGAGCCTGTCGCCGAGATAATTAACTGTCATTCTTCTCATGTATCTTCCTCGGTCTAGTCGGAAAAAAATCTCAGTTGTGGGAAGGGAAAAACGTACCTCGCTCGAATGTAGCCTCGCCGGTAGCTCTGTTTGCTCACCAGATGAGTTGAAAGTCCAATGAAAGGATTCTGCCGGCGGAGATGCATCTACCTCGCACTTGAGCTGCAGCGTTTCGTGCTTGAGTGCACCGAGCAGCTCTTCACGGTCCGTTGCGCATACTGGTGCATCTGAAATAGAAATAACCGAACCGACAATATAACGACTGAACCATGAATAGACCTGGAACTGAAGGAGAAAAATACTATTCCGGAAAAAAACGACTGAAACGGTTTCAGAACCGCTATTAGTCGAAGAGTTTTAATGCGTAATACACATACAATGACAGATCATGAAATTTGAAACGAAACCTTGCGTTTTAATTGCTTGAGGGCATAAATGTTTTTTCTTTTTTTTTTGACCATGTAGAGTTTCGCATGCGAAATTCCTTTTACGATGTTTTGAGCGATTTCAAATCGAACTTAGGTCTGTTACCGAAGAAGGGAACATTTTGCCCACCATAGTACGCTGTCCTTCACCGTAATGTCTTTCCTACAAGTGAGGAACAGTGCGGAGTTAAATTTCAATTTGAAAATTGTTTTTTTCCTGCTTGAATTGCACACCAATTAAGGTGATTTGCCCATAGGAGGCACATTAGGTAAGATGTGCCACGTTAATTGGCCTACCTAAGGCCTAAACTAACACGAAGCATAGTTCAAGCACCGGTTTCTGTATAACGAAAAAATCACGAGCTTTTCACCCCTCTTCAACTATAAGAGTCAGAAAATTCTACCTAATTTGTGTGTTGGAAATGTTAGCGGTTTTTTTTCGTATAACAGTAGCTTAATTTGCTTCGTAAGTGTCACGATTTGCTGTGTCGGTTTAAAGCCACATTCAGTAAAATAAACAAATTACCCTTGCTCCCCTTGCTGTTAAATGACATATATTGAATGAAAATTATCATCGATTAGAAACTTCGTTTGAATACGTTAATTTGTATACGAGTCAGGTGTAATTTAATGTCAAATTCTTATCCAAACTTTCGGTTCCAGAATTACAGGACTAGGAGATGAAACCTACGTCAAGGCTGACTTCGGGCAAATCCCAGGTCAAAAAATTTACTTGGCAACGGCTCGGGGGGATGTTCCAGCCAAATTTAAATTTGTTTTGCCGACAAATTTGCAAGAAAATTTATGATTTGGCAGGGCATTTGCAGCTGTGGCAAAAAAAACAAAATTTTTCGTTATAAATAAGACAATGACATCGGAACTATACCAAAAAGAATATTTCCAAAAACGAATTTTGCCGTTCATTCGATCCCACGACCATCCCGTAATGTTTTGGGCAGATTTGGCAAGCTGTCATTACAGCAAAGTCGTTCAAGAATTGTATGCAGAGAAAAGGATCCAATTTGTTCCGAAAAACCATAACCCACCCAACTGCCCCCAGTTCCGCCCTATTGAGAAGTAATGGCCAAGCATGGAGAGGAGACTCAAGACAAAGGGAAAGGTTGTCAAAGACATCAATCAGATGACGACCTGGTGGAATAAGATAGCTAAAACGATGGACGAAGAAGGTGTGCGCCGCCTAATGAGCCGTGTTGCAGGAAAAAATCGAGAATTCCTTCGAAACCGTGACGAATAATTTTATCCGTATTTTTTCTTGAATGTATGAAGAAAACGCTACATTTGTATAAAAAGAGATCTTGAATTCAATAACAAATAACTGAAATACAGGCAATTGTCTTTGTTCCAATTTTATCTGAAGCAAGCTTTAGTTTTCTTCATTTTTTTAGACTCTAATGAAAGGTCTCATGATTCCAAAGGCTGCTGTTGATTTTTATCCGGATTCTACTTTCTTTCCCGGAGCTATAGAGAATCATGTTCAAAATTAGAAACCGCAAACAGGGCAAAAAACGGAAAAAATCATCTAAATTTAACTCAAAACTGTTTTGCAAAAACGTACTTCGTAACACATGCGAAAAACATCTAAACAATTTGCAAGCAGATTCAACAAGACTGTCCTTTTTAGCTTTTTAATGACTGTCCTTTTTAGCTTTGACACTTCTCATAAGTTTTTGGCTAATAAACTTGTTAATAAAACCAATTTCAATTTTGTTTTCTTTGTGCTGTCCTTCAGTAATGATGGTGATAGATAAATAGAAATAAATTTTCTGATTTTAATAAAAAATTAGTTGTCAATGAGAATTTCGTGATGGATTGATTCACCAAATAAACACATTCTCTAAAAATAAAAGTTTTTTTCAGCAAAGTAAACTCTCAATTTTAACTAATTTTTTAGTTATTTTGGAAATTTTGTTGTTGAAATCAACTTATTCAAAAACAGTAATACGAATTAGGCGAAGAGCTAATTTCGATCGTTCCGTGTATATAAAACGAAGGGATATTTTAATGAATAATAAGAAGTAACATTTAAATCTGATGAAAAGTTACTGTTCAATGTTGACTTTTGACAGTCAACCGAAGTCATCAAGGGACAATGGTACATAGAAAATCAACCACGGCAAAAATCCGAAGAGGACATAAAACAAATCCGAAGAGGGTCGACTTGCTGATGAGCACAGCAACCTTCTTTACGGCGATAACTAGCTGCACATAGTGAAAACCATTGCAATACTAATACTGATATTTAAAGACTTTGCTTAAATAGTAGCGACGAAAGTTTCATCTACTCGGATCGATGTGCAAAAGTATTTCTAATCAGCAGATGTAGTGACATCGAAAATTTTCCTCAAACCTTACCACTATTTATATGATATTATTTTTCGAATTTCGAATTTGTACGTTCATATTTAAAACGTAGTCCCACGTCAAAACTTTCACAAGACTAGAAAATTTTCGAAAGATTTTTGCGAGATTGGGAAATATTTAAAAAAATGTGTTTGAGTTCAACACAGCATCCGCATCTGTAATAGATTTTTTTGCACGTTGTTTTTTGCAGGTATTCAGAGAAATGATTTAATTGTCGTTCAATAACAACTCTGCTTCATAAGAATGTGTCCGAACACAATTAATTATTTCATCATCGGAATTTTGAGGGAAGCAGTATGGTACACCAGTCCGATTGTTGCATTGCTACAGCCCACCAATACTGATAATTCAATTTGTAATCCTTACTTGTTTCTCTTCGAACAACAGCCCACATTATAAAGCTGTACAATTGACAATCGATCAATCGAACACGAGGTGCGTGAAATTACACTATTCCATAGTCAATCTCAGAAAAAAAATAACACACATACAAATTAACACTCAATTGGGACCGTTGGCTGGAACAGTTACCGATTAAACGCCAGATTCGACGGCTGTCGACCAAGTGACAGCAATGTTACATTTCCAATGATGTGCTGCATTGTCCTACAGTATTCGTATTCGATGATTTTTTTTTGTTACATCGCAACGTTTGAAATCGGTATTTAAATTGGATTGCCGCTTCAAAAATTCCAATGAATGGTCGAGGCATTCTGACACTTTAATTAGAGCACATTTCACCAACGGAAGTTTCCGCTTTCTATTATACTTCTATTTTGGTGTTCCTTCAAAAGTACTTTTCCGAATAATTCTCAAGGCGACCTCGAATGGATCAACACAAATTTTATTATTTCGATGTCTTAACCAGAAGGGGAAAATCGGGATAATAAAGGTAAGCGAAACAAAAAAAAATAGAAAAATGGTTGAAAGTACTTACAACGAACTCGTAGAGTAACATGGTTGCTGGTTCCCCGCCCCTCCGTGTTGGCCGCCATGCACGTGTAGTCACCAGCCAAAATTCGAGAAACACCTTGCAGTGCCAGCGAGTGATCCGAAAGAATAACACCTGCTGTGACGTTGTGATGTAGCTCGTTTCCCTGGAGATGAAAAATGAAAAGTATGCTTGTACAACGACAGACACATTTCGCAGAAACAATTTTTATTCTGATCTTTTTTATTACACTAAGAAATTTTTCAAGCGAAGCGGTCCGATGCCTCGTATTTAATGGTATATTTTCAACCTCCAAAACTGCGGATTTGAGAAATGTTGATATTTTGAAAAAAAAATTCTATTTGCTATCGTTGCATTATGATTCCATAATTTCTAGCTATCAATGACACTGCGACTTTCTCTAATCGTTGTTATGCCTTATTATCAATTGTTGAATTGATTAGTGTTAAAATAAAATTACATTTTATTACATATTTCTCAATAACTAGCATTACACCTATGGTACATTTCTTCTAAAGCACTTGGAGTCACAAGTAATGCGGTAATCTGACAAATTTAGATGTACTTGCATATAAGTCCTATATAGATTTTCCCCATTTTTGAGATGGCTTGACGAATGAAGTCAATACTTTCGGATCACATTGCCGTTTCAACCTTCTGAGCGAACGGACGTGATTTGGATTTACTGCGAAAGCATTGAAAACCAGTGCCGTGTGTGATAAAGTAATCGGACGATCGAAACAATATTGTGTAATAGACAATAGTGCTTTTTCTTTTGACAGGTTTTTTTGCACATTAAACACTGGAGCAGTGCATTATTGTGAGCGGTCGATCGAAACGGTACCGTTACTCGGTTATTGTTTCGCCGATCAAGGCCAAGTGTGCGGATTATAATTAAGCGTGCTTTTTCCTCTCGGAGGTTTTTTGCACACCATCAAAGCGGCGATACGACGATCTACGAAGTCCAGCTTGGTGTCCCCCGTTGGATCTTGAGTTAAGTACTGTTACACCCAAACCTCCATTTACGTACCTTATATATGTATGTATGTATGCTTGCACACTCTCCCATCTGCATATATGTGTATATATTTATATATATAAATGGTTGCTTTCACTTCACCAATATTTATATGTATAAAGAAAAACAAATATTTGCACACATGCGTACGTATATTAATACATATATACATATATAAGGTACGTAAATGGAGGTTTGGGTGTACTTCGTTTATTTTAATTTCTTTATTTGACCATTATATTTCCCCCCGAATCATTTGTTTCTGCGCGGAAGTAGTTCCGAAACATGTCTAATTTGAACCCTGACACCCCCCCCCCCACCCCCCCCCTCCCGATGATCAAATGGAGACTTTCCTTGACTGTAAAAAGTCACGCATAAAAAGCTATCCTGGTGGGCTCGCACAACCGGCCGGGCCTTACGCGGTCTATTTCCGGAGCAAATCAAAGGAAAAAATTGGAAAATGAATATTTTGAAAATATCGCGGGACCTGACTTCGCTGATATAATACCATCAAAAGTATTGATAGAATACGTCCAGACATGCTCAGGGTCCTGTTTACCAGCTCAAAACAGGCTAATGAGCTTGTTCAAAAGGATCCTTTTACGCAGGAGTACCGCGTCTACGTGCCCGCTCGCGAAGTAGAAATCGACGGTGTGGTCACCGATTCGAGTTTGACTTGCGAGGACGTTCTTAAGTACGGGGTGGACTGTTTTAAGGATCCCTCACTTAAGAATGTCAAGATACTGGATTGCAAGCGATTGCATTCAGTATCGATCGCCGGGGATGGAACAAAGTCCTATCCCCAATCAGACTCTTATCGTGTGACCTTCGCCGGCACTGCTTTGCCCAACTACATCCTCTTGGACCGGGCTCGTTTGCCTGTTCGCCTATTCGTACCCCGAGTAATGAATTGTACTAATTGCAAACAACTGGGGCATACAGCTACCCATTGCAGCAATAAGCCACGTTGTACCAACTGTGGGGAAGCTCATGCGGACGGCTCTTGCGGTACGGATGCTGAAAAGTGTCTCCACTATAAGGAGGGTCCGCATGACCTCTCTGATTGTCCCGCTTACAAACTGCGAGGAGATCGGATGAAGCATTCCCTGAAGGAACACTCCAAGCGTTTCTTTGTCGAGATGCTTAAAGGTGCCACCCCTTCTAAACAGACAACAAACCCATATGCCTGCTTGTCGTCTGACGAGAGCGATTCTGACGACCCTTTGGAAGGTCCATCTGCGGCGGTCCCTCATAGCTGTAGGAAAAGAATAAATAAATCCTCTCGCAAGCTACCTAGTAAGGGTTCGAAGGTGTCTTCCGAAGGGCTTCTAAAAGTTACAGCTAACGGGAATCGGGACAAACCACCGAAGCAAAAAGCTCCTGGTCTCGGAAAACTCAATTCCGGGATGGAATTCCCACCACTTCCAGGGACTACAAAATCCCCAAGCGTCCCTGAAAATCTACCAGAGAACCAACTAGGTGCTGGATTTATCAAGTTCTCTGATGTTGTGGACTGAATTTTTACAACTTTCAATATTTCTGACCCTCTTAGAAGCATTTTAATTGCTTTCATGCCAACAGTAAAAACATATTTGAAGCAGTGACTGTAAATTGGCCCCTTCTCTCAGCGATTGTATCCTTCGATGGCTAAATCATCCACCGAGGTAACGGAACTAATCACTGTTTTACAGTGGAATTGCAGAAGTATCATCCCAAAAATAGATTCTTTCAAATTTCTAGTAAATAACCTGAAATGTGACGCATTTGCATTGTGCGAAACTTGGCTAACTTCTGAAATATCATTAAGCTTCCACGATTTTAACATTATTCGCCTGTATTGAGATATTTCCGACAACTTCAATATAACAATCGCAAATACGGGAGAAATGACACGGATTTCTGCACCACCAGCAAGACCAAGTGCGCTGGATTTATCCCTTTGCTCGACATCGCTACGTTGAATTGCACGTAGGAGGTAATTTCTGATCCCCACGGTAGCGATCATCTACCGATCGTAATCTCAATCACCAGCGGCTCAAAACCATCGAAGACAATCAATGTTTCGTATGACTTCACACGAAATATTGATTGGAAAAGCTATGCAATCGCGATATCTGAGAAACTTGAAAGAACTCAACAACTTACAGAGTACACGTTTTTGGCTGGATGGATTCTCGACACCGCGACCCAAGCTCAGACGAAACGCGTACCCGGCGCGAAAACTAACATCCGTCCTCCCAACCCGTTGTGGGACAAAGAGTGCACAAATTTAAACGCGGAGAGAGCCTCCGCGTATAAAATGTTCAGAAAAAATGGAACACCTGATAACTACCGGATTTACACGGCGTTAGACGTTAAAATTAAGAACTTGATAAGAGTCAAGAAACGCGGTTACTGGCGTCAGTTCGTAGACGGCTTAACGAAAGAAACATCTATGAGCACTCTTTGGAACACAGCCCGACGAATGCGCAATCATAACACCACGAATGAAAGCGAGGAATACTCCAACCGCTGGATATCCGATTTCGCTAAAAAAGTATGCCCAGACTCTGTTCCGGAACAGAAGATCACCCGCGCCGTGACACCAAATACAAACGAAACACAGTTTTCGATGGTAGAGCTCTCACTTGCACTCTTATCATGTAACAATAGAGCCCCGGGGTTAGACAGAATTAAATTAAACTTGTTGAAAAATCTGCCTGACCCCGCCAAAAGGCGTTTGTTGAGTTTATTCAATAAGTTCCTTAAAGACAATATTGTTCCACATGACTGGAGATAAGTGAAAGTAATCGCCATTCAAAAACCAGGAAAACCAACCTCCGATCACAATTCGTCTAGACAATTGGATCAAAACTAATGGTTTGCTTTCAGATACCCAATTTGGTTTCCGCAGGGGCAAAGGAACAAACGATTGTCTTGCGTTGCTCTCAACAGAAATTCAAATGACATTTGCCCGTAAAGAACAAATGGCATCAGTTTTCCTTGACATCAAGGGTGCTTTTGATTCAGTTTCAATAAATATACTATCTGAGAAGCTGCACCAGCATGGTCTTTCACCAGTTTTGAACAACTTTTTATACAATCTATTGTTCGAGAAACACATGTATTTCGCGCATGGTGATTTGTCGACAATACGATTTAGCTACATGAGTCTTTCTCAGGGCTCATGCTTAAGCCCCCTTTTATAACATTTTTACCTAAGCAACATTGATCAATGTATCAACACATCTTGCACGCTAAGACGTGTTGCCGACGACAGCGCTGTGTCTGTTATAGGACCCAAAGCTGTCGATCTCCAAGGACCATTACAAGACACCCTCGACAACTTGTCGACATGGGCTCTTCAAATGGGTATCGAGTTCTCTACGGAGAAAACTGAGCTGGTTGTATTTTCGAGGAAGCGAGAACCAGTACAATTACAGCTTCAACTAAGGGGTGAAACCATAGCTCAGGTCTTCACATTTAAATATCTCGGGGTCTGGTTCGACTCCAAAGGCATTAGGGGGTGTCACATTAGGTATCTGAAACAAAAATGCCAACAGAGAAACAACTTTCTTCGCACAATAACCGGATCATGGTGGGGTGCCCACCCATGAGACCTGCTCAGGCTATACCAAACAACGATATTGTCCGTTATGGAATATGGATGCTTCTGCTTCCGATCCGCCGCGAACACCCATTTCATTAAACTGGAAAGAATTCAGTATTGTTGTTTGCGTATTGCCCTCGGTTGCATGCAATCGACTCATACGATGAGCCTCGAAGTGCTGGCGTGCGTTTTTCCTTTGAAAAACCGGTTCTGGGATCTCTCATATCGTTTGCTTATCCGATGCGACATTTTGAATCCTCTGGTGATTGAAAACTTCGAAAGGTTAGTTGAGCTTAATTCTCAAACCCGTTTTATGTCCTTGTATTTTGATTACATGGCTCAGAATCACGGACAGCCTAAGCTCAATAGAAGCTCTCCGGGCAATGAAGCCCGGAAAATACCGGGGAAAATACGGGAACACTTGCGAACTTTATCTGAACGGTATTATTCAATATCGTTAGTCTGGGTCCCTTCGCATTGTTCCATTCCGGGCAATGAAAAAGCAGACTCACTGGCTAAAGTGGGCGCATTAGAAGGTGATATTTATGAAAGACCAATCTGCTTCAATGAATTTTTCAGTATCTCTCGTCAGAAAACTCTCGAAAGTTGGCAAACTTCATGGAGCAATGACGAACTGTGACGATGGCTACACTCCATTATTCCTAAGGTATCGACGAAGCCTTGGTTCAAGGGGATGAACGTGAGTCGTGATTTCATTCGTGTTATGTCACGGCTCATGTCAAGTCACTATACATTTAACGCACATCTCCGGCGTATCGGGATCGTGGAGAACGGGCTCTGCACCTGTGGCGACGGTTATCAGGACATCGAGCATGTCGTGTGGTCGTGCATAGAGTATCGCGACGCCAGGTCGAAGCTACTGGAATCCCTCAGGGCCCGAGGTAGACCGCCTGAGGTTCCGGTTCGGGATGTGTTGGCAAGTCGGGATAGTTCATATATGCTTCTCATATAACATTACCTTAAACACATTAATATACAAGTGTAATCTGTTACATCTTGCTTAGAAAGTTCCTCCTATTTATCGACGTTGTTTCAACTGTGGCTAAGAATAATTTTCACCTGCACCGTCTCTTCACCATCTCGATGTCAACTAATTAGATCTCTGTCGTTTTTAGACATTTCGTTCCCATATCCCCTTTTACTCCGTATTCGCCAATATTTACTTCTCTGTATATTTTTTTCTTATTCTCTTCCGTAATATCACCATCATCGCCCTCGAAAGGCCGCTCTAGTCTATCAACAGCATGCGGGCCACCCGCCGGGTATTCGTAGCCTGGGGGTGTTTCCCGCGGACCCACACGGACCGAAGGATGCGGCCAAGATAGATTCTTACAAACGTCATCTGGAAGACTCTCATAATATATTCAATCCACTGGTAGGTTCCGATCACCAGCTGAAGGCTGAATCTGCAAAGTCGACCACTGCGACGACATTACCTAATGATACTACCGAGTCGACGACGTTACCTAAGTTTTAAGTTAGTCGTTATATTATACTGTTGAATAAAAATATACTTTCGGAAATTACAAAAATAATAGTCTATCCTAGTTTAGCGGATCCCTACCTCTCCATACAAAATGTCGCATACAAGCTGGTAATGTTTCAAGACATACTTTAAACAAGTTCCTCAATAGAAATATTATACGATAATTGGAATTGGGTAGGTGACGAAAATTGTTGTTTCGAAAAGAAATATCTAACCCATCTGTTCCTGGGGCGACATTTGTGCCGCAACCAAGACCGTAAGCCAGAAAATTATTGAAAAAAAAGGATATGCAACCACTGTGAAAATCGACTTTCGAAAATGGTTGAAAGATTTTCACACATTTAGGCTCAATGGAATGGTCTTACGGTCTCATAAGTTTCGATTGAATTTCATCCGAGTTAGACTACCGGTTGGCTCAAAACTTTTTCAAACTTTGAAAGAGTCATCTAGCGACAATTATCAGAACACGAATATAATGGTTGGATTTGGTATCTTGCCATGATGGAGAAAATCCTTGGAGTGGTATGACCCGAACAATGCCCAGGTGGTACCTTCTTGAACTCCCTCAACATGCAAAAGCTTCACCTAAAAGAAAAATATTGGGGCATCATCAAGCAGAACCTCAAATACGATAAAAAATAATTGTCAGTCGGAAGCATCTTTTGTGGCGAAAACAGTGTCCAAGGAGGCTATGAAAAAATTAAACGAAGAACTAACTTAAAAGGCTCGTAAATTCGCATTTGCGAAAAAAAGGTAGCTGACGCTAATTATATGTATGTAATGTATAATCCCACAGTATCTTATACCACAGATTATTGATCCAGAGTACTTATTCATTGAGACTGAATTCACAGGTACTGCTGAATACTATCGTGGAAGGCAATGGGACTACAGTAAATTTTCTAAATGAAACTCACTTCTACAGTAGGAGCGAGTGAGTTGATTGTAATATGTTCAAGATATTTCATTCGAGGTAATTGTTTTGTAAAGCTATGCATTTTTTGCATCTTTTATCCCACTCACGAAAGAACTGTTCATCTTTTGATGCGATCCAGTCGTCAAGCCATTTCACAAATTTTTCCACATCTTTATAGCTAGTGATGTGCTGCTCAGAAAGTGCATGAGATACCGATGAAAACAGATGATATCCGAAAGGGACCAAGTCCGCGGAGTATAAAGGGTGAAATTCCCACCTGAGTTCAGAAATGGGGCCTTGTCATACTACATAATGACTCACACAAATCTTGTGGAGAATTCTGACAATGCTTCACTGAAATTCATCATTTGATGTCGGCAGGAATTAGTATTTACAGTTTTCTCTGGTTTGAGAAGCTCGTAGTACGAGACTCCTTTTTGATTTCACTATAAGCATTATATCGTTATCTTTCCGAAACGATTAAGTTTTGTAATTAATGTCAATGGTTAGCCAGGGTCGATCTATGATTTTCTGCAATTGACTTTCTCAAAATTGATCCATTCCGCATATCCCGTTATTGAGACAGTGCAAAAAATCTTTTTTTCCATGCCAAGAAATCAATGTTTCGTTTACCGTTTTTCACTGTTCTTACTGTCTATCATTCAGCTTATGAGGAACCCACTTTTCCACATTTTAAATTTTTCCATGATATCTAGACGATCTGAAATGACTTAGCGACTAACATTGAAACTTCTTCGCCATTTTTCATGTTTGGTTATTATCTTTGTTCAACAATTATTACAATTCGGCATTTTCAAATGTTCTGGGATTAACTGAGCGTTATTTTTCTTTTACATTGATATTCCGACTTTTAAATCGTATAAACCGCCGGAAACGATAGAACATAAATAACGTAAGCTTAAAAATAAAATAACGAATTAATACTTCCCGCAAATGCTCTCTACTTGGCAAGAATTTCGACAAATTAACTTCACTAAATGTAAGTGGCACTAACTTGCAATTGACAAAACTGCAGTGTCCTTTCGGAATGTAGTTAAAGCATCAACACACCCTATCCTCCTTATCCTTTTTTCCTTCCTTGTGAATGATGCAGAAGGGGGCGCCCGGCAAATAGTGACTATCATGCTGTGGAGATGTTCAGTTTGAGTTGGAATGCTATCAATTCATGATGATGATATCAGTGTGCAATCCGACAAGACCATCGTCACAACGCAACACTACATTGCAAATGACAAAACTGAAGTATGTTTTTGTAACGTGAGGTTACTGCAAAACATTGACGCAAGAGTCTCTACGGTGAACTAATCCCTGTTTGCAGGGACATCTTTTTCTAAATTATAACACATGTGTTAAATTATCATTAACACATGGATCAATAAGTCCCGAGACTAAAGCAGAGATGGCGCTCGTAGTAAATCAGTAACCACGTCTTTCTAGAGTACTAACCTTTGCTTGAAACGGGTCAAAATTTTAAGTCGATCCGACCAGAAACAGCTGAGTTATCGAGGTTGGAGTAAAGTCGTTATGTAGTTTGTTTAAAAAATGGAAAAAACCGAGTTTCGTGTTTTGATAAAACATTGTTTTTAATGGGTAAAAACACCGTGCAAGCGAAACAATGGATTGAAAAATGTTACCCGGACTCTTGTTCATCAAAAGCAACGATTTGTCGGTGGTTCGCCGAGTTTAAACGTGGTCGTACCGACACAAATGACGCGGAACGCTCGGGTAGACCTATGGAAGCCGTTACACCGAAAAATGTGAGTGAAGTGACAAAAATTATAATGAAAGATCGTAAAGTGAAGCTCCATGAGATTGCTGAGATGACACAGATGTCATATGGAAGTGTATTTACTATCCTTCATGAAAAATTGAGCACGAAAAAAGTTTTTTCCAAGTGGGTGCCGCAATTGCTTTCGATGGAACAAAAACACCCTGCCACAAGTCGATAAAAAAAAACCACGAAATTGAACGAATTGGGCTTTGATCTGCTTTGCTTTTCGCCATGGAAGAAGGAACACAGTTGATCTATTCTTGGTTAAGTTCCTTCCTTGCCGCCAGATTCCGCGTGATCTGTAGGCTGATCCTAACCGGAGAATGATAATAGGAACAATCAATCTCCCTGAGAATAAGTTTGACTAATTTTTAAATGTAGTACCCTTTAGGCATATAAATAATCAGTTGGTACAAAAGGTGCAGAGAATTTTTTTTACCATCCACTTTTACGGCATTTACAAAAAGTGATAAGCATGGGCTGGATTCTAGAATGTGTTATTAGCAATCTAACGCAGAACGAATCCCGAAAGCGCCATCTATGTTTCATTATTTGAACCTGTCTTGAGATGACGATTGAATTTTACACAGGATGCTATCGGGAACTCATTTTATTTTAAATATTTTGTAGAATTTTGTAATCTGTCACAAGAACAGTTTATTCGAGAATGCCGGAAAATTTATTTTCTTTTATTTAGTGTAATCACGATTGATTTCAGAAGATGATATTTTGACCAATATCGAGATCCGGAATTTGTTACCGCTCAGTTGAGGTTATTCATCGTTGCACACATACGCCTCTAGTTGTGAAACGCAACGTTAGATGAACAGTAGATCAAAAAACCTGCTTTAATCCACCTAGTGGTGTAATGATGCCTTTCTCATATCAATCGGAATATATAAAACTGTGTTATTCTTCAAAATAATTTTCTTCGATTCTTGAAAAAATAACCGATATCGGTTTGTTTGGCTATCTACTGACAGATTTGGGGTCGATTTAGATTTTTTTTACGTTTTGCCTTCCTCATATAGAAAGGTTATGCATCACTTGAAAAACCGACTAGTGTCATATACCATTCGACTCAGTTCATCGAGCTGAGCAATGTCTGTGTGTGTGTGTGTGTGTATGTGTCAAATAATCTCACTAGATTTTCTCGGAGATGGCTGAATCGATTTTGACAAACTTAGATTCAAATGAAAGGTCTCGTAGCCCCATACGAAATTCCTGAATTTCATCCGGATCCGACTTCCGGTTCCGGAGTTATAGGGTAAAGTGTGTTCAATATTGTACACCGTCACTTAAACCGGCGAAACAAAAAACGTAAAAAAATTTCTAAACTGGTCTCAAAACTACACAAACTGATAGTCATTATCAGTAGGAAACTAAACAAACCGATTCCGGCTATCCTGGTTCCCGGTATCCGGTTCCGGAAGTACCTGAAACAGTGGTCATATATACCAAAATGCATCTCACTCATTTTTCTCAGCGATGGTTTGACCGATTTCCACAAACTTAGATTCAAATGAAAGCTCTTCCGGTGCCATACGGAATTCCTGAATTTCATCCGGTTCCGGAATTATAGGGTAAAGTGTGTTCAATATTGTACACCGTCACTTAAACCGGCGAAACAAAAACCGTAAAAAATATTATAAACTGGACTCTAAACCGTTATTCCCAATCTTAGGGTCAATTGAAAGGTCTTATGGTCCTACCAAAATTACTGCATATTTTCGGATGCAACAAACATTTAAATCGTCATTTAGAGTGCGTACTAGTAGAGTTTGTATGTCATGTTAGTTGGTGGCCGTACGAACCGACTTTGATTATACCGGTTAAGGATGACCTACGCAATCAAAGCACTGTTTTATTATATATGTTATACTAGTTAATGCACAAACAATCTCTTGGTTTCTTTCAAAAATCTAAGAGAAAAATTTTGAATAGAATACCACAATATGGCATCATTACACCAATAGGTGGATTAAAACAGGTTTTTTGCTTTTTTCAGTGATAGTATAAAATTTTTAACACACTCTACCCTATATTTCCGGATTCAGAGAATGTATCCAGATAAAATTCAGTAATTCCGTATGGGACTTTCATTTGAACCTGAGTTTGTGAAAATCGGTCGCGCCATCTAAGAGAAAAGTAAGAACACATATTTTCATATTTTTGCACATTTTACCCCATAACTCCGAAACCAGAAATCAGATCCAAATGAAATTCAGGAATTTTGTATGGGACTTCAACAGCTTTCATTTGAATCTAAGTTTTTGAATCGCGGTTTAGACATCTCCGAAAAAAGTTAGTGCAAAAAAAACGTTACTTACACACATTTTGCGTACTCGACGAACTGAGTCGACTGGTATATGACACTCGGTCCTCCGGGCCTCGGTTCAAAAGTGGTTTTCACAGTGATTGCATAACTTTTCTATATGAGAAAGGCAAAAAGGTATCACTTAGCCGTGGTGAAATGAAAAGGCAACTTTATACCATACAAGTTGGAATCATTATTTGCTTATCCATTTTTCACCAGAAGTCACTTTGGTGTCACTGATACTGAAATTACTATTACAGTCGGCCTTTAGGTGTATATTTCAAACAGTTTTGATACTGTACTGTGTCGGCATATAACAAAGCCAGAGTTTCTTCCGAGAAAATTTTCCAAATTATTTTCCATATTTTTTAGGTGGCTCCAAAACTCAGAAATGGGTTTTCATATTTTTTCTGATGTAGTCACATTGGAGTGTTTCAATTGATCAGTTGTAGCAATTATTGACGAATTCATGATGTAATCATAGCTGTAAAGGAGAGTGATATGTATGTATAAAAAGTAGTAAAAAAATCGATTTAATTTCCATTCGATCATAGGGTTATTAATCTGATGGCAATCGAATTTCCATATTCATTGCGCGTTTTTCATCTCCAAAACCATTGCAGTGCAAGTTATACCAAGTGAGAGCTCTATTAAGAGCTACTCAGCTAGAAAAATGATATCCGATTGAATGCAGGTTGTTCAAATTATTACTGCTATGGTTTCCACAACATATACTCGTATTTTCTTTGCAATATTGCTATTAAACCAGGTTTAATTTTCGATGCATCTGCACCAAAAACTGACTTTCAATCGATTGGTGGAAGAAACTGAAAAAACGGGATGTGGTTGCGAGTAGTTTAGTATTTTTCAATTTCACTAAACAATTTGTACTACATTCCAGGACGAACAATTATTTAAGCGATTCACTATACATGCGGCTTTTCGGAAAGCATTTATCCCTAGTCGGATTTCACCTGCCATGAAAGTTTATTAGGGGTGAACAAATACTCGCTGAATTTATTGAAAATACATGAGATATCTTATTTTTCAAAACCCTTAAAAATTGTCCATTGAAATATATGCGGGGCATGATGCTCGATCGTAGAGAACGTGAAAAATATATATTTTGAATTACACGAAGTCACGTGTATCTGAACATAGAGGCAGAACATCCATCAAAATAACTTCTTAAAGAAACTTTAACCTTTCCTTGTCCGAAATATTTACCATGTGGAAGATTGTTCAGTATTGTTCAATAAATTGATAACATATACATAGTTTTTGTAAGTGAATTCTTAAGCATTTTGTCCCACAAAATTCGGATCATTTTGCCCCTTGAAAATATGGGACGATAACTTTGACGATTTTGCCGTATGGTCGCAAATACATTGTGTGTATTGGAAGTAATTTTAGAAGAACGAAGCATTGACAAAGATGTTCACTGGTTACTTAGTTAAAATCGTCTTACTGACTCTAGATAATTACTTTGAAACGAAAATCAAAAATTTCATACAACAGACACAGAATTGGTTTTTGGTTATTTTTCCAGATGTGCTTGAACCATCACTACCAAAATTTTTTAGTAATCTATTGTCATGACGGACATACAATTTTATTAAAATTTGAGTGAAAAAATGTGCCTCGGGGGTGCAAAATGCCTCTTGCTTTTATCAGAAGTTACTCAGTTTTACAGTAACTTAAATCTAAAACGGCTTACTGTGAATTCGTTTGTTCCAGTTTTTTTTCTATTGCAGATTTCCACATAAATCTTCCAGCTGCTGAGTTTGCTCTAAAGGTGTTGACAACGATTAGGACAATATCAGGGTAGCCTGATTATGATATCGTAAAAAAACTCAGCCAGAAGAATTCATCTGGGAGAAGAATTTCGTTCTTTTCAGGCCAGTAAGCATCTAAGCAGGACACAGAAATAAAAACTGGTAGCCAAAAGACCTGGTAGTTGTACAATGAGCTGCTTACGAAATACAAACGATGCATTCTCACTTTCGAAAAACGTACGTGAAAAACGTTTTTCAAAGCCATATGGTACCGATAAATTCGCAAGAAAGCTTAAGATCTGGTAAGGCATTTGCAGCTGCAAACAAAAAAGCAGGTTTTAGTGACAAACTAGACTATGGATTCCCGAATGTACTAGCAGGAGGACTCGAAAAAGCGTATTGCTCCATATATCAAAGTTTACAATTGCGCTGTAAAGTTCTGGCATGCTTTGTCAAACTATCACTACAATACCTAAGTGCTACAGTGATATCGAAACGAGGGGGATTTATTCGAAAACAACATCATGCCACTCAACTAACCTCAATTTCAATAAACTAAATAGATTAGATATAGTTTATTTCACCCCGGAGAGGAGGCACCGAATTGAGCAATATTTAATTGGGCAGTTGCCAGCTCTGGTATCTGATACACAGCAATAATAATTAAATTTTCAGGTGTCGCATATCCCCATACAGCACAAGAAATCGTCCTATAGCATGTGACCATTTTGATTTCTTCAGTAAAATTATTCAACGAAAGAAACATTTAAATAAATTCTGAAAGTTTTTGAAAACTGAAATTTTTCCTTTTTTCCACTTTGACCTATCATACAATAAACTTAAACTTATTGTACACAAATTATGAAAATTTTTTTGCGTCATTTTCTGGGCCATTGCAAAAGCGGGGAAAAATTTCCTACCACAACGAAACATCGTAAAATCCGAGTACGTTGAAAATATGCGGGCCAGATTTGGCGAAAAGAATAACTTGCGGTTTGGTGTTTTCAAACGTTTTTCCATGAGCCCTTGGAATGAAATCATGGAATCATTTTGGCCTTTTTTATATAGAAAGGTTATGCAATCACTATGAAAACCGACTTTTGAACAGAGGCCCGAAGGGCCGAGCTGCATATACCATTCGACTCAGTTCGTCGAGTACGCAAATGGCTGTGTGTGTGTGAAGGTCTTGTGATCCAATACAAAATGCTTGAATATTATTTCGATCCTACTTCCGGTTCCGGAATTATGGGGAAAAATGTGCAAAAAGTTGTGAAAATAAGTTCACCAACTTTTTTCGGAGATGGCTGAACCGATTTTTACAAACTTAGATTCAAATGAAAGCTCTTTGGGTCCCATATTAAATTCCTGAATTTCGTTTGGATCTGAATTCCGGTTCCGGAGTTATGGGATAATGCAAAAAAAATTAAAATAGGTTTTCTAGCTTTTCTCATAGATGGCGCGACCCATTTTCACAAACTTAGGTTCAAGTGAAAGGTTCCATACGGAATTCTTAAATTTCATCCGAATCCGACTTCCGGATCAGGAAATATAGGGTAAATTGTGTTAAAAATTTGATACCATCACTGAAAAGGGCCAAAACCCGTAAAAAAATTCTAAATCGACCTCAAATCTTCTTCAATTGATAGTTTTTATCAGTATAAGGTTAAACAAACCGATTTCGGTTACTCTTTCAAGAATCGAAGAATCGAATTATTTTGACGAATATCACAGTATAATATATGAGAGTATGATTGATACGAGAAAGGCATCATTACACTACTAGGTGGATTAAAACAGGTTTTTTCTTTGTGTTTTTATGAATTCTAACCCAATGAATAAGAACGTATTTCGTAGAATGACTGAATTTTACAAGAATAATTTGTACAGCTTATGATAAAAAAAGAACCGGAATTTTCATTTTAAAATTCCCGCGCTTGTCCAATCGGTGAACTTTTATTCTCTCAACGTTGGCAACACTTTTATACATATTCTGTCAAATTTTGACGCATATCGTACGATTAGTTTTTGTTTGGCGTCTATATAAAGAAGTTGAAAAATTTTCGTGTGGCGATTTTTTAATGGATGAAAATTTAGAACAACGTGCGTGCATCAAATGTAGTGTTGCACATGAATTTAAGTGTTCCGAAACGTTAAAAATGTTAGAAAAGGCCTTTGGTAAACGCTTCAAAGGTGGTCGTACAAGCTTGGATCATGATGAGTTCCCTGGCCGCCCAACAACATCTGTTACTGAAGAAAACATTGAATCGGCGAAGCAAATCGTGTTGCGAAATCGTTCTGTACCGATTAGAGAGATTGCTGTGTTGTTGGGCATCTCTTATGGATCAGCCGAACACATTTTAACTGATGTTTTGGGTTTGAAACGCGTCGATTTTCGGCTGGTGCCAAAAAAGCTGAATTTCATTCAAAAACAGCGTTGGTTGTGTCGCAGTTTTTGGCCAGAAACACAACCAATATCATCAACCAAGGAGAGTACTTTGAAGGCGATAATAAATAAATTTATTAAAAATTGAAATTTTGCGTTTTTTTTAATAAAATTCCGGTTCTTTTTTATCATAAGGTATGTGTCAAACCTACACCATATTTCAAGCGGACGTGTAAACTTTCATGCTTCATCAAGAAATATGTAAATATGTCAGAATGCAATAAAATGAGTCATCCTCGAAAATGTCAACACGAAACACGTAAATTTAAACGTTTTTTTTCTAGGTGTGTATTTTCATTCGGAAGATTCAGATTTTTGGTACTTCTGGTACATCCCGGAAGGAGTTTTTTTCTTGATACTAACTAAAAAAGAAGACTCCGATGCTATCATTACCTGATCAATGTAATGATATGGCCCTTATTACCGTTCTTACTTCCACTTTCACATTCACTTCACTTACATGTCACTTCACTTGATTTTACCTATTACCAGTATCACGCACAGTGAAGTGATCACTGTGGTGCAAAATACTAATTTTTTCAACAAAATGCTGGTGGCGCGACTTCCGTATTAAGGACCTACATTCACTTCTTTTGATTTCCACCGTGAATTGATACCCATAATAAACGTCACAGTCTCTTCACTTGGTTTTCACCGTGTAGTGACACCGGTAATAAGGGCCGATATGTAATAAAATGAGTAATCTCTGTATAGCTCTTGGCATCTTGAGCTACATCAAATAAACAAACGAACGAGAAAAAAATGACATTTGCAACAATTTTATTCACATTGAAACAATCATCCATTCATTGGTATTCGGAAAATTCTTTCTTTGAAACATCTCATTTTCCTAGCAACCTTACCGAAATACGTATTTAACTTTCGATTCGATCGAAATTCATACGATGCCTCAATAAGTAACGATGCTACGGTGAGATAGTTTCGTTCACACTATCCGTAACCAATCCATCAACTAGATTGAAAGCATGAAGCGTTCCGAAAATCTTTCGACTTTTCTTTCCACTACCTATACTTTACAAATCGATTTAGTTTGGAAGTTGAAGGCACTGTAAAATAAAATCTCACTCTACACTCGCTATCCGCTATTTTATTTCTGCACGAGGCCGAAGGAACCATTGTTGCTCTACCCATACAAGACTGACATAATCTTGAAACAGAAGAAAATTTCTTTCCCGTGGATTGTCAGCTTTATCGTCTTCACACCATGGCTTTCAGGATAACTTGATTTTGTGTCTTACTTTTTTCTTGCCATACACAATTTGACGGTGCTTTTCTTTCGCACTCGCCTGATTCCTGGTTTGATTTATGTTCCGCTGGTGCAGGATAATTTTATATTATTTTATATGCATTATGTACTTACGTTATGATACCACGCCAGTTTGTATGGTTTCGGGTTCGACTGGATGTGACAGTCGAAGTATATATCATCGCCCTCCTTGATGTCGTCTGGATTTAACGATGATCCCATTTTCAGTGTAACAATTGGCATATCTGTGAGAAGAAATAATGGAAACAGTGGTGAAAAATTACCTTGACCCATAGCGGATTAGCATTGGCAGGTTCTATCAGAGAAGACTCTGCAGATAATGCGGATGACGATGATTTGCAATAGCTCGTTATGACTTGAGTAACGAGAAAATAAAGTATCCGATATTAGAATGGAACTTGCTGTTGAGGCAAAAAAATTGCTTTTAGTTTAGTATTACTGGCACTGAACATAATTTTCCTTTTTTTCTAGAGTTACTATAAATTGGCGAAATTTATTCTTTTCATAGAAATAATTATCTAAAAGTACAAAGTTTGTCCAAGGCCAAATCGATCGATTGTATCAAACATGCAAAGCAATACAGAATGCCAAACAGCGAAAATATTGCGAGTTTTATTATTAATAAAAAAAGCATGTAGACAGCATTTACTACTTTCCATTTGAGAACATGCTCCTGCAGCATGTACAAAACTTATTCACTTTGTTGTGCAAAATTTCCAACCACCCTCACCGGTTGAAGCCTTTGCCCGGTTTACAAAGCGTAGCGATAAAAAAGATCCACTAAATTGAGCGAATTATTTTAAACCGTACTTTGAGGAAACTGTCGCATTATAGTGCTGTAGTGATACAGAACGCGACATCGTCGCCGGTAAAAAGCATTTTCATCCCTATTCCGTATCCTCAATTTACCAGTAGTAGGTTTTTCTGTGGTAGCTGGTAGCGTTGTCCTATGGAAGAAAAACACAAGTTGGCTGGGATCGGTTCTACAGGGGCATGAACCGCATTCTTGCGCGCATAAAAAGAAATATCTGAAATAAAGCGTCCTACATAAATATTACGTTAGACCCAACATTATTCCTTCCTTCACTTTAGTCACTCTCGCTTTTTGCTTGCCAGATCCTCTGTCGTTTTTACAGCCGACGATTGCAATGGCAAGTCGACAAAAAAAAAGGAGATTATATTTTCGTTGAAGCTGAGCACTAGTTTGGCCTGGATGGTGATGCTATCCGCAAACAGTTTCTTCCATTGACGGTTCTAGGCAAAAAAAAAGTTGAGAAAGTCACAGGGCAAGATAAAAGTAGTCATACCCACTTTTTACAAGCGTGTGCACAAGGCCACAGACGCAACAACCGTAGTATACGGACAGCTAGCTTAGCGGTACTTCGATATGCAGCCTTGAAGTGTAGATTAAAGAATGAAAAAATCAAATACAATCCCTGGAAACCATCGCTTTTGCTAACCACACCAAAGGAAAATAAATTTATTTTCTTATTTCGTGTAAGCCAATGTAGAATCTATAATCATTTTAAAAATAAATGGATTCAGATGGGATATTTGATGTTTTGCCTGCACTCATAATGTGACGAAACAGTTGCATTGATTATCTTCGAGAGCAATTGTTATTCGAGAAAGCAGCATCGATATAAGCAACTTCGATGAAAATACTTATACCGTTTTCGTTTATTGATCAGAGCAGTCCGAGAGCTGGCCCAGAGTCACCCGAACAACATTTGAGATGTTCTTTTTAGCAACCTTGAGGTTGCTCTAGATTGGACTCTAATCGCGTAAATACGCTCTGAAAATTTTTTCAGGTCGCACCACGACATCCAGTTATTTAGGGTGCGTACCACGTGCTCGTTTTACTCGGAGTCAGAGTCACCCGCGTGTAGGTTCAAAAACGAAAACAGTATCAGTCTGTTGGTGCAAGTAAGCTTTTTAAAATGAAAAAGTGGTGTTCGGAGAAATGCCGTATCCAACGAATGTCTCATTCAGCTGAATGGCAAAGCAAAGCTTTGGTATTACATTCCTGTAGTGGAATTTGACCTTCTGTTTCAACAGACTTCGCAGCCGATTTAGAGTGTACAGAATCAGTGCATGAATGGTGCTACGATTCTACTGACACTACGAATCCTTCCAGGTCGGGACTCGAACATACGACAACTGGTTTGTTAGACCAGTGCCAGTCTGAGGCGTCATATAATTTATATTTTCGTATGCCTTATAGACCTTTCCAGGTAGTCCTGAGAGGTTTATGGAATGACCAAATTTCTTATGGAACGAACAAAGAACTGTTTAAAATTGGTTCTCTTTCCCAGTAATACTAATGGAAAAAAGAGCGATTTGGCCATTTTAGAAAACTTACGTTTCGAGTTTCACGCATATGTTCGGTGGAAATATTATAAGCGGAACACAGTGTCATCGCTGAAAAGTTTCGATCATGCAGTAAACAATTATCATATGAAGGTATCCTGCTTGAATTGTGTTGATTCACATTCACGAGAATCCTGTCCAATTCGTAAAACTACTGAAAAACGTTCATGCTCTTCATGCTGAAAATCAAAAATACACTTATTGGCCCAGATCTGTCAGAATAAAATTTTAAAAGTACTCATTTTCTTTTAGACAACAACGAGCCAAATAATTTTTTGTCGTTAAATCAAACGTCGAATTTTATCTTCTTTCACTACTAAATATATCGACAATTTGTAAATTAGGAATATAAACCATACATGGATGAACAAACAATATTTGGATAATTGTCACGGGAAAAAATATTTCTCCCCTAAATTTATGCTAGGTGCATATAGCCATTTTAATTAATTTTACGCTTCATCTTTGACTCATCAGTGCGTAGCAGTTTATGTTAGGCCGTCTGGTCGCGCTAGCAGTTGAACATAAACTGCTACGCACTAATGATTCAAAAACTAAACGTAAAATAAATAAAAAATAATAATAAACCAATAGTTTTCAAAAGCGATTTTCACAAAATATCAATCTAACTTTGTCTAAATATAGGACCTAAATATTAAACATACTTCATGGATTAACCGACAAATAAACCGGAATGATCGAATACTTCGTGATCAAATCTAAGCTATTTAGGATAACTTTTCAATTGTATTTCCAAATAGGCAAACTTATATCTCTTCTGTGAAAAACCCATTTACAAATAATCTAGTCCCATCAAATCAGAGTCACATTTGTACTGAAATGATAACTCATGCGAATTTAGACTAAGACCATCTTTCAATAACATTCAGAGTTTTAAACATAGCAACGATGAGTTCTAAATATACTATATTCTACAACCTACCATTATAATTGATTAGGATGCGGATCTCATATTGAAAATATGATGAACCATGATATTATTTGAAAAAAAATCCTGACCACATCGACATTACAAAAGAATCACTGACGATAAGCTTCGATCTTCTCATTCAATTGAAGAATATTCGTCGAATTTCTCGTGAACCTAGTGTGAAATCCATAGCTCTTCAAAATGATATTAAACATACATAATATTTTGAGGAAAGAACATATTGTTGAAAAATAATTCAATAAAATAAACCATATTCTGAACCTCGCTGAATAGCTTCCAAAGAAATCGCAGAAACCAATTACATCTTCTAAACAAGGAAATTAAATACTTCATACGAACGGCGAATAAGTTCAAAAGTTTGATCGGTTGTTTGACAGTGTCCACAATTCCAATATGAACGTTGTTAATACTTCTGACAACGATGTCAAATGGGTATATGATAATATATCATCACAAGTATTGTTAGAAATAGACACTACTAAGGTGAATTATGATGGCTTTGTGAAAAATTGTTACAAAAAACTTAAAAATCAACCGAATCTTTCAATATACCCAGTTACACGCGGTATATTTATGGTATCATCATCTAGCTGCTGGTCAAACCAATAGAAAACTTTCTTATTAAAACCAAATAACTCAATTGTAAAACAAATATTTTGTTCAAAATAAGAATTAAAATTTCAAAAATAATAACTAAGTGTGCATGAGAGAATAACAACATTGTAGAAAATTCTGACATTGTTATACCACGCCAAGAGTAAAAAAATCTAGAAAACAAAACAATCTTCCGAAACCAAACCGCCCTTTTCCAGAACCTCAAAAACTTAAACTAATCCTTTCAAGAGCTTAAAAAATGCCAAAGAACTTATTCAGAATGTTCAAAACATCAGCGATTTCTATCGAATCACTTCACGGAAAGAAATCCGTTACTGCCGTCATGATTAGAAAATCATGAAACCAATAATTTCAACTTCTCATGAAATTATGAGCAATAAGTCCTCTCCCATGAAAATTAATCATGATCCGAAAAGGCGAAAAGAATGTATATCTTTCAAAGCTCGTAACGCCAATTTTCTACCCAGATATTACTTTGAACCATCTGCTTCAAGTGATGTGATGGATTGCTTATTACACTTTGATCTTAGCCTTTAGGCCGAGAAGCGATTGGATTGTTTATAAGGTTAAAGGTAAGGTAAAAAGCAAGAACTATTAAAAATGGTTACTGGAGACATATTCATTTCATAATTGTGTTGTTTTACCCACCCTCTGACAGAGAATTGACAATTCACTGAGGTCTTTTTTATGCGGTTTTTTAACGTTGAACACATTTTTGTTTTCTATATAGGGGTGAAAATTAGAAACTCAATAAAAATACACGTATAAATGTGGTCAGGTTTTGAACAAATACAACTCAGTCAATTTTCTATCAATTATTAATATTATGTCACCATTTGATTGGAAATATTTCTACATATTGATTTGAATGTTCATAGTCATGTATTTTTAATTGTATATCATTGAAATGTCGATTATTAGCTAGCAGTGTCCTATTTGGTCTGCAAAAAATCTCCGGCATACCGGATTTCCCTGCCATAGACGACGGTTTTGAAGGAGTAGGCAATATATCAAAGGGAAAGCATCGCTCTGATTGGTCAATCGATGCAAAGGCTGTTGGAAGCACGCGAAGCTATAAATATAAGCAAAATTATAGCTAACGTTTCAGTCCTACATGTAGCATGCTAGAGGTAGGTTGTTGCTAAACAGCAAGCCAAAAAGTGCCATAAAACGTTTTGAAGCTTTAATTGGAATGATCTGATCTTGTGTCATGCAAGATCGGATGAAATTCCATGTTATGTCGTTTCGCCTGAGAAATTGACAGCTATCCCAGGGTAAACTTTGAGTGCATAAGATTAATTTCTAGTTTATATAAGATGAACTCGATTGATAATGAGAAAATGTTTATCGCTTCAACCGAATTCGCCGAATGGTAGTAATGGTATAGAAACGTTATGACGATTATCTGAAAATTTCGATCATTAGGAATTTTGGTTACCTTGTTCCACATCAATAGCTCGAACAACCCCATGAGGCTGATCCTCGTAGTTTTTTATGCGACTTTTTTATGCGAATTTTCAGAGTTATGTGGTTTTTTAATGCGAAGTTTCGAAGCAAATAAATCTTCTGGGTTATCCACTGGAGTTGCTCTTCTAGACATAGAAAAAGCATTCGACAGTGTTTGGCACAAAGGTTTAATAGCAAAAATGTCTGATTTCCAGTTTCCTATTTATTTGATCAAAATGATTCAAAATTATTTAACTGATCGTACTCTTCAGGTTAGCTATCAGAATTGTAAATCTGAATTGCTACCCGTACGAGCCGGTGTTCCGCAGGATTCGAGTGTAGCTCCAATCTTGTATAATATTTTCACTTCTGGTCTTCCAAATCTACCCGTTGGTTGTCAGAAATCGCTATTCTGTGACGACACAAGTCTGTTAGCCACAGGTAGAAATCTAAGAGTGATCTGCAGTCGCCTACAAAGAAGTTTAAATATTTTCAGTGATTATCTGTCAAAATGGAAAATTAAACCAAATGTATGTATGTATGTATTTATGTATGTGTGAAGCCACCATCAGTTCAAGGCATTACCAGTGGATGCAGGTAGACTTACAGTAGATCCGAATTTGATTATCAGATAACTTTCATATTACTGCTGTTAAGAAGGCCAAAATGGGCTTGAGGACCCGGCGCCTTCCAGCAATAACATCCGGCCATATAATAAAAGAATTCGCTGTACCAGCTTTAACCTGCCTGATGGTTTGTTTGTTAGAAGGGCGCGTCTTACTCATTTCAGACCTTCTGGGGAAAACACACAGCTTTCCCCTGTGAATCGGGTTGACATTTCACTCCTTCATCCAGTCATTCACTTGTAAGATACCCTGATGCACTCCCATCCCTCTTCCCTTACAATGTACTTGAGCATAGTATTATATAATGTAACATAATAAACTTTAATATAATTTCCGGCAGTATAATATAATAAAACACAATATAGTATAAAACGCTGCTAAATCATATGGTACAGTGTATTATAGTCTACTACAATATTTTCTGATGAATATACTAGTATCATAATGTTATGTGACATAATATAGTAAAATATACCATAATATATTATAATAAAGTTTGGTCACTATACGACACTAAATATAATAAATTATTATTATCCATAAAATATAAAAATGTAATACATCACAATGCAATATAATACACTTATAATTGTGTATTAAAAAAATGCATTACAATACTATATATAACAATACCAAACATTGTACCATAATATAGTATAATATAGTACAATGTAATATAATATAATACCGCAAAATATGACGTAATATAATATGATACAATTTAATAATATATGTGTAAAGTGAAATGTGTAGTATTGAAATGAAAATGTAGCTGATAATGAAAAAGGTTATAATAATGGTAACAGGTAACAATAGTAATAATAATAATAATAATAATAATAATAATAATAATAATAATAATAATAATAAAAAATGGAAAATTAAACCGAATGCAGCAAAAACGCAATTAATTATCTTTCCTCACAAGCCAAGAGCTTCTTTTCTTAAACCAAACAATAATCACATTCTCAAATTGAATGGCTTGGAATTGACATGGTCTGATCAAGCTAAATACTTAGGTTTAACGTATGACAAAAAACTCACTTTCAAGGATCACATTGAAGGAATCCAGGCAAAGTGTAATAAATATATTAAATGTTTATATCCTCTTATAAACAGAAATTCTAAGCTCTGTCTAAAAAACAAATTGTTAATTTATAAACAAATTTTCAGACCAGCCATGCTTTATGCGGTACCAATTTGGTCAAGCTGTTGTTCCACCAGGAAGAAAACGCTTCAAAGGATTCAGAATAAAATTCTGAAAATGATTCTGAAGCGTCCTCCCTGGTTTAGTACAAATGAGTTACACAGACTCACAAATATAGAACCATTAGATGTAATGTCACATAATATTATAAGCAAATTCCGACAAAAATCGATACAATCTTCAATTGAATCGATTCGCTCTCTGTATTAGTTAGTAAGTTAGTATATAAGTTCCTTTTCCCCATTACACAATACAAGTAGGTTTAGAATTTTCCCTACACAAAAATCTCAGAATTGCGGAAGCAAATGATGTCTTCATGGTAATAACCAAATCATATATATATATATATATATATATATATATATATATATATATATATATATATATATATATATATATATATATATATATATATATATATATATATATATATATATATATATATATATATATATATATATATATATAACAGGGCTGAAAAGTCACCACTTGTGGCTGAACACCCAATTTAAATCTTAATAATTTAATTTCAACTCATATTCCAATAAATAGTTATTAAAAAAAAAAAAAAAAAAGACTGAGCACGGCTACGCTTATCATTTGGCAAACATCAATGTTTCATTTTGTTTGAATAAATCTGAATGTATTCTTACATATTTGATGTGTTGCTCGATTAATATTCCAAGAGCTAACGTAAATCAAAAAATAAATTTGATTGTGAATTTTGAGCACCATCTAACGAAAATCAGAAAAAACTGTTCAACCACTTTGATTAACTTGTTCCAAAGATATAACAACACAAGCTGAATTGATTCACCTAAATATTGTAAACAAGACGATTTTACAAACGATTTTTTTTTAATAAAAGGCAAAATCAATCCGCGGTATTAACAAGAACTCGACATGGAGTATCTTTCTAAAAGGTTTGATTCATACGTGTTTTTTCAGGCAGTTCGTTGAAGTGTATAAATTTTGAAACACAAAATCAAAACTGAAGTAAGTAAACACGTCATTTTAGGCGTCGTCGTTTTTCATAAATATAACATTTTAATTGTTAATGATTCAGATTAAAAGAAACTCGTCGTGCTTTTCACTGTTTTGCTATTCAAATGTACATCATTTGAGACATTAGTAAAAATCACGTAAAAATACGTTCATTACATCATTCCATTTATTTCTATTTGAAATCGACATATTTAAAAACATAACGCCTGAATTTTTGTGTCAAAGATTACCATCATTCCAGAAACACGCCTGAAGTTATACCCAACAACGTCAAGTGCGTTACGCTCAAATTTCAACGAAATCAGTCCAAATGGATCATGATCCGAGAATTTTTGATTATGGTGTATTATCATAATACGAAAATTTAATATTTTCCCCAAATCATGACTCGTTTTGTTCATTTCTAGAATCGGAATTTTGTTAAAAATTACATTTTTTTACCGTAGTAGCATTTCAAATTTCTTCTTGAGCATTCCACTGGTCAACTCAATTCTTGTTAACGCAACTAACACGACAAAAAAAATGTAAGCGTAATAAATGCACTCGACAATGTTTGTGACAAAAGCTTAGTACCATAAATGTAAAATTTATTTGATCAACATGATGTAAAGTATTCAACTGAATGAAACTGATTCGCGGTAGGAAAATGAGAGCAAAAGATTTAATTCAAGAAAATAACAGAAACAAAAAGATACAGGGTAACGGCTCCAGTAGTCATCTCAGCTCTCGTAGTAATCTCATATATGAAAACCAATAGTTTGAGATCTGCTGTGTCTGTTCGGTAGGTTTACTTTCAGGATAAGATGAAAATAGATACTTTCGCTTAGAGTTTTCGCGTCACTGTAACAGCAATATTGAACGATTTAATCACAATTCGTGGATTTAAAGTCGAGAATTCAGTAAAATGATATGGCGACTACTAACGAGATGACTCTTGGTATAATTTCTATTGCTTGATTTGTACGATCTTAGAACAAAAAGTGCGGGTGACCAATGTCAGACATGTAATTCGACAAACAATCGCTGATCTACTTTTCGTCATATGTAGTGAACTATATTATCATTATTAACATTATCTTCTGATGCCGAAAATTAACGAAGCAATCAATTTTATGTTAAGCCAGCGATAAGAGAATTTGAACTTGTCTTGTTCAAATATCAAACCTATTTATTCAAGTGTTTCCGTTTCATTGCATTGTTTGACGAAGCTTTTCGTGAACACGGGTCTTGGTACGAAAGACGGCAACAATAGCAATATTCCGTGAAAAAGCAAAATTCCAGGCCCTTTTTACTGCCATTGGGCGAAACAATTTCGAAATCATTCTATGGAAATCATTCCAAAACAGAAAGGGGGAAATTGTATCGATTCTTCATACAACGTTTCAATTTTCTGCCTCTCTTTGATTTTCGTATTATTGATTCTGAGAAAGAATACATCAGGTGCCTGACGCACGTAATGAATATTCTTTTTCACGACCCTTCAGGGGAGCAAACCGCGTCTCGCAAACGATGATAACGACACTTTCCAAGCTGAACAGGAAATTGGCGAAAAAATGATCATAATCTGCCTTATGGTGGAATCATGCCTTTCTCAAACTAAAACATATAATGTATTTCTACTTACATTTGGTAGTTGAACCTACATTTGGTAGTTGAATAACAATATAACTGTTCCTAGTTTCTGATCACTTTTAGCATTTATCCGACAATATATGAATATTATAATAAAACTAATGTGAAATCTATGACTTTAATAATAATGACGATAATGATTAAAGGACCAAAACAGATTGTATGCAATCCAACATTACGCATGAGATTTCAAACCATCTGCTTTTTTTTCAACTAGCTTATTAAATGAAATATATTCTATTGTATCTAAATCTTCGATAGTAAATGATACCATGAGAAGCAGGAGAAATCATAGGGTGTTCTTTCCAACTCATAGTTCTTTCTTATACGAGAAACGTAAAAAGCAATAATTCTCCGTCTCGCTCTCACCATATTGCCACTCAAATAAAAGCATTGAAATGAGAAGTTTTACAGATGCAGTATAGATTTGATCAGATATAAACAACAAAAATAAAACATTCCGTTTGGAACACTTAAAAATGATGTCATAAGAAGTTGAAAATAATACCAACGATAATTTCGATGCGTATGGAATAAAAATCTACCCCCAATAAAGTCTTCACAGAGATATGAAATATTACTTGGAATTTTCATTCGTAAAACGATTCCTTTTTGCACACTGAAGCAAATGAGAAAATTTGTAATACGAAACCATATCTAGTTGCAGTTTTACGACTGTGAGTGGGTATTAGTTTGCGAATTTCGGCTATTCAGACTACTGTAACAGTATCAGGTGTACAACTTTGCTTCCGCCGTTTTCCGATAGGTGGCTGTACTGGCTGAGGCTGGTCAAAATACATAGATGATAATGCTTTTAAAGTGGGTGTGTACAGTGCCTAACGAATTGTCATAGCCGTTTCAGTGACAGTTGTTCTTGTTTTCGTATTATTCACGCTCGAAAATGTCTGTTTATGTGCCCAATTCGCGCCATTTGCGGGAAGTTTTACTTTTCTGTTACAATTCGAAAAAAATGCAGCTGAAGCGCATCGAATGCCTTCAGAAACTTACGGTGATGCTGCTCTGAGTAAAATAACGTGTCGGGAGTGGTTTCAACGTTTTAAAAATGGTGATTTCGATGTCGAAGAACATGATGGTGGAAGAGAAAAAATCTTCAAAGATGAACAACTAGAAGCATTGCTTGATGAAGATTCGTGCCAAACCCAAAAAGAGCTTGCCGAATCATTGGGAGTGAGTCAGCAAGCCATTTCAAAACGTCTCAAGACCCTGGGCATGATTCAGAAAGAAGGAAACTGGGTGCCGTACGAGTTGAACCCGAGGGACATCGATCGCCGTCTATTTGTATGTGAGCAACTGCTTCAAAGACAAAATCGTAAGGGGTTTTCACATCGAATCGTAACCGGTGATGAAAAGTGGGTTCGATACGATAATACTAAATGCAGAAAATCATGGATAAAGCCCGGGCATGCTACTTCATCGAAGGCAAAACCGAATATTCACGGCGCCAAGGTTATGATTTGTATTTGGTGGGATCAGCTCGGTGTGATTTACTACGAGCTCTTAAAACCGGGTGAAACCATCACAGGAGATCGCTACCGAACGCAACTGATGCGCCTTAGTCGAGCGCTGTAAGAAAAGCGGCAACAATATCAAGAGCGACATGACAAAGTCATCCTCCAACACGACAATACTCGGCCTCACGTCGCAAAAGTGGTAATCAAGTAGCTGGAAACGCTGAAATGGGAAGACTTGCCCCACCCGCCGTATTCCCCAGATGTCGCCCCTCCTGACTTCCACCTATTCGGTTCGATGGCACACGGCCTGGCAGATCAACATTTTCAATCCTTCGAAGAGTTGGCAAAATGGGTTGCTTCATGGATAGCGTCAAAAGAGGACTACTTTTTACGAGCCAGGATCCGAAAATTGCCGGAAAGATGAGAGAAAGTTGTCGCTAGCGACGGACAATACTTTGAATTAATACATCTGTAAGCACTTTTTCGCAATAAAGCTTTTAATTTTGCAAAAAACGGCGGAAGTAAAGTTGTACACCGGATAAAAACAACGTATTGTTTCAAAGTCCGACTACTTTCCCGCAGAATCCTTGAAAAAGGTGAAATAAATCACCAAAACAGTCGGACTTTGAAACAATAGGTTGTTTAAAATGTTAAAGTAGACTGATTAGCCGAAATTCGCAAACGAAACCATATCTGTAGTGAGTTTTTGGCGAGTGTGACTTTCGTTTCAGTTTCACGTATGCTCGAGTCTGACAAACTGGAACGTTTGTGTGAGAAACTATAAGAGCACACAAAAGTCTTGACTACTTGGCCTCTCTGTAAGGGATTACTATAATTATTTTGTATATTTGGATATAAGCAAAGCAAAGTCAATGTACTACATTCAGTTGCGAAATTTGACCTTCTGTTTTCCAGGTAACCAACCCCGGTGGGACCTTGGTCGTATGCTGACAGGGAAGGGGGTCCTCTTTAGAGGATGTCGGAGCGTCTGTACTCCATGTTAGGAGCGGTCTGTTCTGGTATCCAGCGGCTGAGTATGAAATGCTGTATCCCGCCCAGCTAAATCCAAAATGGCAACCCCACCAACGGGATCGTCCTAGTGCTAGTTGGGACGTTAAACAGAGCAAGCACGATGATCCTCCGGCGAGACAGGGGGTTGGCGTAGGCCTAATAAGCCGCCCGTAAAACATCTATTACGAATAATACAGGAGAGAATACGACCCGGAACAATCGGCATAGACCCACGCGACGAAATAAGGACTACGATTGGAAACTTGGAACATGGAACTGCAAGTCGCTAGGTTTCGCAGGCTGCGACAGGATAATATACGACGAACTAAATCCTCGCAGCTTCGACGTCGTAGCGCTGCAGGAGCTTTGTTGGATGGGACAGAAGGTGTGGAAAAGCGGACATAGAGCGGCTACCTTCTACCAAAGCTGTGGCACAACGAACGAGCTGGGAACTGGCTATATAGTGCTGGGCAAGATGCGTAAGCGAGTGATTGGGTGGCAGCCGATCAACGCTAGGATGTGTAAGTTGAGAATTAAAGGCCGTTTTTTTCAATTACAGCATCATCAACGTGCACTGCTCACATGAAGGGAGACCCGATGACGAGAAAGAAGCGTTCTACGTGCAGCTGGAACAAGTCTATGACGGCTGCCCACGCACGTAAAAATTGTCATCGGTGACATGAATGACCAGGTAGGAAGGGAGGCAATGTACCGACCGGTAATCGGGCCGAACAGCCTGCATGCCGCATCGAATAATAACGGCCAACGGTGTGTCAACTTTGCGGCCTCCCGAGGAATGGTAGTCAGAAGCACCTTCTTCCCCCGCAAGGATATCCACAAAGCTACCTGGAGATCACCTGACCAACAGACCGTAAACCAAATCGACCACGTTTTGATCGACGGAAAATTTTTCTCGGACATCAACAATGTTCGCACCTACCGCAGTGCGAATATAGATTCGGACCACTACTTGGTTGCTGTATGCTTGCGCTCAAAACTTTCGACGGTGGCTACCCAACGTCGAAACCGAACGTCGCGGTTTAACATCGCGCGGCTCCGGGATGCTGGAGTAGCCCAAGATTACGCGCAGCAGTTTGCAGTGGCACTACCAACGGAAGAGCAGCTTGGTGCAGCTACTCTTGAAGATGGCTGGAGACACATCCGTTCTGCCATAGGTAGCACTGCATCAGCAACACTAGGTACGGCGGCTCCGTACGTAAGGAACGACTGGTTCGACGACGAATGTGAACAGTTAGTGGCCGAGAAGAATGCAGCATGGGCGAGCAAGCTGCAACACCGGACGAGAGCAAACGAGGAGCGATACAGACAGGCGCGGAACAGACTAAACTCGGTATCCCATAGAAAAAGGAAGACCGAGATCGCGAAGCGATGGAACAGCTTTTCCGTGCTAATGACACAAGGAAGTTCTACGAGAAGGTGAACCGTTCGCGAAGAGGCCATGTGCCACAGGCCGATATGTGCAAGGACACCAACCGGGATCTTCTCACAAACGAGGTGATCGAGAGGTGGCGGCAGTATTTTGACGAGCGCCTCAATGGCGATGTGGCGGAATACGAAAGTGGCGGCGCGGTAACGAACTTGGGAACGCGTGCGGAGGACGATAGACTGCCGGTCTCAGACTTCCAAGTAGGTGGTAAGCCGGTTGAAAAATAATAAGGCCGCTGGCGTTGACCAACTACCAAGCAAGCTACTAAAACACGGTGGTAATGTACTAGTGAGTTCCTTCGAAATTCGCAGAGGACTACGGAAAGGTGATGGCCTTTCGTGTCTGCTATTCAACATTGCTTTGGAGGGTGTGATAAGAAGAGCGAGGATAGACACGAGTGGCACGATTTTCAGAAAGTCCGTCCAGCTACTTGATTTCGCTGATGATGGAAGATACGTACATCGGACTAAAAGCTCAGGCCAAGCAGATCGGACTAGACATCAATGTGTCAAAGTACATGAAAGGCAGGGGCTCGAGAGAAGATAATGGCAGCCACCCATTACGAGTTCTGATTGGTGGTGATGAAATCGAAATGGTCGACGAGTTCGTGTACTTGGGCTCACTGGTGACTGCCGATAATGACACCAGCAGAGAAATTCAGAGACGCATATTGTCAGGAAATCGTGCTTACTTTGGACTGTGCAGGACGTTTCGATCGAGCAAAATTCGCCGTCGTACGAAGTTAACTATCTACAAAACGCTGATTAGACCGGTTATCCTCTACGGGCATGAGTCCTGGACAAAGCTTGCGAAGGATCAACGCGCACTAGGTGTTTTTGAACGGAAGGTGTTGCGAACCATCTTCGGCGGAGTGCGGATGGAAGACGGTACGTGGAGAAGGCGAATGAACCATGAACTGCACCAGTTGCTGGGAGGACCAACCCTCGTCCAAACGGCCAAGGTAGGGCGGTTACGGTGGGTCGGACATGTTGTTAGAATGTCGGAGAACAAGCCGGTTAAAATGATTCTCGATAATGATCCGACCGGTATAAGAAGAAGAGGCGCGCAGCGGGCAAGATGGATCGATCAAATTGAGGGCGATCATTCGCAGCTACCGAGGCTGGCGGCGAGCAGCTATGAACCGAGTTGAATGGAGACGCCTCCTGTATACAGCAGAGACCCGCGCGGTCTACGACTGATAGAGTAAGTAAGTAAGTATGATAACGCCATTCTCTTGTCATTGAAACAGTCTCATTATAACACATTTTTTTCATCACAATAATTTCAGACGCGAATGTAGGCTGATAATTTCAGACCCAAATTTATTCAGATGGATTCGGTTAGTACATAAAACCGGGCTACGAAGCTTATGTCGCATATCCGATAACATTCCCAAATCAAAAGTACCGGCAATAATAATAATAATACATTTGAACTGGAAACAAGCGATTTGTCACTTAAAAAATGAAAACACAGAAAGAATAATGAAATTTATACGATATGTATGACCATACTAATTTGAAATAGAGAGTAGTATGTTAAACTATTTTTATTTGTGTACGATTATATCACCGGAATCGGAATTATCTGGAATTTGATCTTCGAACTTGATCAATGATCCGACAATAGCTTTCAAACGATCCTAAGCTGGTAAATAACAGTTTATTCATCTACGAGAAATTCGTGCGAAAAAAATTTTTGAAAGGTGCACGCACAAACAGACAGACATTTTCCGATCACGTTGAGTGGAGTCGAATGGTGTAGGGATCTCCGAAGCTCCGATCAACAATCGGTTCTTCAGCAATTTTATTACCATTCTAGAGAGTAAGGAAAAACATGATATGAACTTTTTTATTTAAATGGAAGTTTTGCATGAATTCAACTAATAGTTCAATCAATGATTTAAAAATTTCCACGTTGGTCAAATGGTCAAATGATAACTGGGATGATGTCGGAACATGAACATATACGCAAAAAAAGGTTGACCCCTTACTTCGAAAATAGAAAAGCGTTACACAAACAGAATAGAAACTTTGCAATATACATCGTTCAATCATATAATGACGTTGAATTGAAGAAGCACCAGAGTAACAAACGAAATGACCTAGTATCAGGAAACGCAATACAGTAGAAGCTTGAAAAAATGTCAAACCTCTTCTAACATCAGCTCAATCTTTCGGAAAGCGAACAGTAAATGTTTTAATTTGTTTTGTGCTAAAGCCAATTAAGCGTACTGCACTTCAAACAAATATGAAAGGTTCTGGAAGCAACGGACCAAACTAACACAGGAAAGATGTATCCATACCGGTAGTAGCTCACCTAACCAAACTGTTCTATTATGGATGACAAGACGTACAGCAAACAAAAGCAGGGACAGGATTTCTGCTTCATCAAATCCAGTTTGACCATTCTAGATACCGCCGGAAGGAAAAAAAATAACTAAGAAGTTCTTTATCAGGTAGCTATTCTTCACATCTGGTGCCATCCTCGAACTAGTTTATAAGGATACAAATATCCAAAAGCCCCTACCGCCTTCCCACGGAAGGACAGATGCTCTTTTGGAGGGATTAGGCATAGTGAAATTACGTCCGACTAGCCTTACACTGGTACAAGTGTAGTTCTCGCGTGGTCAACCCTCGAAACACGCCGAAATCGCATTATAGCATTTTAATATGCAGAAGAGTAATTCATTGAGATAATAATGTTGAATCATTAAACTAATGCTGTGCTTAATTCCCAGAAAATTTGAATAGAATCTAAATAAACCAAATGTTCTTCGAAGTTCTGTGAGATTCGCGGAAAATCGTTACTAAAAAGTCAATATAAATGAAGTAAAAATAAAGTTTACTACAAAAAAACTCAAAGATCGTGTATAACTTTAGAAAACAATATATAGCAACTTATCATATTAAAAAATGCACTTGTAAAATTCATTCCTTAATTTGGCATAGTTATCAAAGTTTGACCAAACCGGTTTTTTTTATTTGTCTTGGATAGAATAAATAAGTGAAAGATACTCACAATGTACTACGAGTCTCCATTTGTCTTCAATGGCACTGTCCGGGATGAGAGGATTCTCCGCTCGACAGGTTAGGTATTTTCCGTCATCGTCAACCGTTGGTGTAAAAGAAAGTACGCTTAACGATTGGTTTCCGGTCTCGGCGAACTGGTAAATGGAGAGATAAAAGTACGGTTACTTGAGTTGATGTTAGTTAAGTAATGGTTTTTTTTTTGCATTTTGCTACAAAGAAATAAAATGAATTTTACAGGTGACCTGCTTCCACATACAATGCTGTTCATAACAAAAACCAAACTTGCCAAATGACGAGGGAATATATCCCTTATGACTTCATTTCGCATTTGAATCCATTTTACAGGCTCTGACTGTAATTTGTAAGCTATGTGCAGCTGCATGAATTTAAATGTACCATGCCAAGCTCTGGTTTAGTCTTCTCGGTTCATTTCGCGGTCAAATCAAATTTGTTATTTTTTATTTCCCAACATTCCAAGTCTTGTAATTTCAAAATGCATAGTTATATATGTACCGGCATGCAAGTTTTACGTAAACTGTGACGCTCCATGGAAAATTCATGTGAATTTGCATCCTATAATATGCGCATAAATGGAGCGTCATATTTCACATTAATTTATATTCAAGAACATGTAAAATTGTGAGATTTGAAAATTACATGGCTTGAGATCGAATGAAAGAAAAAACAAAAGATTGATAGCAACTTGAAAAAACAAAAGATTGATAGCGCGACTTGAACCGAGAAACATTAGATCCTGAAGCACTCCAGTACATCGACTGAGCCACAGAAGTACATTTTTGCGTAATGAGTAATTGATACATATAAATCCATACAGCGGCACTCGGAGCCTGTAAAATTTTATACGAATGGAATATTGCGTCATATGACAAGTTAAGTTTTTTCAATTGTATCGTTTGCATAATTATATCACCTGTAAAATCCATAATTTCTTTCTTTGTAGTAGTTTGCATCTTGCTGAAATAATAAGTAGACTTGACATCCCTATTGAAGATATTATAGGAAAGTTTAGTTAATTATAACTGCTCTTGTAGTCATAACGGGAGCTTTTTAGGAGGTTTGTTTTTTTTTTCAATAGGGATTATGCTATTGTCTGAAAGTTTTTTTGACAGCATAAAGCAAGGGTGGAAATAAGCAAAGTTTTTGATTCATAGTAAACAAAAATAGTAAATATTATTATTTCATATCACATATTTACTGTAGATATTATAATGAATTATAATGAATTGATTTTTGAAAAGATAAATTTGGATTTTACTTGGATTTATAAAGGTCTTCATCGTTATCAGTATTACTGTCTGATTCGGAATCAACATTTCAACAAAGTTCGGTTCGTTTTAATGCTACTCTGTGTTCATTAAACAGGTTAGAAGCCCGGATGGCTGTCACTTACAGTTCCGGTGATGTAATGGTATAAGTGACGTTAACGTCAAAACTGATTACCGCTCAATTTTCTCGGATATGGATTAAACAATATCAATAATTTTAGGCTTGTTAAGTGAGTTTATTTCGTCAATCGCATTAAATTTCCATATTTCATGATATATTTGAAGTTTATTCAGTAATACCGTTGTGGTGGAGTTATATCATCAATAAAAACAGCTGATAATATTAACATACATGCTGCGATGAATAATAATTATAACTATAAGAAAAACATGTCCAATCAAAAAGCGTGCTATGGAGTTGATTAATATTACCCTATTTAGCTTGAATATCATACACAGAAGTAACAGGAATGCTGGATTTGACTACGCCAATTCAAACGCACCATTGAAACGCTGCGCTCCAGGTACTTCTTTAAATCAAATTCATGTCAAATAGCGTTTCATTGGGTTTAATCTAGATAGTGCATGAACATCATCATCAGCATAAAAAAAAACTGTAAAATTAACATTATCAATTGGATTACTATCCAATCTGATTATTTTCATAAAATCTTCATCTAGCATTAATTTCCTTTCATCTAGTATTCATTTTACTGCAATTAAACAACAGGTTGCGAAATCGAACACAGTTTGTATCAAAGGAGAACATGTGTTGAAACTTCGTAAACCGTGCCGTAACGAAACCGGTATTTTGTTCAACTCGGGGGTAAATACTGTTAAACGAGCATTTCTGAAAGTTACAAATTGACAATTTTCCGAAATTTGAGCACCCTCATGCATATAAATTGACAAAAGTCATTGAGGTACAAACTCCTTCAGGAATCAGGAATCAGAACAAATTGGCTCAAAAGGCACGTTCCCCTTGATATTTGGAGATTTGTGCCTTGCCATCATTTTGTTTTTAGCATCATTTTCCCGATATATAAGAGGAAATGATTGAAGGGAAATGGTAAGGTTTGGACTAGGAGGATGGGGAAAATTGACGACACAAAAACACAAAAAAGCAGAAGTAAATTCTGCGCCCCTAAGAGATGCTGAACAATCTGCTGGGGATCACATTTAGTGGAAGCAGAAGTAAATTATGAACCTCTACGAGGTCCCGAACAGGTGTGAAACCTATTTAGATTTGTGACTATAAGCGTTTTTTCTGATGAACGATGCACAGTTAATAAAACCTCCAACCCCCGAGAGGATTTAGAGACTTTACAAAAGCTATACCACTCTGCACTCCCGGAAGAATGCAGAACAAATCGTAGTATGTACGAGCAGAAGTAAATTCGGTACACCATAAGAGATGTCAAACAATCTGCTAAACCCTTTTCAAGGGGAATACAGAAAGGATTCATCCACTTTAGGAAGAACGAGGAACCCTTCTGACTATAGCTTCTTATCACGTTGGGTGAGAAACGGGAGAATATCCTTTTACTGGCATGTTTGGATGCAGCCCCAGAACAAATCTTGTGCTTTATCCAACTAGTTGAAAGTGGTAGAGCTGGTTCCGGACCAACGAAATTATTCGTTGCACCAGCTCTAGCCAACTCATCAGCCCATTCATTTCCAGTAATACCAGAATGGCCGGGTACCCATATGAAGTAAACAGCATTTGAGATACTAAGGTCTTCAACTTGAGTTCGACATGCGATCACTAGATTCGACAGTTGATCATTCGAACTAAGTGCTTTTAAAGCTGCCTGACTGTCGGAACAAAAATAAATTTGTTTACCACAGATCCTCTGCTGAAGTGCCGATTGTATTTAACACAGAATCGCGTAGGTTTCTGCTTGGAACACAGTACAGTATCTAACAAGTAAATGAGACTGCTCCAGCCTCATTTCACGACAGTAGACACCAGCACGACCATTCAACAGAGAACCGTCCGTATAACAAACTATGTGTTCATCAAGTTGTCGTTCCAAACAACCAGACAACCATTCCTCACGAAGAGGATAGCTCACATTGGATGTTTTGAAAGGAAAACTGCATGTGAGAGTTAGGTCTCTAGGAGCGAGTAAATACTCATTCCATGTAACCATTTGAGACCACAAGCGAGTGTGGCTAGTAGCATAGTCTATAGGGTTACTGTGACAAAGCCCTGTAACCTTAAGACGGTATGCACTAGATAATACTTCTTGTTTTAGGAGTACATGTAGGTGTTTAATGCACAGTAGCGCTTCTAGAGCAGCAGTAGGAGTTGTCGTGAATGCTCCCGTATGGGGCGTAGCAACCGGAAATGCCGCCAAGCCGCCAAGCCGCCATTTGGTTATTCAATTTTTAAAACTGATCATATTTTTGTAATTAAATATACATATTAAAAAGTGCTTTATAGAAAATTCAGATTACTCCATTTTTTGGATCTTAAAATAATTCCCCAAAAAAGTCCTTCTCTTTTATTCTTTTTAACTACAGTGGAGTAACCCCTTAATATTCCTTATCACCCATCACTAAACTTAACAAAGATGCCAAATTAGCAATTTTCCACGATTGTAAAGGTCTTATTGACACGCGTTATACTTAGTTAAAAATTACTGTAGGATTACTGTCACTCATTTTCACGCCCCTCATTGGGATCAACGATTTTGTATGTAAATCAATCGGCACTCATGTCTGATTTTGCTCATATGTGATTTTCTTCCAAAATGCTCAAAGCTGATTGAATTGTCCAGTAATTTGATCTTACAGGAATCAGTGATAATAGTAGCTCAAAATCACCACAGATCAGTATTTATTTTGATCGATGTGATCAAAAAAAATAGATCAGTAGTGATCTTTATTGGGAAATATCACAATCGATCATTTTTGCTAGTGATAACGTTTTAATGATTGTTTGTTCTTGATTTTTCCACTTTGCATGGGATAACCGGATAAAATCTTAGCCGGTACTTTCAGAGCAAATGTGTTGATTTTTGCATGGAAATTTTCTACGTGTTTCTCTTGGCTGTGGAATTCATTCCACATATTGAATGTTATGTATTTTATCGAACTGATTCAAAGTAGTTTGCTGTATTAATTAAACGTATGCGCTTGCAGTCCACTTTTTAAACTATATGTTGTTTGAGATCTAAAAGATTTTTTTGCGTACTGGATATTGATGACGAACTTTTCATTTTAATGTTATTTTATAGAATTCAGATATATTTATCTTGATGGATTAAGTTCGATAACATATGCCTATTAAAATATATTTCGGAATCAAAATTCATAAAAGTGTCAAAAATTACTTCAATTATCGATATTTTCAGATTTAAAAAGTAGTTTCATATAATTAAAATTACTAACGTGATTACTATATTTAATTCTAGATCATATTTGAATGATTTTTTATGTACCACACAAACAATTTTAAATAAATTTTAAGGTGGTGTTGTGCAAGATCGCATCAGGATTTTCAAGAAGTAGATTAAAAAACTTTACAATGATTGAATAGTTACGGATATTTTTCTCCGCGTTCGAGAACCTAATTATTAACAATTGTGCCGTACGCCAAGGAAAGTAATTAAATAAATCTCAGGAAACACAGATGCCAAAAACTGTAGGGTTTAATATTATTACAAAATTGTATGAATATTACATTGTGATCGGGAACTTGCCGGAGAGTTAATTAGCACAAGTTGCTACACCTGTTCTCATGCGAATGGAGCACTCGAACTACGTTCTTGGCTAAATGCACTGAGAACGAAACAAAGTGTTGTACATCCATTTCTGCCACAGAACTTAAATGCGCAAACGTGTTTTTGAGAGAGGCTAATGCTCTTCGCATGCGCAAGATAAAGAGTGCAATAAAAAGAGCGCGTATGGATAATATCTGCTGCTACTCTGTGTAATATATAGTTCCCACCATTTAAAAACTAATCGTTATTTTAGTTCTGTTACTCATTTTTTTAATTCACGGTGTTCGGTTTTCTGATTCACAATCGGAAATTTTGATTCACATTTTCCTACGCAAAATGGGCTTATTTCCACCTCTGGTATAAAGTGTCGTCTCTACTCAGTTTTGGTTGGCAAATCATCATGAATAGGTAAACTTCAGAACAACGCTTCCAAATCGTGGAAATTTCTTTTCAAAATCAGTGTTCAATTAAAACTGTGTACAGCACAACATTCTCTTCTGTGATGAGGCGCAATTTTGGTTGAATGAATACGTCAACAGGCGAAATTGACGTATTTGGAGCAAGGTAATCCACACGCAGTTCAAGAATTACCGATGCATCCCAATAAATGTACTGTTTGGAGTGGTCTATGGACTGATGGAATCATTGGTCATTATTGTTTTTAAATAAGGAAGGACAACGCGTTACCGTGAATGGAAATCGATACAGAACCATGATCAATAAATTTTTGTTGCCAAATCTTCAAGGTATGGATGTGGACAAAATGTGGTTTCAACAGGATGGTGCCACTGAGGCCGAAACAATGGACTTATTGGAAGAACATTTCAACGGCAACATGGACCGGTGATTTGACGCCACTCGATTGTTTGTTGTGGGGATACGTAATAGCCTGTTCGCACTATACCGGGCGCCGACGGTGCGAAAAACTCGGTGAGGAATATCGGCGCAACCAAATGGATTTTATCCCGGATCCGCGATTCCAATACATACACACGCCGGCAGCTCTGTCATCGCCGATGAGGAAAAAAACGTCCCGGATAGTCCCGGATGGTCCCGTCCCGGTCGTCCTGGTATAGTGCGAGCAGGCTATAAAGTCACTGATTGATGCTTTTGCAACCTACATTCAACGTGTCACTACTAGTAGTCAAAAATTGATTGACCCTCGTAAGTCGTGGAGCCATATGCCCGAAATCATATTTAAATGTTAAATGACAGGAAATTATCTACCAAATTAAAAAAATTGCTCATTTCATAATTTGGCATGTGTTTTATTTAAATTAAAAATCAGCAAGCTCATACAAAACACCCTGTATGTTACCACTTGAATAAATTGTTCGTGAAACTTAAATGTATGAATTGTCAAAAGATTTCTTAAAACATTTTTTTTAGAATTTACTTAATCGTGCTTTTAGGAATTTATGTCGTTTTCGTTTGAGAAATGTGTAGCTGACCCAGTGTAGTTTTCACAAACAAACACTTTTTGCGAAACTTTTTTGGGTTTGTATTTAGCAATGGGAATGTTGACAAACCGGATATAAGAATTACGTTCGTGTCCTCGGAGAAAGACCTATTGCTTAAAACTGTTGAAATAAATTTATATACAGGGTCCGCCATCTAACTTTTTTTTTTGAACTTGCGGTTATTTCGAAATTGGTAACCTTAATGTCACTTCTGATTTGACAGAAACTTAGTTTTATCCTTCCGCTGAACGAAAATGGTTGTGTATACGCTTGAGGAACGCGTGAAAATAGTGCAATTTACTTTGAAAATCAGCTTGAAGAAGACGCCGATTATTACCAAAAAATCATCTTCTCGGATGAGGCACATTTTCATCTCGGCGGGTATGTTAATAAGCAAAATTGTCATCTGGGGGACGGAAAACCCGCACGTTATCATTGAGAAGCCGATGCATCCTCAGAGAGTGACGGTTTGGTGAGGATTTTGGTCTGGCGGCATCATTGGGCCATTTTTCTTCGAAAATGAGGCAGGAGCCGCCGCCACGATCCATGATTAGCGATTGGTTCTTCCCGTTACTTGAAGAGAAAGACTTGGACACCATTTGGTTCGTGCTTCGTGCCACACAGCCAACGCTACGATCGATCTTCTGCGCACAGTCTTCGAAGATCGAATTATCAGTCGAAATTCGGATGTCGTTTGGCCGCCTCGGAGCTGGGATTTGACGCCGTTAGACTTGGGGGGTTGTCAAAGATAAATGTTATGTGAACAAGCCAGAGACAATTCAAGCCTTGAAGGACAACATTCGTGCAGCCATAGCTGAAATAAAGCTGCATACAATCGAAAATGTACTAAAAACCTATTTTAATCCACCTAGTGGTGTAATGATGCCTTTCTCATATTGCTCATTGCATCATAAATCAACTGTTTATTGAATAGAAATATGATAATTTGTTCGGATCTAATCTCACAAACTCTATAAAACCTGTTTACCCTGTAGTTCCGGAACCGAAAGTAGTATCCACGACAAATTAAGGAATTCCGTAAGAAACTGTAAGACTTTTCTTTTGAACCTTTGTGAAAATCAATTTGGCCATCTCCAAAAAAAGTAAGTGAGATCCTTTTTGCAGCTTTTGATCACTATTTCCAATTCTTCCGAAACCGGATTCAGATAAACGGAATAGCCGAAGTTGGTTCGTTCGCTACCTACAAATTGGAACAGTTTTGAACGTAGTTAAACTCATACTTACTATCTCATGCTCTATTTCGATTAAACCAATTAAACGAAATCTAACAAACGAAACGAACCTGCGTTTCTGGTTCTTTTGCATATGTAAGTCAAGCTAAACATCATGAATCAGCAGCATAAAACATGTAGTAGGATTATTTTTATTATTATTATTATTATTATTATTATTATTATTATTATTATTATTATTATTATTATTATTATTATTATCATTATTATCATTATTATTATTATTATTATTATTATTATTATTATTATTATTATTATTATTATTATTATTATTATTATTATTATTATTATTATTATTATTATTATTGACATAACTACACAACGTGTACGAAATAGATCAAAGCACGCCTTGTTCGTTTTGTGTTTTCTTCTTCTTTCGGTGTTGTACATATTGTCACTCTATATGGAAATTTGAAAACTTTGACACTCATCGCCCTGTAACTGCGGAACCGGAAGTCGGATCCGGATTAAATTCACAGTAGCTTTAAAGACAGTATGTACTTTAATTCAATTCAAAATTTGTGAAAATCGGTTCAAGCTTTGCTGAGAAATCGAAGTGAATTTAGTTTTAGGAGTTTTTCTTCTCCACTTTCAGGGCTCTCGGAACAGGAAAAGAGGGGACCAGTAGTGCCGAATTAAGTTTTCATGCCCACAAACTAACAAGCTCTGCAAACTAGAAGAATTTATCAGACAGTTTTATGGGATTTGTACCTGTTTTCAACCATCGTTCGTGGAAAAATACTAATAAAATGGATAATTTTCCACTTATCACGCTTTAGTTCCGGAACCGTGTGGCGGAATTACAAAACCACCACGTTTTCCACGTTAAACACTCAGAACAATTGCAATAGTACATTTCATTTCATTTCATTTCGACACAATGTAGTTACATTGTAAACGTCTTCTTGGGAATACTTTGTACGGAAATCAGCCATACATCGTAGCACATACAGCTTTATGATTTGATGCATCGGCACTTTACAAATCATAAACTTTAAATATTTTATGAGTTGGACCGATACAGCCGAAATTATGTTCGGTACCAAAAACGGTCCTCCTATCTTAAACACTTGAACTGCTTACAGCGCACAAGCAAAGTAACGCAATGAATATAAACACTTTAAATAAGCTGGCGTGGATTTTCCGCCTCGCGCGAAGGAAAATAAATAACTTCAATTGTTTATTAAACACTAGCCTTCTCCATATAATCATTACCAAAACTTGTTCGATATATGTAATTGTCAAGTCTCAAGACTTCTCGTCAAACTTACACGTACACAGAGAAAATTTGTACATTTTATAAAAACCAAAATGCAGAAAATAAATCAGACATTCATTCAGTAACCAAGACGGGAACTGGACTTCTTCGTTAATGAAAGAAACCTGCCACATGG